>NC_138774.1:80965813-81679958 GCF_965119305.1 Pelophylax lessonae
TTTTTTTCCCATTATGGCTAGAGTAAGGGAGGGCTAAAACCCCTGTCAGTCTGTTAGGAAGATTTCCCTTCTCTTCCTGTCTCATAGCCAAAACAAGAAGTGAGAGGAAATCCCTGCAAACTAAGGGAATCCCTTGGGGCCCCCAGGTCACAAGAACTAGTGTCCCCATTGAAAGATTTCCGCTCTATTTTCTAGGGACAATCCAAAATGTGGGATTTACTTTGAATCATAATCACACACGGTTTTGATATTCTGATTTACCAGAGGCCAGTTCCAAGATTAACAGACTCACTATTAGAGCACATCAGGGGGGTGGAGAGGATTGTCACATTTTTATTAAGTTTGAAGAGCAAGTTTGGATGTTGAATGCACATAGATATTTGAAGATTTTGGGACTGATTACACAGCATATACATCGCAGACAGATTTTTAGTTTAAAAGGGTAACTCCACTTTCGTGGGGGGGGGGGGGGGGGGGATATGGGGAATAGCAAATAAAGAAAAAATAATATAGCCTATACAATTACGACACAAGTCATATTGTAATTGGAGAACGTCATATGACGTCCGCCCATTCAAGCAGGGCAGGCACGTGATCGTGCACGCGCCGCCCTGCACTGCCGGTGTCGGCGTGTCCCCGGGACACAGCCCGTCACCGGCAGGGGGAAGCCAATGGGCATGGCTGTTTCCCACGTGATCGGCTGTGTTCCAATGACACAGCCGATCACAATAGCAAAGCCTGGAAGAAGACCGCGCATGCGCAATCGGGAGCGCGGTCATGTCGGTGGCTCTCTGTTCCCTAGGAACACAGCTAGTCACCGGCAGTAGTAAACAGTCACTGACAGTGGCTGTTTACTATGTGATCGGCTGTGAATCCATTCACAGCCGATCACAAAATGTAAACACAGAGCAGTAACTCACTGTTACTAGCTCTTCTCCCCTCACACAGTTTCCAGTGTGAGGAGAGCAGAGTCAGAAACAGTGAGGTACTGCTCTGTGTACCTGTAAAAGTAAAATCACAGCAATAAAGGTCCCCACACAGTCCTCAGCCCCCCCAATTGCACCTGTCACCCAACAGTCACCTCATCAGTGCCCAGAAATTGCCACCCATAATGCTACGTTCACATGTGAGCGCAGCGATCGCGGGCAGAATCACCGCGATTCTGCCCGCGATCCGGAAATCATTGCAAATTGCGGGATGCCTGTGCGTTACCCGTGATTTGCAATAGCACCCCAAACGCTGTGCGATGTTGCCGCGATTTCCGCCTGCCGAATCTCGGTAACATCGCGCAAACAACGCATGATGCCCAAAAAAGGTACAAGAGATTCTTTGGGGAGTCATGCGTTGTTTGCGTGATGTTACCGCGATTCGGCAGGCGGAAATCGCGGCAACATCGCACAGCGTTTGGGGTGCTATTGCAAATCATGGGCAACGCACAGGCGTCCCGCGGTTTGCAATGATTTCCGAATCGCGGGCAGATTCACAGTGATTCTGCCCGCGATCGCTACGCTCACATGTGAACATAGCCTAAAGTTCACCGGTCACCAGAGACTGCCATCAGTACCGCCGTGCACCATCGCCCGTCACCCCATAAATCACTGTCACCCCATCAGTCATCGTCATCTGTCACCCCATCAATCATCGTCACCCCCATCAGTGATCGTCACTTGTCACCCCATCAGTCATCGTCACCTGTCAACCCATCAGTCATCGTCATCTGTCAACCCATCAGTGACCGTCACCTGCCACCCATCAGTGATCATCCGCAGTCAACCGTCACCCGTCGCACAGCCCATCACAGCCAGCATGTTAAAAAGGCCCTTCAGGTCCTCTCCATGACTGATGAGAGCACCGAGGAGCTCTCATCAGTATCCGAATCCAATTCCGATCCCCGATTCGGAATTTGACATCGCTAATAGTAGCGGATCGAAGATGGACTCGGACTATTCCTGTACCTTTATAGAATGTATTTTGGGGTGCAATTTTTGCTATATACATGCAACCACTTACCGACCGCCTAATGACTATATACGTGGGCCATTAAAAGCTAAATACTGGGGTTATGGCAGCAGATAGCTGCCATAACCCCGGTATTTTTTTAAACGGCGGGCGGTCGGCTTTCAGATAAGGGTGGTCTCAGTGGCGGATTCGCCGCGGAATTACCCTTACGGTGCAGGGGAAGAGGTGCCCCCCCCCTCCCGCCGCGTCCCAGACGTTTTCCCAGCTTACCAGACCCGCCGGCAGCGGGGAAAACTATCCGTTCCCGGATCCTCAGAGACAGGAAGTCGAGTGAGGGCAACATGGCCCTCACTCGACTCTATGGTCTTGGAGGACTGGAGCTACATCAAAAGTCGTTGCCTAGCAACCGGTTTAAAGGGCCGCTTTTTTTTTTTTTTTCCTTTTTCAACAATTTTTTTTTTCTTTTTTAGTGTAGTTGTGAGGTCTTTCTGACCCCAGATCTCACAATAAAGAGGACCTGTCATGCCTATTTCTATTACAAGGGATGTTTACATTCCTTGTAATAGGAATAAAAATGATCAAAAATTTTTTTTTTTTTTTTTTAACCACTTAAGCCCGGAAGATTTTACCCCCTTCCTGTCCAGGGGGTATTTTGCGATTCGGCACTGCGTGACTTTAACGGACAATTGCGCGGTCGTGCGACGCTGTATCTAAACAAATGTGGCGTCCTTTTTTTCCCACAAACAGAGCTTTCTTTCGGTGGTATTTGATCACCTGTGCGATTTTTTGATCACGCGCTATAAACAAAAAAAGAGCGTAAATTTTGCAAAAATAGCAATATTTTTCACATTTTTTTATATATGAAATTCCCCCCCAAAAAAATGTAAAAATCTAAATTTTTTTAACATTTTCGGCCAATTTGTTTTATGCTACCTAGGTTTGGTAAAAAAAAAAAAATTGCAAAAAGCGTATTTTGATTGGTTTGCGCAAAAGTTATCGCGTTTACTAACAAAGGGAAAGATTTTTGTAATTTTTGTTTTTTTTTTTTAACGCGTAATGGCGGCGATCTGCGATTTTTTTTGCGGTACTGCGACATTGCGGCGGACAGATCGGACCCTTGACTGACATTTTTGACACTTTTGGGGTTACCAGTGACATTTCTACAGTAATCAGTGCTATACGTATGCACTGTTACTGTAAAAATACACTGGCAGTGAAGGGGTTAACTTTTTTTTGAAAGGGAGGGGCTATGTGTGTCCCTAGGGGCGTGCTTTCTACTGTGATTGGCTGTGGCTTCAGATGTATGAAGAGTGATCAACGGTTCTACATAGTAGAACCGTATGATCATCCTTCATACACAGGGGAGAATGACAGGCAGCTTGTTTACACAAGCCACCTGACTTTCTCCCTCTCCCCCGACATCGGGTCCGCGCGCTCACTCCCTAGACCCTCACAAGCTAGTGACGTAGCCCTACGTCACTTTGCCTGTGAGGGGCTGACTGCCGACGTAGATCTGCGTTAGGCAGTCGGCAAGTGGTTAAACTGTGTAAAAATAAAAAAAATAATAAATAAAATAAATAGGAAAAAAAATAAAAAAATTAAAAGCGCCCTGTGTCCCCGTTAGCTCGCGCGCAGAAGCGAACGCATACGCAAGTCCCGCCCACATATGTAAACGGTGTTCAAACCATACATGTGAGGTATCGCCGCGATCGTTAGAGCAATAATTTGAGCCCTAGACATCCTCTGTAACTCTAAGCTGGTAACCTGCAGAAATTTTTAAAATGTTGCCTATGGGGATTTTTAAGTACTAAAGCTTGGCGCCATTCTGTGTGTGCGCAATTTTTGAAGCATGACATGTTGGGTATCTAATTACTCGGCGTAACATTATCTTTCACATTATGGAAAAAAATTGGGCTAAATTTACTGTTTTCTTATTTTTTAATTCAAAAAAGTGAATGTTTTTCAAAAAAATTGCATTTGGAAGACTGCTGCGCAAATATGGTGTGATAAAAAATATTGCAACGATCTCCATTTTATTCTCTAGGGTCTCTGCTAAAAAAAAAATATATAATGTTTGGGGGTTCTAAGTAGTTTTCTAGCAAAAAAAATGATTTTAGCTTGCAACACCAAGTGTCAAAAATAGGCCCAGTCTTAAAAGTGGATAAATGGACAACTTTGTGTAAAGTGCTACTTGGATGTTAGGCCTCTGTATGTGGCTAGGCTGTGTAAAAGTGTTACACATGTGGTATCGCCATACTCAGGAGGAATAGCAGAATGTATTTTGGGGTGCAATTTTTGCTATGTACATGCTATGTGTTAGAAATATTGCATAAATGGACAGCTTTGTGTAAAAAAAAAAAATGCGTTTTCATTTTCTTTCCACATTTTACAAAAACTTGTGGAAAAAATGTACATATTCAAAAGACTCATTATGCCTCAAAAATTATACGTTGGGCTGTTTTTGCTTTCCAAAATGGGGTCATTTTATGGGGGTTTCCATTGTCCTGGTGCTCCTGGGCCTTCAAAAGTGCGATAGGTTGTCAGGAAATATGTGTAATTTATGCTCCTAGAATGCCGGTCGGTGCTACTTGGATGTTAGGCCTCTGTATGTGGCTAGGCTGTGAAAAAGTCTCACACGTGGTATCGCCACACTCAGGAGGAGTAGTAGAATGTATTTTGGGGTGTAGTTGCAAGTATACATATGCTGCGTGAGATAAATAACCTGTTAATACATCAATTTGTAAAAAAAAAAAAAAAAAAATCTTCATTTTGCAAAGAGTTGTGGGAAAAAATTACAACTTCAAAAAACTCACCATGCCCCTTATTAAATACCTTGGAATGTCTACTTTCCAAAATGGGGTCATTTGGGGGGTATTTGTACTTTCCTGACTTTTTAGTGTCTCAAGAAATGAGATAGGCCTTCAGTACATCAGGTGTGATCAAGTGTGATAAATTTTCAATGATTAGCACCATAACTTGTGGACTAACTTTCACAAAGACCAAATAATATACACTTATTTATACAGTTATTTTTACCAAAGATAAGTAGCAGTATAAATTTTGGCCAAAATTTGTGAAGAAAAATGACTAATTTGCAAAATTTTATGACGGAAACAAAGAAAAATGCGTCTTTTCACAATATTTTCAGTCTTTTTTTTTATTTATAGCACAAAAAATAAAAAACCCAGTAGTGATTAAATACCATCAAAAGAAAGCTCTATTTGTGTGAAAAAAAGGACACAAATTTTTTTATGGGTACAGTGTTGCATGACTGAGTAATTGTCATTCAAAATGTGAGAGCGCTGAGAGCTGAAAATCGGTCTGGGCAGGAAGGGGGTGAAAGTGCACTGTAGGCAAGTGGTTAATGAAGTTTCACAACCTAGCCTGCTCCAGCAGAGGGCGCCATTACCCAATAGTGATGAAACTTGGAAGAGCCTGCGTCTGTCTGAGGCCGTAAGAGCAAATTGTCGCTCTTTTTTTGTTTATAGCGCAAAAAAAAAAAAAAAAAAATCGCAGAGGTGATCAAATACCACCAAAATAAAGTTATATTTGTGGGAAAAAAAGGACATCAATTTTATTTGGGTACAGCGTTGCACGTCCACGCAATTGTCCGTTAAAGTAACGCAGTGCCGAATCGCAAAAAATGGCCTGGTCATTAGGGGGGAATCTTCCGGTCTAGAAGCGGTTAAAATCGCACTGCGGTCGCCCCGCACATGTGTGAACCGGCGCCGTTAAAAGCCGGTCACATTTACATGTTATGCGAACTGCATTCAATTCAAATATGTGTGAACCGAGCCTTAGAGTGTGCCTTGACAGGATAGGTTGGAACCCAATCCTTAAAACTTTGGAACTTGGAACAAAAAGCTGGAGTGCCCTTGCAATGGCAATTGGGGTTTAAGAAGAAATTAAGGGTTGAGAGATGAGACTGTTGTGACCTAAACCACATCCAGACAATGAAGAAACATTTCCTTATGAATTGAAGCCAGTCGCCGGAATTGGAGAACAATGTCCTGGTTAAGGTGAAAGGCAGAAACAACCTTGGGCAAGAAGAAAGTTTGTCCATTTGCAGAACAAAGGTTTCAGGAAAAGGCCGTCAGCTCAGACACTTGCCCAGTAGAAGTGAGGGCTACAAGAAACACCACCTTGTGGGTGAAAGTAGAGAAAGGAATCTCATAGGGTTATACAATAGTTTCTTAAAGAAGAACAATAGGTTTTCACACACTTTACATAGTTTCATAGTCAAGCTGGCCCAAATGACCTATGTCCCTCACTAACCTGTGGGGCCGCTGGATGTGCGGTATATTAGGAGATATTTTTTATTGATTTTCTTTACATACATAACAAATAAAAATATGACATTACGATACAAAAACATCAATTTACACAAGACCATAACATTTTGGTGTCTCAAACATATATTTTACCCTTCAGCTATTTTTCTTTTCCCCTTTCTTTTTTCCTCCCATCCTTCCTCCCTTTACACCACCCCCCTCTCACCCCCCCCCCCAAAAAAAAAAAAAATACACACCCTCTAGTGCTCAATTTAATTATTACTGCTTAAATTAAGGGGTGCATTTCAGGGTAGTAACCCTGAGTTATCCGCCCAGTTCCACCTTCTATATTATAAAAAAAAAACAAAAAAAAAAAAAAAAAACTTAAATTTAGTGAATTATACATTAAATATTTCATTAAAATTATATATATATATATATATATATATATATATATATATATATATATATATATACACACATACATACATAAACCAATTACAAATTCTTCACCCAAATTCACCCTAATCTAGTGAAAAAAAAAAAAAAAAAAACCCTAGTGCTCAATTTTTGCATTAGTGAATACATTAAGGGGTGTATACCATAGTTATTCATCCATTCCCACCCTATATAATTGTGAATAAAAAATTTAAAGATTTGGTGAAATTATACATTAAACAATTAAAAGGTGTGTGTGTATATATATATATATATCTCACACATATATATACATATATACACACACACACACATATACCAACCAATTACAAATTCCTCACCCAAATTCACCCTAATCTAGTAAAAAAAAAAAAAAGAAAAAAGGAATTTTTGTAAAATCTTACCGTAAAATCTTTTTCTCTGATGTCCATTGATAGACGCAGCCTCATCTTAATGAGCTGTGTGAGTTATGCTGCCACCTGCAGGAGTAGTCTAGGCAGTACATTAGTACAAAGATTTACATATACACGCACACGGGGCTGACCCTCCAGACATAACCCTCACAGACACAGCCCAGCACATCAGTTTAGTTGCAAGCAGTGAAGACAAAATAAAACATCCCCATCAGAGGGGCGGGTGCTGCGTCTGTCAATGGACATCAGTTAAAAAGATTTTACCGTAAGATCTTACAAAAATCTTATTTTCTCTATCGTCCATTGACAGACCCAGCCTCCTCTTCATGAGCTGTGTGGGACGTCCCAAAGGCATGAGCGGTGGGAAAAAACGCAACCAGAAAGTAACGTAAACTCCAAAGCCTAAACCTAGCCAACTGGGTAACATGAAGTTGAACTAAAATAACATGAGCTCACCCAGGTAATAGACCCCTAAGAGAATAAGAAAAAAAAAAAAAAAAACATTCTCTTATGAAACAGCAGCCTCCAAACCCTTGCGGCAAAAGAGGCATCCGAAGAAGCCCACAAATCCACCTTGTATAATTTGGTAAAGGTGTGCACAGACGACCAAGTCGCTGCAATAGAAACTTGTACCACCAAGGCCTGATGGCGAAAAGCCCAAGAGGCACTCAATGCTCTAGTAGAATGCGCCTTCACAGGGAAAGGAGGAACTTGACCCTTGGGTGAATAAGCCTGAACCATCTCGAGATGGTCACAGCGGATGCAGCCAAACCTTTGCAAGGACCATCCGTAAGAACAAAGAGTTCGATTTTCTAAAGGACTCAGTGACCATCAGATAAACTCTTATCACCTGAACCACATAGAGAGCGCAAGGGAATTTCCTTGGGATGTTTAGGCTTAGGACAAAGAAAGCAACACAATGTCTTCATTAAGATGAAAATCCGACACCACCTTAGGGAGAAAAGACGGATTAGGCCGGAGGACCATTTTATCTCTGTGGACCACCAAATAAGGCGGACAGGACAGTGCCGCCAACTCAGATACTCTGCAAGCAGAAGTGATAGCCACCAGGAAGGCAACCTTCAGCGACAAGGAAAGCAGAGAAATCTCCCTAATATTCTCAAAAGGAGGCTTATGAAGAACAGACAAAACCAGATTGAGATCCCACAGAGGTAACGGGGATCTCCTTGGAGAAGCCAGATGACGCACCCCCTGAATAAAAGTGCGGATCAAGGCATTTGTAGCAAACGAACATTGGAAGTAGATGGCCAAGGCCGACACCTGACCCCTTGATAGTGCCCAACGCCAAGTGCTGCTCAACCCCTTTCTGCAAAAAGGCCAAAACCCTACCTATAGAGAACAAGCGAGGGTGCAGCTGCAGCGATTCACACCATGAAATGTACGATTTCCACGTACGATGATAGATCTTCCTAGATGTCGACTTCCTGCCCTTCCAAAGGGTAGGAAATCACAGAGTCAGAGAGGCCTCTATCCATCAACACCTTGCTTTCAACAGCTAAACCGTTAAAGCCAGCGGTCGTAAATCAGGATGGAAGATCGGTCCTTGAGATTGGAGATTTTCCCGCAGAGGAAGTCTCCATGGAAGATCCAAAACCATTTTTATCAGTTCTGCATATCAAGATCGCCGAGGACTTTCTGGTGTCACCAGAAGGACTGGAATGCCTTCCATCGCCACCCGGCGCAGAAACCTCAGCGGGAGTACGAGTGGAGGGAAGGCATAAATCAGGCGATACTGGCTCCAAGGAGGCACCAGAGCGTCTGTGGCGACGGGCAGAAGGTCCCGAGACCTGGCCACAAACCGCTGAACTTTCCTGTTGAGGCGGGATGCAAACAGATCCACGTCCGGGGTCCCCCACCGGACACACAGGAGATGAAACCCCTCCGGATGAAGGGACCATTCCCCTTGATCCAACACCTGACTCAGGTAATCCGCCTGCCAATTCTTCACACCCAAAATGTGGACTGCGGAAATAGCTGGAACATTGGCTTCTGCCCAAACCAGAATCTCGGCCACCTCCCTGGCTGCCAGAGCACTCTTGGTGCCCCCTTAATAATTGATGTAAGCCACGGCCGTGGCATTGTCCGACTGAATCTGAACCGGAGGAAAGTCGTGTAGCCGACTCGTCCAGTGAAGCAGGCAGAGCTTGATCGCCCTCAGTTCCAGAATATTGACAGGCAGAGAAGACTCGTCTGACGACCAAGTACCCTGGGTACAGAGCTTCCCCAGTACTACACCCAAGCCTGACAGGCTGGCGTCCGTGGAGACTACCGTCCAAAACACCGGTAGGAACCATTTGCCCTGGCATAGGAGAGGAGACTGGAGCCACCAAGAGAGCCGACTTGGTGAGATGGCTCAACTAAAATCTTCAGGTCCACGACCGGGGCTCCCTGTTCCATTTTGCCAGAAACTTCTTCTGCAACAGTCTCAAATGAGACTGAGCAAACGGGACTGCTTTGAAGGCCAAGACCATCTGACCCAGGGTCCTCATGCAGACCCGCAAGGACGACTGATCAGTATCTATCAGCAACCGGACCACCCTTTGCAACTTCTGAAGCTTGTCCAGGGAGGAAGAACCTCGCCAGAGTATCAGCCCCAGATAAGTGACCCGCACGGATGGTGTCAGAGCAGATTTTATGAAATTGATCCCCCACCCGAACTCTTGAAGGGTCTGAATCGTGATAGAGACGTTGCCCAGCAGATCAGAGAGAGAAACTGCTCGCAACAGGAGATCGTCCAGATAGCCAATTGGGATACCCCGCTGACTTAACAAGGCCAGCCCAGGGGCTAGGACCTTGGTAAAAACTCTGGGAGCCGAGGCGAGACCAAAGAGCAACGCCGCAAATTGAAAGTCCTCCCCTGCCACTGCAAAGCAGAGGAAACGCCCATGTCTTTAGAAAATAGAGACGTGGAGATACACATCTTTAATATCAATGGGAGGCCAGAAAATCCCCCGATTCAAGGATGCCACCACTGACCGAATGGACCCTATTCGAAACTTCTGCACCCGCACAAGGCGGTTCAAAGCCTTGAAGTCCAGGATTGGACGCACCTTGTCGTCCTTTCTGGGCACCGTGAACAGGTTTGAATAGAAACTTTGAGAGCGTTCCTGCGGAGGAACTGGCACAATCACCCCTTGAGCCAGGAGGTCTTGCACAGCCTCCCGCAGATCCTTCAAACGCTCCGGAGACCGGTGAAGGTTTGACTGAAATAAACCGGTCCCCTGGCCGGGACTAGAATTCGATCTTGTACCCGGAACAAATCAGTTTGTGAACCCAATCGTCCTGAATGAAGGAAGTCCAGGGTCCTTGGAAGAAGTGCAGACATCCCCCACCCCCTAGACAGTGGAGGGCGCCCCTTCATGCTGAAGAGGATTTGTTAGCAGCACCGGACTGACTGGCCTTGGGCTTGCCCCAATGCTTTTTACAAGAGAAATGGCCACACACCAGGCAACAGCTCATGATGAAAGGCTTTATTGAACAAGGATGCAAGGTACAGCAAAATGGATGGTAGACATGTTTCACACAACTCACAGCGTGCTTGTTCACTCTGAACAAGCACGCTGTGAGTCGTGTGAAACATGTCTACTATCCATTTTGCTGTACCTTGCATCCTTGTTCAATAAAGCCTTTCATCATGAGCTATTGCCTGGTGTGCGGCCTTCTCTTGTATCCTGCCTTGGGTGGCGATCCGAGGTCCTGCACCCAAGGCTGGCAGTGAAGTTCCAAACTGCCTGAGAGGTGTACATCTCTTTCTCTGTGCCCAATGCTTTTTAGCCCCTCCAGAAGCTCTGAACGGCTTACCTTTTTCTTGCGCCCCGCAGGCACGAAAAAAACGTTTGTAGGCAGAAAAAGAGGGACCCCGCTTAGTACAGGGTGTCTTACCTTTGTAGGATTGAGGAAGAAGAGTACTCTTCCCGCCAATCAAGCCCTTGACCAACTCATCCAAAGAGTCGCCAAACAAATGCTCTCCTAGAAAAGGGAGATCTGCCAGGGATTTCTTAGAAGCCTGGTCAGCCAACCAGCTCTTCAGCCAAATCATGCATCTCATGGCAATTCCCACAGCCGAAACCCTGGCCACCAGGGGAGCCGTGTCCATAGACACGGCACACAGGAACACCAGGGCCTGGATTACCTGGTCCAAAAGTTCCAGCTGTTCTGGGGGGGGGGGGGAACAGTAGCAGGGTCCCAAGACCCCAACAAAACCCTAATCCATTCCATCACCGTCTGTGAGACTAAAACAGACAAAAACCGGTTTCAAAATGGAAGCACGTGAAGATGGCGGGAAAGGGATTCCACCAGCCTGTCCACCGGATCCGATTTCTGAGACTTTAGGGAGCCAAAAGCCACCCGTGTCCTTGCCTGTGTGGGCTCATCAGCCAATTGTAAAGTTTCCCTACTGAAATAATCCACTAAAGCGCGTTCCTGCGCTGCAGCCGAAAAGGACAGGTCCTCTTCACTATCTGACTGTGAGGCCAGTGACCCCTCAGGTAGGAGAGCATCCGGGGCAACCTCCTCAGCCTCTGAATCAGAGAACACCCCCAAAAGATGGGGAAGGCAGCGGCCGTTTTCGGCTATCAACCTTTTGTATTACCAAATCAACTTTTGTCGCCAGGATTTCCAGAGCTGTTGAAATCCCGGCCAGCGACTGCTATCCGGACTGTACGGGAGTCGCACAGAGTGGGTCTGAGGGTGAGTTCAGTCTGGGATTCCATTTTGCAATTTACAAAAAACGGAGTACTATCGCTTTAAGAGCGGCGATCGCAGTTCCCACCACCGATCGCAGCGGTCTGCGGAGTCCCCCTTTAAACTATACTAAAGGCAGAGTGTGCAGGGATATGTCTGCAAGGACCCTAGTACTGTACCACCTCAGAGAAAAGACCACAGCATGGAGAAAGACAGGAAATTACCTTGGCCAGCAGCAGGAAACAGAGCATAGGAAGTGATCTCGCCCGAATGTAAGGTCACACTGCATAGTGCAGCCCAGAAGGCTACACAAAAATGGATGCCCATAGATGTGAATAGGAAGCTCAGGGAAAATGGCTGCCCCATGCAAGTCAACAGGGAAAATTCTACATTGCCCACACTTAAGATGGCGGCACTCACGGCTTGCCATTCGGCCAGGGACCGACACTATGAAGGCCTTAAGGATCCATAACAGGAACCAGCAATCCCAAAAGGTACCTTACCATCGCATCCCCCCCTAAGGGTGCCGGGAACTGGGAAGGGGAGGGGGGTGTACACACAGAACAAGCACCGGGCAGGAAAGGGGAATCTTTTAGGATGCACAAATCCCACTATCCCCAGGAGAGGGCCAACATTCCCCCAAGGCCAGCAGGGGCAAGGGGGGCACATTTACTTACCATACCATGGACCGGATGGGCTCTGTGCCGGGCAGACTACCTCCCATCCGAAGTGGGGGTGCTGCCAGCTGAGGGGTACGCTGTGACTCAGGGCGTTCCAGGTTGTCACAGTCCGGCGAGGCATCCGCTCGCAGGCTTGTCCCCATCCGGAAAAGGGGATGGCCTAGTTTGGGACTATAACCTGCTCATGCTCGTAGGCAAAACTGGGGGGGGGACCAAAAGGATCTAGATTATCCAATGCGAAACCCCGGCCAGCATCGTTGCTTGTAGATCACCAGGAAATACTTCCCTGAACACTAGCAAGCGAGTAAATAGAAATAAAAGAAAATATTCTGAAAAAAAACAAAAACAGACCGGAGTTCCAGCAGGAAATCTAGGTCCTACTCCTTCTCTAGGCAGAAACAAACTGATGTGCTGGGCTATGTCTGTGAGGGGCAGCCCCGTGGGCGTGTATATGTAAAACTTTGTACTAATGTACTGCCTAGACTACGGCAGGTGGCAGCTTAACCCATACAGGTCATGAAGATGAGGCTGCGTCTGTCAATGGACAATAGAGAAAATGGATGTGCGGTAGAAACTGTATGTAGCTGTGTATACTGCACTGTGTTCTGGGTGTGAGCAGAGACTTCCTGTCTCATACCAGAAACATCGGGGAGCTTACAGCAGTGGCGCTCAGCCAGAGGGAGTAATGTATTCTAGCAATACAAAGATTCCTCTGATTGGCGGAGTCAGTTGTGACATCATCAGCCCGCCTGTTTCAGCCAGAGGACAGTTTCTATCCATTGATCGAATACTGCGCTCCCTCTAAAGGGATGAGCAACGCTGTTGTAGACTACCCTGTGTCTCCTCTCGCCGCAGCTACATACATTTTATACTGCACATCCAGTGGCCACACAGGTTAGTGAGCGACATAGTTTGTGTAAATTGTGTGAAAACCTGGAGTTGTTCATGTGCAGAGAACAGATTCAGATCCTCTGGAGTCACAGTAGGAAGAGCTACAAGGGAGACCTCTGTGCAAGAGGTTTCAGGCTGCATTTGCACAGGTGTTACGGATTCCTGATGCTGGTTTTACAGCTGTAAGTTAAAAGCTGCGACCACCGAATCCGTACACTGCAGTGACAGGCTGTCAGTTGCTATAGCTATTTGTGGCTTTTCTCAAAGCCAGCAATTACCTGCTGTGGACCATGGCTGTGTTAACTGTGGCCCACCAACAGTCTGCAACTGCAGTGTACATGCTCTGTGGCTGCAGCTATTAACTCACAGATGTGTAAAGGGTTGGCAGATGCAGCTCACAGCTGTAAAACCCAGGAGGCAACTGGGATTCGCACCGTGGCTAAATGTCTGTGTGAATGTTGCCTTTTTCAGGAGAGTGACAGCCCAATGGTCGCTGAAGCAGAATAGAAAGGGAAGAAATCTGGGTGGCAAATCAGTCCTTGAGACAGAAGATCCTGGTGATCTGGTAGAGTCCACAGAGAATCTGTCGGGAGTTCTACCAGGTCAGCATATCACATTTACTTGGGCCATTCAGGAGCAATGGGGATCACTGTAATGTCCAACATCTCACTCCTGCAAAAACAAGTTTCGGGGAAGGAAAGGCATAGATCAGGGTATACTGCTCCCACAGAGCCGCCAAAGGTTTTGCTAGAGGATTCCTGTACTTGGAGACCAACAGGTTTCTAAAAGAGGCCAAGAAATCCACATTCAACAGGTTCAAAAGCACTTCTGGGTGTATGAAGCACTCTCCCGGGTTTCAGTGAGGACTGAGTAAGTCTACCTGCCAATTGTCAATGCCTGGACAGAAAACAGTTGACAAGACTAGAACATGAAGATTCACAAAGGACAGGATCTGATTTGAAGTTTCTTGCTGTTCTTGTTCCTCCCCAATGACTGATGTACACCAATATCATAGCTTTGTCCATCTGTATTAGGATCAGATGACCCTCCATTAGGATGGTCAAAACACTACAGAGACAGCCAGGATATTGATCGGGGTATGAGACTCCTCTGTCCACCAAGTGTAATGCACAGACAGTGTCCAGGATTACTCTCTAGCCCAGGGGTAGGGAACCTATGGCTCGTGAGCCAGACGTGGCTCTTTTGATGGCTGCATCTGGCTCGCAGACAAATCTTTAATAAGGGGGGGCGTGTCCGGACGTAAGCCGTGCTGGACGTGTAGTCCCAGAGCTCCGCCGCGTCTACCACTCAATCCAGTGCCGTCCGCATAGTAGTGCCCGGTGCCCGACCGGACTCCAGGCACTTTCACACGGCTCTATCTACTCACTGTATAGCTGCGGCCCATTTTTTAAAATTTTATTGGCATATAACATTAAAATACAACTTCTACAGCCTTTGGATTCTATGAGGGATTCCTATGATCATCTTTAGATTGTGCATAAACTTTTTTAAGAATATACAAGCTTGCCTATCAATCTCTGTTGGCTTCATTTGTGGATTCTGTAAGTAACCTTTGGCATATAACAATGCGATTGTAACTATTGATACGTAGTTTTAACCATATTTTTGGTTTAATCAAGAACCTTGTGTTTCACTTGCTTGCATTTCCTTTCTCTTGGAATACCTCCCTCTGCGGGAGACCATTAGTGGCCACACCTGCCTTGCTCCTGGACGTTCATGTGTTCAGACCCTGAGGCCCACTTACCACACCTTCCCCCCATAATTGTTCCACTTGCAGGTTTGGATCAAGTTTTCCTTTTGGGTGCCTATGGGATGGGGTTTTTCCATGTTGCATGAATATAGAAATAACGGAATTTTTGTAAAATCTTACCTGTAAAATTCCTTTCTCTGAGTCCTCCGACAGTCGCCGCCTCTTCATATTCGTCACATATGGGGTATTAGACTTTGCTCCGAAGGAGTAGCTAGGCAACAGAATATGTTAACAATAAAGCTTTAACATATCCCACCCTCAAGGGGTGGTCCCCTCAGTCAATACCCTCCTACTTCCTGCAACCATATCTCAGTTTTAGTGGAATAGCAGTAGAGTATACATTCAAACCCCAAAAGAGGGGTGGGGGCGGCGACTGTCGGAGGACTCAGAGAAAGGAATTTTACAGGTAAGATTTTACAAAAATTCCGTTTTCTCTTACGTCCTCCGACAGTCGCCGCCTCTTCATATTCGTCACATATGGGGACGTCCCAAAGCAGTGCAAACATGAGGGGTGGGAAACGCATCCGCGCCGAAAGGCAACGCAGTCTCCACATCAAAGAAAGGAACCTTACCAAAGGAAGGAAACCAGCTGGGCAACAGCAAAAATAAGTGCTCAACAGGAGCAACAACCCAGGAAAAGACAAAAAAACCAGGGGATACAAAAAACTATCCCAACAGCCAGGAGTCCCCATTAAGGGACCCTATGGAACAGCCGCACTAAGAACCTTGCGGCCAAAGGAAGCATCCGCCGATGCCTGAACATCTACTTTGTAGAATTTTGTGAAAGTGTGTACGGTCGACCAAGTCGCCGCCTTACACACCTGGGCCACAGAAGCCCCATGACGGCAGGCCCAAGACGTACTCAGTGATCTAGTAGAGTGCGCCTTCACAGGCACAGGGGGAACCTTCCCCTGCAAGGCATAGGCCTGTTCAATGGTCTGCCTGATCCATTTGGCAATGGTAGAGGCGGAAGCCGCCATGCCCTTCCGAGGACCCTCTGGAAGAACAAACAAGGAATCAGTCTTACGAAAAGACTCAGTCGATTTAAGGTAAACCCTTATCGCCCGAACAACATCCAGAGAGTGCAATCTCACCTCCTTTGGATGTTTAGGCTTCGTGCACAACGAAGGCAAAACAATATCCTCGTTAAGATGGAATTCCGAAACTCGTTTCGGTAGAAAAGAAGGATTAGGTCGCAAGACCACCTTATCCAAATGAACAACCAGGTACGGAGACTTGCAGGACAAAGCCGCCAGTTCCGACACTCTGCGAGCCGAAGTGATCGCCACCAAAAAGGCGACCTTTTTGGACAACATAGACAACGAGATCTCCCTGATCCGTTCAAAAGGAGCACGTTGTAACACAGACAGAACTAGATTCAAGTCCCAAGGGGGCAAAGGATCCCTCCTAGGAGGAACCAGATGCCGCACACCCTGAATAAAAGTGCCAACCAAGGAGTTGGAAGCCACGGGACGTTGAAATAGAACGGCCAGCGCCGACACCTGACCCTTAATCGGAGCCAGCGCCAAACGCTGATCGACACCCGTCTGAAGGAAAGACAGCACACGGGAAACCGAGTACGTGCGGGGTGAAAACCCCCTGGACTCACACCAGGCAAAATAGGCCTTCCAAGTACGGTAATAAACCTTCCCCGAGGAAGACTTCCTCGCGTTGATCAAAGTATGAACGACCTCTGGAGAGAGACCCTTCTCCTTCAGGACCTCGGTCTCAGCAGCCAGGCCGTCAAAGCCAGCGACTGTAAAGCAGGATGGTAAATCGGTCCTTGAGACAGTAGATCGTCTCGAAGAGGCAGACGCCAAGGAGCGTCGACCGCCAGATTCACGAGGTCTGCGTACCAGGACCGGCGAGGCCAGTCCGGTGCCACAAGAATCACCGTGCTGCGTTCCGAGTGCAACCTGCGAAGGAACCTGGACAGCAACTGAATCGGTGGAAACGCGTACATCAGTCTGTACTGATGCCACGGGGCCACTAACGCGTCCGACGCGTCTGCCCGAGGGTCGCGCGTCCTTGCCACGAACCTCTTCACCTTGTAGTTGAGGCGAGACGCGAACAGGTCCACATCTGGAAGACCCCACTTCGCGCACAACATCTGGAAGACAGCTGGGTGGAGAGACCATTCCCCCTGATCCAGGGTCTGGCGACTCAGATAGTCCGCCTGCCAGTTCTCCACTCCCGGAATGTGAACCGCCGTTATCGCCGGGACATGAGTCTCGGCCCAAGACAGAATGTCGGCCACTTCTCGAGCCGCTCGGGCACTCCTGGTGCCCCCTTGGTGGTTGATGTAGGCCACCGCCGTGGCATTGTCCGTCTGCACCCGAACCGGGCAGCCCTGCAGCCGGTCCGTCCAGCGATGAAGACAGAGCCTTATCGCACGCAATTCCAGAATGTTGATCGGAAGGGAAGACTCCCCCTCCGACCAGGTCCCCTGGGCGGACAGAACGCCCAGAACACCACCCCAGCCCGACAGGCTGGCATCCGTGGTGATTATCGTCCACGAGAGCGGACGAAACGACTTGCCCCCGGACACCAACGGGGACTGGAGCCACCACAGAAGGTTTTCCCTGGTGCGATGACTCAACGAGATCTGAAGATCCAGAGATTGAGGTCGCCCGTCCCACCTGGACAGGATCTCCGCTTGGAGACCCCGCGTGTGAAACTGCGCGAAAGGAATCGCCTCGAAGGCCGAGACCATCAATCCCAGACATCTCATACCCGTCCGCAGAGACGAGTGTGGAACGTCCCTGAGGGACCTGACTTCCTCCTGAAGAGTCCTGAGTTTGTCTTCCGGCAGGAAGACCTTCGCCTGCACCGAGTCCAGTATCATTCCCAGATAGGGGAGACGAACCGACGGACTCAGTGTCGACTTTGGAACATTTATCGTCCAACCGAACTCCTGCAGAGTTTGCATTGTGACAGACAGGTCCTTCTCCAGACCCTGTCTGGTCGCAGACCGAACCAGAATGTCGTCCAGATACCCCAGGACAGAAATGCCCTGGGCTCTCAATAATGCCAGAACCGGTGCAAGCACCTTGGTGAAGACCCGCGGAGCCGAGGCGAGCCCAAAGGGCAACGCCACAAACTGGTAGTGATCCTCCGCAATGGCAAATCGAAGGTACTTCTGATGACCCTCGAATATGGGGATGTGAAGGTACGCATCCTTCAAATCGATGGAGGCCATGAATTCCCCCGGAACCAGGGCAGCCACCACCGAGCGCAGGGATTCCATGCGGAACTTGCGAACTCGCACAGAGCGGTTCAGAGCTTTCAAGTCCAGAATCGGACGAACCTTGCCCTCCTTTCTGGGCACGGTGAACAGATTAGAATAAAACCCCCGAAATCTGTCCCGATGAGGCACCGGAACCACCACTCCCTGAGCCCTCAGGTCCCGCACCGCCAGGTGCAGATCCCGCAGGCGCTCTGGAGACAGTTGAAGATTTGAGGGAAAAAATCTGCTCTCCGGCCGAGAGAGAAACTCGATCTTGTAACCAGATCGAACGATTTCCAGAACCCATCTGTCCCTCACACGGGCCAACCAGGGCTGAAGAAAACCGAGCAAGCGTCCCCCCACCCCAAAACTGGGTGAGGGCGCCCCTTCAGGCCGAACTGTTATGGGCCGCAGGTCCGGATTGACCGGACTTCTGTTTCCCAGACCAGGGCTTCTTCTGAGAGCCTTGGCCCTTGAACGGTTTGCCCTTGTAGTGCGGCCGAAAGGCACGAAAGGACCCCTGAGGGGGCCGAAACTGAGCATGCTTCTTCCCAGAAGCCCCCTTAGCCTTGGGGAAATGGGGCAAGAGAGTGCTCTTACCCCCGGTAATCCCCTTAATCAACACATCCAGGGACTCCCCAAAAAGGCGAGACCCATCATAAGGCAGATTGGCTAAGGTTTTACGTGAAGATTGGTCCACCGACCAACATTTCAACCAAACCAGGCGGCGAGACAACACCGCCACGCTGTGCACACGCGCGGCCAACGGAATCAGGTCCAGGTCCGCATCACACAGATACATGACACCCTGGTGGATCTGATCCACCATATCCAGGGTCGCCGCCGAGGCCGAATCGGCCACTAGGACGCGCCTAAGCATCTGCGTCCAACTCGCGATCGCCTGGGCCGCCATGAGAGAAGCAAACAGAGCCTTAAGCATAGAACCCGTAACAGAATAAGTATGACGGGCAAGAGACTCCAGTCTCCTATCCGTGGCACCACGGAAAACAGGGGATCCCTCTCCAGGGATCGCAGTGGCTTTGTTCAAAACCGCAATAGCATGATCCACTGGCGGAGGCACACACCACCGTTCATCAGTGGCAGGCGAGAAAGGATAACGCAGCTTAAATTTACTTGGCACCGCAAAAGGCTTGCGCAAATCGCGCCATTGGTCCTTAACAGCACGCTGAAAATCAGCATTGCAGGGAAAAACCTGCGGCGTCCTGCGTTTTCTCTGCGTCCCATAAGCCGCCAAGGCAGCTGGGGGACACACCTCGTCCTGCAAACGTAGCGTCTGCTTAATGGAAGCAATCAACTCATCCATGATTGCAAGCTCTTCAGGCGAGCCAGGGGGAGAATTATCAACCCCCTCAACTTCGGCCTCTACCTCAGACCCCACTAGATCAAGAGAGGAGCGGGACCCCGATAGGGAGGTCCCCGCCAGAACAGCCCCATCACCTTCACCCTCAGAATCAGAGGACAGAGCAACTCTGGGCCGTTTAGTAGATTGAGCAGCCACCAGCATTTGCACCTGTGCAGCAAGGCCAGCCACAATAGTGGCTAAATCCCCCCCTGGGGGGGAAACAGCGGTCCCCTGGCTTTCCACCAATACTGTGGGAAACTTGCCCTCCTGAGAATCCATTGCCCCTGTATGCCAGACAACCAAGGGTTAACTGCCCCCTTACAGCAAGCGCGGCAAGCGCAGCCCACCGCACCACACTCAGGCACAATGAGACCCCCACAGGGAATATACAGACTGAATACAGGCAATGGAACACAGGAATAGAAGGATAAAACCTGAGGAGACTCCGCTGCTGCTGCTGCCTCGATCGGTGCGTCCAGGAGAGAGGAAGTGATGCTGCCAGGGCGCTCTATGTAAGCCTATGGAGGCTACAAGAAAATGGCCGCCGTGCATGTAAACCATGCGGCCGGAGCGGGCGCCGGTAAAATGGCGTCGTTAGGCGCCGAAATCGCCGCTCCACAGTGCATAAAATCACACACAATATTAACCCATTATATGGATACATGTTAGATCGCCGCAGCGATCGCTGTATATGCCCCAACATGCCATTAAAAACATGCCCCACAGCACACAGCTCCTCACACTGCCCAGCCTGACATACTCAGTGTCATACAGCTCCCCCCCCCCCCTTGCAGCCCACAGCATGCAGCCGAGAGATAGGGAGACAAGCAGTGTGATTAAAGGCAGGTTACACAGTCCCAGACTGAGACCCCCCCCAGACAGACAGGTCCCCACATAGATACACTTACCTCACATGGCGTGGGGAACCCGCACAGGCGAACAAGCCGCTGCACATGAGGCAGGGAGAGTCGCAATTCAAGACGCACACAATGGCGGTTCAGAAACCGCACAGCGTCCGGTGAGGTAGCCACCTCACCAATCATCCCTGCACCGAACAGGGATGGGTCGTTCACTGTGCCAGGAGCGATACCTGGCTGAACGCTCGATGGCAGACTGGGAAGCCACTGACCCACGACCTGCGACCAGGGGGATCAGCCCGAGACCCAGTCCGCATGATCCTCTTCGTCCGAAGAACTAACTAATGCTGACAAAAATAACAGCTAAGTAAAGGTAGAGAGAAAACTCAAACAAAATATCAAAAAGAAGAAAGAGTCTGGGACAAAAAGTCCCAGCACAGAGAGAGCCAGCCACTCCTGACAAGCTAGACATTAAAACTGGGATATGGTTGCAGGAAGTAGGAGGGTATTGACTGAGGGGACCACCCCTTGAGGGTGGGATATGTTAAAGCTTTATTGTTAACATATTCTGTTGCCTAGCTACTCCTTCGGAGCAAAGTCTAATACCCCATATGTGACGAATATGAAGAGGCGGCGACTGTCGGAGGACGTAAGAGAAATATAGTTTGTTATTTATAATGCCAATCATTCTGTATCTGCTGCTTTGCTTACCTCATGTATTTAACATATATTCTTTTGGATCGGATAGAAGGATCATTGTCTTGCGCTAAATTTTCTGAGGAAGCCTGTTTTTTGGCGAAACTGGTCAAAATTACTTCGCGTTTCAAGAAACTTCATCCTATATCATGCCCGTTGGAAAGGCATGAAACTTGTATTTTCTATGTGTGTTTTTTCATATGTATTTTAATATAATTATTTAATAAACGTTTTGGAAAATAAATTTTCCTTTTTAAACTATATTTTGTGTCATGATAATCGTTATTATCTCAATGTAGTAAAAAAACTCACCCTAAAAGTCCCACGATACTTTATAGTTGGTCTTTCTGCGGCCCATAAATATGATTAAATATATCTTGCTGTCCCTTACTTCGCCTAGGATTTCATTGCCCAACCTTCTGGCTTTGATGGATGCGTTTGCCGTTTTCTCAGGCCTGCATATCAATCCTGCCAAATCTAGTGCAATGTCCGTTACTCTGCCCCCTGAGGATGTGGTGGCCCTTCAAGCGGCCTTTCCTTTCAAATGGCACCCTGCTTTACCCTACCTGGGTATTAAACTATCTCCCACGTATGAAGGTCTTTATGCTGTTAATTATCCGCCTCTCTTTCGCCACTTGACATCCCTGCTTTCTTCCTGGTCTCACCTCTCTTTGTCTTGGTTTGGTAGGATCACGGCCGTTCGTATGACCTATCTTCCTAAACTATTGTACTATTTCCGTGTGCTACCGGTTCAGATTCCCTCTCATATCTTACGCATTCATCAGCGCAAAATTCTGAAATTTATTTGGGGTTCTTCTAGACCCCGTATTAATAAACGCGTTCTGTATGCTCGGAGGATTTCTGGGGGGGTTCTCGGTTCCGAATTTGAAGGCGTACTACACTGCAGCGTCAATAGCCCCTCTCTCTCATTTACACGGCTCGTTTCAATTGCCACTATGGGCCACGATTGACTTGGTGGATGCCAGCCCAGTCCCCCTTTCTTCTATCCCTTGGCTCCCTCCTAAATTCCGACCGCCGGACTTGCGCCCTTGCCTCCTTCACTCTCTCCGCCTCTGGGACTCTGTCAAGTACTCAGCCAACTTGATTTCCCCCCACTTACCCTTACTGCGTCTCTTCCCTTGCCCTATGTTTCCACCTGGTCTTGCTAATCCACTAATTTTCATGGTGGACGGACCATGGCTTCATGGATGTCCACTCGTTATTTACCCCCACGAGGATACTCCCTTTTGGGGCCCTCCGCTCTTCGCACGATATACCTTTGCGAGAACATTTTCGATATATGCAACTCCATAGTTTTCTTCAGCAACTCATTATACATAGACCCTTACCCTATACGCTTATGCCATTTGAAAGCCTCTGCAGGGCACGGCCCCACTCGCCGGGACTCATATCCCTCTTATATGCCTCCATTATTGCCTGCGATACACCCCCTTTCACGGTCTATCACTCTAACTGGGAATTAGAATTGGGGGGCGGGTTGGACAGGGAAGACTGGCGGCATATGACGGCGGCTCTCTCTAAATGTTCCCGAAATGTCTTGATTCTGGAAAATGCATATAAAAGGTATTTTACCGGTGGTACTATACCCCGGCTAGGCTGGCTAAATTTATACCCTCATATTCCCCCCTGTGCTTCCAGGGATGTGCTCAGGAACGGACTATGGCTCATATTTGGTGGAAGTGCCCCAAGGTGTGCAGACTGTGGATTAGGATTTATGCCTTGCTCCGTAATATTTTTCAAGTTACTCTGAAGAGGGACCCATATGAAGCACTTGTGTAAACCTATACCTGACCTGACTCGTACACAACGTCAGTTGGCTCAGCATTTGTTTACAGCTACGAAACTGACCATTGCCCGATCTTGGAAGACCCCGTTGCTTAGTTTTGAGGCGGTCAAGAACCGTATGAATGATATCCTCGTTAATGAAAAGTTGACTGCGATAGTTTCTGATTCCCACGCCAAGTTTCTTAAGGTGTGGGACCCTTGGATTTCGAACGTTGCCCCTTCCAGATTCCAGACCACCCTTCTCTCCCTTTAAAGCCTCCTGGACGCTCGCCCCGCAGGACTCGTTCCCCCCTCTTCCCCTTCCCCACCCTTTCTCTAGTCTTCTTTCTTTGTCGTTTTTCTCTTTGTTTGTCCTACTTTTTCACTCCTTCTTTCTCTCTTTTCCTTGTCTTTTCATGTTGTTTTCCTTCCTGGCTCGGTACTCTCAGGCCCAGCCCCTGTTTGATCATTGGAACGTAATAGAACTTTTCATTTTGTTAGTCTTCCTGCTTTGTGAAGCACTAAGGGATTTTATGTCCCTATTTATGCATTTCCACTTGTTGATACCCATTATTTGGTCCGTGATGTTTCCCGGTTGGCTCACGCCATATGTCGGTATCATGTTTTGCTACCATCTGTTCCCATGCGTTCCATTTTCTTTTGTCTTATTGTACACATGTACCATGTTTTTGATGTATGTTTATGCCTCTTCTTAAAATAAAAACTTTTGTACAAGAATATGATTAAATAAAGGTTCTCGACCCCTGAAATATAGTGTATGGCTCTCAAGGAATTACATTTGAAAATATGTGGTGTTCATGGCTCTCTCAGCCAAAAAGGTTCCTGACACCTTCTCTAGCCCAATAGGCTAATGTTCATCCCCTGGGAATAGACTAATTGGCCTGTCTAGAGACTTGGTCAATTTGTCACACAATGAAAGAATGTTGCTTTGTAAAGAGCTGGAGTAAAATGGGAAAATGAAACTGCCCCAAAAGACCACTATCAGACATATAATTCTTATGCAAAAAAAGGGGAGTCAGGTGGCTCCTGGATTGAAGGGTTGGAGTCTAAGACTGGAGGGTCAGAAGATTCTCCTAATAATGTGTCAAGGGCTAGACCCAGATACTTCTAATGAGGAGTCTGTTCCATTGATGATTTTCTTAAGGCTTAGGATCAACTTGAATTGTGACGTCTGAACACACACCGACTGTTCTGTTAGCAGAGCTTGTTCTCATCTAAATATCCCACACAATGGGGATACCACAAATATAGGACAGCTAGTACTGGATATCTCTGATATGCTAAAAGATGAGGACATGCAACCAGGTCCAGAACTAAGTTGAATGTGAGCTGAGGGCACAGGGTAAAGCAGAACTTTTCTCACCCCATGCCTGGGATTAGACAGGTTGCAACTGCATGGCAGTAAGCCAATGCATAGGCTCAGGGTTAGGATGCCTCCAGTACTCAAATCCAGGACAGATAGTAGCAGGTGAGGGTCAGACAGATGGCAGTAACCCAAGTGGGCAGCAAAAAAGGTTTTGAAAATCAAAGTTTTTCTTTTCAAACAGCAGTAGGAAATGCTTCCTTAACACGTTATGGCAGGAAAAAGCACAGGTGGTGCATGACAACACTCAGATTACAGCAGTCAGTCCTTGAGCGTTAAGCACAGCACAGGGCCAAAGGTTTGATTCACACTTATGCATATTGCTTTCTAGCATTTCTGTAGTGCTTTTTGCTGTGCTTTCCACAGGTTTTTATCGTATTTTTACCGCAATTTGTGTTTTTTTTTTTTTTTGGCCGGGGGGGGGGGAAATGTATTGTTGAGCAGATTTAAAAAGGCAAATCACTGCAAAATCGCAGTAAAGCCCAATAATTTCATTTTGGATGCAAGTCCATTGAAGTTTATTACATGCAAAATGCTGTACATAAGGCAAGCACTAAGGCAATGGCAACAGCTCGCAGAAACTTCAAAGCCATTTTTTAGCAGAATGGCAACTGGAAAAACCCCAACTAAAACCTAGTGCCCAAAAGTCACTTTCAGTCTAGCCCCAAACAACCAGTCCAGTGGGGTTCGAATGTGATATTAAAATTCCCAGGCTGAGGACGATCTTGGCAGAAAGCTGCAATGAAAAACTGAATTTTTGTAAAATCTTACCTGTAAAATTCCTTTCTCTGAGTCCTCCGACAGTCGCCGCCTCTTCATATTCGTCACAATGGGGTAATTGACCTTTGCTCCGTAGGAGTAGCAACAGAATATGTCAATATTAAAGCTTTTAACATATCCCACCCCCCGGGGGGGTGGTCCCCTCAGTCAATACCCTCCTACTTCCTGTATCCATACCTCAGTTTCAGTAGAATAGCAGTAGAGTATACAACCAAACCCCAAAAGAGGGGCGGGGGCGGCGACTGTCGGAGGACTCAGAGAAAGGAATTTTACAGGTAAGATTTTACAAAAATTCCATTTTCTCTTACGTCCTCCGACAGTCGCCGCCTCTTCATATTCGTCACAATGGGGACGTCCCAAAGCAGTGTAAACATGAGGGGTGGGAAACGCAGCCGCACCTAAGGCAACGCAGTCTCCACATCAGAGAAAGGAACCTTACCAAGGGAAGGAAACCTGCTGGGCAGCACGAAAAAAAACTTGCTCAACAGGAGCAACAACCCAGGAAAACAAATTACCTAGGGATAAAAAACATATCCCAAACAGCCAAGGGTCTAAAAACAAGGGACCCTAAGGAACTGCCGCACTAAGAACCTTGCGGCCAAAGGAAGCATCTGCCGATGCCTGAACATCCACCTTGTAGAACTTTGAGAAGGTGTGAACGGACGACCAAGTCGCCGCCTTACACACCTGGGCCACAGAAGCCCGATGATGACAGGCCCAAGATGTACTCAGAGATCTCGTAGAGTGCGCCTTCACAGGCATGGGGGGAACTTGTCCCTTCAGAGCATAAGCTTGTTCAATGGTCTGTCTGATCCATTTGGCGATGGTAGAAGCTGACGCCGCCATGCCCTTCCGAGGTCCCTCTGGAAGGACAAATAAAGAATCCGACTTACGAAAAGATTCAGTCGATTTTAGGTAAACCCTAATCGCCCGAACATCCAAGGAGTGCAAATCCACCTCCTTCGGATGTTTAGGCTTCGCGCAGAGCGAAGGCAAGACAATGTCCTCATTGAGGTGAAATTCCGAAATCCTCTTCGGAAGAAAAGAAGGGTTAGGTCGCAAGACCACCTTATCCAAGTGAATGACCAAATACGGAGACCTGCAGGACAAAGCAGCCAGCTCCGACACTCTGCGAGCCGAAGTGATCGCCACCAAAAAAGCAACCTTTTTGGACAACATGGACAACGAGATCTCCCTGATCTTTTCAAAAGGAGCATGTTGTAACACGGACAGAACAAGATTCAAGTCCCAAGGAGGCAGAGGTTCCCTCCTAGGAGGGACCAGATGTCGCACCCCTTGAACAAAGGTGCTAACCAAGGAGTTAGACGCCACAGGACGTTGAAAGAACGGCCAGCGCAGAAACCTGACCCTTGATCGTAGCCAGCGCCAAACGCTGGTCAACACCCGTTTGAAGGAAGGACAACACCCTAGACACAGAGTATGTGCGAGGGGAACACCCCCTGGACTCACACCAGGCAAAATAGGCCTTCCAAGTACGGTAATAGACCTTCCCCGAGGAAGACTTCCTCGCGTTGATCAAAGTGTGAATGACCTCAGGGGAGAGACCCCTATCCTTCAGGACCTCGGTTTCAACAGCCAGGCCGTCAAAGCCAGCGACTGTAAAGCAGGATGGAATATCGGTCCTTGAGACAGAAGATCTTCTCAAAGAGGCAGACGCCACGGGGCGTCGACCGCCAGATTCACGAGGTCTGCGTACCAGGACCGGCGAGGCCAGTCCGGCGCCACAAGATTCACCGTGTGCGGTTCAGAGTTCAACCTGCGAAGGAACCTGGACAGCAGTTGAATCGGTGGAAATGCATACATCAGTCGGTACTGATGCCACGGAGCTACCAACGCGTCTGCCCGAGGATCGCGCGTCCTTGCCACGAACCTTTTCACCTTGTTCAGACGAGACGCGAACAGGTCCACATCTGGAAGACCCCACTTCGCGCACAACATCTGGAAGACATCCGGGTGGAGGGACCATTCCCCCTGGTCCAGGGACTGGCGACTCAGATAATCCGCCTGCCAGTTCTCCACCCCCGGAATGTGAACCGCCGTTATCGCCGGGACGTGTGTCTCGGCCCAAGACAGAATGTCGGCCACTTCCCGAGCCGCTCGGACACTCCTGGTGCCCCCTTGGTGGTTGATATAGGCCACCGCCGTGGCATTGTCCGTCTGCACCCGAACCGGACGCCCTGCAGCCTGTCCGTCCAACGTCGAAGGCAGAGATTTATCGCTCGCAATTCCAGAATGTTGATCGGAAGGGAGGATTCCTCCTCCAACCAAGTTCCCTGGGCGGACAGAATGCCCAGAACACCACCCCAGCCCGACAGGCTGGCATCCGTGGTGACCACCGTCCATGAGAGAGGACGAAAAGACTTGCCCCCCGACACCGCCGGGGACTGGAGCCACCACAGAAGATCCCTTCTGGTGCGATGGCCCAATGAAATCTGGAGATCCAGAGATTGCGGTCGCCCGTCCCACCTGGACAGGATCTCCGCTTGGAGACCCCGCGTGTGAAACTGGGCGAAGGGAATCGCCTCGAAAGCCGAGGCCATCAATCCCAAACATCGCATGCACGTCCGGAGTGACGAGCACGGAACGTCCCTGAGGGACCTGACTTCTTCCTGAAGAGTCCTGAGCTTGTCGTCTGGTAGGAAGACCCTCGCCTGGACCGAGTCCAGAATCATTCCCAGGTAGGGAAGACGAACCGATGGGCACAGCATCGATTTTGGAAAGTTTATCGTCCAACCAAACTCCTGCAGAGTCTGCATCGTGACGGACAGGTCCTTCACCAGACCCTGGCTGGTCGCAGACCGAACCAGAATGTCGTCCAGATACCCCAGGACAGAGATGCCCTGGGCTCTCAACAAAGCCAGAACCGGTGCAAGCACCTTGGCGAACACCCGTGGAGCCGAAGCGAGACCAAAGGGTAGCGATACGAATTGGTAATGATCCTCCGCAATGGCAAATCGAAGGTACCTCTGGTGACCCTCGAAAATTGGAACGTGAAGGTACGCATCCTTTAAGTCGATGGAGGCCATGAATTCCCCCGGAACCAGGGCAGCCACCACCGACCGCAGGGATTCCATGCGGAACTTGCGAACCCACACAAAGCGGTTCAGAGCCTTTAAGTCCAGAATTGGACGCACCTTGCCCTCCTTCCTGGGCACGGTGAACAGATTGGAATAGAAGCCCCGAAATCTGTCCCGATGAGGCACCGGAACCACCACTCCCTGAGCTCGCAGGTCCCGCACCGCCAGGTGCAGATCCCGCAACCACTCCGGAGACAGTTGAAGATTTGAGGGAAAAAATCTGCTCGCCGGCCGAGAGAGAAACTCGATCTTGTAGCCAGATCGAACGATTTCCTGAACCCACCTGTCCCGAACACGGGCCATCCAGGGTTGAAGAAAACCGAGCAAACGTCCCCCCACCCAAGAACTGGGTGAGGGCGCCCCTTCAGGCCGCATTGTTATGGGCAGCGGATCCGGACTGGCCGGACTTCTGCTTACCTGTCCACGGCTTCTTTTGGGAGCCTTGACCTTTGAAGGGCTTGCCCTTATAGTGCGACCGAAAGGCACGCAAGGACCCCTGAGAGGGCCGAAAAGAAGCATGCTTCTTACCCGGAGCAACCTTAGCCTTGTGGGATTGGGGTAAGAGCGTGCTCTTACCACCCGTGATCCCTTTATTAAGCGTATCCAAGGGTTCGCCAAAAAGGCGAGATCCCGTATAGGGTAGATTAGCCAAGGTTTTGCGCGAAGATTGGTCCACAGACCAACACTTCAGCCAAATCAGGCGGCGTGACAACACCGCCACGCTGTGCACACGTGCAGCCAACGGGACTATATCCAAGTCCGCATCACACAAATACATGACACCCTGATGGATTTGATCCACCATAGCCAGCGCCGCCGGAGGGGCAGAGTCAGCCACCAGGACGCGCCTAAGTACCTGCGTCCAATCCGCGACAGCCTGAGCTGCCATAAGAGAAGCAAAAATAGCTTTCAGCATGGAACCGGTAACCGAATAAGTATGACGGGCAAGAGACTCCAGCCTCCTGTCCGTGGCATCCCGGAACACCGGGGTATCCTCAGCAGGAATCGCAGTGGATTTATTCAAAATCGCCACCGCGTGATCCACCGGAGGCGGCACACACCAACGTTCATCAGTAGCGGGTGAGAAAGGATAACGCAGCTTGAACCTACTTGGCACAGCAAAAGGCTTCCGTATATTGCGCCATTGTTCACTAACAGCGCGCTGAAAATCCTCAGTGCAAGGAAAAACCTGCGATGATTTGCATCTTCGCTGCGTCCCATAAGAGGCCAGGACAGCAGGAGGACAAGGCTCATCCTGCAAACGCAGTGTTTGTTTGATAGAAGCAACCAAGTCATCCATGAGTGCAAGCTCTTCAGACGAGCCAGGGGGGGAATTATCAACCCCTTCAACCTCAGCCTCCACTTCAGACCCTACAAGGGTCCAGGGACGAACGGGACCCCGATAAGGAGACCCCAGCCATAGCAGCCCCATCACCATCTGAATCAGAGGAAATTGAAACTCTGGGCCGTTTTGTGGATTGAGCAGCCAAAGGCATTTGCACCTGAGCAGCAAGGTTAGCCACAGCAGTAGCCAAATCACCCCCCTCGGGGGAAGCAGCAGCAGTCCCCTGGCCCCCCACTAAGGTGAGAGGAAATTTGCTTTCCTGAGAATCCATGCCCCCAAAAGTGTGTTAGGAAGAAAAGGAGTACTGCCCCCTTAACAGCGCGGCGAGCGCAGCCCACCGCACACAAGCACACACCGACCCCCACAGGGATAAACACAAAACTTAGGCAAGGAATACAGGGATAAGGAAGATAAACCTGGAGAGACCACTCAGCTGCTGCACCGATCGCTGTTGCTCAGGGAAAGGAAGTGATGAAACACAGACCGCTCCTATAAAGCCTATGGAAGGCTCCACAAACATGGCCGCCGGTGAGGGACTAGCAAAGGCAGAGCATGCAGCGCTGACATGCGGCCCGAGCGATCGCCGCCAAAATGGCGCTCCTATCACATAGATATGGCCAGCACACGCCTGCAGCTATTATAAAAATGGCGGACCGCCGTAGCGGCCACCGCGTGTATGCACCAACATGTATAACATCATGTCCTATAACATACAGCATGTCACACAGATATTCACAGTATTAACACTGAACAGTGTACAACAGCCCCCCTCCTTGCAGCCCACAGCAGCATTAAACCAGACAGGGAGCCCAACAGTGTGAACAGGCATGCAGGGTTACACAGTCCCAGACTGACACCCACTACACATACAGGTCCCCACACAAAGTACACTTACCTCCTGAATGGCGTGGGGAACCCGCACAAGCGATCAAGCCACTGCACATGTGACAGGGAGAGTCGCAGCCAGGACGCAGTAGAACTGCGGTGCGAAACCGCATGGCGTCCAGTGAGGTAGCCACCTCACCATAGCATCCCTGCAGAGAACAGGGATGGGTCGCTCACATATGCCAGGAAAAATACCTGACTGAACGCTCGACGGCAGGCTGGGAAGCCACTGGCCCACAACCTGTGACCAGGGGGGCCAGCCCGAGACCCAGCCCGCACGATCCTCTTCATCAGAACAACTAACTAATGCTGACAAAAGTAACAGCTAGGTAAAGAGAGAAAAAAACTCAAATAAAATCAAAAAAGAAGATAAAGGCCGAGACAAAATGTCCCAGCATAGAAACATCCAGCCACTCCTGAAAGCTAGACAATGAAACTGAAACTGAGGTATGGATACAGGAAGTAGGAGGGTATTGACTGAGGGGACCACCCCCTGGGGATGGGATATGTTAAAAGCTTTAATATTGACATATTCTGTTGCCTAGCTACTCCTACGGAGCAAAGGTCAATTACCTCATTGTGACGAATATGAAGAGGCGGCGACTGTCGGAGGACGTAAGAGAAATATAAGGTTCCAGGAGTGATGTACAGAACAGTACTGATAAAGATGTAAAGGATGCAACCAAAACAAAAACAATTTAGCCTGAACAAATCAGAGCTGTGAAAAATGTCATCCTCCTAGGAAACTTGGGTTGGCCTAAAATTTTTTTTATTTTCTAGCATCCAATCCTTCTTTAGGCAGTAATACAGCCCGAAGGTCAAAGACGTCCTGTGTCCCTCAATGGATAAGACAGAAGTAAACTTACCATGATTATCCAAAATGCAAAAAAAAAATAAAAAAAAAAAAAAATCAGACAGACAAGGACACACTGTTATTTTTATATTTTCTTTTAATAATTTTGTACTCATGGTTACCAGCCATAGTCATAACAAAAGTTATTCATAATAAAATGTATCTAAAATAACAATTTTGTTTTCTATCAGAAAAGGAGCTGTGTTTCTATGTTAGAAATAAATAGTTAGCGCTATTCTGAAAATACTTTGGAGAAGGTGGCCACAAGGCGGTCTTGGCAGGCTTTGCCCAGCTCCTGACCCCTACGCGCTGCGTGTGGGTACAGGGGCAGTTCCAAGTCCACCGTTGACAGAGGAGGCAGGTGACGGCCAAACAGACAGCCAAAAACGAGGATTACATACATGGGCTGTGAAGCACAGTAGATAAAAGGAGGTTATCTAGTTTATATAGAGCTGACCAACCATGAACTCTATTCATTTTATGTTAGTGTAGATAAAATGGCAAAACAGCCCATTATTGAGTCAATGTTCTACCATACTTAAAGTGGATTTCTAAGAAAAATGAAAACCCACTATCTGCTGGCACCCTTCTTTGCAGGTCCTCAGCATCCACAAACACTGTTCTTTTTGCAGTGGTCAATGAACTTGCATCTGGTAATTTAAATTAAAATAAAACAGAAAAAGAACAAAAAAGGTTCTTTAACAGAATACCAGAATTCAGTAGTTGAAGCTACTGCTCTACAAAACAGGCTCCACAAAGCCATCAAAATGCCACCCTCAGACCATTTCTAACATTCACTGAACACTCCTCAGAATGTCTGGTCCTAAAAGCTTTACTTAGCCAAACTGCAAAATCCACAGGAGTACCTAGCGAAGATCACCTCACTGAGCATTCAAAGAACACTACAGGCAGCAACAGAAAGGCAAAATAATCCCAGATCCTCTACCCCTCCCTGTCTGAGAAAGATATTACATCACAACCAGGACAGGTCAGGTCACAGAACACACGTGCTGGGTGTACTGTACTTGTGTATTTGGCATTAAAGACGAACTGTAAGACTAGCAATATGGGACCACATAGTCATTTGAAGTAGAAGCTCAGGGACTGTCATCCTTATCCATGCTTCAGAAGTGAATGAGCCACGGATCTGGAAAAAGTATGCAGGTTGAAAGCACTAGACTTCACTGCTGAATGCTTGTTCTGGGCCTGTGACACATTAAGGATAACCATACATATTACAATAAGGTCATGCAGTCTCCTTCAAATTTACCAAATGTATGCAATGAGAACAAACAATCCATATCCAATTGTTCAGAGCCTTGTATTGTAGTTGTTGCCAGATCTAAATGTTAATGCACAATGAGGTTGTAAAGGCCTGTGTTTAAGGAATCAGCTAGAGATGCTTCTGAGATCATTCAGAATTCACTGACTGGTGTAGTTGACCTGAATTTGATCCGCTTCGAGTGAGTTTTGTTATCCTATATATATATGCATGTATAAGAACACATTTGCAGTGAACAAAAGCCTATCAACGCATGCCTTAATATGTGTAAGTTTAAGGAATGAAGCTAGAAAGAGGATGACAGTCACAGAACAATTTCAAAGAAAATAGTTGGAAATAGCGGTTTTAATATATCCATGCTGCAAGTTATTTTTTAAAGTTCAAAGCTTGGGTAAAACCTGGAAGCAGAGAGAAGAACCTGTTAAGCTAAATACCATTTAGAAAAGCCTTTGATGGCAGCTGGCACTAGGACTCCCAGCCAGCATAGTTCTGGAGCAGTTGCTACAGCAGTGATGCTGTATTCTTCTGCATTTAGCATCCCTAGCCACAACCTTCCCTTTTGCAAGACTTGTACACACAGATCTTTTCAATGCACACATTTAACTTTGTATTCAGCTTGGTGAACACTGCTGACTAGCACAAGTGTTTAGTGAAAACAATGGGCTGTGCTACTGTAGTGCAAACAGCTTGACATCACTGCCAAAAATTAGTCAATGGTCCTAGTGACAGAAGGATTGCACTGAAACCAAGTGCCTGTCTACACCACAGCCATCTGTGAAGCCCAGTCAGCTCTGTTTAGTAATATCAATACAAAGTAACATGCATATCACATCAATAACGTCCAGTGAATGATATAGTAACAGATGAATGTCGGTCATCGAGAGAAACTCAACTGCACGTTTATTAAAATTCAGGAGGCTGCGAGTCCACATCCCACCAGTGGCCACTGCCCGTATAAAAGAGTAACATCCTCCCAACAAAGCAGAGATGCACCTATCCTCAAGGAAAACATATAAACCAGGATTATGCGAGAGACATTGTTCCGATTAGGTAATCATCCCACGTTCCTGTCTGCTAAATGCTCTCCAGCCACCGGGGCTGAAGAAGTGCACTTAGCCAACGAACAAGACTGGCCAGTGAAATATTTGATTCTTGCCCGATCCTGGACTTGGTAAGGACTGATTCTATGGCCTCAGTCAATCTACCGGCTTCTACTACTGGCTTCTTCATTGCTAGTTACAGAAAGTGAAGGACATAAAAAAACAAAAACACCAGGTGCACTGTGCATGTTTATACAAGCCCTACGAATCCTGACATTTGAGGTCTGGCATTGTGCAAGCAAGACAGAGGAGGATGTCCTATATTGGGCAGTAGACTGATAGAAGCACAGGAAAAATCCCTTTCCTTCACTTCCTTTCTTCCAGAACAGGTAGATCACAAAGGAATATCCAAAATAATTGGCACAAAGAAGAAAGCCATGAATATAGATGCTATCTCCTATCCAGGACAACCTAAGAAGAAAGAGGGAATTCTTTCAGCTTCCTTAGTTGTACATACACTCAACATAAGCTAGGTCTCCTGTGTAAGAAAAAAAAAAAAAAGAAAACACTTGTGTACAAAAGTGCCAAAGAGAAAAAAAAGACAGTACACTCCTGCCTTCTGGGTACCTTCATAGATAAATGTATTTTTTCCCCAAGCATGCATACTAGCACCCTATAGAACTACACTTTATCAATGTCTATGCTGTGCCGTCCCTCCTCTGTTCATCGGTGGGCTGGCGACTGCACAGGGCAGTATCCTGCCTGACAGATGCCAGTCCTTGTAGTGGGAACAAATGCTGTTCCTTAGCTTAGTGTGTTTGCCCGACAGAGGTTCCTTCTCTGGAGCACCTGGCTCCACAATGAAATGGCACACCTTGCCTGTCCAGCTTTTGCACGTCCTGGAGGAACTTGCTCCTTCCTGCTCACCTCCACCAGGTCTCTGTGACCCTTCCAAGCATGGTGGGTAAAGCTGTGTGCACCAGCACAGACTCTTCACTAAGCTCCCCCAGTGTTACATGTCTTGGTATTCAGGTAAACAAGAGAAGAGAAAAAAAAAAAAAAAAAGCTCCTTCCTCAACATGAACTCTTAGCAGTGCTGTGTGTATTTGGATATTAAACCAAAGTTAAAAAGTTATGATAGCTGAAACGAGTATTAGAACGCAGTGGGTGGATGATGTAGTGACGGCCTCGGAGGGGAGGGGGGAAAGGGGGGGGGGGGACTGGTGGGGGAAAAGGCGTTGTCACTTCCCTTGCCAAGGTCACGGGAAGGGATACAAAATGGCGCCCCTCTGGAGAAGTGTTTACCGAGCACACGGTCAAATGGTAGATGTTTTGTCTGTTCCCTCTGTAAGAAACAAAAAAAAAAATTGAAACAAAACACATATAAGGGTCTTATTTAGATAGCAAGTGAAAAATACAGTTCACACTGGGAATTTTCTTCAACTTCAGCTAAAACAAAGTTGAAAGTGATGTAGGACATTTTCTGAATAGAGATGTGTAAAGCAATGCCCATATTATCCTGCGCCACCCATCCCTGTTGAGCACACTGAAGGAACCACCACTTTCCAGAGGAAGCAGTTCGGAAGACTGTCTGTTCTCTGCCTCAAGCCTGCTCTATGGACTAAAGGCAACATCTGCTCACTAGTTTTGCCCCTCCTGAATGTTCCACTTTCCCTCACCATCAATTTACAAAGCAGGAATTCCCACTGAAGGGCATATTTTTAGCTGACATGTCTCATGCCAAACACAAAAAGCTCTGGCAGTAGGCTTCCATATATTCTAGACTACCGCACCTCTGGTATACCACAAGCGGTTACCTTTATAATATGCATAGACATTATAGTATGTGCAATACCTGCTCTGTATGATGGGGGAATTACTTTACTCCTAAGACATACATTGAGATCAACACAACACTGGAAAAGGCACCGCGGCATTAATAAGCCTTTTCACTACTAGCCTGCAGTCTGGCCTTTAACTGTCAATGATAAGGTGCGTGTCTCTCACCCTCCAATGCATGCTCTGTCATACTCAGGCACAAGGACTCCAGCCGGGGATTAATCTCCAAGTCAGCCCCAGGAACCTGGCAGTCTGTGGTAGGAAAAAAAAATTGTACATGGTCAGTGAAACCAAAAAAACAAGCTTGGTTTATCCAAAGCACCGCAGGCAGCAGATGTATAATGGCACCTACTCGATACACAGACTACTTTAGAGATGATTATTATTTCTTACAATATACTGTGACAAGATCTGTGCTGTGATATAAAACTTCAATATAAAGCTGCTAACACAAAAGGTACTATATTGAACCTCAAATAAATGTAAAGCATTAGTATTGCGCCAAAAAATAAATTACATATGCAATGGTGAACATAAGAGGCGTCAAAGCTACTAATGCAAAAAGTTATAAAAAAATGAAAAAAAGATTATATAGAAGTCCAGAAGTGTGTATATATATATATATATATATATATATATATATATATATAAAAAACAAAAAAAGAAACAGTCCCACAGTGTATATAATAAAGTGAAAAATGGACTTGATGCAGCAACACCAGTGATCGTGAAGATACTTCTCAAACGGTGCACGAGAGACTAGCCACCAACATCAAGTGACTTCAAAACTCACCAGGGCAAATGGCTACCATTACAGCAGCATGTGTGCCTAAGTATGAATATAAATCCCACATGAATCAGTGAACCAACTCACTTCCAATGGCACCCCCTGATGTACTCCAGCGAATGAGGGAAGAGTTTGTGCAGATGACACGGTCTGCATGCTTATAAATGATATTCTGGGCAGAGAGTCTATGGACACATCTTATTTGCAGGAGTCTTTAGTCGACTGACTGCATGTCATCACAGGTCTTCTTCCTTCTCTGTCAGCGGTGGGTAGGTCCAGTGTGCAGTAGCATTCTCCTGGGAGTGCAGGGTAGTCTGCTGACGCGCCCCATGGAGGTGTGTCCCTGATGTTCAGAGTTCACATAAGAGAAGTGGATAGGCACTGGAATACAAATACATTGGCCGTTTATTCCTACATTGCTTTATATTTGTATGTGTCGCTCCATCAATGACGCACGCAGCCTCATCTGAATGAAAGTCCATCAAAGTCATGTGACTGGTGAACTTTGATTCAGATAAGGCTACTCTGCAGCACAGGACACATCTATGAAGTTTTTAGGTTTCCTTTTTCTACTTCTATTGCGTCATTCATGTAGTGACACATACACGTTTAAAGCAATGTTGGAATTGACAGCCAATATAATATCAGGATAAGACTAATGCACTCACCTCTTCGTAATCCAGTGCCCATCCACTTCTCTTATGTGAACTCTGATGATCAGTGACGCACCTTTAGGGGGGAGCATCAGCAGGCTACCCTGGACTCACAGAAGAATGCTGCCCACCACTGACAGAAGAGGAGGAAGAGGACCTACGAGGCAGTCCCCGAGGGCATACACCCACTCACTCTGCTATAGGCATTCAGTTTTGTGGCAAGTAGTGTCAGAAAAAAAAAAAAAAAACACAACAACTCATAGCAGGGCGGGTGCTGCGTCTGTCAATGAACTTCAGAGAAAAGGATTTTACGGTAAGTCAAAAATCCAGTTTTCTCTATCGTTCATTGACAGATGCAGCTCCATATTCTTCTTAACCATTGGGACGTCCAAAAACAGTATTAACATGAGGGGTGGGAAAATGACGCAGAAAAGAACGTAATTCCTCAAAGGCCAACCAGGTAACGTGGAGTTCAACCAGGAACAGCTGGAGCTCACCTAAAAACAACATACACCCTCAAAGAGAAAAGTAGCTTTTAAACAGCAGCCTGCAAAAACCTTGCGGCCAAAAGAAGCATCCAAAGATGCCAACACATCTACCTTGTAGAATTTTGTGAATGTGTGCACAGATGGCCAAGTTGCTGCCTTACAGACTTGTACCACTGACGGCGAAAAGCCAAAGAAGCACCTAACGCCCATGTAGAATGCGCCTACATAGGGAAAGGTGGAACCTGACCCTTAATGGAATAAGCCTGTACCACCGTCTGCCTGATCCATCTGCATACGGTCGCAGCAGACTCACCCAATCCTTTCTGAGGTCTGTCCGTGAGGACAAAAGCGAGTCTGATTTTCCGAAGGACTCAGCAGCCGCCAGGTAAACCTTGATTACCCTAACCACATCCAAGGAATGCAAGGAAAATTCTTTAGGATGCTTAGGCTTAGGACATAACGAAGGCAGCACAATGTCTTAATTTAAATGGAAATCGGAGATCACCTTGGGAAGAAACTACTGATTAGGTCGAACTACCACCTTGTCTCTGTGGACCACCAGATAAGGTGAACGGCAGGATAGCGCCACCAATTTCGACACTCTGTGCGCAGAGGTAATAGCCACTATAAAGGCTACCTTCTGTGACAGTGTAGGCAGAGGAATCTCCCTAATGTGTTCAAAAGGAAATTTCTGAAGAATTGACAGTACCAGGTTAAGATCCCACGGAGGCAACTGGGACATCGCCAGGGAGCCATGTAGCGAACACCCTGAATAAAGGTGGGAATCGAATACATGGCTAAAGGGCATTAAAAAAAAAAAACCCCTAGAGCCGACACCTGGCCTTTGATAGTACCCTAGGCCAACCTCTGCTCAACTCCTTTGGAGGAAAGTCAATATCTGAGCCACTGAAAACAAGCGCAGATGCACCTTAATGGATTCATACCATGCAATGTACAATTTCCATGTATGAAATCTTCAGAGGTAGATTTTATGGCCTTCAAAAGTGTGGGAATCACAGAGTCAGAAAGACCTCTATCCAATACCTGGCTTACAACAGCCACGCCGATAAGGCCAGCGACTGTAAAGCAGGATGGAAGATCGGCTCTTGAGACAGCAGATCTTCCCTGAGAGGAAGTCTCCAAGGAGCATCAGCGACCAATCTCACCAGATCGGCGTACCAAGACCGGCGAGGCCAGCCTGTTTCCACCAGGATTACTGGAGTCCCTTCCACCTCTATTCTGCGCAGAAGCCTCAGCAGTAGTTTTTACTTGGGGGAAATACATAGATCAGCCGATACTGTCCCCAAGGAGCCACTAGTGCGTCTGTGGCGTCTGCTAGAGGATCCCGAGAACAGGCTACAAACCTCTGTACCATCCTGTTGAGCCGAGAGGCCAACAGATCCACATCAGGAGTCCCCCACCGGACACACACAGCAGGTGAAAACACCTCCATGTGAAGGGACCATTTTCCTTGATCCAACACTTGACAACTCAGGTAATCCGCCTGCCAATTCTCCACTCCGGGGATATGCACGGCGGATAGGGCTGGAACAAAGTTTTCTGCCCATATTAGGATCTTAGCCACCTCTCGAGCCGTCAGGACACTCTTGGTGCCCCCTTGATGATTGACGTAAGTCACGGCAGTGGCATTGTCTGATTGACGCCGAATAGGACACCCTTGAAGGTGATTTGTCCAGTGAATCAAGCAAAGCTTTATTGCTCCGAGTTCCATCATTTTGATCGGTAGTCTGGACTCCTTTAGAGTCCAGGTTACCTGGACATACATCTTTCCAAGTACTCCCCCCCTACCGGATAGGCTGGCATCGGTAGTAACCACAGTCTTATACAGGGGAAGGAACGACTTGCCCTGACATAGAGCCAGGGAGCGGAGCCTGCTCAGCAGAATCAGATAGTCCAAAAATTTTGGATCCTTGTTCCACTTGACAAGAAATTCTCTTTGCAGAGGTCTCGTGTGGAACTGTGCGAACCGGATCGAAGGTAGACACCATCAGGCCCAGTCCTCGCATTCAGGTCCGTAGAAAGGACATTTTGCTGGATAACAGCAGGCGAATCGCCCTCTGCAATTTTTGCAGTTTTTCCATAGGAAGAAACACACTTGCTGAAGCTGAGTTCAGCGTCAGTCCCAGATAATCCAGTTTGGAGGATGGGACTAGAGCAGATTTCTGGAAATTGATAATCCAACCGAACTCTTGCAGAGTTCGTACAGTGGTGGTTAAGTCGGTCAGCAGGGCTGAATGGGAGTCTGCTCCTAAGGGGAGATCGTCCAGCAACCCCAGTACCACAATCCCCCACTGTTGCAGTAATGTCAATACCGGAGCCAACACTTTGGTGAAGACCCTGGGAGCGAAGGCGAGATCAAAGGGTAATGCCACAAATTGATAATGCTCCTCGCCCACAGTTAAGCGAAGGAAACGCCGGTGTCCAGCGTAAATAGGGATGTGAAGGTAGGCGTCCTTAAAATCGATAGAGGCCAAAAGGTCTCCTTCATGTAGGGACGACACTACTGTGTGAATGAACTCCATTTGAAACGTCTGTACCCACACAAAGCGGTTCAGAGCCTTGAGGTCCTAGACAGAACGCACCTGCCTTCTTTTCCTGGGCACAGTAAACAGGTTTGCGTAAAACCCTTGAAAGCGTTCGAGAGGGAACCGGCCCAATCACCCCTGCAACAGCAAATCTTGTACCGCTTCTTGTAGATCCCTGAACTGGTCTGAAGATGGGCGTAGATTGGGTGTGAAGAATCTGTCGGAAAGTCGAAACCTGAATCAGTTCGTGGACCCATTTGTCTTGAATCAAAAGGGTCCATGGTTCCGGAAAGAAAGACATCCCCGCACCCCAATTACGGGTAAGGGCGCCCCTTCATGCAGAAGAGGGCTTAACTGCAGAACTGGAGGGGCCTGCTCTCGGCTTACCCGACCACGTCTTCTAGGAACCCCCAGATGATTTGGAAGTCTTAGATCCTTCTCCTGCATGCTGGAGGCACGAAAATGCCGCTTGTATGCTGAAAAAGAGGGACCCGTCGTGACGAGGTCCCTTGCCTTGTCCACCAGTAAGACCCTTGATAAGTTCATCCAAAGAAGAGCCATTTAGGCGATCCTCTGTAAAGGGCAGGTCTGACAGAGCCTTTTTGTAAGCCTGGTCTGCAGACCAGCTTTTTAGCCACACCATGTGTCTCATGGTAACCCCTACCGCGTATACTCTAGCCGCAAGGGGGCCCACATCTAAAGATGCATCACACATAAATTTTATACCTTGGACCATTTTGTCCACCAGTTCGGACAAAGTCAGGGGGAAGCGGTCTCGCTTCAAAATCACTCTTCAAGAGCATTGCCCATTCTGTAATGATCTGGGACACCAGCACGATCGTGAAGACCAGCCTAAGTATTTAGCCCACTATCACATGTAAGTGGCAGGACAGAGCCTCATCCTTCTATCAACAGTGTCTTTAACCACTTCTGGACCGGAAGGATTTGCCCCCTTAACCTCCCTGGCGGTATGATTCTTTTGGATTTTAGGTGCTGAAAGCGGTACCATTATTTTGCATGTAATTCTTGTGAATGAGCAGTCCAAACCAACTGTATACATTATATATATATATATATATATATATATATATAATGTATACAGTTGGTTTGGGCTGTTCATTCACAAGAATTACGTATATTATATATACACACACACACACACACACACACATATATATATATTTACATAAAAAGTACAGTAAAACTGCAGGAAAGGCACTGGGGGGCAATGTAATGTGATTTTATTTTATTTTGAACGGTATCAGTGTGTTTGGTGCATTTTACATTTGAATTTGCCGCCGGTTCCACCCCCCGGCGGACGTCACGTCGCCGGAGACGGAAGCCGGGGCTCGCAGACGATCAGGAGAGAGCTCCGCCGCCGCATACCGCTCGCAGTCTTCGCTGGATCCCGGAGAAAAGGTAAGTAAAACCTCCTCCAGCATCCAGCGATCTTCCTAGCGCTACCCCGAGTGTGACTCGGGGTTACCGCTTTTGGCACTAAAATCTTACCCCGAGTCACACTCGGGAATACCGCTAGGAAGGTTAATGACCAGGCTATTTTTTTGCGATTCGGGAATGCGTTATTTTAACTGACAACTTCCCGGTCATGCGACGCTGTACCCAAATAAAATTGACGTCCTTTTTTCCCCCCCACAAACAGGGATTTCTTTTGGTGGTATTTGATCACCTGTGCAATTTTTTGATTATGCGCTATAAAACAAAAAAAGTGTGAAAATTTAGAGAAAAAAAAAAGCAGTATATTTTACTTTCTGCTATATAACATTCCCAATAAAAAAATAAATGTAAAAATCTAAATTTTTCATCATTTTTGGACAATTTGTATTTTGCCACATATTTTTGGTAATACAAAAATCCAAAAAAAAAAAAAAAAGTGTATTTTGAATGGTTTACAACAGCACACGGCCTTCTGTCAGTCCCTGCAGCGATTGCCGGGTTCCCGGAGGCCATCACGGCTGCTGGACCCGTTTGCTTAGCTGCAGGGCTAGAGAGCCCGAGATCTGCGAAACGTATCCCTACATCAGTTTGCGCAGGAGAGCCAGCCTGCCGCAGTATATCTGCGGCAGCTGGTCTTTAAGAGGTTAAAGATCGGAGGTTACTCGGAATCACAGTGGATTCGTTCAGTCTGGAGACTAGGTGGTCCACCTTCGGTGGAACGGTCCATTTTTTGATCACAGCATCCGCAAAGAGATAGCGTCTCGTAAAACGCTTCGGCACCACTGACGTGTTTAAGGCACCCAAACTGTTCAGTGACAATTTTCTCAAAAAGTTCCAGACAAGGGAAAATTTTGACCAACTCTGGGTTTTGCGGGTGCCAAAAGACACCTGCGTCCCTGATGCTGTAGAATCATCTGCCATTTTTAGTTTCCTGCACTGACACAAAGTGCCTCCACCAGCTGCAGATGAGCATATATCATCCTCGCCATCCAAATCAGAGTGCGATGACGCAGACCCCTCAGGGTAACTTGCGTCTGTGGCAGCCGTTATCAACCTCAGAATTCGAGGATACAGATGAGGCAAGTGAGGGCAATGGGCGCTATTTACTAGTCCTCTTTTTTAGGATCATAACTTTAAACACCTGGGTTTGAAAATTAAAAAAAAAAAAAAAAGCCATTAAAGGCAGACAAAGGGTTGCGACGCGGAGAACTCCGCAACATCAAAAAGGGGTTTAGTAGGTGATATTTGCTCCTGGGACTCCATGTTAACCCGGGGACAGCGCAGTGTCACTTTAAGAATACTGCAAAAAAAAAAAAAAAAAAAATGGCCCTACACCACTGCACCAGCGGTACTACAGGTCCCAGCACACTAAGCTGAAATATAGCAGAGTGAAGGAACAATAGGCTCACCCCCGCCTGATATTAGGGAGAGCAGAGCAAGTCTGAAGTGTACAGAAAACAATCCTCACAGGAAGAGGAAGTACCTGGGTCAGCACCAGAGGTAAAGCCTTGCCACTCACTGCTGTACAGCATTCTCGGTCTCAGAGAAAATGGCGGCCCAATGCATTTCAATGGGGAGACCACAAAAAATGGCCGCCCAATGCATTTCAATGGGAAACTAATGAAAAATGGCTGCCGAGCCTAATATAGCTGATCTACAAAAAAATGGCGGTGTCCACGGCACGCCATGCAGTCTACAGGATCCCCTGAGGGGTCCAGTGATCAATCAGGCATGGGGGGGCCCTGGCTGGGACCACCAACCAGGATTACCCCACCCAGCGGATCACGCGATTATCAGCATCGGAGTGCCCCCATCGCCTGCTACAGCCCCTGCACTGTACCCGACTAAGGTAGGGACCCCCTATGAAATAGTGGGGAGGATGACCTGCAGGGGGAGCCTTGGATGGTTGATGGTCCCAAGGGTCCCCACATACAAGAGGGGGGACATGGGGGGTAACCCATGGGTCCGACCACCCAGAGAGGGGCCCACGTCCACTGCGAGACCGCAAGAGATATGGGGGACACTACTCACCATACCCAATGATATTCGAGTGGACGCCACTCCGGACAGACTACCTCTCCAGCTGGCCCAGGGTGGGGGTGCTGAAGGCCAGGGGATACGCTGCAACTCAAGGCAAACCAGGTCGTGTGCGTCCTGGTGAAGTGTTTACTCGCAGGTCAGCCCCCGTCCAGTGGGGCTATGTCGTGGCGAGGCCTAGCGCGGAGCTGCGACCTGCACACGCTCGCTGGCCAGACTGGGAGACCATAAGGATCTAGAATATCCAGTCCAACGCCCAGTACGGCTGTTGATTGTAGTTCTCTCAGGAACATAACTAGCTAAAAAAAAAAAAAATTTAGACAAAAGGTCCCCTTTTTACATAAAAAACATGCTAGGACTGAAATTCCAGCAGGGAACTAGGTCCTTACTCCTGACTAGGCAGAAAAAAATTGAATGCCTATAGCAGAGTGGTTGGGTGTATACCCCCAGGGACTGCCCCATAGGCATGATAAAGATTTTTTCTGCCTAGTGTCCTACTCCTGTAGGGGGCAGCATAACCCAATGGTTAAGAAGACTATAGAGCTGCGTCTGTCAAAAAACTCACCTTTCCACCTGCATAGGTTGATTTGATTAAGAAGAATTGCTGGCTGAAGTCAGTGAAGAAATAGATCTCAGGAGAGACAATCTCTTGTGTCCCCCGCAGTGCTTTGTGATTCTTCACGCTCATCATCACTGCTGGGTGCTGTGATCATGAGTGCTGTGATCTACACAGGAGAACAACATCCCTGGAAGTGTCAGCTTCTGAACAGACCTCAGCAAATACTTCCTTTTCAAAGGACAGCAGGAGAAGTCAGTACTTGCCATCTTCTTTGCAGGAACATCTTTCAGAAATGTTATTTTTTGTAACAGTGTCTAACATTTGTGTGGTGGTCCACTTTAGGTTAAAGCGGAGTTCCGGCCACATACAATTTTTTGAGCTAAAAACACCCCCCTAATCCTTAGCTATCCCCAATTACCCTAACCCCAAATTACAGTACATTGCATTTACTGAATAAAGATAAATAGTTACCTTTAAAATTAATTGCAGAGTGTGGCCATCACCGGTGTGGGCATTTGAAGCCGTGGTGTCCCCCGCTGTGTCCCTCTTCCTGGTTCTGGGCTACCCATAATGCCGATCGCAATCTTGAGTGTGCGCTGTAGATCGCGATTGGCACTCAGTAGCGGCCGGCCGCTCCCATTGCATCCTTGGATTGAGGACGCTCATCTCCCAGGACACAATGCAAAGGAGGTGTATTCAGGGCCCGTGAGTGTGAGGATATGCTGTGGTCCTTAAGATTTAATAACGGGCGGAAAAACAATGCATCCTAAGGGAGAGTGATTCATATACATACCAGCTGCACACATTCATTGTAGTGGGACCTTTATGGAACATCGTCCTGTCTGAGCAGCTGAGTGAGATCGTCGCCTTATCTGACCCCCTATAATCAAGGGGTCTGATAATTTTGGTAAGAAGTTTTTTTGTACACACTGGGTGAAGGGGTAAAGGTGAACATTGTCTCTGCTATCAAGTCGCAGTGTTTCTGATAACAGCTGTCCTGAGATTGAGATATCTTCTGTGGCTTTTTTGCACTAGAGACTTCCTTAATCCATCACTATATCCACAATTTCACTAATATTTGCACTGATTTATTTAGAGTCACACTATGGTTTATATTTCATTTATATAATATATCCAATTATAATGTGTATTTACATATATATATAATTATTTTGAAGGTATGATACTTGTTTGAGCGCGGTAGTTTTCCCCTCTATGGCACTATTCACGTTTTTTCACATTTACGTTGCAGCTCACTTGTTGGAATTTTCCACATTCACAAACAATTTACACTTTGAATTTAATATCCTTTAGCGCAGGTTTTTGGTGACTAACACCAAAATTTCCAATCATAAAGGAGGAAGTGACGTCGGGGGCCGTGGCCGCATAAGGAGGAAGAGGAAGAAAGGGAAGTTTATTTTAATTAAAAACAAGGTAAATGAAACAAAAAAAAAAAAAAAATTTCCAATTCTTTTTCAGGTTTTTTTAAGTTAACTGATGCTGCAAAGTTTATTTTAGGGCTGGAACTCCGCTTTAAGGCATTAAAAGATTCAGATGAAAAGATACTGATGGCACTGGGCAGGCTGATACCAGATGCCTGCAGAAACCTAGCTAGGACAATATATATGGGAAAAAAAAAAAACCTACCAGGAGGAAACTTGAGAATGCTCTGCGGGGAAGTGTGTACAGGCAGTGAATGGGTACGTTGCACTGAGCTGTGACTTTGACATGGCATACTGTTGCTTCCCCCTGGATTGGCAAACCAGAGATTCTGTAGGAAAATAAATGCAGACATTTACAAACCCATATTTCATTTAAAATGAGCAGAATATTGTACAGAAAAATCACTGACCTGCCGCCCCTGGTTCCCAGTGCTTGGGCTGGTAAGTGCATGACGAGGAGAGACACCCCCAATTGATCCAGGACTCATTACGCCAATCCGAGAAGGTGGAACAGCCCTAGGAGGCATCTGAAATGGGCGCTGACCTCTTCGTGTTACGGAGGCACCCACAGATCCAGCTATGGGGAGAGAGTTTGATGCAAATGCCCAGCTGCAGAGAAAGACAGTCAATGTTAACACACAGTATACCTACACACTGGGTGACAGCAGTAGCCAACACAACACAAGTGAAAACACTGGTGCCTCTGGGCTTTGGCTGAATGCATCATCTTGATCCTCATATGAAAGGCCTCCCAACAGATGTAAGAGTAAAATAAGATTTTTGACTTGCCAGTGAAATCTGATTCATTGAGTATAGTACATGACACAGGCTCTTTAATCTTTATAATTAGGTTATAAGCTGCTACTTTTGGGCAACTGGACATTGGCAAAAAAAAAAAAAAAAAAGGAGGGCTGCAGGGTCATCTCCCCTACAAAATCCCTCCCACTCCCTGCTAACCTTACTTTTGTAGCAAGCAATAGTGAGTTCATAAGAATAAAGGGTAGGGGACCTGTGTTCCATACTGTATTCCAAGAAACAGAATTTATCGGTAAGCCCAAAAAAACGGGATTTTTGTCTTATCATAAAATCCTTTTCTATGATGTTTATTGGACACAGCTCCCTATCTTCTTGACCGATGGGTTTACGCTGCTCTCTATAAGGGTAGGACACTAGGCGGGAAAAAATTTGACCACGTCTATAGGGCAGTTCCAAGGGGTATACTCCCACTTCCTGCTATAGGTCTTCAGTTTTGTAACAAGCAGTGTCAGAAGAACATAAAACCCAACTCAATAGAGGGGAGGGTGCTGTGTCCGTCAATGAACATCAGAGAAAAGGATTTTACGATAAGACAAAAAAAAGTTTTTGCTTTCGTTCATTGACTGACACAGCTCCATATCTTCTTGACCGATGGGATGTCCCAAAGCAGTGTTAATATGAGGGGTGGGAATAACACAGCAAGAATAAACACACTTCCCAAAGGCTAAACACAGCCAACCAGGCAAAACAAGAGCTCAACCAGGCGCAACTGTAGCACACCTGACAAAAATAACATATACACCCTCAAAGAGGACTAAATCTCTCCAACAACGGCCTTTAAAACCCTGCGGCCAAAAGAAGCATCCGCAGATACCATCCACCTTATAAAATTTTGTGAAAATGTGCACAGACACCCATGTGGCCGCCTTGCATACCTGTATCCCCGATGCCTGATGACGGAAGGCCCAGGAGGCACTAAACAACCTCGTAGAGTGCGCCTTAACAGGGAAAGGAGGATCCTGACCCTTAATGGAATAGGCCTGCACCACAGTCTGTCGGATCCATCTAGAAATGGTTGCAGTAGAAATGGCCATCCCCTTACGGGGTCCATCTGTAAGGGCAAACAGAGAATGCAATTTTCGGAACGAGTCAGTCGCCACCAGGCTCCGACATCCTGCGCGCAGAATAGCCACCAAAGCTACCTTCTGTGTCAGTGTGCAGAGGAAAGACCAAGACTGAAGGGTAATGCCACGAATTGATAGTGCTTCTCACCACCCACAGTAAAGCGAAGGAAACGCTGATGCCGGACATATATTGAGATATGAAGGTAAGCATCCTTAATATCAGAGGCCAGGAAATTCCCTTTATTAAGGAATGCCACCACCGTGCAAATGGATTCCATTAAAAATTTCTGAACCCGCACAAGGCAGTTCCAAGCCTTAAGATCCAGAATGGAACGGACTATGCCTTCATTCCCTTGGAACAGTAAACAGGTTTGAATAAAGCCCCTGAAAGTGTTCCGATTCCAGCACCGATACAAAGACCCCCTGTGAGAGCAGATCCTGTTCCGTCCCAAGAAAACCTTGTAGACGATCTGGGGACAAACGCAGATTGGAAGGAAAGAAACTTGCCGGAGGCAAGGACCGAAACTCCGTCTTGTACCTGGACCAAATCAACTCGTGGACTCATTTGTCTGGAATCCAGGAGGTCCACGGATCCAGAAAGAAGTGAAGACATCTGCCCCACCCCAAGAACGGGTGAGGGCGCCCCTTCAGGCAGAAGGGAGCTTTTCTGCAGTCCTGGAGGGGGCCGCTCTTGACTTACCCAGCCAGGGCCTCTTGGAACCGCTGCGGGGTTACAGGTGGATTTTGATCCCTGGTTCTTAGATCCTGAAGGACAAAAGGACCGCTTATGGGCTGAGAAGAAAGGACCATGCTTGCGACGAGTCTCTTTACTCCTGGCAGACTACGGAAGCACAGTACTCTTACCTGAAAGACCCTTAATGATCTCCTCCATGGATGCGCCGAACAAAAGGTCTCCTACAAAGGCGAGATCAGTCAATACCTTCTTGGAAACCTGGTCCGCAGGCCAGTATTTCAGCCTTTTCATGCGGCGCAGAGTCACCGCCATCATGGACACCCTGCAGGCTAAGGGGGCCGCATCCAGAGAGGCATCACAGATATACTGCAACCCCCGGACCAACTGGTCCGCCAGGTCAGGAGGAGGCTGTCTACCTTCCATATCCTGGTGCAGGAGCCTAGCCAATTCCGTTAATGTCTGTGAAACCAAGGTTATGGCAAACACTGGCCACAGAATGGAACTGGCCACAGAATGGAACTGGCCATGGTGAAAAGGTGATCATACCATAAATTCAGCTGTCTCGTCAACGGGGTTCTTAAAGGACGGAGAGAGTCCTCCACCTGAAGGAGGCCCAGCAGGTCCCTCAGTCTCAGAGAGGGGGGTCAGGTAGTGACACATGCTCCAGGGACTTCGAGGGTTAACCTGGAACCGCCAGCAAAATGTGTAAAATTGCTCTGAAAAAATACCAATCCACCTCTGCACCAGCGGTACTACAAGTTATAGTGCATCAAAATCGCTACAGCAGCAAGATGGAGCCAAATAACTCCCGCAGGGACTCACCACCTCCGTCACAGATGCACATGCAGAGTGTCAGGCTGCACGCCGTGCAGTGATCAGAGAGGAAGAGAACGTTCATAGAACTGCCACTAGAGGCCCACCGCCAAATCACCTCCCCATAGTCTTCAAAAACATGGCCGCGGATTGATAGTAATGGGAAACTACAAGCAAATTGCTGCCAAACTACATAAACATGGCCAATAGATACAGCAGCCATCCACAACAAAATGGCAGCTGCTTGTGGTTCCCAGGACCCTCCAAGGACCACCAGGTGCAGTTGGGCAGCAAGGGGGCCCCCTGCTCTGGACCCCCACCAGGGCAAGATTGGTTGGACCATTGGGTCTTTCTGCTGTCATTCTTCTACATGTCATCATTTCTTCCAGATCTTTGCTGTGTGACCCATGGCAGCATTGTCAGCATCTCCCCTGATGTAGGGACGCCACCACTGTGCGCATGGACTCCATGCAGAACTTCTGTACCCACACAAAGCAGTTTAGCGCCTTGAGGTCCAGTATTGGGCGCATCTTGCCCTCCTTACTGGGAAATGTAAACAGGTTTGAGTGAAAACCTTGAAAACGTTCCAACTTTGGAGCCAGAACAATCACCCCTTGAAGTAACAAATCTTGCACCGCCCCATAGAGATCCAAGCGATCTGGGGATAAGTGCAGCTTGGAAGGGAAGAACCTTTCCGGAGGATATGATCGAAAATCGATTTTGCAGCCGGAGTGAATGACTTAGTGGACCCACTTGTCCGGGATCAGGGAGGTCCACAGATCCAGAAAGCAGCGAAGACCCCCCCCCCTCCCCCAGATACGGGTGAGGGCGCCCCTTCATGCGGAGGAAGCTTGTGGTTTGCTCAAACAATACTTTTTGGAACCCCCAGCGGAGGCCCAAAAGGGCTTGGATCACTTGTGAGCGGAAAAGGAGGATCCCTGTCTGCGACAGGACTCTTTACCCCTGGAAGCCTGATGAAAAAAGAGAACTCTTTCCCCCTGTGAGGCCCTTGATGAGGTAATTCAAGGAAGCTCCAAACAGGTGATCCTCCACGAATGGAAGATCAGACAAGGCCTTCTTAGAAGCCTGGTCCGCAGACCAGCATTTTAGCCAGATAATGGGCCGCAGGACCACTGCTGAGAAAGACAGACAATCGAGAAAGCAGGGGAGCGGCATCCAAAGAGTGCGTGGACGCAGACCCAGTAGGGTCACTATATACTAAGCTCACCGTGAAAAACAAATCAGGGGAGGCCGCCGACTGCGATCCTGCAAGGAGGACCACCTATTAAACCTCGCAAAAAAACAAGGGGGTCACCCTCCGATCCCTCCATAGAGGACATAATAGGACATAGCCCCCTTAAAAAAGGGTCGCCCGCCGTGACTCAGAAGCGCAAGAAGGGTACCCTCACTAAAACAGGGCAAGTGTCCCACACAATAATGGCTGTCATTAAAAAAATGAAGCCCCCCCCCCCACAGCACCTATCAAGGGCGGTACCAAGCTGATCACATTGCCTAGCAGGCCTAAATTTTTGTGGAGGACCAGCCGCAACTGCATAGATCCTCAGCCTGGCAGGTGCCCAAAAGAATAGTGGGGGTTTTAGCTACACACACTGAGGCAGCTCCCCCCAACGGCGGCGCCCGATTTGGCCACATGAATTTTTGAAGGCACCCAGCCGCCTAGACACGAGCCCCAGTAGAGCCGACCACGCAGAGGGGAAGGCAGATGCCTAAACTGGAGGCAGTGGCATCAGCCTCACAGTTTTCAGCGAGTAGGCAGCAAAGACGCGGCCTAAATTTTTGGCCGGATCTGGCCGCGTGAGGCGCGTATTCGCGGATGTTAAAACATCCGCTCCCCAAGCCCAACAACTGCCACAGGGAGCCTAGAGGACATCCCTGTCCTAGTCACAAACCCCCAGTGTGGCAGGGAACCCTGCTCAACACCCCATTGCACCCCAGGAAAACCCAGTGAGCAGAAACTTCAACCAGCCCCCCTTAAGAGCATGTGGTGGAGGAGGGAGAGGCCCAAAGTTGCTAAAATTTTAGAGGGGGTGGGGGGGGGGGGGAGGATGGGAACCCAGGGGTCAAACGATCCCAGGGAGGGGCCCATGTCCACCCCAAAACCCTCCAGGGATAGTGGGGGGGACAGCTACTTACCACAACAGGAACAGGGTGGGCACTGCTTCGGACAGGACACCGCTCCAGACAGGACACCACTCCATCGTAATGGGGGTGCTGTCGTCCAAGAGGAAACTTTGCGACTCAGGCCGAAGCTAGTTCGAATGAGTCCTCGCGAGACATTTAACTCACAAGCCAGTCCCTGTCCAGTGGGGCTATGTCGCGGCCAACCTAGCAGTCTGCATACGCTCGCTGGCCGGACCCTAAAGGCCCGTACACACGTACCGATCGTCGGCATACAAACGTCGGTGGACGAAGGATCTGCCGATTGTACGCGTGTTAGTATGGTGCCTCCGACAGATGTCTGCGCACAATCCGCGGACAAAAGTCTTTCGTGCAAACATGAAAATATTTGTATGCCGACACCAGAACGGACGATTGTTCGCCTGTCAGTACACAATTCGGCCGACAGACCGCAGATTTGCAAGACTGGGCATGCTCAGAAAATAGAAAACACAGGGAAAGTTAACCATTACATGACATCACTTCTGCAGTCGGCGGACAAAATTCTTGTGCTGTCCTTGTGCTGTCTTTGCACTTTTCAGCAGACACCGACATCCCGGGGAGAAAAGAGGAACATTTGTAAGCCGACCATCGGTACGTGTGTACGGGGCTTCAGGATCTAGATTATCCAGTCCTCCGCCCAGTCCAGCACTTGATTGTAGCGCTCACAGGCACAAAATAATAAAAAGAGTAAAAAATTCCATGTAAAAAGAAAACATTACCAGGACCAGAGATCCCAGCAAGGAACTAGGTCCTTACGCCTAAATAAAAAATATCAGGTGCGCTAAACAAGTGTGTAAGTGTTAAAACAGAGTAAAACACAAAAAATTATGTCATAAACAAGTGTAAAAAAATGACCAATAAATCTAGGTCTCTCCTAAAGTAAATCATCAAACATGGTGATAAACATACAACGCTGTAGAAACCACTGTCGTGATAAACGTGGCACAAAAATTCACCACGGAACAAAGTACACCAAAAATGGTGAAAAAAGTGCAAAGAAAAAACAAAAAACAAATGGTAAAAGTCCAAATATAAGTGTCCGTGATAAGAAAAGCAGATAACACAGGTATCATTCACAGTGATGATCAGATGACAGCTGAACATGCAGAATGTCCCAACACCAGTGTAGGCGAGCTTCTTACCAGAAAGACAATACAAAAGTGTCTCCTTTGGAATGTATTGACCGCACGTTCAATGAATGCGACAACCTGGCAGGATTAAGAACAGCCACAGACCACCTGGAAGCATCGATCCATTAACATTCTGAGGAGAGGAGGGAATTCTTTTCCAGCCAGGGATATCCAAGGTCCTTACTGTTTGTGTATCTGGTAAGAGGCTTACCCACCCCCCCTGACTAGGAAGGAGTGGGAAGATATTTACCTTTTCCTCTCCTTGGCATGTGATTTTACAACTGGATCTAGCTACCTATATGCCCTTTTGTATTGTCTTTCTGGTAAGAAGCTCACCTACACTGGTGTTGGGACATTCTGCAAGTTCAGCTATCATCTGATCATCACTGTGAATGATAACCGTGTTATCTGCTTTTCTTATCACGGACACTTATGTTTGGACTTTTACCACTTGTTTTTTGGTTTTTTTTTGCACTTTTTTCACCATTTTTGTGTACTTTGTTCCGTGGTGCATTTTTCTGCCACATTTATCACAACAGTGGTCTCTACACTTTGATTCCTGTATTTCACCTATAGCGTTGTATGTTTATACACCATGTTTGACGATTTACTTTAGGAGAGACCTAGATTTATTGGTCATTTTTTACACTTGTTTATATCACATAATTTTTAGTGTTTTACACCGTTATAACACTTACACACTTGTGTTACACACTAGCGCACCTGATATTTTTTATTTACACGTTTACCACATTTTGGATCTATGGTTGCAGCTTAACCTAGTCCCTAATAAGCGCACTTTTCACACCATACACAGTTAGGTCCTTACTCCTGACTAGGCAGAACAAATAAAAACGGAATAACTATAGCAGGAAGTGGGAGTATACCCCAAGGTACTGCCCCATAGGTGTTCAAGCTTTCTCTGCCTAGCGTCCTACTCCTGTAGGGGGCAGTATAACCCTACGGTCAAGAAGAGCGGTTTTCATCAATGAACGAAAGAGAAACTCTTTTTTCTTAGCCAAACATGTAAACTATGGCCTAAGCAAAGACCTTCACCTGAGGAATAAAAGGCTAAAAGGTCTGAAAACGAATGACCAAGGCAATGACTTGTCCTTTGATGGTACTCAAAGCCAGGTGTTGAAACTGGAGAAATATATATCCCACAGAATACTTTCTAGGATGAAAGTTCATCAAGCAAAATAGGTCTTCCAGGTGTGATAGTAGACAAGTCTACTTTCAGCCCACAGAAATGTAGATCTAAACAAACCTGAAAGACCCCTGTGCTCCATACTGTGCTTTTAACAGCAATGCTGCTAAAATTCACTTTTCAGGTAGATTTTCAGAAAAACCCCTATGCAGTTCCTAAAGCCAATGAACAATACATACCCTAACTACTACTGTTGTAAATGGGGACGGTCTTCCCCATTACAGATGCAGCTGTTAGGGGTTCTCTTGAGAAAAGCACTGGTCTCTCATTCCTATCTTGCTGTGCAGTGTGTCCTTTCATGGCTCTGGCCTTGCTTAGTAGAGACTGCTCTAAGCCATTCAAACTCTGCTTGTGCGCAGTCTCCTTTTCTAGCTGTGCACACTGCATTTTCAACTGGAGTTTGAATGGCCTGGAACAGCCAATACTAAGCTAAGATAGAGCCGGGAGAGGTCGCTAAGGGGCACATTATTCTGCAATTCAGCCTGGTCTGCCGTAAATTAGTGGCCAGTGCTTTTTTAGGAGAGGGTCCCGAAAGCTGAGTCTGTAATGGGAGGAGCGTCACAATTTACAACAGAAGGAGCCATGGTATGTACTATTCTTTAAATCTAGAATTGCGTAGGGGGATTTACTTTTCTATGAACTTATACTTTAAAATGTAAATAAAGATGATTTTTTTGGATAGAGTGGAGAGGGATTAGAACACCTGTCAGTTTTTAATGCCGTCTGTGTCCCCATTAGGGAGATTTACCCTCTCCATTTGCCCTGTTTACCATTATCTTAAAAGTAAAAGTAAATCCCAAATAGTAAAAAAAAAAAAAAAAAAGTTCTGGTGATCCTGGTGACACCCTGCCAATCCTTTTCTAGGTCTTTCCAGAAGGACAAAAAGAGAATCGGATTTCCTGGAAGAGTCAGTAGGTGCCAGGTAAACCCTAATTGCCCCAACCACATCCAAAGAATGCAAAGCAATTTCTTTAGGATGCTTGGGCTTAGGACATAAAGAAGGCAGCACAACGTCTTCATTAGATGGAAATCAGAAACGATTAGGAAGAAACGACTGACTAGGTCAAAGTACCACTTGATATCTGTGGACCACCAGATAGGGCAAATGGCAGGAAAGCGCCGCCAATTCTGATACTCTGCAAGCAGAAGTAATAGCCACCAAAAAGGCAACCTTCTGAGACAAGGTAAGCAGAGGAATCTCTCTAATGTTCTCAAAAGGAGGTTTTTGAAGAACAGACAAATTCAGATCCCACGGAGGCAACAAGGACCGCCTCAGAGGGATTACATGATGGACCCCTTGGATAAAAGTGCAAATCAAAGCATGTGAGGCTAAAGGACATTGGAAAAATACAGCCAAGGCCGACACTTGGCCTTTAATAGTAGCCAAGTCAACTTCTGTTTGACACCTCTTTCAAGGAAAGCCAAGATCCTAGCCACCGAAAAAAGGAGAGGATGCACCTTCATGGATTCACACCATGAAATGTATGATTTCCACGTACGATGATAGATCTTTCTAGAAGTAGACTTCCTGACATTCAACAGTGTAGGAATCACTGAATCAGAAAGACCTCTATCCTTCAACACTTGGCTTTCAACAGCCACGCCATGAAAGCCAGCGACTGTAAAGCAGGATGTAAGATCGGCCCTTGAGACAGCAGATCTTCCCTGAGAGGAAGTCTCCAAGGAGCATTGGCAACTAATCTTATCAGATCCGCGTACCAAGGCCGGCGAGGCCAGTCTGGAGCCAGCAGAATGACAGGAATCCCCTCCACCTCTATTTTGCACAGAAGTCTCGGCAGGAGTTTTAGCGGTGAAAACGCATAGATTAGCCGATGATGACCCCAAGAAGCCACCAGTGCATCTACGGCTTCGGCTAGGGGATCCCGTGACCTGGCTACAAACCTTTGAAACTTCTTGCTGAGCCGAGAGGCCAACAGGTCAACATCGGGTGTCCCCCACTGAGTACATAGGAGATGAAACACCTCCGGGTGTAGAGACCATTTCCCCTGATCCAACACCTGACAGCTCAAGTAGTCCGCCTGCCAGTTTTTCACACCTGGGTTGTGTACACTGCAGAGAGCCTGAACAAAATTCTCTGCCCATTTCAAGATCTCGACCACCTCCCGGGCCGCTAGGACACCCTTAGTGCCCCTTTGATGATTGATGTAAGCCACAGCTGTGGCATTGTCCGCTTGAACCCGGACTGGACAACCTTGTAGACGATTTGTCCAGTGACAAAGGCAAAGCTTTATTGCCCTAAGTGCCAGAACATTGATCGGTAGTCTGGACTATTCCACTGTCCGGACAGGCTGGGGTCCGTGGTTACCACGGTCCAATACAAATGGAAGGAAAGACTTGCCCTGGCGCAATGCCAATGAGCGAAACCACCACAGAAGAGCAGTCTTTGTGTTGTGACTCAACCAAATTCTAGAATACAACGACTTTGGATCTTTGTTCCATTTGACCAGAATTTCCCTCTGTAATGAGATGGTGTGGAACGGAGCCAATGGGACCGCCTCGGAGGTTGACACCATCAGGCTTAGGACTCTCATGCAAGTTTGCAGGGAGGACAGATTGTTGAACAACAAACAAATCGCTCCCTGCAAGTTGTCATGGGGAATAAAAACCTTTGCCAAAGCAGAATCCAGAGTCAGACCAAGGTAGACGAGTCTTGAGGATGGTACCAGAGCTGATTTTGTGAAAGTGATGGACCAGCCAAACTCTTGCAGAGTCCTTACAGTGATTGCCATATCCCCCCCAACAGAGCTGAAAGAGAATTTGCTTTTAACAGGAGATCGTCCAGGTACCCCAGGACCACAATCCCCCTCTGATGTAGAAGTGCCAATATTGGAGCCAACACTTTAGGGACAGAGGCGAGACCAAAGGGTAACGCTCCAAATTGAAAGTGCTCCTCTCCCACAGCGAAGCAAAGAAAACGCTGGTGTGCAGGGTAGACAGGGATGTGTAGATATGCATCCTTAATATCGATTGAGGCCAACAGGTCTCCCCGATGTAGGGACGCCACCACTGTGCGAATAGACTTCATTCAAAACTTCTGTACCCGCACAAAGCGGTTCAGAGCTTTGAGATCCAGGATTGGACGCACTTTGCCACCCTTCCTGGGCATAGTGAATAGGTTTGAATAAAACCCCTGAAAATGTTCCTGAGAGGGAACCCGCACAATCACTCCCTGTAACAGCAGATCTTGCATCCCCACCGTAGGTCTGTTAACCGATCTGGAGATGGGCGGAGGTTGGACAGGAAGAACCTGTCCAACAGTCAGGACCTGAATTCGATCTTGTAACCCGATCAGATCAGTTCGTGAACCCATTTGTCCTGAATCAAGGAAGTCCATGGTTACGGAAAGAAGCGAAGATGCCCCCCCCCACCCAAGAAAGGGGTGAGGGCGTCCCTTCATGCATACTAGGATTTGTCCACAGATCTGGATTGGCCTGTTCTAGACTTACCCGACCAGGTCTTCTTGGAACCCCCAGAAAACCTGAATAGCTTAGCTTTGTCCTGAGACCTGTAGTTACGAAAGGGCAGTAAAAGAAGGACCTCGTCTATTACGCGTTGCCTTGCACTTGGTGGATTGGGGAAGAAGAGTACTCTTTCCCACCCGTAAGGCCTTTGATCAACTCATCCAGGGAGGATCCAAACAACCTGTCCCCCGTAAAGGGAAGGTCAGAAAGAGCCTTTTTGGAAGCCTGGTCCGCATACCAGCTTTTTAGCTACACCATGCATCTAATAGCAACCCCCACCGTAGAAACTCTGGCTACCAGTGGAGCTGCATCCAGCGACGCATCACATACAGTATATACAGAAGGGCTTGGACCATTTGGTCCATTAGCTCTATCAGGCCCGATGAGAGCTGCTCCGTTTCCAAGTCACCTTTTAGCAATTTTGCCCATTTCGTTATGGTCTGCGACACCAGAGTGATCACAAAGACAGGTTTCAGTATTGAGCCCTCTATCACATGCAAATGGCATGACAGAGACCCAATCAATCTATCCACAGGGTCTGTAAATACCAGGGACTCCTCCACCGGAACCACGGTAGACTTGTTTAGTCTGGAAACCGGATGATCCACCTTTGGTGGTACGGTCCATCTAGCGGATACCGTATCCGCGAAGGGGTAGCGCCTTTTAAAGAGCTTAGGCACCACTAACATTTGTTTGATGTGCCCCCACTGTTCATTGACACTGTTGTCAAAAAGTTTAAGACACAAAAAAACGTTGGGGTTTGCGGGTTCTGGGATTTTCGGGCGCCAAAAGACACCTGCGTCCCTGATGCTGTAGAATCATCCGCCATTTTTAAGGTTTCCCGCATTGACACTATAAGTGCCTCCACCAGCGCGCTTTCCCGCGCGGCTGCAGACGAGGATACATCCTCCTAGCCATCAGAATGCGAAGAAGCAGATCCACCAGGATGGCCTGTGTCCCTGGCGGCCATATCTGCCTCAGAATCTGAGGATACTAGAGAAGCAGAGGAAGGCATAGGGCGCTTCCTACTAGTGGCATTTTTTAAAAAACAAAATCCACTTTTGACACCAGGTTTTCCAAAACTGCTGTAAATGTAGACAGGGGCTGTGACCCGGAGGGTCCCGCAACCGCACTGAGGGGGTCTGTGGGGAGATTTGGCCCTGGGACTCCATATTTACTTAATACAAAAAAAAAAACAGTGTCGCTTTAAGAAAAAACTGCAAAAACCGCGATCCGCACCTCTGCACCAGCGGCACCACAAGTCCCAGCCCTAGCACAGCCTGCAGCAGGGTGAATGAGAAATACCTACAGGGACCCCAGTAACATACCACCAAAACGATATGGAGGGTTATAGAAATGTTCTGTGCAGAGAGAAAAACGATCTGACACAGGAACAGGAAATACCTGAGTCATGTACTAGAGTCACCCTAGCTTCTCCCTGCTGTTCATCGATTGTGGACTCCAAGAAAATGGCCGCTCCATGCATTCCTATAGGGGAACTACCAAAACATGGTCGCCTATGCATTTCAAATGGGAACATTTTTACATTGATGCAAAGCGAAACTACAGCAAAATGGCAGCCACCACGGTGCGCCATGCGGTCTCCAGTACCCCCAGGTGGGTCATTAGACAGTGGCATCGGGGGTCCCCAGGAGGTGCCCCCACCAGGATAAACCTCCCCCTCCCCCCTGCAGTGGCCGCATTACATCCACCCCTCTGAGGTAGGAACCTGCTTGTGAGGGGGAGAAGTCTGGGGGGGGCGGTATCACCAAGAGGACAGGGGAACCGAGGAATACCAGAGGGTCCAATTCTCCCAGGGAGAGGGCCCACGTACAACCCGAGACCACCAGAGAAATGGGGGGAAACTTACTCACCATACCAACGGCATCAGGTGGGCACCACTCCGAACAGACTACCTCTCCATCCGGGTTGAGGGTGCTGACGGCCAGGGGGGTACGCTGCGACTCAGGGCAACCCAGGTCATATGCGTCCTGACTAAGTGTTTTACTCGCAGGCCGTCCATCGGGGGCTCTGTTGTGGCAAGGCCTAGTGCTGGATTATAACCTGTGCACGCTCGCAGGCCAGGCTGGGAGACCTTAAGGATCTAGCATATCCAGTCCGAAACCCAGCTGGCTGTTGGTTGCAGTTCTCTCAGGAACAAAACTAACTAAAAATTAAAGTCTTACAAAAAAGGTTTACAAAAAAAACAAGCTAAGACCGAAGTCCCAGCAGGGAACTAGGTCCTACTCCTAAACTAGGCAGAAACAAACTGAAGCCTATAGCAGAGTGTGTGGGTGTATACCTGCAGGGACGGCCCCATAGGCGTGGTAAAGCTCTTTCCTGCCTAGTGTTCTACTCCTGTATGGGGCAGCATTACCCTATGGTCAAAAACTATTTGGAGCTGCGTCTGTCAATGAACTTCAGAGAAAGGCTGAATTGATCCCATGGCATTGTCACACTACAAATGTCCGAGGGCAGCTCGATCTGCCAAAAAACATTACTAGCTTAATGCCTAAACTGGGCGCCAACAGATCTGTCTGTCTCCACCTGTGGCAAAGGGCTTGAAACACTTCGAGATGGAGAGCCCATTCTCCCAGATCCAAAAGCTAATGACTTAAATAGTTTGCCAATCACTGGGACATCTCGCTGGGTTTCTCTCTGGTTCGGCTAAAATGTGGCCTTAACTGTACTATTAATCCAGTCACTGTCGGTGAATGCATTCTAAATACAACTGTTTCCCTTTAAAGTGGAATGACAAGCAAATGGAATGAGGAAGGAATAGGTGTATTAGCTATGTCCGATTTTTGTTCAAGTTTGTCTCTACTGCACTTCCCTCGTTTCCTGTCCCAGAACAAGATGTGAGAATAAATCTTCCCAAAGTGAGGGGAAATTACAACTTGAAAATTTCCATGAAACATTTTTCCTTTACTCCTCTTTCAGCAAAAGTTTTACATTCCAGGTCACTTTCTGTCTCAAAAATAGTAAAGGCTTAAAAAAAAATAAAGTGTTATTCTCTCCAGTGGGACATGGTCAGAATTAAATACCCGACACATTTTTATCCCTTCCAATTCTTTCAAAAGGAAATAAAATTGGAGTGGGGTTTTAACAAAGGACTGAGTAAAACCTTTAAGGTTTTTATACAAGATATAAGGGGCATCCCCATCCTGCTGCCCAATACCAATGACCCTCACTGAGGTTTTATATGTTGTAGCCAACAATTTAGCTGCATCCAATCTGTTCCCTGATCACTAAAAGTAGCCTGTTTCTTCCTCATGCCTTGCATGTCCCTCCATACACAGCCCACCTGCACCCCTTCTGTTGCCTGTACCCCTGCATTTCCAGTAACGCCTTGCGTGGAAATGTCCGGAGCAGTTTTAAAACCTGCTGCTTCCAGGAGAGTATTCTCTTCTTCTGCGTTTCAGTAAATGCCTGCAGAAAGATGGAGAAAAAGCTTTGATTACCAAACCTGTGGAACATTTTTTACAATACCTACAGGGCTTCTACTATTCAATAGCAATTACGTTTATATTTTAAGAGTTAGTATTCACTTTATCATCTAGCTATCAACAAATGGCAGCGCAAAATCCCGGGAACAGAATCTAACTTCAAGGCTGCAATAAAACCCAAGAACCACAACAGCAACCTCCTACTTTAAGGCCCCACTGACAGCTCAATGTTGATGGATTCCTGCAAACACCAGCTGCCTCAACAAGTCGATTTGTAAAATGGACTGAGCAGGGAGGAGAATTATCAGTCAAACAGTGACTGGAGCCTTTTTGGAGTCAGTGTCACCATATTTAGAATACAATGGCTGGTAGTGGAGACCTAATTCAAGCTGTGTAGTGTGGTTGGGGGAATCCATTGAACGGCTATCATTTAATGAGCATGCAGAGAGGAAAAATGGGATTTTTGACTTACCGTAAAATCCATTTCTCTGATGTTCATTGCCGGACACAGCTCATTCTTCTTAACCACTGAGTTAAACTGCCCCCTACAGGAGTAGGACACTAGGCAGGAAAAAGCTTGACTTCGCCTATGGGCAGTCCCAGGGGGTATACACCCACTCTCAGCTATAGGCACTCAGTTTTGTTACTAGCAGTGTCATAGGAAAGGCAACTCCACAGAGGGGTGGGTGCTCTGTCAGTCAATGAACATCAGAGAAATAGATTTTACGGTAAGTCAAAAATTCAATTTTCTCTTTCGTTCATTGACGGACAAAGCTCCTGATATTCTTAACCATTGGGACATCCCAAGCAGCGTTAAACATTAGGGGTGGGAACAGCAAAAAAATCCCAAGGCTAAAAACAGTAGCCAACCAGGCAACAGGGGCTCAACCAAAACAACTAAAGCCCACCTGAAAAAAACAAACCCTCAAAGAGGATAAAGTCCTGTAAACAGCAGCCTGCAAAACCTTGTAGGCAAAAGAGGCATTCGCAGATGTCAACACATCCACTTTATAGAACTTTGCGAAAGTGTGCACCGATGAACAGGTGGCTGCCTTGCAAACCTGCGTCACTGATGCCTGATGACAGAAGGCACTAAGCGCCCGAGTAGATTGCGCCTTGATAAGGAGGAACCCGACCCCTGATGGAATAGGCCTGAATCCCTGTCTGTCTGATCCATCTGGGAACAATCGCAGAGGAAGCGTATAACCCCGTCCAAGACCCATCCGTGAACACAAATACTGAGTCTGACTTCCTAAAAGACTTCACAGCTTCCAGGTACACCCTAATTGCCCTAACCACATCCAAAGCATGCAAGGCAATTTCCTTAGGATGTTTTGGTCTGGGACACAGGGAAGGCAACACAATTTCTTCATTCAAATGGAATTTAGAGAAAACCTTTGGAAGGAATGACGGACAAGGGCAAAGAACCACCTTATCTCTGTTAACCACCAAGTAAGGTGGACGACAGGATAACGCCGCCAGTCAACACCTTCTGAGACAGCGTAAACAAGGGAATCTCCCAAAGAATCTCAAAGGCAAACTTCTGGAGGACATAAAGCACCAAATTGAAGTCCCAATTGAACTAAATGGCAAACACCCTGAAGAAAGGTACGCACCAGGGAGTGTGTGGCCAAGGGTCACTGAAACAAGACCGCCAAAGCTGACACCTGGCCTTAGATGGTACTCAAGGCCAATTTCTGTTCAACCCCCCGTGAAGTAACATCAAGATCCGAGCCACCGAGAAGGAGCGAGGATGAACCCCAAGGGGCTCACACCATGCAATGTACACCTTCTACGTAAGATGGTAGATCTTCCTAGAAGTAGATTTCCTAGCTTTTAACAGCGTTGGAATCACTGATTCAGACCAACCCCTATCCTTAAAGAGGATCTCCAGGCACCTGTTAAAAAAATAATAGCAGCTACAAAAAAATGGATTTTTGTAAGATCTTACCGTAAAATCCTTTTCTCTTAAGCTCATTGACAGACGTAGTCTTCTTGATTCTCAAGAGCTGGGTTATGTTGTCTCCCCAGGAGTAGGACTAGGCAGAAAGACAAAACGTTCTGGCTCCACCTTAGGGGCAGTCCCTGAGGGTATATCCTCCCTCTCTCTGCTACAGGGAATCAGTTCTGTTTTAAAGCAGTACAGAGAATTTAACCCAACCCAACTCAATGATAGAGGGGCGGGTACTACGTCTGTCAATGAGCTTAAGAGAAAAGGATTTTACGGTAAGATCTTACAAAAATCCATTTTTCTCTATCGCTCATTGACAGACGTAGTCTTCTTGATTCTCAAGAGCTGGGACAATTAGAAGCAGTGCCACAAAATGAGGGGTGGGATTGACAGAATCAAAATCCAATCTAGAAGGCCCAACCGGAGCCAACCAGAAGTATCAAAGGACTCATCGAGTAAACAGATGAGACCTACCCCACAAATCCTCGAGGTAGACCAACAGTCTCCTCAAACAGTGGCCTGCAGGAACCTTGCAGCCAGAAGAGGCATCGGACGATGCCATCACATAAACCTTATACAATATTGTAAAGGTATGAACCGACTACTAAACAGTCGCCTTGAAAACCTGAACCACTGACGCCTGATGGCGGAAGGTCCAGGAAACTCTAAGCGCCCGAGTAGAATGCGCCTTAACAGGGAACGGGGGATCCCGACCCTTAGATAAAATAAGCCTATACCACCGTCTGTCTGATCCATCTAAAGATGGTCGCAGCAGAACAGGCAACCCCTTCTTAGGGCCATCCGTGATCACAAACAGTGAATCCGTCTTACAAATTGAATCCGTAGTATTCAAGTATATCCTGATCGCCCGAACTACATCCAAGGAATGCCATGCAAATTCTCGAGGATGATTGGGCTAAGGACATAGGAAGGACAATACACTGTCCTTATTCAATGAAACTTTGAAACCACCTTAGAAGGAAGGATGGATTCGGATGAAGAACAACCTTATCCCTATGAACCACCAGATCTGGGGAACAACAGTATAATGCAGCCAGTTCTGACGCCCTGCGTGCAGAAGTGATAGCCACCAAGAAGACCACCTTCTGGGATAAAGTAGGCAAGGGAATCTCCCTGATATTTTCAAAGGGAGGTGTCTGAAGAACCGACAGCACCAAATTAAGATCCCAGGATGGTAACGGCGCGTGCACTGGCAGAGCCAGGTGTCGCACCCCCTGGATGAAATTCCGCACCAAGGAATGAGTAGACAAAAGCTTCTGAAAGAAGATAGCAAATGCTGAAACCAGACCCTTGATAACACTCAAGGCCAGCTTCTGCTCAACTCCCTGTTGCAGAAAGCCAATATTCGGACTACCGAATAAAGATGTAGATGGAACCCAAGGGATTCACATCACACAATATAAGACTTCCATGTACGATGATAATCTTTCTGGAAGTCGCTTTCCTTGTTTTAACTAGAGTAGGAATAACTGAAGCTGACAATCCCTTGTCCTTCAGCACCTGGGTCTCAATAACCAGGCCGTTTAAAACCAGCGATCGTAAAGCAGGATGGAAGATCGGTCCCTGAGACAGTAGATCCTCCCTGAGAGGAAGTCTCCACGGGACGTCCGCCATCAGTCTGACCAAGTCGGCGTAACAAGCTCGACGAGGCCAGTCCGGAGCTGCCAGGATTACTGGAATTCCTTCCTCCTCTATCTTGCGAAGAAGTCTTGGCAGTAACCCAAGAGGAGGGAAGGCATACATTAGCTGGTATTGCCCCCACGGGGCGATCAGTGCGTCTGCGGTTTCTGCTAGAGGATCGCGGGAGCGAGCCACGAATCTCTGAACTTTCCTGTTGAATCGAGATGCCAACAGATCCATATCCGGGGTGCCCCATCGTAGGCACAACTGGTGGAAAACGTCTGGATGGAGGGACCATTCCCCCTGATCCAGAGTCTGACGGCTGAGATAATCTGCCTGCCAATTCTCCACCCCCGGAATGAACACCGCAGAGATTGCTGGAACAAATCGTTCCGCCCAGCGAAGAATGCAAGCCACTTCTTTGGCCGCTCGGACACTCTTGGTGCCCCCCTGGTGATTGACATAAGCCACGGCCGTGGCGTTGTCCGACTGGATCCGAACCGGGCTGCCCTGGAGCTGCTCGGTCCAGTGAATCAGACAAAGTCTGATCGCTCTCAGTTCCAATACATTTATCGGTAACCTGGATTCTTCCGGGGACCAAAGTCCCTGGACAGATAACTGACCGAGAATTCCTCCCCATCCGGATAGACTGGCATCCGTGGTCACTGTCGTCCAATATATTGGCAGAAATGACTTTCCCTGGCTGAGCATCGGAGACCGAAGCCACCAGACCAGAGACTCTCTGGTCTGTTTGCTCAATCGGATCTGATTGTCCAGGGATTCCGGATTCCGATTCCATCTGAGAGGAATCTCTTGCTGAAGAATTCGGGTATGGGACTGGGCAAATGGGACTGCTTCGAAGGAAGCCACCATCAACCCCAGACCCCTCATGCAAGTCCGAAGGGAAGACCAGCTGTTGGTGGACTGCTGATTGAATCTTTCGGAGTTTCCCTACCGGAAGAAAAAACTCTTGTCCTGACTGTGTCTAGAATTAGACCCAGATATTCGAGCCTCTGGGTGGGAACCAGAAATGACTTTTGCTGGTTCACCAGCCACCCGAATTCCTGTAAAGAAATCATAGTAATTTCTATGTTTTGTAGCAAGGTCTGAGGAGACTCTGCATGAAGCAGAAGATCGTCTAGGTAACCTAGAATCGATATGCCTCTTTGGCGCAGAAGTGCCAACATTGGGGCCAACACCTTCGTGAAGACCCGCGGAGCCGTGGCGAGACCGAGAGGTAACGCCACAAACTGATAGTGGTTCTCTTCTACGGAAAAACGTAGAAACCGCTGATGTCCTGCGAAAATGGGAATGTGAAGATATGCGTCCTAGATGTCTATGGACGCTAGGACATCCCCTGGATGCAGAAAGGCTGCTACTGTGCGAATGGACTCCATTCTGAATCTTCTTATGTAGACAAAAGAATTGAGTGCCCTTAAGTCCAGAATTGGACGCACTTTGCCCTCTTTCCTGAGTATTGTAAATAGGTTTGAATAAAAACCCCTGAAAGCGTTCTGTCCAAGGAACGTGGACTACCACTCCTTGTTGTAGTAAATCTGTGACTGCTCTCCACAGATCGTCTAAACGATCCGGGGATAGTCGGCTATTGGAAGGGAAGAATCGCGCCGGTGGGAGAGATCGAAGCTCTATCTTGTACCCTGACCTTATGACTTCGCAAACCCATCTGTCCGGGATTCTGGAAAGCCATGGATCCGGGAACCGGCGAAGACGTCCCCCCACCCCAGTTATGGGTGGGGGGCGCACCTTCAGGCTTTGGACGGTTTATCTTCAGGTCTAGAGGGGGCGGGCTTTTGCTTGCCCGACCAACGACCCCTGACGCCTCCTGCAGGAGCTTTGGAGGACTTAATTTTTTCACCCGCGGGACGAAAAAAACCTCTTGTGAGCAGAAAAAGAAGGCCCTCGTCTTTGACGAGTTCCTTTACCTTTAAAATTTTGCGGTAAAAAGGTGCTCTTTCCACCCGTGAGATCCTTAATGATCTCATCTAAGTTGGCTCCAAATAGACGCTCTCCTAAAAAGGGGAAATTAGCCAATGCTTTTTTGGAACCTTGGTCGGCTAACCAACCTTTTAGCCACAGTGTACGCTTGAGAACCACCGCTGAGACAGATGCTCGCGCCAATAATGAAGTGGCGTCTAACGCCGCATCACACACAAACTGTAACCCCTGTATCATCTGTTCCAACAAATCTGATACCGCCTGAGGGACCTCTTCTAGGTCCCGGCGTAACCACTTGGTCCATACAGTTACAGCCTGCGAAACCAGACCAATAGCAATTATTGGTCTGAAAGCTGATCCAATCAAGGTAAGCATGGTGCGAGACATAGCTTCTATCTTGCGATCCACTGGATCTTTAAAAGACGGAGCGTCTTCTAGAGGAATAACCGTGGCTTTATTCAATCTAGCAATTGGTGAATCCACCACAGGTGGTTCTGTCCATTTCTTAATGAGGGTTTCCTCAAACGGATAACGCCTGTTAATGCGTTTAGAAATAGTAGAAATGCGTTTTGGCAGACTCCATTCTTCTTTGATTGGATTGCCAAAACATTTGGGCAATGGAAAAAACCTTCGCCACTAGATGCGTTTTTAGTCCCAAAAGGGATTTCAGTTTCAGCTATTTCTGACGGAATACCCTGTAATCTTAAGGTCTCTTGAACAGATACCATGAGTGCGTTTACCAACGCTTCCTCTCTGGCTATGGCTGATGCCGAAACATCCTCCTCACTGTCTGAAAAGACAGTACACGAGACACCAATACCAGATGAAGTACCTGCAACTGCAGAAATAGGCTCAGAGTCTGAATCCGAGGTTTCAGATAAGGGGTTAGGCGGGGGTCGCTTACTTGCGCCCGGTCCCTGACAAGCCACTTCCACCCGGGACACAAGCTTCCATAATAGCGGACAATGATTTAATCGTCAGTGGGGTGCTGGAGGATCCCGCAGACCCCTCGAGGGGATCCGGAGGAGATACATGAGTGGCAGGGTCCATGATAATTCAGGACACCTTTGCCAGAAAACACAAAAAAACTTTTTTTTTTTTTTTTAAATAAAAAATACCTCTTTTTTTTTTTTTTTTTTTTATGTGTCTCCCCCTAGCGCAATAGCGCCCCTCAGAGTACCTGCTTCTCGATCCCACAGAGAGAGAGAGGGACCCCCAAGGCTCACCAACCGATGCAGTGAAGTTTCCAACCAACTGCAGTCAGCGTCTGTCTTTACAGACTGGAAGGAGCTGTTGCTTTTTCCCGGGTAGAAGGACGTGGCTCCGCCCCCTGTGTACGCCTTCCGGCGTTCCCAGCTCTCCACAAGGTAGCTGGGCTCATGAAACATGGCCGCCCCCATATAGGAGACATTAGACTCCAAAAACATGGCGGCCGGCGTGACCTGAGGACATGCATGCACCTGGTCTACGGCAAAATGGCGGCGGACCGCCGAAAACGTTTTTCCCAGCACATCCACCTGCATCTCTGCTGAGTGGCGATTGATAAATCTACAGGAGATACACTACAAATAAGGTAGGATTATACCTCCTATGTCTGCTGTAATGCTACAGTCTGCTGGGTAGAGTGTTAGCTCTCAAACCAAGTCCACTTCCCACAAACACATACTGTATTTACAAGGGGGACTTTTAGTGTCAGATATATACTGACCATGTATGGAGGGGCCCATAATTCATACTGCCTCATAATGAGGAAAGAAAAAAGGGAACGTTTACTCACCATACCGAACCGACAGGCACCCTCTCTTCACAATACCCTCTCCACCGGGGTGGGGGTTTGTGGACCACTCCGGACGCCTCGACTCTCAGGTTCCTGGCGTCCAAGCGAGACTTTTAACTCGCAAGGTCAGTCCCTCCACTGGGACTCCGTCGCGGCCGACCCAGCGCGGAGCTCTGGTCTGCACGCGCTCGTAGGCAGAAACCGGGGTGACCACTGGATCTCAACCTCCAGCCCGTCGCCCGGCCCCGCATACTTACTTGAATGTGTCGCGGCCGACCAAGCGCAATGCAATGGTCTGCGCGCGCTCGTAGGCCGGCTGGGGTGACCACTAGTGTCGCCCAGTCTGGCGTTTTTTGCTTGAAGATCTCACAGGAAAAACACTGGAGAAAAAACTACCTAAAAAATATTTCTTCTAAAGAAAAAATCTTGCCAGGACCAAAAAGATCCCAGCAAGGAGCTTAGGTCCTTACTCCTGACTAGACAGAAAAAAACTGATTCCCTGTAGCAGAGAGAGGGAGGATATACCCTCAGGGACTGCCCCTAAGGTGGAGCCAGAACGTTTTGTCTTTCTGCCTAGTCCTATTCCTGCGGAGACAACATAACCCAGCTCTTGAGAATCAAGAAGACTACGTCTGTCAATGAGCGATAGAGAAAGTGTAGCTGCTGACTTTAAAAAACAAAACAGCCACTCACCTGTCCCGCGGTTCAGCGGTGAGCTCACCCCAGACGTCTTCATCCTCTGTCCTCACACGGCAGCGCTGGCATGTTCATTACTTCATTATGGGCACCCGGCTGTGACAGCCTGCGGCTTCACAGCTGGGTGTCCGCAGCCCATGCGTGAATCGCGCTGTGCATCGTGGATTGGTGGATTCTGTGACCGGTCAGTGTCACAGAAGACTGCAGGGGGGAGAAGGGAGGGAGGGGAACTTCCCTGTCAAAATCGGGTAACTGCTCCCCCCCCCCAATAAAAGTGCCTATTGTGCAAGAGGAGGTGACGAGTTGTCCTTAAAGTGGACCTTCCCCTTTTGGGTGGAGTTACGCTTTCAACAGCCAAGCCATCAAAGCCAGCGACTGTAAAGCAGTTTGGAAGACTGGCCCTTGGGACAGCAGATCCTCCCTGTAAGGAGGCTTCCAAGGAACGTTGGCCACCAGCCGCACCACATTAACGTACAAAGCCCGGTGAGACCAGTCTGGGGCCACTAAGATGACCGGAATCCCTTTTGCCTCAATCCTGCGTAGAAGTCTTGGCAGAAGCTTGAGAGGAGGGAAGGCGTAAATTAGAGGATACTGACCCCATAGGGCCACCAGCGCATCTGTGGTGTCCCTCAGAGGATACCGTGACCGTGCCACAAACCTCTGCATCTCTCTGTTGAGCCCAGACACCAATAGATCCATCTCAGGTCTGATTGCTTGCAGCTCCGGAGCTCCAGTATATTGATCGTTAGTCTGGACTCTTCCAGGGTTCAGACCCCCTGAGCAGAATTTATTTAGAGAACGCCTCTCCACCCAGACAGGCTGACATCTATGGTGACCACCGTCCAAAACATTAGGAAGCATTTGCCCTGCCGTATTGCCGTAGAACAAAGCCACCAGATCAGGGACCCTTTTGCACCCTGGCTTAGCTGGATTTGGTTGTCCAGAGACTGCGGAGTCTTGTCCCATTTCATTAGATTCACCCTTGGGTAGACCTCGTATGGAACCGTGCAAACGGGACCGCCTTGAAGGTAGACACTATCAGGCCCAGCACTGGCACACAAGTCCTGAGGAATGATCTGCGGAAGCGGATTGAAGCCTGCAGTTTCTGGAGTTGTATGAAATAACTCCCCTTTGATTGGGACATTAACCGCTTCCATACAGAGCAGTTAGACACCCTTCCTGCCCAGACCAATTTTCAGCTTTCAGCACTCTCACACTTTGAATGACAATTGCTCAGTCATGCTACACTGTAACCAAACAAAATTTTTATCATTTTTTTTCACACAAATAGAGCTTTCTTTTGGTGGTATTTGATCACAACTGGGTTTTTTTTTTTTTTCGTGATATATGCAAAAAAAGAGCAAAAATTTTGAAAAAAAAAACACTTTTTTTTAGTTTCAATTATAAAATTTTGCAAAAAATTAATTTTTCTTCATACATTTGGGCCAAAATGTATACTGCTACATGTCTCTGGTAAAATTAACCCAAATTAGTGTATATTATTTAGTCTGTGTGAAAGTTATTGAGTCTAGAAGCTATGGTACCAATTACTGAAAATTGATCACACCAGATGTACTGACTGCCTATCTCCTTTCTTGAGGCCCTGAAATGTCAGGACAGTACAAATACCGACCAAATGACCCCTTTTTGTAAAGTAGACAGTCCACGGTATTTAGTAAGAGGCATGGGGAGTTTTTTGAAGTTGTAATTTTTCCCCACAATTCTTGGGAAAATGAAGAAAAAAATTATTTTCTTCTTTTTTTCCCCACAAAGTTGTCAATTTATAAGCTATTTCTTACACATAGCATGTACACAGCAAAAATTACACCCAAAAATACATTCTGCTACTCCTTCCGAGTATGGCGATACCACATGTGTGAGACTTTTACACAGCCTGGCCACCAAAAGAGACTTCACGTCCAAGAAGCACCTTCAGGCGTTCTAGGAGCATAAATACACATAAAACTTTCTTACTACCCATCACACTTTTCAAGGCCCTAGAGCACCAATACAATGGAAAAGTCCACAAAATGCCCTTAACACTCCAACGTATATTCTATGAGGCATTATGGGTCGTTTGAACATATCATTTTTTTCCACAGGTTTTTGGAAAATGTGGGAAAAAAATGAAAACTTTTTTTTTTTTTTACACAAAGTTTTCAATTTATAGGATATTCCTAACACATAGCATGTACACAGCAAAAATGACACCCCAAAATACATTCTGCCACTCCTCCTGAGTATGGCAATACCACATGTGTGAGACTTTTTCACAGCCTAGCCATATAGAGGGGCCTAACATCCATGGAGCATCATCATGCATCCTAGCAAACTTGCCTAGGCCTATTTTTGACATTTGGTGTTTACAAGCTAAAATCAGTTGTTTTGCAAGAAAACTGCTTAGAACCCCCAAACATTATATATTTTTTTTTAGCAGAGACCCTAGAGAATAAAATGGAGATTATTGCAATATTTTTTAATCACACCGTATTTGCGCAGCGGTCTTCCAAACGCAATATTTTTGGAAAAAACGGAATTTTTGTAAAATCTTACCTGTAAAATTCCTTTCTCTGAGTCCTCCGACAGTCGCCGCCCACTTCATATTCATCACCAATGGGGGTTATGTCCTTTATTCCGTAGGAGTAGCTAGGCAATAGAATATGTTAATACAAAGATTTTTAACATATCCCACCCCCAGGGGGTGGTCCCCTCAGTACATAACCCTCCACTTCCTGTATCCAACTCAGTTTCAGTGGAATAGCAGTAGAGAGTACATCAAAACCCCAAAAGAGGGGCGGGGGCGGCGACTGTCGGAGGACTCAGAGAAAGGAATTTTACAGGTAAGATTTTACAAAAATTCCGTTTTCTCTTACGTCCTCCGACAGTCGCCGCCCACTTCATATTCATCACCAATGGGGAAGTCCCAAAGCAGTGTAAACATGAGGGGTGGGAAGAACACAGCCGCGCCCAAGGCAACGCCGTCTCCCCATCAGAGAAAGGAACCTTACCAAAGGAAGGAAACCAGTTGGGCATAAGAACAAAACACTCGCTCAACAGGAGCAAGAGAACCCAGGGAAAAAACAAAAATCCCAAAAAGCCAAAGAACCCGTAACAAGGGCTCTAGGGAACTGCCGCACTAAGAACCTTGCGGCCAAAGGAAGCATCAGCCGATGCCTGAACATCTACTCTGTAGAATATCGTGAAAGTGTGTACGGTCGACCAAGTCGCCGCCTCACACACCTGGGCCACAGAGGCCCCATGACGACAGGCCCAAGACGTACTCAGAGATCTGGTAGAGTGCGCCTTCACAGGTACAGGGGGAACTTTTCCCCTCAAAGCATAGGCCTGATCAATGGTCTGTCTGATCCATTTGGCGATTGTAGGAGCCGACGCCGCCATGCCCTTCCGAGGACCTCCCGGAAGGACAAACAAGGCATCCGACTTGCGAGAAGACTCAGTCGATGTGAAATAGACTCTAATCGCCCGGACAACATCCAAGGAGTGAAGCAACACCTCCGTCGGATGCTTCGGCTTCGCGCAAAGCGAAGGTTTGACAATGTCCACATTGAGATGAAAGTCCGAAACCCTTTTTGGAAGAAAAGAAGGGTTAGGTCGCAAGACCACCTTGTCCAAATGCACAACCAGACACGGAGACTTGTAGGACAAGGCTGCCAGCCCCGACACTCGTCGAGTCGAGGTGATAGCCACCAAAAAGGCGACCTTCCTGGACAACAAAGACAGCGAGATCTCCCTGAACCTTTCAAAAAGGAGCACGCTGCAATACTGACAGAACTAGATTCAAGTCCCAAGGGGTAAGAGGTTCCCTCCTAGGAGGGATCAGATGACGTACCCCCCGCACAAAAGTGCTAACCAAAGAATCAGATGCCACAGGCCGCCGAAAAAGAACGGCCAAAGCAGACACCTGACCCTTGATCGTGGCCAGCGCCAGACGCTGGTCAACACCCGTCTGAAGGAAGGGCAACACCCTAGACACCGAATAAGTGTCAGGAGAGAAACCCCTGGATACGCACCAGGCAAAATACGCCTTCCAAGTACGGTAATAAACCTTCCGAGGAAGACTCCCTCGCATTTATTAAGGTGTAAATGAACTCAGGGGAAAGACCCCTGTTCTTCAGGACCTCGGTTTTAACCGCCAGGCCGTCAAGGCCAGCGACTGTAAAGCAGGATGGAAGATCGGTCCTTGCGACAGAAGATCTTCTCGAAAAGGCAGACGCCACGGGGCGTCGATTGTCAGATTTACGAAGTCTGCGTCCCAGGACCGGCGAGGACAGTCCGGTGTCACAAGAATCACCGTGGTCGGTTCCGCGAAGGAACCTGGACAGCAATTGAATCGGCGGGAACGCATACATCAGATGGTACTGATGCCACGGGGCAACCAACGCGTCCGACGCGTCTGCCCGAGGATCGCACTCCTTGCCACGAACCGTGGTACTTTGTAGTTCAGACGAGACGCGAACAGGTCTACCTCCGGAAGACCCCACCGCGCGCACAACATCTGGAAGACAGCCGGGTGAAAGGACCATTCTCCCTGGTCCAGGGTTCGACGGCTCAGAAAAAACCGCCTGCCAAATTTTCACCCCTGGAATGTGACCTGCCGATATTGCCGGGACATGCGTCTCGGCCCAAGACAGAATCGCGGCCACTTCTCGAGCCGCCCGGGCACTCCTGGTGCCCCCTTGGTGATTGATGTAAGTCACCGCCGTGGCATTGACCGTCTGCACCCGAACCGGGTTACAACGACGAAGACAGAGGAGTATCGCTCGCAGTTCCAGAACGTTGATCGGAAGGGAGGATTCCTCCGTCGACCAAACACCCTGGGCGGACAGAACGCCCAGAACACCACCCCAGCCCGACAGGCTGGCGTCCGTGGCGATCATCGTCCACGAAAGGGGACGAAAAGACTTGCCCCCCCGATACTGAGGGGGATAGAAGCCACCACAGAAGATCCCTTCTGGTCTGAGAACTCAATGACATCTGGAGATCCAGAGACTGCGGACGCCCGTCCCACCTGGACAATATCTCCGCTTGGAGATCCCGCGTGTGAAACTGGGCGAAGGGAAATCGCCTCGAAAGCCGAGACCATCAATCCCAGACACCGCATGCACGTCCGAAAGGACGAAGATGGAACGTCCCTGAGGGACCTGACTGCCTCCTAAAGAGCTGCGAGTTTTTCTTCCGGCAGGAAGACCTACGCCTGGACAGAGTCCAGAATCATACCCAGGTAAGAAAACCGAACCGATGGGCACAATGTCGACTTTGGAAAATTGATCGTCCAACCAAACTCCTGCAGAGTCTGTAACGTGAAGGACAGATCCTCCTCCAGACCCTGGCTGGTCGCAGACACCAGATATCCCAGGACCGAGATGCCCTGGGCTCTCAACAAAGCCAGAACAGGCGCCAGCACCTTGGTGAACACCCGCGGAGCCGAGGCGAGGCCAAAAGGCAATGCCACAAACTGGGCATGATCTTCCGCTATGGCGAATCGAAGGTACCTCTGGTGCCCCTCGAAAAAATCGGGATGTGAAGATACGCATCCTTCAAGTTGATGGAGGCCATGAACTCCCCTGGAATCAGGGCAGCCACCACCGACCGCAGAGATTCCATGCGAAACTTGCGCACCCGCACAAAGCGGTTCAGAGCTTTCAAGTCCAGAATCGGACGTACCTTGCTCTCCTTCCTGGGCACGGTGAACAGAATGGAATAGAACCCCCGAAACTGTCCCGATGAGGCACCGGGACCACCACTCCCCGAGCCCTCAGGTTCTGCACCGCTAGATGCAGGTCCCGCAAACGCTCCGGGGATAGCAGAAGATTTGAGGGAAAAAATCTGCTCTCCGGCCGAGAGAGAAACTCGATCTTGTACCCAGATCGAACGATTTTCTGAACCCACCTGTCCCGAACCCGGGACAGCCATGGCTGAGCGAAAACCGAGCAAGCGTCCCCCCACCCCTGAGTCGGGTGAGGGCGCCCCTTTAGGCCGCACTGTTGTGGGCCGCGGAATCGGTGTGTTAGCCTCGACCTTTGGACGGCTTGCCCCTATAGTGTGACCGAAAGGCACGAAAAAAGACCCCTGAGGGGGCCGAAAGGAGACATGCTTCTTACCAGGAGCCGTCTTAGTCTTGTGGGATCGAGGCAAGAGCGTGCTCTTACCACCCGTGACCCCCTAAATTAGGGCATCAAGGGATTCACCAAGAAGGCGAGAACCACCAAAAGGCAGAGTAGCTAAGGTCTTACGCGAAGATTGGCCACCGACCAACACTTCAACCAAACCAGGCGGCGAGACAACACCGCCAAACCATGTACACGTGCAGCCAACGGAACCATATCCAGGTCCGAATCACACAAATACATGACACCCTGGTGGATTTGATCCACCATATCCCAAGTCGCCTGGAGGGCAGAATCAGCCACCAGGACACGTCTAATCACCTGCGTCCAGCTCGCGACCACCTGGGCCGCCATAAGTGAAGCAATAAGGCTTTAAACATAGAACCCATAATAGAATAGGTATGACAGACAAGGGACTCCATCCTCTTGTCCGTGGCATCCCGGAACACCGGGGTGTCTTCAGCAGGAATCGCAGTGGACTTGTTCAAAACTGCTATCGCGTGGTCCACCGGAGGGGGGACACACCAACGCTCATCAGTAGCGGTCGTAAAAGGATAGCGTAGCTTAAACCTACTCGGTACAGCAAAAGGTTTGCGTATATTACGCCAATGTTCATTCACAGCGCGTTAAAAACATCAGTGCAGGGAAACACCTGCGACATTTTGCGCCTTTTCTGCGTCCCATAAGCCACCAAGGCAGCAGGGGGACATTGTTCATCCTCTAAACGCAGTGTTTGCTTGATAGAAGCAACCAATACATCCATGAGTGCAAGCTCTTCAGACGAGCCAGGGGAAGAATTATCAACCCCCTCTACCTCAGCCTCCACCTCTGACCCTACAAGGTCCAGGGAGGAACGGGACCCCGATAGGGAGACCCCAGCCACAGCAGCCCCATCACCATCCCCCTCCGAACCAGAGGAAATTAAAACTCTGGGCCATGTGTGGATTGAGCAGCCACCAGCAGGTGCACCTGAGCAGCAAGATTAGCCACAAACGCAGCCAAAACCCCCCCCCTGGAGGGGGGGGGGGAGAGAGACAGCAGTCCCTTGTGAGCCCACCAAGGTGGCAGGAATTTTGCTTTCCTGAGAATCCATTGCCCCCAGAGCAGATCGGAAAAGAAAGGGTTAACAGCCCCCACAACAAGCGCGGCGAGCGCTGCCCACTGCACACACACACTTAGCCCAATATGAGACCCCCACAGGGAGAAAAGGCTAAACTTAGGTAATGACACAGAGATAAATAAAACCTGTAAGGTCCAATGCTGCTGCTGCTGCTCCGATCGGTGCGCCCAGGGATGTGATGCAATACAGGGCGCTTCTGTGTAAGCCTATGCAAGGCTACAAGAAAATGGCCGCCAGCAGTGTTACCATGCGGCCGGAGCGAGCGCTGACAAAATAGCGTCGTTTGGCGCCGAAAACTCCGCTCCCTCACACAGTGAAAAGCACAGTAAACATGGCGGACCGCCGCAGCGGTCTTAGAAATGTGCCCCAACACGATACATGCATGTTATACAGCACACAGTCTGACACACAGATCCAGTCTGACACAGAAGTGCAGCACAGCCCCCCTCCTTGCAGCCCACAGCATGCACCAGAGAGATAGGGAACATTTACAGTGTGACAGAGGCAGGGTAACACAGTCCCAGACTGACAGCCCTCAGACAGACAGGTCCCCACATAGATTTACACTTACCTCATAGGTGGCGTGGGGAACCCGCACAGGCGAACAAGCCGCTGTACATGAGACAGGGAGAGTCGCATCCAGGACGCAGCAATGGTGGGTTGAGAAACCGCACAGCGTCCAGTGAGGTAGCCACCTCACCATAGCATCCCTGCACCGAACAGGGATGGGTCGTTCAGAAACTTCAGGAGCGGTACCTGACTGAACGCTCGATGGCGGGCTGAGAAACCACTGACCCACAACCTGCGACCAGGGGGGTCAGCCCGAGACGCAACCCGCATGATCCTCTTCATCAGAAGAACTAAACTAATGCTGGTAAAAAATAACAGCTAAGTAAAGAAAGAGAAAAAAACTCAAATAAAATCAAAAGAAAAGAAAAGGCTGAGACAAAAGTCCTAGCATAGAGACATGCAGCCACTCCTGACAAGCTAGACATTGAAACTGAGTTGGATACAGGAAGTGGAGGGTTATGTACTGAGGGGACCACCCCCTGGGGGTGGGATATGTTAAAAATCTTTGTATTAACATATTCTATTGCCTAGCTACTCCTACGGAATAAAGGACATAACCCCCATTGGTGATGAATATGAAGTGGGCGGCGACTGTCGGAGGACGTAAGAGAAAAATCACTTTTTTTAATTAAAAAATAAGAAACCAGTAAAGTTAGCCCAATTTTTTTCCATAATGTGAAATATAATGTTACGCCGAGTAAATAGATACCCAACATGTCATGTTTCAAAATTGCGCACGCTCACGGAATGGCGACAAACTTTGGTACTTAAAAATCCCCATAGGCGACAATTTAAAAATTTCTACAGGTTGCCATCTTTGAGTTACAGAGGAGGTCTAGGGCTCAAATTATTCCCCTTGCTCTAACGATCGCGGCGATACCCCACATGTGTGGTTTGAACACCGTTTACATATGTGGGCGGGGTTTCTGTATGCGTTTCGCTTCTGCGCGCGAGCTAACGGGGACAGGGCGCTTTCATTTTTTTTTTTTTACTATTTTATTTATTATTTTTTATTTTTACACCGTTTAAAAAAAAAAAAAAAAAAAATTGATCATTTTTATTTTTATTAAAAGAAATGTAAATATTCCTCGTAATAGAAATAGGCACGACAGGACCTCTTTTTTGTGAGATCTGGGGTCAAAAAGTCCTCAGATCTCACAAGTACACTAAAAGATAGGAAAAAAAAAATTATTATATAAAATGAAAAAAAAAAAAAAAAAAAAAAAAAAGGACCTTTAAACCGGTTGCTAGTCAACAACATTTTCCGTAGCTCCGGTCCTCCAAGACCATAGAGTCAAGTGAGGGCAAGCTTGCCCTCACTCGACATCCTGTCTGTGAGGATCCGGGACCGGATCGTTTTCCCCGCTGCCGGCGGGTCCGGTAAGCGGGGAAAAGGACCGGAACGCGGCGGGAGGGGCGCCTCTTCCGCCATCCCGGAAGGGTGATCCCACGGCGAATCCGCCGCTGGGACCACCCTTATTGGAAAGCCAACCGTCCACCGTTTAAAAAAATACCAGGGTTATGGCAGCTATCTGCTGCCATAACACCGGTATTTAGGTTTAAACGGAGGACGTATATAAACCTTTTTGGACTTGGACATAGTGGCTGTATGAAGGGTGACAGGTACTCGGGTACTTTGTTGGGCAGGTGAGCGGCACAGCGGAACCAATCAGGTGTGCAGGCACGCGCGATTGGTTCGCTGTGCAGCTAATCACGGCGTGATTGGCTCCCTGAATGTGCCATTGAAAAAACTAGGGAGGAGAGTAAGACTCACTGAATGTGTGGGGCGGGCTGCAGTGCACGAGTGAGTAATGTATGTATGCTCACCGCTGAAGTGTCCCGGCTTCACGGAAGTCTGTGAGTCCTCCTGTCCTCCTCCGAGTCCCTTCCCCCTGCCTATGTAAATATCGTGACCTCGGCGATATGAATATCGCCTACGGCCACAGAACGATAGTCGATATCATATCGACTATCGTTCAGCCCTATTGTTCGGCACAAAATTATTCGGCCTTTTGACTTATTCGGCCGAACACCGAAAGTGCTATTTTTTCTATTTTCGGCCGAATAATGTTCGGCCGCCGAATATTCGGTGCATCCCTAATAAATATCAAAAAATTCTTCCTCAGGGACATTATATCCACTTCTGTAACATAAATTGGATTAATTTTAGAAATAAATACATCAAAATGTGAAATAGCTCTTCATTAACAGTCAAAATACAATATGCCGACCTTTGCTTCTGCTGACGTTAACAATGCTAGCAACGTTCCAACACTTTTGGGAAGACCCGAGGAGTGGAGGCGAGACCAAAAGGTAACGCCACAAACTGATAATGCTCCTCTGCCACGGCAAAGCGGAGGAAGCGCTGGAATGTGAAGGTAAGCATCCTTAAAGTCGATGGAGGCAAGAAAATCCCCCCTGATGCAGGGAAGCCACCACCATGCGAATAGACTCCATTCTGAATTTCAAGCTGTTCAGCACCTTGAGGTTAAGGATTGGGCACACCTTATCTTCCTTTCTGGGGACTGTAAACAGGTTTAAGTAAAACCCCTGAAAACATCCCGAAGTTGGAACCGGGACTATATATATATATATATATATATATATATATATATATATATATATATATATATATATATATATATAGACAATCGTCCAATAGATTGGAAGAAATGACTTCCCCCTGACTGAGCATTGGTGACCGAAGCCACCAAACCAGAGATTCCCTGGTCCGTTCGCTCAGCCGGATCCGATTGTCCAGGGAATCGGGATTCCGGTTCCATTTGAAAAGAATCTCCTTTTGAAGAATCCGGGTATGAGACTGGGCAAATGGTACTGCCTCGAAGGAGGCCACCATCAGTCCCAGAACCCTCATGCAAGTCCGCAGGGAAGGCCAGTTGACGGTCAATAATAACTGAGTCGTCGACTGAATCTTCCGGAGTTTCTCCGCCGGGATTAACACTTTTGCCAAAGATGTATCCAAAGTTAGGCCCAGATAGTTCAGTCTCCTGGTGGGGACCAGGGATGATTTCTGCCGGTTCACTATCCACCCGAACTCTTCCAAAGAGATCATAGTCATCTCCAAGTTTAGCAACAGAGCCTGCGGAGACTCCGCACGAAGAAGAAGGTCATCTAGGTAGCCTAGAACCGAAATGCCCCGCTGTCGCAACAGCGCCAAAACCGGGGCCAAAACCTTTGTAAAGACCCGGGGAGCAGAGGCGAGACCAAAGGGTAATGCCGCAAACTGATAATGGTTCTCTCCCACGGAAAAGTGAAGGAAACGCTCATGTCCTGCGTAAATGGGAATGTGAAGATAGGCATCCTTGATGTCTATGGACGCCAGAAAATCCCCCTGATGCAGGGAGGCCACTACTGTGCGAATGGACTCCATCTTGAATTTTTGCACCCGGACAAAATGATTGAGTGCTCTTAAGTCCAGAATTGGACGCACCTTGCCCTCTTTTCTGGGTATAGTGAATAGGTTCGAATAGAACCCCTGAAAATGTTCTGTCCAAGGAACGGGGACCACCACTCCTTGTTGCATCAAATCCGTCACTGCCCCCCGCAAAGCTTCTAAGCGATCCGGGGATAGTCGGATATTGGAAGGGAAGAACCGCACCGGTGGAAGTGATCGAAACTTGATCTTGTACCCCGACCGTATGACCTCTTGAACCCATTTGTCTGGAATCCTGGAGAGCCATGGGTCCGGAAACCGGTGAAGACGTCCCCCCACCCCACCTATGGGTGGGGGCGCACCTTCAGGCTGTAGTGGTCTTATCTTCAGGTCTGGCAGAGCTGGAACTTTGTTTACCCGACCAGTGCCCTTTGAACCCCCCTGGGGGGGCTTTGGAGGACTTCGCCTTATCGCCCGCCCCAGAGGAGCGAAAAAAACGTATGAGCGGAAAAGGAAGGTCCCCGTCTGCGACGAGGTCCTTTCCCCTTAGTAGTCTGTGGTAAAAAGGTGCTCTTGCCACCAGTGATACCCTTGATGATCTCATCCAAGGTGGCACCAAACAGGCGATCCCCTTGAAAGGGGAGATTAGCCAAAGCTTTTTTGGAAGCTTGATCCGCCGACCAGCATTTTAACCACAGCATACGCCTAAGGACCACCGCCGAGATCGATACGCGCCCCATTAATGGAGAGGCGTCACAAACTGTAGCGCTTGTACCATCTGCTCCAGCAAGTCCGATACTGCCGGGGGGAGACTTCTCCCCTCCAGATCTCGGAGTAACAACTTGGTCCACTCTGTCAATATTTGTGCAACCAGAGCAATGGTGAACACTGGCCTAAAGGCTGACCCTATCAGGGAAAATATAGAGCGGGATATAGATTCCGCCTTACGGTCCACCGGATCCCGAAAAGACGGAGCGTCCTCCAACGGGATAACAGTAGCTTTATTTAGCCTGGAAATCGGCGAATCCACCGACGGTGGTACCGTCCATTTATTAAGGAGGGATTCTTCAAACGGATAGCGTCTAGCAATCCGTTTGGAAATACGAGGGGTTCGTTTTGGACGGACCCATTCTTCCTTAATTATATCTTGAAAACATTTGGGCAAAGGAAACACCTTTGCCATCTTGGTAGGCTTGCGAGTACCAAAAGCAATTTCAGTATCAACTGCCTCCGTAGGTGTAACTTCAAGTCTTAAAGTTTCCCGCACAGACACAATCAGTGCATCTACCAGCGCTTCATCTTGCGCTATAGTGGAGGCAGAAATGTCTTCCTCGCTATCTGAGTAGATGGGATATGAGACACTAGCCCCAGAAGAGGGACCTGCAGCCGCCGCAACAGGCTCAGAATCTGTATCTGAAGTGTCAGACGAAATAGGGATAGGCGGGGGTCGCTTTTTCGCCCCCCGTCCCTGACAGGCCACCTCCACCCGGGATACAAAAGACTCCAAAACCGCTGACAATGCATCAATAGTAAGTGGAGAACTGGAGGGTCCTGCGGCCACCTCGAGGGGATCAGGTGGGGATACATGTGTGGCAGGGTCCATGACAAATCCAGGAACACCTGCCAGCAAACAAGGATTGCAAAAGAAAAAACTTTTTTTTTTTTTGTATGTAATCCCCCAGCGCAACAGCGCCCCTCAGTGCCACCTGCTTCGGACCCCCACAGAGAGAGAGAGAGAGAGAGAGAGAGAGACCCCAAGGGCTCACCACCTGATGCACAAAAGCTTCTACCGAACTGCTCTCAGCACTGTCCTTACAGAACAGGAAGTCTTATGGATCGATTTACCCGGGTAAAGGAGGCGGCTCCGCCCCTTTATACGTCTTCCGGTACTCCCACCGCTGCTCCTCGAGGCAGTTGGGTGTATCCAAGATGGCCGCCGCCATACAGGAGACATTGGGCTACTGATACACCCTGAAGAAAGACTTTAACCAATGAATGAGACCTGATACGTCTCTGAAAGAGTATGGCCAGGGCTGAGATCTATCACTTGATGGTACTAAACACCGAAAAAATCTCCACACAAGATTGGAGAAAAGTCAATATACTGTCAGGGATAAAACTTTTTAAGTTTTACACAAGCAAAATAAGCCTTCCATGTATGATGGCACACTTTCCTGGAGGTGAACTTCCTAGTCTTAAAAAGGGTAGGGATTAGGTTCAGACTTCCCTATCCCTCAGAACTTGGGCTTTAACAGCCATGTCTTCAAAGCTAGCGACTGTAAAATAGTATGGAATATCAGACCTTGAGGCATCAAGTCTGGTCAGGCTGGAAGAGCCCACTACTCCTCTGCCAAGAGATTTAAGATGTCGTACCAGGTTCTTCTTGCCCGGTATTAGATGCACCAGAAAGCCATTCACCTTTATCCTGCGCGAAAAGCACAGAAAAAGCTACAATGGATGGAAGGCATAGATCATGGGAAATTGATTCCAAGGAAGTAACTAGAACAAGTTCTCCAGAACACCTCCCTAGACCAACAAGCTGGCACCCATCATCAAAATCTTTCAATTCGGAAGAAAGGGATTTCCTGAATCCAGCATTTGCATAGATATCCCTTATTGCAGATGTCATACAGGTACCCCGGGTTTTCAATAACCCCAGATCCGGACGCAACACATTGGTAAACAGCAGGGGGCCATGGAATAGGCCAGCAGGTAACAGCTCAAATTGACGGTGGTGATCTTGCACTGCGAACTGCAGAAAAAAATTGGAAAGACTGGAAAATCAACATGTGTAGGTAGGCGTCATTGATATCAACAAACACCAGGAAGTTCCCTTGAAGTAAAGCAATCACAGACCGGGTGGACTCCATCCTGAATTTTCAGGAACTTGTTGAGACCCTTGAATAGTCCCTTGACAATCGGTTTGGTAACTATGAAGATTTTGGAATAGAAGCTGTCGGACCTCTCCTCTGCCAGCACAGGTATGATGACCCCTTGAGAAAGCAGTCTTTCCAAGGCCACAAAGAAAACCTCTTTTGTGAATCTGAAGACACCTTTGAGTGCATAAAGCGCTGAGGGGGAAAGCAGAAAAGCTCCAGCTTCAAGCCTCTGGCTACCATGCTGCAGACCCAGTCGCCTGTGACTTCCTCAGACCAGGCAGCCAAGAAGGGCAATAGACATCTCCACACATACACGTGAGTTGGAGCACCCCTTTACTGTAGAGGATTTGCCTCCAGAACCAGGGGACTTGGGAGTTCAGTTCTTACAGAACTTTCTTTAAAATCAGATTGGTTTTATTAAGATTTTTGTTTTCAACACAGAGCCGGCTTAGTGGCACTTTAGACACAATAAACCAAGAAAGGTATGCAGACATACAGTGACAGTTCAAGTAATCTAAACAGAGCCAGAAGTAGCTTCCATATGCCTATGGACACCCGTAATCAGCAGACTTTAGCTCTTTTAGGAACAAGATAGAGGACAATGCAATAACAGACTTTAGCTCATTTAAGAACAAGATAGAGGACAATGCAATAATAAAAATGGGATTTTTGTACTTGCCATAAAATCTGTTTCTCTGAGTTTATCAGTGGACACAGCACTCCATAAATCTTAAAGCGGAGTTCCAGCCTAACCGCACACTCACCTGTCCCACGGTCCAGCGATGCGCCGTCTTCTCCCTCTCTGCTCCGCGGCGCCGGCATCACTGATGTGGGCACCCGGCTGTGACAGTTTGAGGCTTCACAGCCGGGTACGCACTGCACATGCGCGAGTTGCGCTATGTGTCGTGATTGGCCGGCAATCTTCTGGGACCTCTGACATGTCCCAGAAGATTGCAGGGAGGGAGGGAGAGAGGAGAACTTCCGCTCAGGGCGAGCGGAAGTGAAGCGGGTTCCTGTCAAAACTAGGTACCCGCTCACCCCCCCCCCCCCAAAAATGACATGGGTGGAACTCCGCTTTAACTACCGGGTTATTTTGCCTTCTCCAGGAGTAGGACTAGGCAGAGCAAAAAACACCTGGCTATGCCCATGGGCCATCCTGAGCTTGGTATATAACCCCCCTCTCTGCTCTAGGTAATCAGTTTAGTTGCAAGCAGTATTAGAAGTATCAGAACTCCATAGAGGGGTGGGTGCTGTGTCCGTCGATAAACTCAGAGAAATGGATTTTACAGCAAGTACAAAAATCCCATTTTCTCTTTCGTTTGACGGACACAGTGCTCCATAAATCATAACTAGTGGGATGTCCAAATGCAGTGCCAAAAGGAAAATGAGGGGTGGGGAAAATAACCCAAGGCTAAACCGAAGAGCCCTTAACCAGAACACAGGAGCCCTAACCGGGTCACAGGAGCCCCATCTGAAAAAAATAAAAGTTTAAAGAAAAACAACCCTCAAGAGGGAACAGCCCCTCTTAAACAGCACCTGCAAAACGTTAATGCCAAAGTATCTACCTTATAGAATTTTGTGAAGGTATGCCACGGCGACCAAGTGGCAGCCTTGCAAACTTGTGATACTGATGCCTGATGACGGAAGGGCCAAGAAGCACTCAGCGCCTGAGTAAAATGCACCGTGACAGGGAAAGGTGGAACCTGACCTTTAATGGAATAGAGTCACCGTCTGTCTGACCCATCTGGTGATGGTAGCCGAAGAAGAAGTGGCCAGCCCTTTTCTTGGTCCATCCATAACCACAAAAAGCGAGTCTGACCTCTGAAAAGACGCAGTAGCTGTCAGATACACCTGAATCGCACGAACCACATCCAAGGTATGCAAAGTAAATTCCTTGGGATTAGCCGGCTTGGGACACAAGGAAGGCAACACAATGTCCTCATTCAAAAGGAAGTCAGAGACAACTTCGGGCAGGAATGATGGACAGGGACGAAAAACCATTTTATCCCTATGGACCACCAAATAGGGACTGTGACAGGATAATGCAGCAAGTTTCGATACCCTGCAGGCCGAGGTAATAGCCACCAAGAATGTCACCTTGTGGGATAACGTAGACAAGGGAATCTCCCGAATATTCTCAAATGGAGGTTTCTGGAGAACCAAAAGCCCTAAATTTCAATCCTATGCCAGCCAAGGGAGACCGTATAGGTGGAGCCACATGCCGAACCCCCTGAATGAAGGTACAAACTAAAGAGTGCGTGGCTAGGGGTCGCTGAAAAAAGATTGCTAAGGAAGACACAAGGCCAACTTCTGATCAACACCCCCAATGAAGAAAGGTTAAGATCTGAGCCACAGAAAAGGTTTGAGGATGAGCCCCAGCCGACTCACACCAAGAAATGTCCCCTTCCCACATACGATGGTATATCTTGCTGCAAGACAACTTCCTCGCCTTCACCATAATAGGGATCACTAATCCAAACAAACCCCTATCCCTCAGTACCTGGCTTTCAATAGCTAAGCCATTAAAACCAGCGACTGTAAAGCAAGATGGTAGATTAGTCCTTGGGACAAATGGTCATCTCTGGAGAGGAAGCCCCCAAGGGATGTTTACAGCCACCAGGATGATTGGAAGATCCTCGCGCTTTTGATTCCTCTCAGGAACTGCGGAAGAAGCCTTAGCCGAGGATGATACTGGCCTTACCGTGGCCCTTTGGCGCCTGCGGCATCTTTTAGAGGACCCCGTAACCTCGTCACAAACCTCAGTATCCTCCTGTGGAACCGAACCTGCTAAAGGAGCTGCATGTAGGGACTGTGCAAACAGAACTGTCTTGAAGGTGGATACCACTAGACGCAGAACCTGTATGCAAATCAGGAGAGAGAACTGTCTGTGTGACAGCAACCGGTGAATCACGGCCTGTGGTTCCTAAAATTTGTCCAGAGGAAGAACCACCCTGGTCAGAATAAAAATCAGACCTAGGTAAATCAATTCCCTGGACAGGGATAGGGGGGACCTTAGGTAGTTCGGACATCACCTGAACCTTTGCAAGAATTAAATCCGCACAAGGAGACTCAGGACCTAAAAAACCTGAAAAGAACAAACTTTGCCCCCCTTTCTGGGTACCCCCAAAAGAAAAATTTTGTGGATCTTCTTGACGGTCACAAAAGTCGTCCATGGGGCCGGAAAGCAGCAAAGTTGTCCCCCCACCCCAATAATTGATGAGAGCAGACCTTCATGCCGAAAGGGGTCTTGTCTGATTTGAAAAAATCTATTTCCCTTATTCTCCATCCCAGAAGCACAAACTAATTTTCTTTGGGCTGAGGGGGCCCCTGTCTGCGATGAGACTTATTCCCTTACTTTGACTGTGGCAGGAAGGTACTTTCCCCCCCACGATACCCTTACGATGTCATCCAGGGTAGCCCCAAACAGGCTACCCTGGATGAAAGGGCAGATCAATGAGAGATTTCCTAGAGGCTTGGTCTGCGGACCAATTCTTAAGTCACAGCATGCGCCTAATCACCACCGGTGAAACAAAGTTTGGACAGCACAGGCGCTGTATCCAAAGCTGCGTCACAAATAAACTGCAGCCCATGGAACAGCTAGCCTGCAAAATCAACATAAGCAGCGGGGATCTGCTCACTCCCCAGTCCCTGGCACAAAAGCTTGGCCCATTAAGTTAGGGTCTGAGACACCAGGGCTATTGCAAAGACTGTCCGCAATGCTGAACCAGCCATAGTAAACATGCTGCGTGCCACAGCCTCTGCTTTCCTGTCAGTTGGGTCCTTAAAGGACAGGGATTCCTCTACTGGGATCATGGTTGCTTTATTCAACTTGAAAACAGGACGGTCCACCACTGAACTAATCCATTTTTTTTTTTTTTTAAAAGGGACTCCTCAAAAATGTAACGTACAGCAAAACGTTTGGGGAACACAAAGGGTCATTTTGGTTGTTCCCATTCCATAAAAGAAAACCTGTCAAAATAAGGCACACAAGGAAACCCCTTTGGAAAACGAGGCGACTTATGTGTACTAAACGACACAGCCACGTCCGTGGCTACATCAGCCACATCCTCAGTTTTTAAAGTCTCACGCACTGCAGTGATAAGTGCGTCTACCAGCAGTTTTTCTTTCGCTGCTTCAACTATGGAGGAATTATTCTCACTATCGGATGGATCTGGGGGTGTGATATTAGGTCCCCCTGGACAGGGCGTGTTCAAGGCGGCATAAGGCTCAGAATCAGATGAGACAGACTGCGCAGGGGAAGGCGGGGGGCGCTTCCTCCTGGGCCTTTGCCCACACGCCACTAGAACTGCAGGACCGCCGTCAGTGCAATCATGGGAAGCTGGGGTTCCAAGGGACCTGCAACCCCCATAAGGGGGTCAGTGGGGGGGGGAGAGGTGACCCTAAGGCTCCATGAGGAAAGGAAGACCTTGCAGTACAAAAACGATCTTTTGGCACCACTAAAGGATACCCTCAAGGCTCAGAGTACCTATCAGCAGTGAGAGAGAGAAATAACAGGGACCCCCCAAGGATTTACCCTACCGACCAGAGGAGTGCCAATAATTCCAACCCAGCATCATCATGGGGGTTATCCCTGTTCATATGTCCTGGGCACAGGAAGAGAAAACTGTGCGTCTGTGGCGTTGTCCAGAGGATCCAGGGACCTTGCCCAATTCTATGCACCTTCCTGTTGAGGCAAGAGGCCAACAGGTCCACTTTGGAAGTTCCCCACCGGGAAAAAAACAGCTGAACCTTCAAATGCAGGCTACCTCTCGAGCTGCCAGGACACTTCTTGTGCCCCCTTTGTGATTGACATATGCATTGTCCCATTGAAATCTTACCGGGCACCCCTAAAGGCGATTTGTCCGATGACCCAGACAAATCTTATCGCCCAAAGTTCCAATTTGATTGGTAGTCTTGACTCCTCCAGAGTCCAGACACCTTGAGCACATCCGTACCCAAAACGCCTCCCCACCCGGACAGGCTGGCAACCGTGGAGACCACCATCCAGTAAAGGGGAAGGAAGGATTTGCCCTGTTGAGGCGCCGGAGAGCAAAGCCACCATACCAGGGACCCTCTCGTATCCCGGCCCAAAAGGATAAGATTGTCTAGAGACTGGATTCTTGTCCCACTTGGTAAGAATCTCTTTGCAGAGGTCTCGAGTGGAACTGTGCAAACGGAGCAGCCTTGAAAGTAGACACCATCAGGCACAGCACCCGCATGCAAGTCCTGAAAGATGACTGACTGCTGGACAAAAGGAGCCAAATCGCATCATTTGGAGTTTTTTTCCCCTGGAAGAAACACCCTGGCAGAAGCAGAGTGCAGAATCAGACCCAGATAGTCCAAAACAGAATTTTGGAAGTTCAATTTCCAACCAAACTCCTGCAGAGTCTGTACTGTAATTTCCAGGTTGTCCTTTAGAGCAGTCGGAGACTCTGCTCCCAGAAGAGCGTCCAGGTACCCAGTACCGCAATCCCCTGCTGTGGTTACAATTTTAACACCGAGGCCAACACTTTTGTGAATCCCCGAGGAGCTGAGGTGAGACCAAAGGGTAATGCCATGAACTGATAAAACTCCTCGCCCACGGTAAAGCGGAGGAAACGCTGCTGACCAACATATATTGGTATATGAAGGTAAGCATCCTTTGATGTGGGGATGCCACTACCGCACAAATGGACTCCATTCAGAACTTCTGTACACGCACAAAGTGGTTCAAAGCCCTGAGGTCCAGGAATGGACGTACCTTGCCTTTCTTCCTGGGAACTGTAAACAGGTTTGACTAGAAACCTTGAAAAAGTTCCAATTTTATAACCGGAACAATAACCCCTTGTAGTAGAAAGTCCTGCACCGCCCCGAAGAGACCCCAGGCGGTCTGGGGACAAACACAGGTTGGAAGGAAAGAACCTCACTGGAGGATAAGAGCAAAACTATCTTGTAGCCAGACCCAATCAGCTCATGGAATTCCCCCCCCCTCCGTCTTAAGTTAGGGAGGTCCATGGGTCCGAAAAGAAGCGAAGACGTCCCCCCACCTCAGACACGGGCGAGGGCACCCTTTCAGGCAGAAGAGGGCTTGTCTGCAGGTCTGGAAGAACCCACTCTCGCCTTATCGGACAAAGTCCTCTTGGAACTTCCGGAGCAGTTCCTGACAGGCTTAGATTCTTTGAGACGAAAAGGTCGCATATGAGCAGAGAAAAAAGAGCCCACATCTGCAACGAGACTCGGTTCCCCTGGCAGCCTGTAGAAGAAAGTACTCTTCCCCCCCTGTAAGACATTTAATGATATCATCCAGACAGCCTAGAAACTAGGGGATCTGCATCCAGAGAGGCATCACAGATAAACTGAAAAAACGGAGGAGAACCTACGCTTAGGAATGAGTTCTGTCTTAAGCTCAATATATAAACTGATAAACAAGTTATTTGAATTAGTGCAAAAATAAGTGCAAAAATTAAAATTATAACCAAAGTTAATTAAATTAGGCTGCTGCTGATAAAAAGGAATAAGTTCCCTTAAAGTGTCTATGTGCAAATGTATTAGCGCTGCTCTAAAATGTGGACGTTTTAGAGCAGCGCTGATACGTTTGCACATAATCACAGACAAATTGCAACCCCTGGACCAACAGGTCCGCCAGCTCCGCAAGGGCAGGGGGAAACCAAGGGGATGCCGGCCAAGGGTCCACAATTGGACCACCTATGAGACCCCACAAAAGACAAGGGCGAGGGGTCGCCTTAAGAGCCCACCATAGAGGACATAATAGAACATAACCCCCCCCCCCCCAAAGGTGAGCTGCCCACCGGGGAGCGGACGTGCAGGCAGGGTACCCCCGCTCACATAATGGCGGCAAGGCTGTCACCAACAATGAAGCGCCCCCAAGGCACCACCCGGTTCAAGGGAGGTGCCAAGCTGACCATATGGCCTAACCACGGCCTAAATTTTTGTGGGGGCCCAGCCGCAAGTATCACAGGTCCTCTGTCTGGCATATGCCCAAGGGGGGCATTGGGGGCTTCAGCTAGACTCACTGAGGCCACCCCCCAAAAGCGGTGCCCAACTCAGCTGCATAGCTTAGTAGGCTGCCATCTAAATTTTGAGGGCGCCCCGCCACCAGGACGAGAGCCCCAACGGATCCGACCACCCAGGGCAGCGAAGAGGAAGACGGATGCCCACACAGGAGGCAGTGGCTTCAGCCATCCTTACAGGAGCCACCGCAAATAGGATCCGCCGAATAGGCCGCGGCCTAAATTTTAGGCTGGATCCAACCACGTGAGGCGCGTACCCGATGATGGCAAAACATCCACTCCCCGAGCCCAACAACCGCCGCAGAGAGCCCAAAGGACATCCCTGCCCTAGTCACCAACACCCAGGATGGCAAGGAACCCCCCCCCCCCCCGCCACAGGAAAAACTGAGCCAGCAGCCCGGTCAGGATCAGCAATCTGGCAAGACCCAGTGACCGTTTAGAGAGGCTGGGGGGGAGGGGAACTGGAGGTCCGGCCGTCCCAGAAAGGTGCCCACGTCCCCCCTTACTTACAACACCATGGAACTGGGTGGCCACTGCACCATCAGTATGGGGGTGCTGTGGGGCTATGTCATGGCCGAAATAGCGTGGAGCTGAGGCCTGAGTGCGCTCACTGACCGAACTGGGGAGACCTTAAGGATCTAGAATATCCAGTCCGACGCCCAGTCCAGCAGTTGATTGTAGTTCTCACAGGAACAGGAAATAATAAAAGGAGAAATAAATTCCATTCAAAAAGGAAAAATATGCTAGGACTAGAGATCCCAGCAAGGAACTAGGTCCTTAGTCCTGACTAGACAGAAAAAAACCGAATGCCTATAGCAGAGTGAAGGAGTATATCCCCTGGGACTGCCCCATAGGCATGGTAAAGCTTTTTCCTGCCTAGTGTTCTGGAGCTGTGTCCGTCAATGAACGAAAGAGAAAAATGGTTTTGGATAAAGTTGCATTTTATAGGTTTAAATTCCCATTTAGATGGCTGCGCATATTTATTCTTTTAATTATTTCACTAAAAGCAATGCTGGGCACTGATCAGTCACCTCATGTGTCAGGCACTTCTCTAACAGTTGTAGATAGCAAGTGATATTCTCCTCATCTGGCCGGGAGACAAGCAGCTGTGTGCACACTGTAGAGAGAAATGTGAGAAATCAGCCATGTGCTCAAATTGCACATACAATGTGTACAAATATAACAAGGTGAAACCTGCACCCTCACCTTTGCCCAGCACTCTTGTCAGTTGTCCTGGTAGGTCCCCATCTGCTATGGGTGGCACAGATGTTTCCAAGTCACACCTTGGATCACTCTGCTGTTGAAATCCATCAGCTGTCAGTCCAGTGGGTGGCTCGTTCTCATCTGGGCTTTTGTTGGCTGAATCATGAACAGGCCTATGCTGGGAAGACTGTTCGCTGTTCACAGTCTCTGTCTGATTGGGCCTATAGTACTTGATGGGTGTGATAATGATCTGCTGAAGCTCTTGAAGTGCATTGCGTACATTTCCTCCCTCCAAGATGTCCTATTTAAACAATAAAGAATGTTAGGTTTGTAATCATGTCATCATTGCAGAGTACCTTTTGAGCAGTCTTTGTCAACCAGGGTGCCTTGGCAAAATGCCATAAAATTTACACAAATTCTCAACAAACCAGTAAGTGGAACAAGCCTGACATTTTGTTGCAAAAAGCCACAGGTTTTTATTATGCAGCATTACAACCTTGGGCATCTTGCGGGCCAGCCACTGGCATCCAAACAACCAATGACTTCATTGGTTGATAAGGAGAATGTTGGGAGCCTGCACAGAATCCTTGTTTGCCCCTTCCATGCCTTTGTCAGCACTGTTAGAGAGAGAGAGAAAAACACTAGAATACTTGTCAGTACCAGTTTCCAAAGGTGGAGGAATAAATCATCTCTAATGTTGGGTGTCCTACATGTGTGGATGCTGCTGCGATATGTTAAACTATTCTTTTTTTTTTACATTTTAGAATGGGGTGCCTCGAGATTGTGCATGATTTTAAAGGGTGCCTCGACTAGAACAAAACAAAAATAAAAGGTAAGAAACAATAAATCAATTATATTTTACTTTTCCAACTTCCAACTTTTTTTTTTTAGATCATTTTGTTAACACTATATAAATAAAAAGAAGACAAAAATGCTTGCTGGCAACTAGTAAAACCAATGCTGTCAACAATATGGCTGAAGGAGTGGCGCTCCTCTACAAAATGATTGCACAGCAGATCTTGTGCTAATGAAAATAAGGACTTTTTCTCAATTCTCACCTGAAAAAAAAGAGGATATTTTCCCAATAGAGACACACAGCAACATAAACCTGAGAGAGGGCTAAGGCTGGCCATACACTATACAATTTTCTTGTTCAACTTTCCTTTAGATTTACCAAAACCATGTAATGTAGGGTCAAACCTAAACACTTTCAATTTGTATGCAATCAGGCAGGCCCTTGCACTACATAGTTTAAGGTAAATCTAAAGGAAATTGAATAAGAAAATTGTATAGTGTATGGCCAGCCTTAGTCTTCCCCCCCACTCTATCTTACACAAACTAAGCTTTGGCTGGAGCTAGACTTTCCCAAGAATGGAGCAAAAATGACCAACATTTTAATTTTAATACTCCAGCAAATAAAATCCAAGGTCTCATGCACACAGGGCGTTAGAAAAAAATGAGCTGCAGAGCTACTACTCACGCCAGGAAAAAGTTGCTGTAAAAACGTGTTTTTAGTAGCTTTTTCCATTGGCGTCAATGCACGTTTAGCCACGTTAGCTTTTAGCAGCGTTTTTCTGCCTCTATTTAAAATCAATGGTTGCCTATGAGCAGTCTTTGATACGGCTTCAAGCCCATTGATTTGAATGGAAGTCACATCCAGGTCGGATCAGGATGTTTCGACTTGTGGTGCTACTTGCACTCCTCCTCGTCGGAGGAGGAGCGGAGGGAGAAGATCAGAGGAAGATTTTTAATAAAGGACTTCTCAAAACTGTCTCTTATTATTTACACTACACTGCCTTTTATGGGGTGAATGGGGAGGAGAACAATGTACCCCATACTCATTCACATGGGGGGAGCCTGGGATCTGGGGGGCCCCTTGATTACAGGGAGTGTCCAGATTCCGATAAGCCCGTAGACCCCCACTACCACCGCCCAGGGTTGTCGGGAAGAGTACCTTGTCCTCATCAAAATCCATACCAGACCCGAAGGGCCTGATTTAGAACCTGGGGTGGGGACCCCCATGCCATTTTTTCCCCCATTTTGGCGTGGAGTTCCCCCTCAAGATCCTCAGAGAGCAAGCCGCCCCACAAGTCGAGTCATCCTTATCCAACTTGGATGCGACTTCCATTCAAACCAATGAGCTCCCATAGGGAATCATTGATTTTCACAAAAAAAAAAAAAAAACATAACGAGGCTTAACGCTGTATAAGCGACATTAAGCAGCCTTTAACAGCGTCAGATATTTTTACAGCTGTAACGCTGGTCCTCGGATTTTTTTTGCAGCTTGAAAACTTCTGTGTGTGCATGAGGCCATAAGATAACATTGAGGGGCGTTTTAAGCTGCAAAAAAAAACATCCAACGCTCCTCATGGCAGCTGCAAAAACGCCCTGTGTGCATGAGGCCTAAAGTTTGACTGGTTAACTATAGCTGATGTTTATGTCGAAGTACCATTTTATAAATGGACAGCAACGGCTCTCATTCTAATTCTAAGCAAATCCAAGCCAGGATTCCCATTTATCCCCAATGGGTTTTGCAATCTTCCAATGTGCCCCAGAAGTTTCTTCATTGACTCATAGGTGCATCATCTGACAGAGGAGTAGAAGAAAGAAACTAGGGGTCTTAAAGGGACAAAAAAAAAAAAAAAAATCAAGTGGTATTGGGGCAGTGCAATTTACACATAATTCCAAATCTTAAAATTTTCTATATAGTTCAATCTTTTATAAACCATTTTTCAATTTTCATTATAAATGACCCTTTTCCCTCTTTCCATCATACTGTATTCAACCTAGATGCCATGACTGATCTGCACATAAAAGGGCCAGGATAACTATGCCTTGTAACTGTAAGCCACTCACAGTGCAGCACCGTGCCCTCATAAAATAAAGTCTCAAAACCAACATACCACCAGAAACAGTTAACAGCACGTGTTGAGAAACACACCCCAGAAAAGTCCAAAGCCAGATACAATTGTATTCAAAACAGAAAATCCAAAACCATGTGTTAGGTGAGCACTATAAGGCTTCAGCCGCTAGCACAAAAAGTCCATAATCCAAAGATTATAATAAAGTGTCCATCGTGCATATAGAGTGTCAGAACACTCACCAGACGTAATATCAAATAATGCAGTGAAAAATGATACACCACGAGCGAATAGTGAGGGGCCTACATGCTGGCGTCAGACCGCCGTATCCTTTCAGGAACAGCGGTCTATCTATGCGAGTTTTGGCCATTTGTTTGCTTTTAAACATGTACATGTATCTTAATATTTTTTAAAATAAATACTACACTATATGAGCATTTCTGGCTGCATTTGGTGAGCATCTACACAGCATATCCAGTGCACGGCGTCCTAAAGGGTAGTCCTTCAGACCAGACCGGCTTTAGTTTGGATTGTTATTCAGGTTCATATATATGCGATTTCTGGTAAGTGCATACATATGGTGAAGGAGGAGCACATTTTCAAGATTACTATTCCCTCGTGGTGTACCGATTTTCACTGCATTATTTGATATTACGTCTGGTGAGAGTGTTCCGACACTCTATATGTACAATGGACACTATTATAATCTTTGGATTATGGACTTTTCATGCACCTTTGGACTGTTTATCTCGTTTAAAAGCACAGCACTTAGTGTTTTATTGTTCTCATTAATATGGTTTTAGCGCTGCACACATTTTTTGTATTCAGATACAATTATTTATCATTTGGGACTTTTGATTTTGAAGGTTTTAGAAATTCATGTTATGAAGCGGTTTTACTGTTCGATGCCATTCTGCACAGAAATAAACATTTTGAAAATTAAACACATGCAGGACTAAGCCCTGGTTTACACCAAAGCAATTTGTCATGTGATTTGACAGTTCAAAATCGCATGACAAGTATAGACAGGAATAAAATCTTTCTAATTGCCGCGACTCATGTCGCAGAGACTTTGAAAAAGGTTCCTGCACTATCTATGCGCGATTTAATTAGCGAATTACATTGACATTAGTGTAAATGAAGTTGCACTGATGTCAGCAAGCCACAAATGAAAACGCCACTGATCAGCGGCTTCGAAATGATGCCAAAGTAGTGCAATTTCAAAGCCGCACTGACGTAAACCAGGGCTTAAATGAGGACATTGCATTGCCATTGTATGAGGCATTAATCTAAGCATTCACAATATTTTCATTTTCTCCAGATTGGTAACACTTTAAGGCCTTATGTACACTGCAACTGCTAAACTAATATTTTGGAAAAGTTGGGCATTTTTTTCATCACCCCGTGAACGCTCCTCTATGTTTGTACATTTACACTCAGTCATTGGTTTAGAGGCAGTTGAGGTTACATGAACTTTTTTGAAAGCAAAGCAGAAAAAGCAAACCACAAATGCTTGTAACCGGTAAACTGCGTTTATGCGTGTTTGCGTTTATAGGTTTTTTTAAAGGGGAAATTAATTGATAATTTTTGAACACGTTGGAAAAAAAAAAAAAAAAAAAAAAAAAGATTTTTGACTTACCATAAAATCCATTTCTCTGATATTCATTGACTGACACAGCTCCTGATCTTCTTAACCATTGGGTTATACTGTCCCCTATTAGGAGTAGGACACTAGGAGGAAGAAAAAAAAATAAATCTGGCTACGCCAATGGGCAGTCCCAGGGGGTATACTCCCTCTCTCTGCTATAGGTACTCAGCTTTGTTACAAGCAGTGTCAGAAAAATTACAACTCCGCAGAGGGGTGGGTACTGTGTCTGTCAAACATCAGAGAAACGGATTTTACGGTAAGTCAAAAATCCAATTTTCTCATTCGTTCATTGACGGACACAGCTCCCGAACTTCTTAGCAATTGGGACGTCCCAAAGCAGTGTTCGACATGAGGAGTGGGAACAGCGAAAAAAATTCCCAGGGCCAAACTATAGGCAACCTGGTAAACCGTGGCTCAACCAAAACTGGAGCCCACCTGAAAAGAACAATACACCCTTAAGAGGACCAGGTCCTTTTAAACAGCCTGCAAAACCTTGCGGCCAAAGATACCAACACATCCACTTTATAGAACTTAGTAAAAGTGTGCACCGACGACCAGGTGGCCACCTTGCAAACCTGCGTCACAGACGCATGACGGAGTAGAATGACCAAGTAGAATGCGCCTTGACAGGGAAGGGAGGAACCTGACCCTTGATGGAATAGGCCTGAACCACCGTCTGTCTGATCAATCTGGAAATGGCTGCAGAAGAAGCGGGCAACCTGAGGCCCATCCGTGAGCACAAATAATTCTGATTTCCTAAAAGACTCCGTAGCTGCCAGGTACACCCTAATCGCCCAGACCACATCCAAGGCATGCAAAGCAATTTCCTTCAGATGTTTAGGCCTGGGAAGGCAACACAATGTTATTACAACACAACCATCTTATCTCTGTGAACCACCAAGTAAGGTGAATGACAGAATTAACGCTGCTAATTTCGACACCCTGCACGCAGAGGTGAGAGCCACCAAAAAAGGCCACCTTGTGGGAAAGTGTAAACAGGGGAATCTTCCGAAGGTTTTCAAAGGGAGGCTTCTGGAGGACTGAGCACCAAATTGAGGTCCCAAGGCGGTAAAAAAGACCGCACTGGAGGAGCCACCAAAAAGGCCACCTTCTGGGACATCGTAAGCAGGGGAATCTCCTGAAGGTTTTCAAAGGGAGGATTCTGGAGGACTGAGAGCACCAAATTGAGGTCCAAAGGCGGTAAAGAAGACCGCACTGGAGGAGCCATGTGCTGAACTTTCTGAAGAAAAAGTACACGCCAGGGAGTATGTGGCCAAGGGCCATTGAAAGAAGGCTGCTAATGCGGACACCTGGCCCTTGATGGTACTCAAGGCCAGTTTCTGCTCAATTCCCCCCCCCATTATAGGAAAGTGAAGATCGGAGCCACCGAAAAAGAACGAGGATGAACCCCAAGAGACGCACACCACGCAATGTACGTCTTCCACATACGATGGTAGATCTTCCTAAAAATAGATTTCCTAGCTTTTAACGGCGTTGGAATCACAGACTCAGAAAAACCTCTATCCATCAGCACCTGGCGGTCAACAGCCAAGCCGTCAAAGCCAGCAACTGTAAAGCAGGATGGAAGATTGGTCCTTGGAACAGCAGATCCTCTCTGAGAGGAAGCTTCCAAGGAACGTCTACGACCAGCCACACCAGATCGACGTACCAAGCCCGGCGGGGCCACTAAGATGATCGGAATCCCTTCTGCCTCAAACCTGCGTAGAAGTCCTGGCAGAAGCTTGAGAGGATGAAAGATGTAAATCAGACGACACTGACCCAACAGGGCCACCAGTGCATCTATGGTGTCCGCCAGAGGATCCCCTGCACCTTTCTGTTGAGCCGTGACGCCAACAGATCCACCTCGGGAATGCCCCACCGGAGGCACAACTGATGAAACACCTCCAGATGAAGGGACCACTGCTGGCTGATGTAATCCACCTGCCAGTTTTCCACCCCAGAAATGTGTACGATGGAGAGGGCTGGAACGAACCGTTCTGCCCACCTTAGAATGCCGGCTACCTCCAGAGCCGCCAGGACACTTCTTGTGCCCCCCTGGTGATTGACATAAGCATGGCATTGTCCGATTGAATGCGCACTTGACATCCCTGAAGACGATCCGTCCAATGTCCCAGGCACAATCTGATCGCTCGGAGTTCCACTACATTGATCGGTAGTCTGGACTCTTCCAATGCCCAGATCCCTTGAGCAGAATTTTTGCCAAGGACGCCTCCCCAGCCGGACTGGCTAGCATCAGTGGGGACCACTGTCCAATACAAGGGGAGGAAGGATTTGCTCAGCAGAAGTGCTGAAGAACGAAACCACCATATCAGGGACTCTTTCATTCCCTGACTCAGACGGATCTGGTTGTCCAGAGACTCGGGAGACTTGTCCCATTTAGCCAGCATCTCCATTTGCAGGGACCTCGCATGGAACTGTGCAAACGGAACCGCCTCAAAAAGCTAGACACCATTAGGCCCATCACCCGCATGCAAGTCCGGAGGGATGACCATCTGCTGGACAGCAGGAGACTAATTGCAGCCTGCAGTTTCTGGAGTTTGTCCAGAGGAACAAGCACTCTGGCTAAGGCTGAGTCCAGAGTCAGACCCAGATAGTCCAGCTTTGTGGACGAAACCAGAGCAGACTTCTGAAAATTCAGAATCCAGCCGAACTCCCTCAGAGTTCGTATGGGGATTTCCAGGTTGTCCACCAGAGCAGTAGGAGACTCCACTCACAGAAGGAGGTCATCCAAGTAGCCAAGTACCACAACCCCCCTGTTTGCCTAACAATGCTAGAACCAGGGCCAACACTTGTGAAGACCTGAGGAGCAGAGGCGAGACCAAAGGGTAACCCCACAAACTGATAATGCTGCTCTCCCATGGCAAAGCAGAGGAAGCACTGGTACCCGACACATATTGGAATGCAAAGGTAAGCTTCCTTGATGTCGACAGAGGCAAGAAAATCCCAGATGCAGGGATGCCACCACCGTGCGAATGGACTATTCTGAACTTCTGCACCCGCACAAAGCAGTTCAGGGCCTTGAGGTCCAGGAATGAACGCACCTTGCCTTCCTTCCTGGGAACTATAAACAGGTTTGAGTAAAAACCCTGAAAAAGTTCTGATGTCGGAACCAGGACAATCATCCCTTATAGAAACAGGTCTTGTACCGCCCCAAACAGACCCTGTAAGCGGTCCGGGACAGGCGCAAGTTGGAAGGAAAGAACCTTGCGAAACTCCATCTTGTACCCGGACCTTATCACTTCGTGGACCAACTTGTCTTGTACCAGGGAAGTCCACGGGTCCAGAAACCAGCGAAAAGCCCCCCCCCCCCCCCGCCCATATGGGTGAGGGCGCACCTTCATGCTAAAAGGTAGCCTTGTCCGCGGGTCTGGATAAGCCCGCTCTCGACTTGCCAGACCAAGTTTGCTTGGATTCACCAGAGGCGGCCCAAAACGGCTTTGATCCCCTGTCAGTCACCCCTGGGGGATGAAAAAAAACTTATGAGCCGAGGATGGCCCACGTCTACAACACGGGTCCTTGCCGTTAGTAGCCTGCAGAAGAAAGGTACTCTTCCCCCCTGTGAGACCCTTAATGATGTCATCCAGAGTAGCTCCAAACAGGCAATGTCCTTGAAAACGAAGATCAGTCAAGGCCTTCTTAGAAGTCTGGTCCGCAGCATTTGAGCCAAAAAATACGCAGAAGGACCACTGCTGAAACAGAGCCTAGCGACTAGGGAAGCCACATCCAAAGAGGCATCACAGATAAACTGCAGCCCCTTGACCAACTGGTATGCTAGCTCAGCAAAGGCAGGGGGGAGCTACTCCCCCTCCAGGTCACAGTGTAAAAGCTTAGCCCACTTGGTCAGAGTTTGTGACACCAGTGCAATGGTAAATATCGGCCTCAGTGACGAACCAGTCAGGGTGTACATATTGCGGGCCACAGCACCTGCCTTTCTGTCAGCCGGGTCCTTAAATGCCGAAGACTCTTCAACCGAAATCATGGTTGCTTTGTTCTATCTGGAGACTAGAGGGGCTACCACCGGTGGAACAGTACACTTTTTAAGAAGGGAATCCTTATAGGGGTACTGCATAGCAAATTCGCTTAGGGACCATTCTTTAGCGACCATTCTGTGAAAATAGGCAGGGAAAGGAAACACCTTTCCTGCTCTGGATGGCTTGTGAGTGCCAAAAGGGAATCCACGCCTCCGTTGCAGCTTTAGGTGCGTGCTCCATTTTTAAGGTTACACGCACAGATACAATCATGCATCCACCAGCGCCTTTTCTTGCGCAGTTGTAGAAGTGGAGGAATCAGCCTCACTATCTGAGAACTCAGGGCGCGTGATTGCAGACCCAGCAGGCTGACCCACTTTCATGGTGGCCTAATCAGATAAAGGATCTGAGGAGACCGGGGGAGGCAGGGGGCGCTTTTTGCTAGTTCGCCGCCCAAAAAACACTTCCACCAGGGACACGAAGGACTCCAGGACCGCTGCCAGTCCATCGATGGACAGTTGGGACCAGGAGGGCCCCGCAGCCTCTAAAAGGAGATCAGGTGGGGAAATGTGCTCCAAAGACTCCATAAGTCAAAAGGGGGATCCCACAAGAAAAGGAAGAAAAGCCACCAGGATAATCTGCACTCCACCTGCGGCGATCAGGAAGTCAGAAGATCCAGGAGTCAGCACCAGGGGATGAGGAGGGGCTCCCACCGCCAAAGTCAACACCCACAGGGCTCCATTATCACGGCTGCCGCTATTTTTAATGGCAAACTACCACAAAATGGCCGTCGGACTACATAAACATGGCCACCGTGCATTAGGCACACAGGCTACAGCTAAATGGCAGCCCTGTGCAGCACCACGTGGCTCCCAGTGACCCAGGAGGGATCCCTAGACCTCAGAAAATGGGACAGACAGGAAGGGGAGCCCCCACCAGGTACAGTCCCCCCACAGCCAAATGCCAGCGGCGCACGCTCCCATCGCCAGCAGAGCACCCTGCCCCCACCCCAGGCGGTGGACCAAGCCATCCCAGGCACTGCTCCAGACAAAACCTCCTCTCCATAGAAATGGGGGCCGAGATCCAGACGTATGACCTCACAAGGCATTTAACTCGCAGGCCAGCCCCAGTCCAGTGGAGCTAGGTTGTGGCCGACCTAGCGCGGAGCTGAGGTCTGCTCATGCTCGCTGGCCAGACTAGGTTGACCACTGGATCTAGATTAACCAGCTTATCACCCAGTCCGGAAGTTGTAGATCTCACAGGAAAAAAAAAAAAAAAAAAAAAAAACAGGAGAAAAAATGATATCTAAAGAAACAATTGCCAGGATCAGAGATCCTAGCAAGGAACTCGGTCCTTACTCCTGACTAGGCAGTGTACCTATAGCAGAGAAGGAGTAAGGAGTATACCCCCTGAGGCTGCCAATAGGTGTAGCCAGACTTTTTTTCTGCCTAGTGTCCTACTCCCGTAGGGGGCAGTTTAACCCAATGGTTAAGAAGATCAGGAGCTGTGTCCATCAATAAACAAAAGAGAAACAAGTTTCACCACATACTGTTGCCTGCATCAACAGAGGAGTCCAGCAGCGACTAACTCCGGTCCTCTCACGCAATTTTCTACCTCTTCGAAGCAACAGCATCATCAGGAACATTTCCTCACACATGCTCATGGTGGGATCCATAGTGAAAACACAAAAAATAAGACCGCTACAGTGGATATAAAAAGTCTATACACCTGTTAAAATTTTAGGTTTCTGTGATGTAAAAAAAAGAGAAAAATCATTTCAGAACTTTTTCCACCTTTAATTTGACCAATAAACTGTACAACTCAATTGAAAAACAAACTAAAATCTTTTAAGAGGAGGGAGTAAAAATAAAAAACTAAACTAATGTGGTTGCATAAGTGCGCACACCTTCTTATATGGTCTGATGAAACCAAGGTTGAACTTTTTAGCCATAATTCCAAAAGGTATGTTTGGCGCAAAACCCCAGAGTGGTGGTGGCAGCATCATGCTTTGGGGTGGTTTTTCTTCAGCTGGAACAAGGGCCTTAGGCAAAGTAGAAGGAATTATGAACAGTTCCAAATACCAGTCAATATTGGCACAAAATCTTCAGGCTTCTGAACATTTTATAGCATGCCAATGACCTAAAGCATAAATCCAAATCAATAAAGGAAAGGCTTCACCAGAAGAAGATTAAAGTTTTGGAATAGAAACATAGAAACATAGAATGTGTCGGCAGATAAGAACCATTTGGCCCATCTAGTCTGCCCAATATATCTGAATCCTATGAATAGTCCCTGGCCCTATCTTATATGAAGGATAGCCTTATGCCTATCCCATGCATGCTTAAACTCCTTCACTGTATTTGCAGCTACCACTTCTGCAGGAAGGTTATTCCATGCATCCACTACTCTCTTAGTAAAGTAATACTTCCTCATATTACTTTTAAACTTTTGCCCTTCTAATTTAAAACTGTGTCCTCTTGTGGTAGTTTTTCTTTTTTTAAATATGCTCTCCTCCTTTACCGAGTTAATTCCCTTTATGTATTTAAAAGTTTCTATCATATCCCCTCTGTCTCTTCTTTCTTCCAAGCTATACATGTTAAGGTCCTTTAACCTTTCCTGGTAAGTTTTTTCCTGCAATCCATGTACTAGTTTAGTAGCTCTTCTCTGAACTCTCTCTAGAATATCTATATCCTTCTGGAGATATGGCCTCCAGTACTGCGCACAATACTCCAAGTGAGGTCTCACCAGTGTTCTGTACAGCGGCATAAGCACTTCTCTCTTTCTACTGCTTATACCTCTCCCTATACATCCAAGCATTCTGCTGGCATTTCGTGCTGCTCTATTACATTGTCTTCCCACCTTTAAGTCTTCTGAAATAATTACTCCTAAATCCCTTTCCTCAGATACTGAGGTCAGGACTGTGTCAAATATTCTATATTCTGCCCTTGGGTTTTTACGCCCCTGGTGCATTATCTTGCACTTATCCACATTAAATTTCAGTTGCCAGAGTTCTGACCATTCTTCTAGTTTTCCTAAATCCTTTTCCATTTGGCGTTTCCCTTCAGGAACATCAACCCTGTTACATATCTTTGTGTCATCAGTAAAAAGACAAACCTTACCATCGAGGCCTTTTGCAATATCACTTATGAAGATATTAAACAAAATTGGTCCCAGTACAGATCACTGAGGTACCCCACTGGTAACATGACCTTGTTCTGAATGTTCTCCATTGACTACAACCCTCTGTTGTCTGTCACTCAGCCACTGCCTAATCCACTCAACAATATGGGAGTCCATGCTCAATGACTGCAGTTTATTGATAAGTCTTCTATGTGGGACAGTGTCAAAAGCCTTACTAAAATCTAGATATGCAATTGTCTACTGCACCTCCACCGTCTTATTTTAGTCACCCAGTCAAAAAAATCTATAAGATTTGTTTGACATGATCTCCCTGAAGTAAACCCATGTTTTTCATCTTGCAATCCATGGGATTTAAGATGTTCCACAATCCTATCCTTTAATAGGGTTTCCATTAATTTGCCTACTATTGATGTCAGACTCACTGGTCTATAGTTGCTCGATTCCTCCCTACTACCTTTCTTGTGAATGGGCACGACATTTGCCAATTTCCATTCTTCCGGGACGACTCCTGTTACTAATGATTGGTTAAATAAATCTGTTAATGGTTTTGCCAGCTCACCACGAAGCTCTTTTAATAATTTTGGGTGTATCTCATCAGGACCCTGTGACTTATTTGTCTTCACTTTAGACAGCAATCTTAGAACGTCTTCCTCTGTAAAGACACATGCATCAAACGATTCATTAGTCATCCTTTCAAGTGGAGGTCCTTCTTTTTCTTCTGTAAAAACTGAACAGAAGTATTCATTAAGGCAGTCGGCTAGCCCTTTATTCTCTTCTACATACCTTCCGTCCTTAGTTTTTAATTTAGTTATTCCTTGTTTTAATTTCCTTTTTTCATTTATAGATCTGAAGGATGTCTTATCCCCCTTTTTCATAGACTGAGCTAGTTTTTCTTCTGCCTGCGCTTTAGAAGTTCTTATAACTTGCTTGGCCTCTTTCTGCCTAATCTTGTAGATTTCCTTATCTTCATTGCTCTGGGTTTTTTTTATAATTACAAAATGCTAGCTTTTTATTTTTAATGATTTGGGCCACTTCTGCTGAGTACCACAGTGGTCTCTTCCTTTTTTTGCTTTTACTGACAAGTCTAATGCAATTTTCTGTTGCCTTCAATAATGCACCTTTTAAATAGTCCCATTTCTCCTGGACTCCATGTAATCCGTTCCAGTCTGATAAGGACTCATTTATGACTAATTTCATTTTTGAAAAGTCTGTTTTTCTAAAATCTAAAAAACTTTTGTTTTTGTGTGGTGTGACTCTTTCACAGCTCTTATATTAAACCACACTGACTGGTGATCACTAGATTCCAAGGTTTCGCCTACAATGACATCATATACCGAATCCCCATTTGTGAATACCAAATCCAAAATGGCCTCCCTCCGGGTTGGCTCCTCAACCACTTGTTGCAGAGACAACCCCAGTAGGGAATTTAGAATATCTGTACTCCTGGTAGAACTTGCCATTTTGGTTTTCCAGTTTATATCTGGAAGATTGAAATCTCCCATAATGATAACTTCTCCTTTCATTGTCATTTTAGCTATTTCTTCAACTAGTAGATCATCTAGTTCTTTGACTTGACCAGGTGGTCTATATATCACACCTACACGAGTTACTGCATGATTAGCAAACTTCAACGTAACCCAAACTGACTCTATGTTGGCCTCACCAACTTGTATTAGGTTAGATTTAATGCTATCTTTCACATACAGGGCCACTCCTCCTCCTTTCTTGCCTTCGCTGTCTCTTCTGTATAAAAAGAGTACCCTGGTATGGTTATGTCCCAGTCATTTCTTTCATTAAACCATGTCTCCGTAACAGCCATTAAATCTACATTCTCAGATGCCATTATTGACCCAAGTTCATTGATTTTTTTTACCTAAACTGCGAGCATTTGTAGACAGGACTCTGAGCTTATCATTTCTTAACCTCTGTGCTTCTGACCTGTTCTGGCATTGTTTCGGGGGGCAATTGGACTCTTGTATTTTCACTCTTTTGCCCCCCTTCCTAGTTTAAATACTCTTTCGCAAATTCTTGGAGTTGTTCACTAAGTACATTTGTTCCTTTGAGAGAAAGATGCAAACCATCTTTTTTGTACAGTTCCTTTCAATTCCAAGTAGAGCTATCATGAGAAACAAAGCCAAATCCTTGCTCTTGACACCATTTACTAAGCCATATGTTGAACTCCTTTATGCGCCTCTGCCTATCATTCTGAACATTATGCACAGGCAGAACTTCAGAAAATGAAATGGTGGATGCAAAATCCTGTACGTCATTACCAAGTGTGATAAAATATTTTTTCACCTCTGACACTTCATTGCAAGCCAGGTCATTTGTCCCTAGATGGACAAGAACATCCACGTCCCCTTCCTGCTTTGCTTGCTTAACAATATTAATAATACGTCTTCTATCTCGTCTAGCAGTAGCACCAGGGAGACATCTCACAAAACCATTTTCTTTAAGCTCCACACTTCTTATGATTGAATCACCCAGCAACAGCTGCTTCCTTTGAGACTTCACTTTATCTTTTTTGTCCTTGGCTGCAGTCTTGCATACATTAGACATGGCCCAGACATGAATCTGATTGAAAATCTGTGGGGTGATCTGAAGAGGGCTGCACACAGGAGATCCCCTCGCAATCTGACAGATTTGGAGAATTTTTGAAAAGAGTGAGCAAATGTTGCCAAGATTTGCCATGATGATAGACTCATACCCAAAAAGACTGAGGTGCTGTAATAAAATCAAAAGGTGCTTCAACAAAGTATTAGTTTAAGGGTGTGCACACTTATGCAACCATATTTTCGTTTATTTTTACGTCTCTCCACCTAAAAGATTTCAGTCTGTTGTTCAACTTCGCAGTCCAAAGTCGCAGGGCAAGTCACACAGGTGTGAAAGGGGCCTCAACATGAGTTTGAATGAGATTACTTAATTCTGAACACAGCTACATCCCCAGTTATAAGAGGGTGTGTGCACACTTATGCAATCACATTTTACAAAAAATCACATATTTTAGTTTTTATTTTTACCCCCCCCCCCCGGTAAAGATTTTGGTTTTTCAATTGAGTTGTACAGTTTATAGGTCACATTAAAGGTGGAAAAAGTTCTGAAATTATTTTCCTTTATCTCATTTTTTTTTTACATCACAGGAACCTGACATTTTAACGGGGTGTGTAGACTTTTTATATCCACTGTATCTACAAGCGCACTGCTTTCTTCTCTCACAGGATGTCTGAAATAGTTTATAGTTTAATTTACTTGGTTTTCATGCATTGTGGGCACTTGGGAGGGTCTCCTGAGGTTGACTTAAAAAATAAACGCTTCTAACCTCAAAACGTTAATAACAATAGCTAAACTCTGATAAACTCAGTATGTAAAAGCTATAAAACTGATGTTTTTCACCGTCGGTTTCCAGCTGTCAAGTTTCTAGCGTTCAGAAAAGAATTTCAACTGTCCTGTGTACATGGGCCCTTAGGCTGCCATGGTTTCAGTGCGGGAGTCCGCGGTGTGGTTCTGTTCAACGGTTCAGATGCAAATTTTTACCTGAAAATCACGTTCGAACCGGACTAAAAAACGCACAATTTTATTTTTTTAAATCAAGGATAAATTTTTATTGAGATGTAAATTCCAATTACAAAAAATTAGCATATTCACATCAGTATGAAAAGCACCATTGAACAATCATTATACAAAAGTAGCAAACATATAAAACAAAATACAGACCAATGTGTCCCAACTATTACCCCCTTCACTCATATATAAAGGAAAGTCCTCTAAATAAGTGTGACCATGCTATCATAGTGCATATATATCCAGTAAGCGTGTGACTCAGTGGATTCATCTCTCTAATACCATTTCCATTGGAACCTGGCTCCCAGGGGAATCCAACCATCTGCCCCAGATCTGTTCAAATTTAGATGGGGAGCTTCTGGGCTGGTAGATATATTTTTCTAAACGTATTAGGTTACCCAGCTGCACAAGCCACATCCTAGACGTAGGCGGATCAGGTGAGATCCAATACTTAAGTATAAGACCCCTTTCACACTGTCCGTCCGTCGGATGGAGTCCGTTTTTCTCAGTGGGGGATCGATCCGCCAATCTCCCGCTGAGCAGGAGAATGACAGCTGACATGTCTACCACATTACGGACATGTCTCCGCTGACATCCGATGCCCCATAGAGATGCATAGGGGGACCGTTCAGATCCGCCAAAAAAACGGACAGGCGGATCTGAACAGTCCGCCTGTGTGAAAGAGCCCCAAGTCTACGAGCCAGAAATAGGGACCCTGCTGCTGCTTGCGTGACTCTTTTTAAAGCCGCACGAAGGCCGCCCTACAAGTGTGAACTGGCTGCATTGAGAAGACTGCTGGTTCACATGTTATGCGAATCAGATGCGGTTCAAAACGCATTCGATTTGCATATATGTGAACAGAGCCTTAAGGAAACAAATCAAAACAGAAATTGAAGGTGCCAATGCCAACTTCCTTTTGCAAATGATAGTCAACTGACTTATGTCATAGTTACATGCTCAGAACTTCCGATCTGCATATTTGTTCTGAGCCAGTGACTCGAAGTATTGAAGTCAAAGGATTAGCAGAATAGCCAGGCAACTAGCATTTTCAGGAGAGAACAGCAAGAGCATCCTCCACATATTATTCATGACATGTTTTCCATAAAGGCCATCTTGAGAAAAAAAAAAAAACACCACACTTATCGCCTCTACCACTAATTCTATCTTTTTTTTTTAACCCCTTGTTTACTCACATTTCTTGCCAACACCTCTTTCAAGAGTGATGTCCTGTGATTCAGTGCTGCAGTCTGTGCCAATGACTATATCACTATGGTGCTGCAGTCAGGACCTCACCGCTGGACAGTCAACAGAAAATGTCCACATGACCCAAGCAGAGACAAGGGCACCCAAAAGAAGGACCCTCCCACTCTGAAGTGAAGGACAGAAGACGACTCAGAACCCACCATGTCACATAATGCACTAAAGCCAGCCATAGATTAATCAAATCTCAGTCGGTTATGCATGGACTGCCCGTGATTTGATCTATCAATGGGGCAGGCTGGTTGTACCCAAGTCGATCTATCGACTGACTTAGGTACAACCAGCTTGTCAGATTTTAGCATACCATTGCTACCAACTGCTATAGCCACTAGCAGTAGTCACTGTGTTCCCCCGGCAGGGACGGCTCCCAATGCCCCGCCTGCTGGGAAACTCAATACTTCCATGGGAGGGATTCCCCCATCAACATTGAATGTGTTGATGGGGGAATCAAGCGATTCTCTCCTTTCTTGAAATCTGTGGTTGCAGGAAAGAAAATCGCATAATCTATGGCCTTCTTTAAGTTAGGGCGCTTTTTGGATCAAAATGTTCTTTAAACCAATGTGATTAGCTGGGGAGGTGCAAATGATGTCCGCAGATCAGTTTTAATAACACAAAGTAAAAAGCAGTGATGTGTGCTAACTTACAATACGACAGGAGGACAATCAGGCCATGAAGAAGGATTTGTGACTGGATGTCCCAGTAATACAGCACCTATTAAAAGGCCCACAGTCGGGTGACATCACAGAGCCAGTCCAGGCTGGGAAAAAATTGTGACCACGACACCTGGCTCAGCCTCTCAGCGAGTTGAATAGCAGTCACTGCTCTCTGCCCAGAGTGGCAGGGAGAACTGAGCGATCAGCAGCGTTTGATCGCTCAGTTCTCAGCTTTAGAGACGGTGGGGGACAGATGTAGCATTGCATCAATGCATCCACCTAGATATGTAGGATTAAAAAAAAAAAAAAGCCATACTTCGTATTTAAGTTTTCCTGATGTATAGATTTCTACTTACTTTCTCCAGTGCACGGAGCAAACTCTGTCTTTCCCTCAGTTTCTGGATACTTAGAGCTATTTTGTGTCTTGCACCTTTGGTAACGTTCTACCATGGAAAAAAAAAAAAAAAAGACAAAAAACAATTAGTGAGGACGATAATGATTTTCCTCCCAAGTCACTGAACCAAACTATTTTTGTACAGTCACTCTTTGCATTTTTCCTAGCTGGTTGAAGGCATGGCAGTGAACCGTCAGTGGTAATCCAGCTGCAGCAAGTTTATGCTGTTTTCCTAGTACACAAAAGTGCTCGCAAAATAAACACACAGTGACATTCACCAAAAATAGAACCTAGAACATTGTAGTAGGTCCACTGCAAGAAAAGACTAAATATACAAGTTCTACTGCAGTAACATTTCCTTGAGGTACATAAGTGTGATAATCCGAATGTGCAATCAGAAGCTCATCTTTTGCTGTTTTTTTAGTTTAGTTCACGCCAGAAAAATGCAGAACAAAAAGGGAGAGGAAAAAAGATTCAACTTCTCCCCAGGATCTTGTATTTGTCTCTACATTGCTCCTCCAGAACAGCAGAACTCAAAAAAAAAAAAAAAAAAAAGGGGTAACATACAACTGTGCAGGCTTCGGAACATACTTCATCTTATATTGGAATCCTTTACTGCAGTGGTCCTCAACGCTGGCCCTCAGGGCCCACGAACAGGCCAGGTTTGCAAGATAAGTGAAATACATCCCAGGTGAGATGATTTGCTGCTCAGTGATTGCAGTATTTTAGTCTGCATCTCCCCCAAGGTAATATTTAAAATCTGGCCTGTTAGTGGGCCCTGAGGACCGGAGTTGAGGACCACTGCTTTACTGTATTAACTATGTAGGCTCGCTCTGCTGGCCTCCTGCAGAAATTAACCTCCTGGATATCTCAAATTTCAATAAAGTCTAAAGATTTGCACCTCACAGCACAAATTTCCTTTAAAGAGGCCAAGTCCCATCATTAAACTGCTCAACCAAAGAACATACCTGTAAAGAAGAGTCTAAATAAATATCTCTCCTACCGCCATCGCCACCCAACACTATTCTGTTCCTGAGAAATGGTCCAAATTCAACTGGGTAACCAACATGCATCAAAAAGTAATAATGTGAAGCTGAGCAGGAGGATCCAATAGAAAGAGAAGTCTGTTAAGATCTTCGAAAGTGGCCACATAATTAAATTTCTATTAATGTTTAGAAAACGCTTACATGGGTTCTCTACAGCCATGCAACATGAAAGAATTAAAGAGAGCCTGCATGCCATCACTCCTCCAAAAGCAAGTCACAGCAGAAAAATCGGAGACAGAACAAGACAGTCCTGGAGGATTTCTGGCTATACTTCCATGTGTGAACCATGATATTGTAATGATAGTGTGAGAATAAGAACACCAGGGCTTCCTCGGACTCTTAAAGCATGGTTATCAAATACAATAAATCATTATAGGTGTACCGTTTAAAGCAGAACTCTAGCTACAGAGATCCACATAAATTCTTAAGGCAAAAAATAAAAAATAGGATCTATGGTATTTATTGTAAAATCCTTTTTTCTGAAGAACACAGCTCAGATCCTGAAATCTTTATCATAGTGTTATAGCACAACCTTCCAGGGTAAGGCACTCGCCACACAAAAGTGTCAGAAGAGTTAGCCCACCAGACGGGGGATGCCCCTAATGTGGTAGAGGCAGCTTAGTCACAAAAAACAGTATAAACAATGGCAACTAAGCACAGACCAAAAAAAATGTATTGTTAAATGCAAAAAAAAAAAAAAAAGCATTTTTGTACTAACTGTAAAATCCATTCCGAGTTCATTGATGGACACAGCGCTCCATATTCAGAACCATAGAGTTATATCTCCCCCTACAGGAGTAGGACACTAGGAAGAGAAAGACTTAGCTACGCCTATGGGCAGTCCTAGCTGGTTTACATCCTCTTCTCTGCTATAGGCCTTCAGTTTAGTAACAAGCAGTGTCAGAAGTATTAAAAACTCCATAGAGGGGTGGTTTGCTGTGTCCGTCAATTAACTCTGAAATGGATTTTACGGTAAGTACAAAAATCCTATTTTCTCTTTTGTTCATTGACAGACACAGCTCTCCATTATTCAGAACCACAGGGATGTCCCCAAGCAGTGCCAAACATAAGGGGCGGGACAACATAAAAATCCCAAGGCTAAACACAAGAGCCAACCAGGTAACAGGAGCTCAAAAAAAAAAAAAAAAATAAAAACCAACTGGAGCCCAACCTGAACAATACACCCCCAAAGAGGGAACAAACCCTCTAAACAGCAGCCTACAAAAACTTGCGGCCAAAGGAAGCATTCGCAGATGGTAACACATCCAAACACCAGGTCAGCAAGGCCAATCTGGGTCCACCACCATGACCGGAATCCCTTCGGCCTCGATCCTGCGCAGAAGCCGTGGAAGAAGCTTGAGAGGAAGGAAGGTGTAGATCAGATGATGCTGACCCCATGGGGCCACTAGAACGTCTGTGGCATCTGCAAGGGGATCCATGACAATGCCACAAACCTCGGCACCTTTCTGTTGAGCCGAGACACCAACAGATCCCCCTCGGGGGGTGTCCCACCGCAGACATAGCCGATGAAACATGTCCGGATGAAGGGGCCACTCCCCTTGGTCCAACGCCTGCCATCTGAGATAGTCTGCCTGCCAATTTTCGACTTCTCTCGCAAGAGGAGGTCATCCTAATAGCCCAGTACCGCAATCCCCGCTGACGTAGCAACGCCAGAACCGGGGCCAAAACTTTTGTGAAGGCAGAGGAGCAGAGGCGAGACCAAAGAGTAACGCCACGAACGGATAGTGCTCCTCTCACACAGCAAAAATGGAGGAAACGCTGGTGTATGGCACATGTTGGAATGTGCAAGTAAACATCCTTGATGTCGATAGAGGCTAGAAAATCCCCCTGATGTAGGGATGCCGCTACCGTGCGAATGGACCCCATTCTAAATTTCTATACCAGCACAAAGCAGTTTAGGGCCTTATCAACTTAAAAATGTGCCTGGTATATTTGGTCAAACAATTCATTAATTCACCCCTAATGTGATGGTTAGGGGTCAGTCTGGAGTGCAGTCGACTCTTTGTGGTGGTTTTGAAAAGAACTGCTGGCTGGTACTGCTGGCTCAGGCAGGTACTGCTGGCTCAGGCAGGTACTGCTGGCTCAGGCAGGTACTGCTGTTAGTACTGCTGGCTCAGGCAGGTACTGCTGTTAGTACTGCTGGCTCAGGCAGGTACTGCTGTTAGTACTGCTGGCTCAGGCAGGTACTGCTGTTAGTACTGTGCTGTAGGTACTGCTGGCTGGTACTGTTGTGGGTACTGCTGACTCTGGCTGGTACTGTTGTGTGTACTGCTGGCTCTGGCTGGTACTGCTGTGGGTACTGCTGGCTCTGGCCGGTACTGCTGTGGGTAATGCTGGCTTTGGCCGGTACCGCTGTGGGTAATGCTGGTTCTGCTGGCTCTGGCTGGAATGGCTGTGTGTGCTGCTGGTGGGAAATGATGGCTAGGAGAAGTGTAGCGTGCAGCGGTGCCGCGTTGGAGGCATAGGCGATGTTTCCTGTATTGGTCACAGGCGGAGTGCATTTGATATCACTCCGCCTGTGACTCAGACTGTCAGAACGGAGCCGAAAACTATACAGGAAGCATCGGCTCCGTTCTTACAGATCAGCTGAGAGACACAGACTCAACTGCATGGGGGGCTGGATCAGATGACTCTACGGGCTGTAGGTTCCCCACCCCTGGATTAGAACATCTGTCAGTATTGATTGCTGTCTGTATCCCCATTATAGAGATTCACCCTCTCTATTTGTACTGTGTTACCATCATCATTGAAATAAAAAAAAAAAAAAAAAAAAAGTGTTGTTGGGGGTTTCCTCTCACTTTTGGTTTGGGACAGGAAGTGATGGTAAATCTCCACATTGGCGCAAAGATGGCAAAAATAAACCTTACAGGTGTAATAATAACCTTTCCCTACTCTATCGAAAATGAAAAAAAATGGATTTTTGTCTTACCGTAAAATCCTTTTCTCTGATGTTCATTGGCAGATACAGATTCATATCTTCCTTGATCGATGGGTTATGCTGTCCCCTACAGGAGTAGGACGCTAGGCAGAAAAAAATTGACTACGCCTATAGGGCAGTCCCAGGGGGTATACTCCCACTTCCTGCTATAGGATCTCAGTTTTGTAACAAGCAGTGTCAGAAGAATACATAACCCAACTCAACAAGGGGTGGGTGCTGTGTCCGTCAGTGAACATTAGAGAAAAGGATTTTACGGTAAGACAAAAATCCAGTTTTCTCTTTCGTTCATTGACCGACACAACTTCATATCTTCCTTGACCGATTGGATGTCCCAAAGCAGTGTCAGCATGAGGGGGTGGGAAAAAACACAGTTAAAAAAAAAAAACAGAATTCCCCACAGGACTTAATGAAGCCAACCAGGTAACCAAAGAGCTCAGCTAGGAACAATTGGAGCTCACCTAACAAGAATATTACACCCTTTAAGAGGCAGAAGCCTCTGCAACAGCGGCCAGCATAACTTTTCGGCTAGAGGCAGCATCTGCAGATGCAAAAACATCCACCTTGTAAAACTTGGTGAACGTGTGTACAGACGACCAGATGGCTGCTTTGCAAACCTGGACCACTGATGCCTGACAACGGAAGGCCCAGGAGGCACTAAGCATCCTCGTAGAATGCACCTTAAAAAGGGAAAGGAGGAACCCGACCCTCGATGGAAAAGGCCTGCACCACTGTCTGCCTGATCCATTTGGAAATAGTCGCAACGGATGCGGCCTGCCCCTTAGGAGAACCATCTAGAAGGACAAATAAGGAATCCAATTTGCTAAACGACTCAGTCCCCGCCAGGTACACCCTAAAGGCCCAAACCACATCTAGGGAATGCAAGGCAATTTCTTTTGGATGTTTTGGCCTAGGACACAACGAAGGCAACACAATGTCTTCATTGAGGTGGAACACCGAAACGACCTTAGGAAGGAACGAATGACAGGGACGTAGCACAACTTTGTCCCTGTGAACCACTAGGTAAGGAGACCGACAGGACAACGCAGTCAGCTCAGAGACCCTGCGCAGAAGTAATAGCTACCAAGAAAGCCACTTTCTGTGAAAAGGTAAGCAGAGGAATCTCACAAAATGTTTCAAAGGGTGATTTTTGAAGAACTGACAGTACCAGATTAAGATCCCACCGGGGACCCAGGGACCGTACCGGAGGAGCAAGGTGTCGAACCCTGTGCAGGAAGGTGTGAAACAAGGAATTTGTGGCTAACGGCCTTTGGAAGAAAATTGGTGCCAAGGCTGAAATCTGGCCCTTGACAGTGCCCAGGGCCAAACGTTGATCTACACCTCTTTGTAGAAATTCCAACAGACGTTACACTGAAAAGGAACGGGGGGGGGGCCTGAGACTCACACCAAGTAATGTACGCCTTCCAAACTCGATGGTAAATCTTCTGAAAAGTAGATTTCCTAGCTTCTAACAGAGTAGGAATCACCAAATCCGACAGCCCCTATCCTTCAGTACCTGGCTTTCAATAGCCAGGCCGTTAAAGCCAGCGACTGTAAAGCAGGATGGAAAAAATCGGTCTTTGAGACAAAAACTCTTCTCTATGAGGAAGCCGCCAAGGGGCATCAGCTACATGTCTTACTAGGCTCGCATACCAAGCCCGTGGAGGCCAGTCTGGGGCCATCAGAATTACTGGAATCCATTCTGCCTTGATTCTCGGCAGAAGCTGTAGTGGAGGAAAGGCATATATTAGGGGATACTGGCCCCAAGGGGCCACCAGAGCCTCTGCTAGAGGGTCTCAAGGCCTTGCCACAAACCTCAACCTTCCGGTTAATGTGGGAGGCTAACAGGTCCACATCAGGGGTCCCCCACCCGAGAGACAGTTGTTGAAACACCTCCGGGTGAAGGGACCATTCGCCCGGACTCAGGTCCTGCCGACGGAGGTAGTCCGCCTGCAAATTTTCCACCCCTTTAATATGCACAGTAGGGAGGGCTGGAACAAAGCGTTCTGCCCTTAGAATGCCGGCCACCTCTTTGGCCGTTAGGGCACTTTCGGTGCCCCCTTGATGACTGACATATGTCACAGCCGTGGCATTGTCCGATTGAGTCCTTACCAGACATCCCTGTAGACAATCCGTCCACTGGGACAGGCAAAGCCTGATCGCTAAATTTCCAGGATGTTGATTGGCAGACTGAACTTCTCCTGAGACCAGAACCCCTGGGCTGATTCCGTGCCCAAGACACCTCCCCACCTGGACAGGCTGGCGTCCGTGGAAACCAGCGTCCAGTACAGGGGAAGAAAAAGACTTTCCCTGCCGAAGAACAAAGCCACCATATGAGGGATCCCCTCGTACCCCGGCTCAACAGGATCAGATTGTCCAGGGACCGTGGATAAAAATAGCGCCGAGGGCTCTGCACAACGGCAGCCAGCCCAGCAGACGCTCGAGACAGCAGCAGGTGACGTCAGAGGAAACTCCACCTCCCGTACGCGGCATTACGTCCTACGGGACTTCGTCAGCGGGGGTGGAGTCTCCAAGTCACCAGTACTCTAATATAATACGACACTGCTAAATGATGTAAATACGTTCTTCCCAATTGCACTGATGAGGACATCTAGTGGCTAAATAATGTAATACATCCACTACAGATGTCATACTAGGGAATAAAATCAATGATTCAGAAAAAATATATTAAAATGGTAGATCTAAACTTAACACTACCTACAGGTCTCAAACCTGCCCAATATTAAATAATAAAATATATTATATGAAATATATATTAAGATATATGCTAAAAAACATATTAGAATATATATATATGACATCAACCGCTGCTGTTTATACAAAATACATCAAACATATATGGACTGTACATGTTAAAATCTTATTTATTTTTATTCTCATTTTTGTATTTAAGGCTAGAGTATTTTTTTTATTTATGTATTTTTCTTCATTATTATTGAAGATGTTTTTGTTTGATTTTTAATATGTTTTTAACATGTACAGTCCATATATGTTTGATGTATTTTGTATAAACAGCAGCGGCTGATGTTATATATATATATATATATATATATATATATATATATATATATATATATATATTCTAATATGTTTAGCATATATCTTAATATATATTTCATATAATATATTTTATTATTTAATATTGGGCAGGTTTGAGACCTGTAGGTAGTATTAAGTTTAGATCTACCATTTTAATATATTTTTTCTGAATCATTGATTTTATTCCCTAGTATGACATCTGTAGTGGATGTATTACATTATTTGCCACTAGATGTCCTCATCAGTGCAATTGGGAAGAACGTATTGACATCATTTAGCAGCGTCCTTTTATATTAGAGTACTGGTGACTTGGAGACTCCACCCCCGCTGACGAAGTCCCGTAGGGCGTAACGCCGCCTACGGGAGGTGGAGTGGTTTCTTCTGACGTCACCCGCTGCTGTCTCGAGCCTCTGCTGGGCTGGCTGCAGTTGTGCAGAGCCCTCGGCGATATTTTTACCCGATGGATGTATTACTGCCTCTTTGCTTGTAAGTGCGATTCTTTATTAAATGTTATTTAAACATACAGTGTGCACTTAGAGGCATTGTCTATTCCTTTACACTGCAAATGGAGTTTTATTCAAACGGACCGGAGTATAGAAGGCAAGCTGTTTCCTGAGATCATTGGAGGAATCTGTTATACTGCTTTGTTTGACCTGCTGGTGAAACAGGGGTCAAACTTTGAGGTGAGCACAGTGGTGTGCTTCTTGGTGAAGGGATTCACTGATTGGATTCTGTGTGACCTGCCTTTTTTAGCTCTTTTTACGGATTTATCTACCTCTGATGACTCTCTGGGAATTTTTACCATTAGTGATGGACAGCTCTAATATGTTTCTGTTTTATTAATGTACATATTTGTTATTCATATTTTGATTTGCGCTGCACCAATTTTTGCAATAATTTCTGTCTGAGATCCTCTGTGTATTTTGGTTCGGTGTACAGCCAGCATTTCACTTTTATATTTGTGTTTTATCACCTGTCTGCGCTGACTGTTTTTTTGTATTTAAATGGAAGAAATACCCGAGCTGAGGATGAAACCAGAGTCAGACCCAGGTAGTCCAGCTTGTTGGACGGATTTAAAGCGAATTTCTGAAAATTCAGAGTTCGCACCGTGATGTCCAGATCGTCCTTCAGGGCAGACGAAGACTCTGCTCGCAGGAGGAGATCTTCCAGGTAACCCAGTACCGCAATTCGCCTCTGCCAGAGTAAGGCTATCGCAGGGGCCACCACTTTTGTTAACAACCGAGGAGCTGAGGCCACACCAAAAGGGTAACGCCACAAATTGATAGTGCTCCTCACCTACCGCAAAGCAAACGCTGATGCCCGACATATATTAGGATATGAAGGTAAGCGTCCTGGATACCGATAAGGGCCAGAAAATCCCCTTGATGAAGGATAGCCACTACCGTACGAATGGACTCCCATTCTGAATTTCTGAACCTGCACAAAGCGGTTCAGGGCCTTAAGCCTCGTACACACGCAACAATTATTGGCCGACCAATCGGCCGACTTTTGTCCAGTGTTGTTGTGTTGGTTGAAATGTGCTCTAGACTGCACACAAATTTTCTCGGCCAACAAAAATCTACTTCAGAAGTGATGTCATGTGCTGGTTTACTTTCCGTGTGTTTTTTCATCTCTGAGCATGCCCAGTCTTGCTCATCAGATTTTTGTCTGCCGAAATCTGTACTGACTGACGGAAAATTGGCCGTTGTGGTGACGGCCAACAAAAATTTTATAGCCTGCACACGAGATTTTTTTCGGCCGAAAAGTTGGAGTCTGTTGTCGAAAGCATCATACTAACAAGCCGGAAATCGGCCGATCGGACATTGGCCGAAAATTCACAGCCAACTATCGACGTGCGTGTGTACGGGGCATTAAAGTCCAAGATTGGACAGACCTTGCCCTCCTTCCTGGGAACACTAAAAGGGTTTGAATAAAACCCCTGAAAACATTCAGACCCAACCATACAATCCCATATACACAATCCTATACCCGCAGTTGATCCAGAGGAAGGCAAAAAGAACACTCGAAGTGTGTGGATGCAGACACCGTGGGACAGCTCGCGTCCGCGGCAGCCAAATCAGGGTCTCAGAGTCTGAGGAAGCAGCTTAAGGCAGAGGGAACTTTTTACTAGGTCTCTTTTGGAGAGCAATGTCATGGCCACCAGGGCAGACTGAGACCCAGAAGCTCCCGCAGCTTCTGAGAGTGGGTCAGGTGGTGGCACGTGCTCTAGGGGCTCCATGGTACCCTGGTGACCGCCAGCAAAAGTAATAAAAAAACTTTAAAAATGCTGTGAAAAAACCCTCCACAACTGCACCGATGGCACTACAGGTCCCAGCGCACCAGCAGCGCTGCTATAGCAGAAAAAAGGTTTATACTGCTCCAGGAACTCACCACCAACCGACTTAGGGGGAGACAGAAGCACCAAACTGCCTGCTGCACGCCGATCAGAAAGAAAGAGGAAACGGCTGAGCTGTCACTAGAGGGCCCTGCGCAGAGCACAGCTCCATTCAGCTTCAAGAAAATGGCGCCACATGTACAGGAATAGTATAGGAAACCACTAAACATGGCCGCCGGTTACCATGTGTGCGGCTACTGGAAAATGGTGACGCCACGCAGCGCGATTCCTGGGACCCACGAGGTACTGTAACCAGCAAGGGGGGCCTATACGGATTTACGAGCGCAAACATAGCAGTGTGGAGCCCCCCCCCCCCCCCAAACTGACCAGACTACATAGGAAGCAGTGGCAAGGTTGTTTGGGACTTGGTGTCACCCTTATTTGGAAAGAGGTACCACTTATACGTGGACAACTTCTATACAAGCATGGCACTTTTTAGTCACATTTTTGAATTTGCAATTGGCGCATGTGGCACCGTGCAATCTAATCACCGGGGCTTCCCCCAACGGCTTGTATATACGCGACTTAGATGGGGGGAGAGGGCCTGCTTGAAGTCTAACAGATTGCTTGCAGTGAAGTGGAGGGACCCACGGAATGTTTTCATTCTGTCCTCCATTCACGCAGATACGACAGTACAAATTCCAACGGCGACTGGTGTTGTTGTGAATGCCCCTCTGTATCCACGAACACAACCTTAACATGGGAGGGGTGGACTTCCACGACCAGATGATGGCACCGTACTTAAATGCCTGTAAAGCCAGACGCTGGTACAAAAAAGTGTTTGTATACTTATTTCAATTGGCTCTGCTGAACGCTTATGTGCAAAGCGTCAGGACGAAGTGGATCCTTCCTAAAATTCCAGGAAGAGATCATCACAGCCTTTTTGTATCCATGAGGTGCTGTGGCCCAAATCCACAATCTAGATGCAGTGAGCCGGCTGCATGAGAGACATTTTCCAGATGTCCTCCCTAGTACCCCTACCCAAAGACACCCCCAAAGAAGAGGCCGTGTGTCGAAAAAGCGGATATAGGCGTGACACCCGCTTTTTTTGTCCCTCCTGTCCAAGCCAACCTGGTCTCTGCATCGGGGACTGTACTGTTTCCGTCGCTACCACGCGCTAGTGGAAAATTAGTAGAGAGTACAGCACGGCACAGTCTAGGGCACACTTACACAGGGTCTCGAAAGAAGTTAGATGGCAATCGCATTTTGAGACACCCTAACCTGGAACGTTTTAAAGTTACAAAAAAAAAAAAAAAAAAGTGTAAAAAAAAATAAAGTAAAAAAGCCAAAAATAGTTGTCATTTTATTGAGTTAATTTTCTGTTTCTTACTCTACTTTTCTACTTTTACTGTACTTTATAATATAGTCTTATACTGTAATGTTTTATTGTTACTGTTTTTCATTGTTAACCATTTTTTCCTTTTTAGATACCAACATTCTAAGCTATTATAAGTTAATATTTTATTGGTACTGTTTTAATGTTAACCATTGTTTGCCTTGCAGGTACACCCATCAGCTGCCACACTGATTTATATATTCTGACAGCAACAGCCGTTTGCACTCAGCATATATGGAAATCTTTGATGGCAGCGCTGTAGGAGTTGATTCCACCACCGCAGTTAAAAAAAAAAAAAGAGCATATATGGCGAAGCATAGGGGATGGGGTGTGGACAGAGGAGGAGGATCTCCCCTATGCTTCGCAATATATTTTTTTAACACTTTTCTTGGCAGAGATTTCTTCGTCAACATCGATCGATGCGAATGGAGGAATCTGCTATATTCTTTTATTTTCCCTTCAGCTCATGGGCTGCATTAAAAAAAAAAAAAAAAACATTGCATGTATGCCCATCATTAGAAGTGGGTGGATGTTGGGAGGTCTAATGGTGGGTGCACACCACACAATTTCTGGTAGAGATTTCTTCATCCACATCGATCAATGTGAATGGAGGAATATGTTAAGTTCTCTTTTGCAGCCCACAGGGACCCCATCACAGCCACTCAGCCATCCTTCCCTTTCCACTCAGAGATACAAAGACCACTGTCACTCCCTTTTCCCAGAAACCCATCACAGCAATCTCTCCAACCTGCAAAAACACAGAGACCTATATCACAACCATGCCCTTGAGATAGAGAGACCCCCTTTACCGAATTCCCTGACACAGGGGAAAAGGAGGAGCCCCCACAACCATAGTCACTGCCCAAAGGCTTTACTGTCATGGCCGCTGCTCCTAATGCACGCCGGACCAACCAAAAATGGCCGCCAGACTTCACAAACATGGCCACCGGCATAGAGAATCACACAGGCCCCAATACAATGGCGCCGACCACGGTGAAATGGCCACCACAGCCAGGTAACCCGTCGAGCTGGCGCAGGGGGGGGGGGGGAATCTGGAAGGAGGGGAACCCGCAGGTCTGACCATCTTAGTGGGGTGCCCGCATCCACGCCAAACCACATCCAGGGGTGGAAGGGGGGGGGGGGGTGGGGTGGGGATCGTACTCACCATACCAGTTAAAGGCGGGCACCACTCCAGACAGAACCTCCTTACCATCGCAATGGGGGAAGGTCAGCCAGGAGGAACGCTGCGACTCAGGCCAAGACCCAAAGGGGCTATGTCGTGGCTGACCTAGCGTGGAGCTCTGGTCTGCACGTTGGCCAAACTGGGGGGACAGCTGGATTTAGCTATCCAGTCCGTCACACAGACCGGCAGTTGATTGTAGAGTTCAAAGGAAAAAACCTGGAGAAAAAAATGCCATTAACCACTTCTGGACCAAAAGGTTTTTACCCCCTTAATGACCAGAACCTTTTTTTGCGACATGGCATGATGCTGTACCCAAATAAAAGATGTAATTTTTTTCCACCCACAAATAGAGCTTTCTTTTGGTGGTATTTGATCATCTGCGGTTTTTTAGTTTTTGCGCTAGAAACAAAAAAAGACCGACAATTTTGGAGAAAAAAAAAAAAACACAAACAAAACATTTTTTACCTTTCTGTTATAAAACACCTCTAATAAAAAAAAAAAAAAAAAAAAAAAAAAAAAAAAAAAAAAAAATCGAATTTCTTCATCAATTTAGGCCAATACATATTTCTGGTAAAAAAAAAAAAAAAAAATCCCAATAAGCATATATTGACTGGTTTGCGCAAAAGTTATTGCATCTACAAACAATGGAATATTTTTTTTTACTAGTAATATTGGCGATCAGCGATTTTAAGCGGGACTGCGACATTGCGGCAGTCATCTTACACTTTTTTGAGAACCAGTGACATGATTACAGTAATCCGTGCTAAAAATATGCACTGTTACTGTACTAATGACACTGGCAGGGAAGGGGTTAACATCAGGGGCGATCAAAGGGATGTGTCCCTAGGGGATACTTTCTGTGTGGGAGATGGACTCACTTGATGAACACAGAAATCCATGTTACTGCTTAGGAGGAACACAAGATCACTGTGTTCACCCCTGACAGAACAGCGGTCTGCCTTATTTACATACGTAGACCGCCATCGTTCTACCCCTGTAGGGAGCGATCAAGGGTGGTCGGACACTGGCTCCCCCTATGGCCAATCAGTACGTGCGCCCTGTGGCTATTGCACGAAATGACGTACAGGTACATTGTTTCCCGCAATATTCTCTTGCATTCATTAAAGCGGAGTTCCACCCAAAAGTGGAACTTCCGCTTTAGGGAGTCCTGACCCCCCGACATGCCACATTTGGCATGTCATTTTTGGGGGGGGGGGGGGGGGGGAGCGGGTACCTAGTTTTGACAGGTACCCGCTCCCACTTCCGCTCGGAGCGCCGCGGCGCCCTGAGCGGAAGTTCTCCTCTCCCCCTCCCTCCCTGCAATCTTCTGGGACACGTCAGAGGTCCCAGAAGATTGCCGGCCAATCACGGCGCGCAGCGCAACTCGCGCATGCGCAGTGGGTACCCGGCTGTGAAGCCGCAAACTAACAGCCGGGTGCCCACAGCAGTGATGCCGGCGCCGAGGGAGAGGATCGAGGCTTCGGGCGGCCGCATCGCTGGACCGTTGGAGAGGTGAGTAAATGGCTGGAACTCCGCTTTAAAGAACACAGTGCAAGTCCTAAAGTGGTTGTAACTAGGGATGCATCGAAATTTCGGCCACCGAAATTATCGGCCGAAAATGAGCCTCTCTCATTTCGGCCGATAATGGGTTAACGGTGCCGAAATTAATATGGCCGCCATGAGGAAGGAGGAGGGCGCAGCGCAGGGCAGGTTTTAAAAGTCCCGCCTCTGGCCGGCCGCCCGCCTCTCAATGACGTCCCTGTTACTAGGATCTCTGCATTAGTGAATGGACATACCAGGCAGGAGGGCGGGGCGAGCGGCCGCTAATACATAGTACTATGTGATCCTTCCTGTCAGCTCAGCGGGACTATGACTATGTGTGAACGAGATCTGATCTGGCCTGACACCGGGCGGGGGGGCGGGTTGGAGCGGCCGCTATTAGCTGTAACTATGTGAGCCTTTCACTTCCTTGTCAGCGGAGATACATGCCTGACAAGTGAAGCGCTTGCATAGTTACAGCTAATAGCGGCCGCTCCAACCCGCCCCCCCGCCCGGTGTCAGGTCAGATCAGATCTCATTCACACATAGTCATAGTCCCGCTGAGCTGACAGGAAGGATCACATAGTACTATGTATTAGCGGCCGCTCGGACTGTCAGGGAATTGAAGAGAAGTGAACGGCTCATAGTGAAAGCTATTAGAGGCCGCTCGCCCGCCCGGTGTGTCAGTTCATTCATGGACAGATCCTAGTAGTAGTGACATCACCGGGAGGCGGGCGGCCGGCCAGAGGCGGGACTTTTGAATAATGGACACAGTGACCGGAGGAGCTGAGTTGGAGAGGGACACTGAGGCTGAGAGAGGAGGGGGGAGGGGTGATAGCTGAGGCAGCTTACCATTGGTATTTGTATTAATTATGCAGCATGAGGGGGTTAATGTATTGTCACTGATGCATTAGTGACCGACCAGTGGCAGTTAATTAACCCCTTTGTGCTGCATTAGTGCAACCAGTATCAGTGCAACCAGTGTTAATTAACACTGATACTGGTTGCACTAATGCAGCACAAAAGGGTTAATTACCTGCCACTGGTCGGTCACTAATGCATCAGTGACAATACATTAACCCTCTCATGCTGCATAATACAAATACCATTGGTAATTAAATTAACCTCTTGCCAACCCGTCACACTACATATACTGTGACAGGGTGGCAGCGACAGGTGTACGTTGCTGCCTGTTTTTTGGTGTATGCCCCTCTATCTATTTTAATTTTTTTTTGGGGAAAGTCATTTTCGGTTTCGGTTTTCGGCCAATGGCATCCTGCATTTTCGGTTTCGGTCCAAAATTTTCATTTCGGTGCATCCCTAGTTGTAACCCTATAAAAAAAGCTGCTGTCCTTTTAAAGCATGATACTGTATACTGAAAGACAAGCCACAAGGACCAAGGTCCGCAGCACTGCAGTAGGGGAGTGTTTCTAGAGACCCTACAGGAGAATGTATCCAGCTCCCACAGAACACACCAATAGGGCTAGGATCCTACAGATAGGTGTAGCTGCCTCATATAGGAGGACTTACCCCCAACAGGACCTGTCACACCACTAAGAGACATTTGTAGCCCACAACAGTGACTGCTGCAGCCATGTGCAGGAGACACTAGGCTGCTACAGTTCGATGCTAGGTGCCTAGAAAGTGGCTTACTTGAACCCCTCCAGAGAGTCAGTGCCAAAAACCCCTGAGCCAGGTGCCCCTTAAGCACAGTTTACCAAAGGCAGAAGGGCCAAAAAATTTGGGTTGACTAAAACCAACCAACCAACCAGCCCCAAACAGCAGGGAAGACAGGTGCAGTACCCACCTGACACTCAACCTAAATTGAGGAAAGAGAGCAACTATATACACTTACCAACGTAGCCGGTAACTTCTCCCATGACAGGCTGCCTCCCACCAGAGAGTACACTAGGCAGAAACTGACAGAACATCCAAGAGTCATATCTGCACACTATAAGATATCCCATAGCCCGCCCCAATTCCAGATTGGAATGCCAAAGTCAAACCAGTTGTGAGCCGGGAGAACTGCAAGGGTCTATTATTGACCAGCCTGTCACCCAGCACAGCAGTTGTCTAAAGGTCTGGAAGACCAAACAAATACAAAAAAATAAAAGTCCTTGCAAAAGGAAAAGAAACCAGAAAGGTCCTTAACTCCTTGACATTAGACAAAAAACTACAACCCTATGGGCGAGATAACAAGATCTAAGCCAAGTCCTTCAAAGAACGGAAGAGAAAAAAGGCTACCTCTTGTAAAAATGTTTACATCGCCTCTGTTTACTCTATAATCCATTTATTTATTATGGCAGGATACTATTTGTTAGCGCTGCAGGAATAGGAGCTGCCACTCTCATTAGCAATGCAATCTTTTCTCTCCCCTTGTCCATCCACAAAATGCCTTTTATTAGTGCGTAGATCAAGGCAGGGGAGAGGGATGGAAAAAAAGAAACAGGACTGCTTCACTGTATGCACCAGAAATTTGATCGTGAAGGATGAAACCATCAACATACAAATCACAGTAGTGCAATGATGGTAATTATTAATCACCACAAGCGTTGTGTGGTGTGATGATTAATAATTACCATCATTGCACTACTGTGTTAATGGTTTCATCCACGATCAAAATTTCTGGTTTATATTGTTATTTTTAAGTAGCTGCAGAGTTTCTCCTGAAGCGCATAGGGTTCTCATTGTTTATCTTATCATACACTGAGATTCTTTTTATTTATTTGCTTCACTGTATGGGAGCCATAACTCTCATAACCGCAGTGCCAGAAGTTTGGCACAGACAGTAGTAACTGACACACTGATTATTGGCAGGTGAAGTAATATTTTACAGCCATTTACAAAATGTAGCTTTTTTTGCTTTGAGAAATTATATACAGTATATCTCTATGGTTGGAGTTACACTTGAAAAACAATCCAAAAATATAAATAGGAGAGCTGCCATAAACAGACTTGTTTTTTAAGGTGAAAGTTCCAAAGCTGTCATCTTTATCCATGCTTCACTACACAATGAGTTATTCACCTAAAATAGGTATGTGCATATGAGGTGCCCAACACATAACTATGCGTGTTGGTTCTAGGTCCCTGACCAATTGGTCAAAAAATTAATGCAAGAGGATGAAAGATCAAAACCTCAAATACAAGTCATCAATGTCAGCTCCTATTTGTATCCTGACAGGCTCCTTTAAAAGATTACCTTATTTCCATATTAGCTGCCATCCTGCCTTAGGAAACCCAAACAAAATAAGATCTTAAGGATGGAAACACACCTCCTTTACAGACAAGGTTTAGTGTGCTCATTTAATAACTGGAGGTTGTACTAAATTATACGTTTCATTTAACAAACCCATTGTATAGTTTTTTATCACCAATATCAGAAAAATGGTTACAGTATATGAAGACAGAAAATAGCACAACCAATCACCTGTGACTCCAGATGCTGCTCTGTCAGTGTCATCATTTCCTCATAGGTCATTTGTGAGAAGAGCGATGCATATTTATGTAGGCGTAAACTCTTCAGCCAGGTCGGCACGTCTGCACAGGATTCAGGGAACAGGACATATCATTAGATGTGAAAATAACAGGTAATCAAATAAGAGTGCAACTTAAAAATTTAAATTAGACAAAAGAGAAGCTGTGATGTAGTGAACAACTCTTTTGTACCTTTTCTTACTAATGTCAATATCATTTTAGCCATATAATATGATTTTATTTTTTTTTTTTTATTTCCTGTGCTGAAGAAGGTATTGTATTTGTGGTGTTTTTTTTATAACTGCTATTGGTGGCAACCCTCTTTTGCTGGAGACATATAAGCTGTGGAACATGCTCTTCCTAAAAGTGCTTGGCAGGGGAAGACCAGGGATGAGCTCAGACCAGTTTGGAGACAAGTCCTAAACCCACCTGAGCTGTTAAAGTGGACAGCCAATCATAGGTGACAAAGGCTTGCCCCACATCTACGTATTTACACGCCCCTTGTATTTGTGTGGCTGCGGGGTGAGATATGCCTTTGCAGCTTTGACAGCTTCCTGTTGGGATTTTAGGCAGGTTCAGGCCTGTGTCCAAGCCTGCCTGAGCTCACCCCTAGTGAGGACCTTAAGACTTCTAAAGAGTTTTTAACCCCCAAAGCAAAAAAGGAATATATTTCAGCTTACCAGTCCTTTGATGATGATGTTACTCCAAGTAAATAGGTACCCAACATGTCATGTTTTAAAATTGTGCATGCTTGTGGAATGGCACCAGACTACGGTACTTAATCTGCATAGGTGACGCTTTTAAAATTTCTACAAGTTAGAGGAGGTCTAGTGCTAGAATTTTTGCTCTCGCTCTGACGTTCATTAAAATATGTAGACGTGGCATACGTATGCGTTCAGCACTGCGCTTTACATTTTTTTACATTTTTATTTATTTATTTTTTTAGATTTAATTCTAAATCACTTTTATTGCTATTACAAGAAATGTAAACATGCCTTGCAATAGCAATACAGCATGACAGGTCCTGTTTATGGAGAAACCCCAAATCTCTCCTCTACCTTTAAACGCAAAAGATCCCAAATTTTTTTTTTATGATCCGTTACTTGTTGAACTAAAAATCCTTGTTTGCGTGCTGGAGGAACCAGAAGGGACGTCATGACGTTGCTCCGGTCTTTCAAGGCTATACGGATGAGCGGAAACCATCTTGCCTTCACTCATCTCTCCTGCAAGCCACCAGCTTAACCAATCATCAGGTAGGCCCAGGAACCGCTTCTAAAAGAGATCCAGTGGCAAATTCGCTACTAAGCCCCCTGTTATCTTGTAGAGAATCATCGGCTGAAAAAACAATACCAGGGTTATGGCATATTACTGCAGCCATAACCCTGGGTAATTCCACTTGTCGACCAGGACGTCATTTTTCTATAGCACGGTTGGCAAGTAGTTAACCACTTCACCTGCGGAAGATTTACAGCTCCTCATGACCAGGCCATTTTTTACGACACAGCACTGCATTACTTTAACTGACAGTTACCCAAATAAAATGTATGTCCTTTTTTTCCCCACAAATGGAGCTTTCTTTTGGTTGTATTTGATCACCTCTGCGGTTTTTATTTGTTTTTGCGCTATAAGCAAAGAAAGGCAGAACGTTTCAGGGCAAAAAAAAAATATATATTTTTTTTACTTTCGGCTATAAGGCCCCTTTCACACTAGTGCGATTTCAAAGTCGCGCGATTTACCGCGACTTTGACTGGGCTTGAATGTCTTTGGCCTCAAAATCGTGCCAAAGTAGTACAGGGACTACTTTGAAGTCAGTGCGACTTCAAGTCGCGCTGATATGAATGGGGCTCATTGAAAATAATGTAAAACGACTTGTCATGTGATTTTGCGGTCCAAAATGGTGGGACAAGTCGCACTAGTGTGAAAGGGGCCTAAAACATGGCCAAAAAAAATACGCGTATATTGATTGGTTTGAGCAAAGGTTACAGCATCTACAAACTACGGGATATTTTTATTTTACTAGTAATGGTAGCGATCAGCTACTTATAGCGGAACTGCAATATTGTGGCAGACAATTTAGACACCGACACTTTTGGGGAACCAGTGACATTATTCCAGCGATCAGGGCTAAAAAATATGCAATATGCATATAGTCAGTATATATATATATATATATATATAGTGATCCGGTGAACAGATAAACAGAGAACAGTAAAACTGCTATCGGGTGGACCTGAAGAGGTTACAGTAGCACAGTGCTGAATAGTTAAAAATGCAGAGGTCATGAAGGGGAGTAAAACCTTCCATATGTCAAGTGGTAAAGGCAACTTACGTCACTGTTTTCCAACACAAACACAGCATCAGGCAATATGCATACATCAGAACACCCAACACAATAGTGCACACTAGTGTTATTCCTACCTTTCATTCCACTGCCGTCTTCCTGGAAGGAATTGCGTCCAGAGATGACCTCCTCTGTCTGTTCGCTACCTGATGAGGCCACACTGCTCTGAGGGGAAAGGGGAGCATGGTCTGGGGTGAGGAAGACAGAACGTCCAGAAACCTCATCTGCCCCCATCCATTCACTGGACGTCTGCTGGGAAGTGGGAATCAGGGACATGGAGCGCTTTAGGGGGCTTGGGTGCATTTGGCAGGGAAGCCCTGAAAAACAGAGAGCTCAATGAATCATTACGGAAGCAGAGACATACTCTGAGAAACTGAGCAACTAAATTATATGTTTTTTTTTTTTCTTTTACACTAAGGATGGTGGGGAGGATGAATTACAGATGTACCAATATGTATATGTCCAAAATCTAGTGAAAAGAACGACACCATTAACCCAGGACCAATTTTCAAGATCAGCTCATCTACTGAAATTATGCATCTATATACACACCAGCTGGGATCAAATTCCTTTTTACACGTTATGGCGCTGCCCCAAGTTACATCGTTCTTGGGAGTACATTTTCAACAACTTAAATATTTTATGTTTCACACGTGTCACCTGAACTGAAAATAGCCCTATTAGTAGTTATAGTAGAAGATATTCTTCCATCTGATACGCATTTAAATGTGGACACGGTCTCTGTATCTAGCCCGTAAACTATTTCAGAAGTGGATAATCACCTACAACATTTACTCAATGGGCAGAGGCTGGTTCTAAAGGCAGAAGGTTTTATCTAAATGCATAAAGTAAAAAAAAACCTGTGTGCAGCAGCTCCCCTCAGCTCCCCCTAATACTTACATGATCCAGCAATGCTGCATGAGAAACTCGTCTGTCCGGGACACTCCCTCCCGATTGGCTCCCGCTGCTGCCACTCAAAGTATGTGAACCAATGAGGAGGAGGGGGGGGGGGAGCCGAGCCACGGCTCTGTGTCTAAATGGACACACAGCAGCTGCTTGGCTACTCCCATATCAAGCTGCTTGCTTTGGGGGCACTCGCTAAGAGGGAGGGGCCAGGAGTGCCAGCGAGAAACCAGAGAAGAGGAGATTCTGGGCTGCTCCGTGCAAAACCAAAAAAGTCTTTACATAGGGGACTTTTTGGAAAAGAAAAGTTAAAAAAGTGATATTAAAGTCTAGTGTTTTTGGTTTAAAAATAACAAACATCTTCTACTTACCTGCTCTGTGCAGTGGTTTTGCACTGAGCAGCCCTGATCCCCCCCTTCTCGGGTCCCTTGCCGGCGCTCCTGGCCCCTCCTTTCTGCCAAGTGCCCCTACAGCAAGCTACGAGCCGAGCTGCTGCTCTGTGTTCATTCAGACACAGAGCAGTGGCTCTGCCCTGCGCCCTCTCTCTCCTCATTGGCTCACTGAGATAGCAGCGGGCACCAATGGTCTCAACCAATCAGGAGGGAGAGTCCTTGACAGCCGATTCTCTCATGCAACATTGCTGGATTGAGATGGGCTCAGGTAAGCATTTGGGGGGCTGCTGCAAATAGTTTTTTTTTTCTTAATGCATAGAATAGATAAAAAAAAAAAAAAAACCTTCCTCCTTTAGAACCGCTTTTAAGAAAAAAAAAAAAAATGTAAATTGTAAAAATTTAAAGCTACACTTAAGCACAAAAGAAATCCGCTCCCCTCCCCACCCCCGTATGTACAAACGTAAACGTACGTGACGTCCAAGCCTGAAAACGTTGATTGCGAAACACTTTACATATCGCCGTGCACTAGACCTCCTTTACCAGACCTCCTTCGTAGCGCTAAACTGATGACCTATTAGGTGGCTTTTAAAGTGTCTATGGAAAGCAAAAATGTACTGAAGTTCGTTGCCAATTCACAGGTGTATGTAAATTTAAGGTTTGACATGTTGGGTATTTACTCAGTGCAACCTCAGCTTTTATATTTTACAAAAAATTGGGTAATTTATTGTGTTTTCATGCCCCCTAAAATTAACATTTTCTATTTTTACTGAAATTTTGTGTTTCCTAGACCTTTGCTGTGATATCTTGTGACATAAAAATTGGAACTACGACTATTTTATTTTCTAGGATGTATGCTTTCAGAAAATATATAATGTTTGGGGGTTTTGTGTAATCTTAAGTCCTAAAATTATTTTAAATTCAAATAGTTTTTATTATATTTTATCAAACAAACAGGGTAAAGGAATTGAGCAGGCATAGTATAAAGACAACAAAAAATGGATTTTTGTAAGATCTTACCGTAAAATCCTTTTCTCTTAAGCTCATTGACAGACGTAGTCTTCTTGATTCTCAAGAGCTGGGTTATGTTGTCTCCGCAGGAGTAGGACTAGGCAGAAAGACAAAACGTTCTGGCTCCACCTTAGGGGCAGTCCCTGAGGGTATATCCTCCCTCTCTCTGCTACAGGGAATCAATTCTGTTTTAAAGCAGTACAGAGAATTTAACCCAACCCAACTCAATGATAGAGGGGCGGGTACTACGTCTGTCAATGAGCTTAAGAGAAAAGGATTTTACGGTAAGATCTTACAAAAATCCATTTTTCTCTATCGCTCATTGACAGACGTAGTCTTCTTGATTCTCAAGAGCTGGGACATCCAGAAGCAGTGCCACAAAATGAGGGGTGGGATTGACAAAATCAAATCCAATCTAGAAGGCCCAACCGGTGCCAAACTAGAAGTTTTAAAGGCTCATTATAAACAAAGAATGAGACTAAAGAAAAATTTTCCAACGGAAAAAACCCTCGAGGTAGACCACTGGTCTCCTCAAATTGCGGCCTGCAAAACCTTGCGGCCAAACGAGGCATCAGACGATGTCATTACATCAACTTTATAATGTTTAGTAAAGGTATGCACCGACGACCAGGTAGCCGCCTTGCACACCTGGACCACTGACGCCTGATGGCGAAAGGCCCATGACGCACTAAGTGCCCGAGTGGAGTGCGCCTTAACAGGGAACGGGGGCTCCCGACCCTTAATAGAATAAGCCTGTACTACCGTCTGTCTGATCCATCTGGAAATGGTCGCGGCAGATGCAGGCAACCCCTTTTTGGGTCCATCTGGGATCACAAAAAGTGAATCCGTCTTGCGAAACGAGTCTGTCGTTTTCAAGTATACCCTGATCGCCCGGACCACATCCAAGGAGTGTAAAGCAAACTCTCGCGGATGACTGGGCTTAGGACACAGGGAAGGTAACACAATTTCTTCATTCAGATGAAATTCTGAAACCACTTTTGGTAGGAAGGATGGATTCGGACGAAGAACCACCTTATCTCTATGAACCACCAGATATGGGGAACGACAAGATAATGCGGCCAGTTCTGACACCCTGCGTGCAGAAGTAATAGCCACCAAGAAGGCCACCTTCTGGGACAACGTAGGTAGAGGAATCTCCCTAATATCTTCAAAGGGAGGTTTCTGAAGAACCGACAACACTAAATTAAGATCCCAGGGGGGTAACGGCGCGTGCACTGGCGGAGCCAGATGTCGCACCCCCTGGATGAAATTCCGCACCAAGGAATGAGTAGCCAAAGGCTTCTGAAAGAAGATGGCTAATGCTGAGACCTGACCCTTGATAGTACTCAAGGCCAGTTTCTGCTCAACCCCTTGTTGCAGAAAAGCCAATATTCGACTAATCGAATAAGACCGAGGACGGAACCCCAAAGGTTCACACCATGCAATGTAGGACTTCCATGTGCGATGATAAATCTTTCTGGAAGTCGCTTTCCTTGCTTCAACTAGAGTAGGAATAACTGAAGCTGACAAACCTTTGTCCTTCAGCACCTGGGTCTCAATAGCCAGGCCGTTAAAGCCATCGATCGTAAAGCAGGATGGAAAATCGGTCCCTGAGACAGTAGATCCTCCCTGAGAGGAAGTCTCCACGGGACGTCCGCCACCAGTCTGACCATGTCGGCGTACCAAGCTCGACGAGGCCAGTCCGGAGCAACCAGGATTACTGGAATTCCTTCCTCCTCTATCCTGCGAAGAAGTCTTGGCAGTAACGCGAGAGGAGGGAAGGCATATATTAGCTGGTATTGCCCCCACGGGGCGATCAGTGCGTCTGCGGTTTCTGCTAGAGGATCGCGGGAGCGAGCCACGAATCTCTGAACTTTCCTGTTGAATCGTGATGCCAACAGATCCACATCCGGGGTGCCCCACCGTAGGCACAACTGGTGGAAAACGTCTGGATGGAGGGACCATTCCCCCTGATCCAGGGTCTGACGGCTGAGATAATCTGCCTGCCAATTCTCCACCCCCGGAATGAACACCGCAGAGATTGCTGCATTCTTCGCTGGGCGGAAATCGTTCCGCCCAGCGAAGAATGCAAGCGACTTCTTTGGCCGCTCGGACACTCTTGGTGCCCCCCTGGTGATTGACATAAGCCACGGCCGTGGCATTGTCCGACTGGATCCGAACCGGGCTGCCCTGGAGCTGCTCGGTCCAGTGAATCAGACAAAGTCTGATCGCTCTCAGTTCCAATACATTTATCGGTAACCTTGATTCTTCCGGGGACCAAAGTCCCTGGACAGATAACTGACCGAGAATTCCTCCCCATCCGGATAGACTGGCATCCGTGGTCACTATCGTCCAATATATTGGCAGAAATGACTTTCCCTGGCTGAGCATCGGAGACCGAAGCCACCAGACCAGAGACTCTCTGGTCTGTTTGCTCAATCGGATCTGATTGTCCAGGGATTCCGGATTCCGATTCCATCTGAGAAGAATCTCTTGCTGAAGAATTCGGGTATGGGACTGGGCAAATGGGACTGCTTCGAACGAAGCCACCATCAACCCCAGAACCCTCATGCAAGTCCGAAGGGAAGACCAGCTGTTGGACAGTAACAACTGGACTGCTGATTGAATCTTTCGGAGTTTCCCTACCGGAAGAAAAACTCTTGTCCTGACTGTGTCTAGAATTAGACCCAGATATTCGAGCCTCTGGGTGGGAACCAGAAATGACTTTTGCTGGTTCACCAGCCACCCGAATTCCTGTAAAGAAATCATAGTAATTTCTATGTTTTGTAGCAAGGTCTGAGGAGACTCTGCATGAAGCAGAAGATCGTCTAGGTAACCAAGGATCGATATGCCTCTTTGGCGCAGAAGTGCCAACATTGGGGCCAACACCTTTGTGAAGACCCGCGGAGCCGTGGCGAGACCGAAAGGTAACGCCACAAACTGATAGTGGTTCTCTTCTACGGAAAAGCGTAGAAACCGCTGATGTCCTGCGAAAATGGGACTTCGCAAACCCATTTGTCCGGGATTCTGGAAAGCCATGGATCCGGGAACCGGCGAAGACGTCCCCCCACCCCAGTTATGGGTGGGGGCGCACCTTCAGGCTTTGGATGGTTTATCTTCAGGTCTGGAGGGGGCGGGCTTTTGCTTGCCCGACCAACGACCCCTGACGCCTCCTGCAGGAGCTTTGGAGGACTTAGTTTTTTCACCCGCGGGACGAAAAAACCTCTTGTGAGCAGAAAAAGAAGGCCCTCGTCTTTGACGAGTTCCTCTACCTTTAAAATTTTGCGGTAAAAAGGTGCTCTTTCCACCCGTGAGATCTTTAATGATCTCATCTAAGTTGGCTCCAAATAGACGCTCTCCTGAAAAGGGGATATTAGCCAATGCTTTTTTGGAACCTTGGTCGGCTAACCAACCTTTTAGCCACAGTGTACGCCTGAGAACCACTGCTGAGACTGATGCTCGCGCCAATAATGGAGTGGCGTCTAACGCCGCATCACACACAAACTGTAACCCCTGTATCATTTGTTCCAACAAATCTGATACCGCCTGAGGGACCTCTTCTAAGTCCCGGCGTAACCACTTGGTCCATTCAGTTACAGCCTGCGAAACCAGACCAATAGCTATTATAGGTCTGAAAGCTGATCCAATCAAGGAAAACATGGTGCGAGACATAGCTTCTATCTTGCGATCCACTGGATCTTTAAAAGACGGAGCGTCTTCTAAAGGAATAACCGTGGCTTTATTCAATCTAGCAATTGGTGAATCCACCACAGGTGGTTCTGTCCATTTCTTAATAAGGGTTTCCTCAAACGGATAACGCCTGTCAATGCGTTTAGAAATAGTAAAAGTGCGTTTTGGCAGACGCCATTCTTCTTCGATTGGATTGCCAAAACATTTGGGCAATGGAAAAACCTTCGCCACTTTGATGCGTTTTTTAGTCCCAAAAGGGATTTCAGTTTCAGCTATTTCCGATGGAATACCCTGTAACCTTAAGGTCTCTTGAACAGATACAATGAGTGCGTTTACCAACGCTTCCTCCCGGGCTATGGCGGATGCCGAAACATCCTCCTCACTGTCTGAAGAGACAGGACCCGAGATACCAATCCCAGATGAAGTACCTGCAACTGCAGAAATGGGCTCAGAGTCTGAATCCGAGGTTTCAGATAATATGGGGTTAGGCGGGGGTCGCTTTCTTGCGCCCTGTCCCTGACAAGCCACTTCCACCCGGGACACAAAAGTTTCCATAATAGCTGACAATGATTCAATTGTCAATGGGGTGCTGGAGGATCCCGCAGACCCCTCGAGGGGATCCGGAGGAGATACATGAGTGGCAGGGTCCATGTTAATTCAGGACACCTTTGCCAGCAAAACAAAAAAACTTTTTTTTTTTTTTGTGTGTCTCCCCCTAGCGCAATAGCGCCCCTCAGAGTACCTGCTTCTCAATCCCACAGAGAGAGAGAGGGACCCCCAAGGCTCACCAACCGATGCAGTGCAGTTTCCAACCAACTGCAGTCAGCGTCTGTCTTACACAGACTGGAAGGAGCTGTTTGCTTTTTCCCGGGTAGAAGGACGTGGCTCCGCCCCCTGTGTACGCCTTCCGGCGTTCCCAGCTCTCCACGAGGTAGCTGGGCTCACAAAACATGGCCGCCCCCATAGAAGAGACATAAGACTCCAAAAACATGGCGGCCGGCGTGACCTGAGGACATACATGCATTTGGTCTACGGCAAAATGGCGGCGGACCGCCGAAATCGTTTTCCCAGCACATCCACCTGCATCTCTGCTAAGAGGCGATATATGGATCTACAGGAGATATACTACACATAAGGTAGGATTATACCTCCTATGTCTGCTGTAATGTTACAGTCTGCTGGGTAGAGTGTTAGCTCTTAAACCAAGTCCACTTCCCACAAACACATGCTGTATTACAAGGGGGACTTGTAAGTATCAGATATATACTGACCATATATGGAGGGGCCCATAATACATACTGCCTCATAACGAGGAAAAAAGGGAACGTTTACTCATCATACCGACCCGACAGGCACCCTCTCTTCACAATACCCTCTCCACCGGGGTGGGGGTTTGTGGACCACTCCGGACGCCTCGACTCTCTGGTTCCTGGCGTCCAAGCGAGACCTTTAACTCGCAAGGTCAGTCCCTCCACTGGGACTCCGTCGCGGCCGACCCAGCGCGGAGCTCTGGTCTGCACGCGCTCGTAGGCAGAAACCGGGGTGACCACTGGATCTCAACATCCAGCCCGTCGCCCGGCCCCGCATACTTACTTGAATGTGTCGCGGCCGACCAAGCGCAATGCCATGGTCTGCGCGCGCTCGTAGGCCGGCTGGGGTGACCACAAGTGTCGCCCAGTCCGGCATTTTTGCTTGAAGATCTCACAGGAAAAAACACTGGAGAAAACTACCTAAAAAATGTCTTTTTCTTAAAGAAAAAAGTCTTGCCAGGACCAAAAGATCCCAGCAAGGAACTTAGGTCCTTACTCCTGACTAGACAGAAAAAAACTGATTCCCTGTAGCAAAGAGAGGGAGGATATACCCTCAGGGACTGCCCCTAAGGTGGAGCCAGAACGTTTTGTCTTTCTGCCTAGTCCTACTCCTGCGGAGACAACATAACCCAGCTCTTGAGAATCAAGAAGACTACGTCTGTCAATGAGCGATAGAGAAATATAAGTGCACTCAGATAAGACAGTTCCATCAGTCCTAAAATTATTTTAAAAACGCAAAAAGGGCTCTAGCTGTGAGAGGGTTAAGACCCCTTTCACACTGGGGCGATCAGACTTCTCGGAGCTACCTCACAGGTCGCGGCGCGCTGCTCGCACCGTGACCTCGGAGCGGCCGGCACGGACTTCATAACATTGAAGTTAATGCAGGTCGCTTCAGGTCGCCCCAAAGAAGCTCCAGACCTTTTTTCTAAGTCGGAGCGACTTGTGTCGCTCCTATTAGAACGGGTCCACAGCTTCTCTATGGCAGGAGACCTACGGCAACCAGGTCGCCTGACAGGTCGCCCCAGTGTGAACGGGGTCTTAAGCATAAGCTTGCCTTCGGGAACATGTTACATGTTCTACCCGTAAGCTTTGTTTGAGATTTAAAAAAAAAAAACAAAAAAAAAAAACTGGCTCCTAACTTTTAGTTGGCTCCTAGATTCAAAGCAAATTTGTCAAGCCCTGTACTAATGATAGCAGGCCAATTCAGACTCAGCAAGTCTTGTTCATGTTATACACAATGCTCCCAAGGATACACTTGACTGCTTTGATAAGTGCCCCAGAAATCATCTCAGTGGAGCCAATTCATAGATGTTTTCCATAAAGTCAAGGAGTCAGGTACACCTGGATAATGCTAAGGGTATGAGTTCGAAACCATGTTCTTCCCTTTGGTATAAAAGGCCCTGTTCACACCTGAGCGTTTTCCAGCTCGTAAAACGCTCATCTCTGAAGTCTCAAAACACCCAACAAGCAAAAACCCATTCATTTTAATGGCCCTGTTCACATATGAACGTTTTGTCGCCTAAAGCAAAATGCCTGAAGCTCAAAAAAGTACATGAGCTTCTTTTTTGGTAGATTACAAGCGTTTTTGTTAGGCCCCTTTCACACATGCCGGTCAGATCCGGGCGGGTCTAAATGGATACCGCATGCATCCCTATGGGGCGGCGGATGTCTGCGGAGACATGTCCGCTGACGCCCGCTGCCATCCGATCTAATCCTGTCCGTCAAATCTGGATGGATGGAAACCCTATTTTCCAACCCGTCCAGCGGATCGGATGAGGATGGACAGGCGATCTGTTCTCATCCGATTCCCCCATAGGGGACAGCGGGGATCTGACAGCTCCATCTCCGCAACACAGAGCGGAGACGGAGCTGTCATCTGCCTGCTCAGCTGGGATCAGCGGAACGATCCCCCACTGAGCAAAATGGCTCAGTCGACGGGACGGAGCCATGTGAAAGGGGCCTTAGATGTCAAAGCCAGCCTCCAAACACTTGCAAAAAAACGCCTGAAAACTGCCCAAAACAACACCTGAAAACAATACGCTCAGGTGTGAATGGATCCTAAATGAATAAGTCGATCATTGTAAGCAACCTCATCAGTGTTAAATGTTTTTTCTCAAGCATCTAATTACTACTTATGCTGCACAGCGTAATCTGTTAAAATTGAAAAAGGATGGCAAAATCAACAAGTTAAAAAAAAAAAAACATGAACAGAAAAACAGATTGCTTTAGTAATACTTGTGATAGACTGCATCTTCATGTATCATTTTTGATTTTGCCTTTAATATCACTTTAACAAGCTCGTTTTCAGAGTGATTTTCTTTGTCGCATACATGTAAAAATCCTAATTTTTGGCAATAAAATTACATAAATCCCGAGAACATATATTTTCTGAAAGCAGAGGCCCTGTAGAATAAAAAGGTGATAGTTTAAAATTTTTGTTACATGTGACATTTGCGCAACTGTTGATTAACCACTTAAGCCCTGGAGGATTTGGCTGCTGAAAGACCAGGGGGTATTTTGCAATTCGGCACTGCGTGACTTTAACGGACAATTGTGCGGTCGTGCGACGCTGTACCTAAACGAATTTGACGTAATTTGCCTATTTTGATTGGTTTGCGCAAAAGTTATCGCGTTTACTAACAAAGGGAAAGATTTTTGTCATTTTTTTTTTAACGCGTAATGGCGGCGATCTGCGATTTTTTTTGCGGTACTGCGACATTGCGGCGGACAGATCGGACCCTTGACTGACATTTGACACTTTTGGGGTTACCAGTGACATTTCTACAGTAATCAGTGCTATAAATATGCACTGTTACTGTAAAATTACACTGGCAGTGAAGGGGTTAACTTTATTTGAGAGGGAGGGGCTGTGTGTGTCCCTAGGGGCGTGATTCTAACTGTGATTGACTGTGGCTTGAGCTGTAGGAACAATGATCAACGGTCCTACATAGTAGAATCGTATGATCATTGTTTCTACACAGGGGAGAATGACAGGCGGCTTGTTTACACTAAATTTTCTGGAAAAAATGTACTAAAATAAATTTTAGAGCAAAACCATGCCACAGAATACCCATTTTTGGTTAAAATATAAAAGATGAGGTTGCTCTGAGTAAATCCATACCTAACATTCCATGTTTTACAATTGCGTGCTCCCATGATATCGCCAAAAACTATGATGAAAAAAAAAAAATCACGATGGCGTTTTAAACCCATTACAGCTCATCCATTTAGAGCCAACTAGGAACTCTTTTGCTAGAATTGTTCTCACTCTGACGTTAGTGGCGATATGTCACGTGTGTAAACTGAAGTTTACATACACGTACGCACCCTAGCTTGCGTTTGAGCAGGTGTGTGGGGCAACAGGCATTTTGGCAATTTTTTTTTTTTTATATATTTTGTTATCTTTAATTTCTTACTTTTTTTCTTTATTTTTACGTGACTGCCATCACAAGGGGTTAAAAAACCCCTATTTGAAAGCATTTGGCAGGTGACAGGTGTTTTTGGAGACATTAGGGGTCTAATAGACCCCAGTGCCTCCCCTGCCCTTCACACCATCTAACCAAGCACATATCGGCAGGGTTAGATGCGTCTCCTGGCTACACTGGCCAGGAAAGTGTGCATATGAAACCAGAAGTCACATCACTCACTTGTCACATTTCACTGTTTGCATGCGAGATCGAGGCGTGGATTTGCCATGGTCTTTCTGAAATGTATTCTTCCCATTGTAATAAAACACTCAAGTACTTAATGCTCCTAGCCTTTAAAGAGTTTGTAAACCCCCCTGTAATTTTTGTACCTATAGGTAAGCCTTGGCTTACCTAGAAGTACTCTACATATCTCCTAAACGGTACGGAGATATTTACTGTATACTGCGCTGATGACGTCATGTGCCGATTCTTCAGAGCCCTGTGCAGTGACCGGCGGTTCCCGCTCACATGTGCGGGACTGACATGATGCAGCTCCGGCCAGTAGCACAGCCTGAGTCCACAGACCCGGAATGAAGACGGGCGAAGATGAATGCGGCCTCCAGTGGGGACGAAGAGAGCTTAGTTTGGAGGCAAGTGTCACATAATGTGCATACTAGCACATTAGGCCTTTACTTTTCAGGTAAGGAAAAAAAAAAAAAAAAAACTGTGGAACCATATATGGGCAGGCTGAATGTACCCAAGTTCATCGATTAAATTAGGTACAACCAACCTGTCTGTATTTTTTTTTTTAAATATATTTTTATTGAATTTAATTTAAAAAAAAAAACACCGTGCATTTGTACAAAACAAAAAAAGAAAATAAAAAAAGTGTACAATAACCAAACAATAAAATTGGTTTAAATCAACTCACATGTCCCGTAATATTATGAACTGGGTTGAACATATGGTACAATACAAGCAGACATACCATTTTTCAGAACAAAATTCACAACAATTGTGAATATAAATGGATAGGATAGTAATTAAACTTCTACAATACTGAGGCCAAAGTCAAGGGACTAGCAAGCCATTTGCCCCAAATTATTTTGGTCTCTTCCTAAGCTCAAAAGGTGAGCTTATATATAGGCAGGAATCTAACCAGTTTCAACCAATGTGATAGTGTAGCAAAACTACAAGACCCATCATGCCTCTGGGTGTCATGCTTGTGGCTGTCTTGCTATGCATCATGGGACTTCTAGTTCCACAACATCGGGAGGGCCACAGTTTGCAGATCCCTGGTGTAGGTGATACGGATTCCTTCCAAGATAGTAATAGAGGTTTCTTAGCATAATACAGGATACGCAACAATCTCTTGGCGTGAAATGGGATAGTCAGGTCTCCCAATATACCCAGGAGGCATGTCTTAGGAGCTAAAATATTCGGTAGGCCCAATGCAGAGGAAATAAAAGAGTCCATGTTAAACCAGAATCCCTGGACTATTTGACAGGACCAGTAGCAGTTTAAAAAGTTTGTTTTGTATATTTAATAAAAAAAAGTCAGGCACCTGGCCACAACACCCAAAACAGTAAGATGGAAGTGATGGAAAATTTTGGTTGTATAATTCTGTCTTTAGATGAGAAGACAGTTTATTTATAGGCGTCACTAATTTCAGACCAATCCGATTCCATTAGAGGTATATCCATGGAAGTCAATTTCACCTGTGCAGGAGTTGGAGTCTGTTCTAAGGGCAGAATAGCAAGTTGAAAGAAGTTTAGTACAGTCTGGTCATCTCAAAGTTTTCTCCAAGGGTGGTACTTGGATAGCAGTGTCTAGGGATACAAATTGTGCCTGTACAGCATGGGGAGGTTGGTAGTAGTAGAATAAGTAATTGATGGGCAAGTCAAAGTCTATTCGCAGTTGGTAGGACTTAAAGCCTGCTTGGGTATATAGGTAACATAGCTACTTAATCCCTTTAGAGTACCACCTTTGCAGGTTGGGCAGGGAATACAGTTTGTGAAGGGTGGGGTTAAACCACAGGGGATTATTAGCGAAATACAGCCAAGATTCGGTGGAGATTTGAGTAAATATTATTGGGAATGGGGAGAGGTATGCATAATTGACGTACCACTACGAGCCAACAAACACCACCTGTAAATAAATGTTATGAAGGGTTTCTAAGGAGGAGACAATAGCCACCTCTGTGGTGGTACAGGCATTAGCAGAAACAGGGTGCAGCCAATCATGGATATGGACCAATTGAGAAGCTAAATAGTATAGATAGAAATTAGAGAATGCCAGCCCTGCTAAGTGAGTCGGAAGTCTGAGGGTCTCAAGCGATATTCTTGCCAAAGAAACGCTGTACAAATAGTAGAGCTGCACGATTCTGGATAAAATGAAAAATCACATTTTTTTTGCTTAGAATAAAGATCACGATTCTCGGTGTAACATCTTTCACATTATACAAAAAAATTGGACTAATTTTACTATTTCTTTGTACTTCATTAAAGTGAATTTTGTTCCAAAAATTTGCATTTCAAAGACCGCTGTGCAAATACGGTGTGACAAAATTATTGCAATGGTCGCCATTTTATTCTCTAGGGTCTCTGCTAAATATATATTAAATGCTTGGGGGTTCCAAGTAATTTTCCAGCAGAAATACAGATTTTACCTTCTAAGCAACAAGTGTCAGAAAAAGGTTTAGTTTTTAAGAGGTTAAACTGCCCTCACAGACGGAAGTTCATTCCTTTGATCTAAAAGAACAAAATGACATTACAAAAAACAGTGTTTACAGTGATCTCCTAGCCTCAACTTTTTTTTGACAGCTGAGTGAGCAGAGAACAGCTCTGCTCTGCATGAATCCAGGAAATGCAGTTTTATGATTGTGGGGGGGGGGGTTGAATTGAGATCGTGATTTTTTTTAACAATGTGGTTATGAGTAAGCGTTTATCTATATCGTGAAACGCGTCAACCTGACATGTCTCAATGCACTGTCTGTATGGATTCGATGAGGAATAAAGAACAGTTTTGTTTTCATATTTCCGAGTGTGGTCCAATTTCTTTGTTTGCACTGTTTCTAGACGGCGGATCTGATCAGCACCGGTTCATTCAGTCTCACCTGAGCGGCTTTTCCTTCCCAATTCCAAACGTGACAGATGGAGAAGCCGTGGAGAACATTATGCTGCCTGTAACATTGTTCAGCATAACCGGTTTTGGTGGTGGGTCAGTGATGGTCTGGGGAGGCATATCCACATGGAGGGATGCACAGACCTCTACAGACTAGACCAAGGATTCTCAACAAGGGTTCCATGGAACCCTGGGGTTCATCAAGAGGTTGCTAGGAGTTCCTTGAGCAAGGAGTAGATTCTGCCTCAGATAAGTTCCCCACTGACGCCATTGATCTTTTAAGCCATCTGTAAGGGGATAGTTCTTCCCAATGACCTCAAGTGTGAGGAACATTCTTCCCACTGACCATCACACTAATGTATCATGAGTTGAGAAAGGTTGGACTAGACAATGGCACCCTGACTGCTATTAGGTATCGGGATAAAATCCTTGGACCCATTGTTAGACCCTACGCTGCTGCAGTGGGTCTTGGGTTCCTCCTGGTGCATGACAATGCCCAGTCTCATGTGGAGAGAGTATGCAGCCAGTTCCTGGAGAATGAAGGAATTGATACCATTAAATGGCCCCCATGCTCAACTGACCTAAATCCAGTAGAACAGCTCTGGGACATTTTGTTTTGGTCCATCTGACACCACCAGGTTGCACCTCAGTCTGTTTAGGAGCTCAGTGATACCCTGGTCCAGATCTTGGAGGAAATACCAAAGGACACCATTTGTCGTGTCAAAAGGAGCATGCCCTGTTGTCAGGCATGCATACAAGCACGTGGGAGCCTAAAAACTACCGAGTACTATTTTGAGCTGCTGCAATGAAACTCCAGCAAAATGGACTAGCCTGCTGCATACATTTTTTCACTTTGATTTTCGGGGTGTCTTTGAATTCAGCCTTCTGACACGACAAATGGTGATAATTTTCATTTCCATTAAACAATGTGGCATTGTTTAGTTCCTAACACATTACCCAGTCTATTTCAGTATAGATATTCAGCATAATAATATTTTTCCCCATTGAGATCTGAGGTGTTCTCTAAGCGTTCCTTTAATTTTTCTGAGCACTGTATGTAAGACTTGGAACGCCTTTTGTATTGATCCACCTGTAAAAGCATTTAACATGGAACTTCACTCTCTCAATCAACGTCGACTACTTTGAGACCTTATGCTGCTAGCATCAGTAAATAGATAGGAAATTGTATCATAGTCACTTTGAAAAAGTTTTAAAGGTTTTTTTTTTTTTTACATTTCTTCAGTTACTTCCCGGTTTCTGGCCTAGGCAAAATCATGCCATACATCCTAGCATTCTTCAGGTAATAGATTAAAAAAAGGTAAAAACAAAATACCTGTGAATCCTCACCTGGGACTCCCCATTCTCCTGTTCCCAGGTTATAGGATTATGTAATCAGAGAAGTCAAAGCTGCACAGCTTTACATAGTTAGTGAGCTTGAAAAAAGACATCAGTCCATCCAGTTCAACCTATGATGTGTGTGTTTGCTGTTAACAGTACATCCTATACCCTGTATGTTGTGGTCTCTAAGGTGCCCATCTAATAGTTCTTTTAAACTATCAATGCTCCTTGCTGATACCACTGCTTGTGGAAGAGAATTCAACATCCTTACCGCTCTGACAGTAAAGAACCCCTTTACACAGTTTAAGGTGAACCACTTCTCTTCTAATTTTAGTGAATGGCCGCGTCTTTTTAAATTCCCTTTCGCTGAAAAGTTTGTTCCCTATGCTAGGGTCGCCAGTATGGTATTTGTACATTGATATCATATCCCCTCTCAAGTGTCATAATGATTATAATCATTTTATCTCTAGAGTGAATCCCTTTTTTTATACATGCCAGTATTCTGTCGGCTTTGCTTGCAGCAGATTGGCATTGCATGTCATTGCTGAGTTTGTTGTCTACTAGGACCCCCAGGTCCTTTTCCATTCTAGATTCCCCCAGAGGTTCTCCCCCTAGCGAGTAACTTGCGTTCGTATTTCTGGCCCCCAAGTGCATTATCTTACATTTTGCCACATTAAACCTCATTTGCCATGTAGTTGCCCACCCCATTATTTGGTTCAGGTCTTCTTGTTAGGTTTCCACGTCCTGTGAAGATGATATTGCCCTGCATAGTAGTGATCGACCGATTATCGGCAAAGCCAATATATCGAGGGTCGATCTGCACTTTCCCCGATTTATCGGAATCGGCCACTAAGGTGACCGACATTGCCGATATTTCGGTAAAGTGCTTGTAATGGAGTGATGCCTGCAGCAAGAGGCATCAGCCCGGTACCGACATCCATAGCCGGCGGTCGACTGTCGTGTAATGACAACCGATGCGGCTGAGAAGCTGCTCGGCTGTCATTACAAGGAGCGGGAGGGGACGTCTCCCCCCTTCCGCGGCTCGCCCGGGTCTCGGGCAACCAGCCAGCACGGCCGCCGAAGACCCAATCAAAGCCGCATTCGTCTTTGATCGGATCTCCATGTAAAAACCTGGAAGTGATGTCATGACATCACTTCCGGGTACTCTGCCCCAGATTAAAAAAAAAAAAAAAAAAGACAGCATTCAAAACAGCCAAACTTGGCATTTTGAAAGCTTATAAGTGCAGAGGAGGGGTTTGGGGTCTTTTAGATCCTCGGATCCCTCTATAAGAGTACCTGTCAAGTGATGAAAATAAAAAAAATGTTTTTAAATGTACGTAAATATCGGCCAACACCGATTTGGCCAAAATATCGGTATCGGCAACGAAAAAACGATATCGGTCGATCACTACTGCATAGCTTACCATCGTCCGCAAATACCGAGATTGTTCCGGTCATCCCATCCTCCAGTTCATTTATGAATAAATTAAACAGGATTGGTCCCAGGACAGATCTTTGGGGGACCCTACTTTCCACACCCGACTAATCCGAGTACTCCCCATTTATTAATACCCTCTGGACTCTTAGTTTGTACAGTAAGCATTACAATTAAAGGAGTTATGGTCACAGCATACACTATTTTATAACATCAGAGTTGTAATACTAATTTTTTTTTTTTTTTGACAATCCAATATAGGCTTACTTGAAAAATCTCCTTGTGAGTCCTGTCTGCTGCCCATCTCTTTCCACAACTTCCTAAAATCCCTGCATGCTTTGCAACTTCTCCTCTGATTACATTTGATCTCTATGGACTACATATCCCATGGTACATTACTGCCTCTGCAAGCAATGTCCCCTGTACTGACTGCCTCCTTAAACTCTTTCAGCATCTCTAATTCAGTAGACAGGCTCTGTGAATCCTGTAACACAGCAGTGCCTACTTACAGGGTTCAAACTATGGTACAAGTTCAAATTATGTAAATGTGTGGGGGATCTTCACAAAGTTTACAAAAACTTTAAAAACATTCAAATTAACAGGAGCAGGCTAGAAATACAGTGGATATAAAAAGTCTACACACCCCTATTAAAACATCAGGTTTCTGTGATGTAACTTTTTTCACCTTTAATATGACCTATAAACTGTACAACTTAATTGAAAAAAAATTGGGGGGGGGGGGGTGGGGAAGGGGGAGTAAAAATAAAAAACAAATAATGTGACTGCATATGTGTGGACATCCTCAAACTGGGGATGTAGCTGTGTTCAGAATTAAGCAATCACATTGAAACTCATGTTAAACAGGAGTCAGTACACACCTGCCATCATTTAAAGTGCCTCTGATTAACCCCAAATAAAGTTCAGCTGTTCTAGTAGGTCTTTCCTGACATTTTCTTAGTCGCATCCTACAGCGAAAGCCATGACCCGCAGAGAGCTTCCAAAGCATCAGTAGGATGGATCTCATTGTTAAAAGGTAACAGTGAGGAGAAGGGTACAAAAGAATTTCCAAAGCATTAGATATACCATGGAACACAGTGAAGACAGTCATCAAGTGGAGAAAATATGGCACAACAGTGACAATACCAAGAACTGGACGTCCCTCCAAAATTTATGAAAAGACGAGAAGAAAACTGGTCGGGGAGGATGCCAAGAGGCCTACAGCAACATTAAAGGAGCTGCAGGAATATCTGGCAAGTACAGGCTATGTGGTACATGTGACAACAATCTCACGTATTCTTCATATGTCTGAGCTAAGGGGGAGAGTGGCAAGACGGAAGCCTTTTCTTAAGAAAAACATCCAAGCCCGGTTAAATTTTGCAAAAATACTTCTAAAGTCTCCCAAAAACATGTGGGAAAATATGTTATGGTGCGATTAAACAAAGGTTGAACTTTATAGCAAAAAATTCAAAAGATGTGATTGGTGCAAAAACCCATTGAGTGAAGCATGGTGGTGGCAGCATCGTGCTTTAGCACTGTTTTTCTTTAGCTGAAACAGGGGCCTTAGTCAAAGTAAAGGGAATTATGAACAGTTCCAAATACCAGTCAATATTGGCACAAAACCTTCAGGCTTCTGCTAGAAAGCTGAACATGAAGAAGAACTTCATCTTTCAGCATGACAACGACCCAAAGCATACATCCAAATCAACAAAGGAATGGCTTCATCAGAAGAAGATTAAAGTTTTTGAATAGCCCAACCAGAGCCCAGACCTGAATCAGATTGAAAATCTGTGGGGTGATCTGAAGAGGGCTGTGTACAGGAGATGCTCTCACAATCTGACAGATTTGGAATGTTTTTGGAAAGAAGAGTGGGCAAATATTGCCAAGTAAAGATGTGCCATGCTGATAGAATCATACCCAAAAAGACTGAGTGCTGTAATAAAATCAAAAGGTGCGTCAACAAAGTATTAGTTTAAGGGTGTGCACACTTATGCAACCATATTATTTTAGTTTATTTTTACTTCCCTCCACAAAAAAGATTTCAGTTTGTTGTTCAACTGAGTTGAACAGTTTATAGGTCACATTAAAGGTAGAAAAGCTGTGAAATTATTTATCTTGGTCTAATTTTTTTACATTACAGAAACCTGACATTTTAACAGGGGTGTGTAGACTTATATTTACTGTAAATGAAATAACATGAGGAAATAAAAATTTGATTTCACATTTTGACGATAGATATATGTCGGAATGCATGAATCCACAGACAACAAAAGGGTGGCGCACTTGGTGTTTCTCCCAACACCTACCTGTACCACTGCCGACACTCTGGATAGTGGAGGGCACTGAGCTGGATGAATGAAAGGGCATCAGACCATTTTCTCTGGGTGGCTTTTCTTGCCAACTATGTCCAGAATCTCCAATGCCAGGCTCTCCTGCGGCCTGCCACTCGTCAGAGCCTTGCCGTAAATGCGTAGCAGGTACATCTGGTCTGCCATGCCGGCTGTAACCTGTGGAAAGTCGTTCTTCCAGATGATTGAGCCACAATGCCAGAGAGTTGCGGTCATCAAGCGTGGTGGCTGGGTGGATTAGTGCATAGGACAAAAGTTGCCGGCTCTCCTCTATGTACTGGTTGCTCTCTGTGGTGTATGCCAGCACTTTCTGCAGCAGTTTCATGTACTCGCATTTTGCTTCGGTGTTCCGGGGCTGCAGTAGAGGCAGGTGGGACAAAAGCAGAGCGATCACCTTCTCCTTGGACTCTTGTTGCCACTGACTTATCAGAGCTGCAAACACAACAAGAAAATAATATAAAAAGGTGTAGTTCTTCGATTCCACATGAACCCCCAGCAGGGGACAGAACTTTAAAATTTTAATGTTTGCTAACAATTCATTATTTACTAATCTAAAATAACCATTAAGTGCCAGTTTACACTATTGCCATCACAGACATCGCATATGATTCGGAGCGCATTGCTCCTAAAATCACATGCGATGTCTGTGCGGTGCAAGTTCAGCCATACAGTTTGTATGGCTGAATTCGCACCGCAATCGCAGTGAACACGCACAGGACCCTTTTTTGGTCCATAGCCGAATCGGATCGCATGGTGGTTCACACCAGTGCGATTCGATTTCTGTGCGAACTGTCAGATTGCACTGCGATCTGATCTGGGGGTGTCATTAACTTTGAATTGACACCCCCAGCGTATCGCATATGGCAGTATGAACTGCCTGTGCTGCGGATGCTATGCGGGAACACGCAGTATATTCGCAGTGTTCCCGCATCGCAATAGTGTAAACCGGCACTTAGCGGTTAATAATAACTGAGGGTGGCTAAACATCACTTCTCCTACCGTCTCTCAATGTTTCTGAAATGTAACATTTATTTCATGGTAGAGACTCCGCAGGATGCTGATACACTGACTGCCAAAAAGATTCCTAGAGATAAAGATTTTGTTTTGCTCAGTTACACCAAGCAAAGTGTTAGATCTTTTTATCCCCTTCCAGTATATCCATCACAAACATGTGCAATTCAAACTAAGTATATTGTGAAAACTGGATGTCAAAACAACCAGACCATTTGAATATTCCTGTAGAAAAAAAAAAAAAAAAAAAGAAAGAAAAAAAAGATTGATCCCGCTGCCTATATAGAGTTCCTTTAATGTGTACTGAATTATAGGAAGACCAGAGGGTTGGCACTAATCCTGACTTTAACAGGAAGTGTCAAGATTTGCATACAATTTTAGCTGCTTACATTACTAAGTCACTGAAAGTGCTTTTCAAAGCGCTTTAATATCGTTTCAAATTTAACCACTTGCCCTCTAGGCACTTTCACCCCCTTCCTGCCCAGGCCAATTTTCAGCTTTCAGTGCTGTTGCACTTTGAATGACAATTGCGCGGTCATGCAACACTGTACTCAAATAAAAATTTTATCAGACAGAGCTTTCTTTTGGGGTTTTGTTAATCACCACTGGGTTTTTTTTATTTTTGCTAAACAAACGAAAAAATAAGGGAAAAAAAAAAGTTTTAGTTACGGTTATACAATTTTCTAAGTAGGTAATTTTTCTCCTTCACCCATGGGCTGCACTGACGAGGCAGGACTGATTGGCAGCATTTGTGGGCACTTATTGGGGCTGCACTGATAATCAGGACACGGGTGATCAGTGACCAGATTATCAGTGTAGATGTCCCCTGTGTGGATTTGCCGGGTATCGGCTCTTCTCTCCTCACGTGCTGCCAGTGTGAGGAGAGGATTGCTAATAACGGCAAATCCCCTTTGCACTCTGATCAGCTGTGATTGGACACAACTGGTCACATGGTAAAGAGCACGGAGATTGGCTGAGATCATACCTAAATGTAACAATGAACTTCTCTTATTTGGTCCAAAACTATAGTTTTATTATATCGATTTGATAGGTGAAAAAAAAAAAAAAAAAACTTCTCTGATGTTCATTGACAGACTCAGCTCCATATCTTTGACCTGTGGGTTATGCTGCTCTTCCTAGGAGTAGGACACTAGGCGTAAAAAGGGTTAACATAAGTTAAAGCTTAAATACGCCTATGGGGCAGTCCCCACTCCCACTTCCTGCTCTAGGATCTCAGTTTTGTAACAAGCAGTGCCAGAAGAATACATAACCCAATTCCACATAGGGGTAGGTGCTGTGTCCATCAATGAACATCAGAGAAAAGGATTTTACGGTAAGAAAAAAAAAATCCAGTTTTCTCTTTCATTCATTGACAGACACAGCTCCACATCTTTCGTTGGCCCGTGGGACGTCCCAAAGCAGTGTCAACATGAGGGGTGGGAAGAACACAGCAATAAATATACTTCCCAAAGGGTAAACATAGCCAACCAGGTAAAACAGGAGCTCAAGCAGGAACTGGAGCTCACCTGACAAAAAAGTACACCCTCAAAGAAGACTAATCCTCTCCAACAGCGGCCTGCAAACCCTTGCAGCCAAAAAGGAGGCATCCGCAGAGGCCAACACATCCACCTTATAAAATTTTGTGGAAATGTGCGCGGACGACCAGGTGGCCGCCTTGCAAACCTGCACCACTGACGCCTGATGGTGGAAGTCCCAAGAGGCACTAAGCGTCCATGTAAGAGGCTCCATAACAGGGAAAGGAGGGAATAGGCCTGCACCACCACCTGCCTATCTGGAAATGGTCTCAGCAGACGTGGCCAGCCCATAACAGGGTCCATCCGTAAGGATAAATAGGGAATCCTAGTTTCGGAACAACTCAGTCATCGCCAGGTACACCCGATTGCCCGAGCCACATCCAAAGAATGTAAGGCAAGCTCGTTAGGGTGCTTAGGCTTTTATGTAAATGGAAAACAGAAACGACTTTATGAAGGAGCGACTGGCAGAGCCGAAGCACCACTTTATCTCCGTGAACCACCAAGTAAGATGAACAACAAGACAAGCTCCCAGCTCCGACATCCTACGTGCAGAAGAAAAAGCAACCAAGAAGACTATCTTATGGGAGATGTAAGCAAAGGAATCTCGTGAATATTTTCCAGCAGCACCAAGTTGAGATCCCACAAGGGCAATGGAGACCGCATTGGGGGAGCCAAGTGGCAAACCCCCCAAACAAAGGTGTGAACCACAGAAAACGCAGTCAAAGGATGATGAACGAAAACCACCAAGGCCGAACCCGGCCCTCGGTGGTACCCGAGGCAAGACGCTGCTCCACACCTCGTTGGAGAAAAGCCAAACTGAGTCACCGAAAAGAAGCAGCGGTGAACCCCAAGAGATTCACATCCGCAAAGTATGCTCTTCAAACGCGATGGCAAATCTACCTAGAAGATTTACTAGCTTACAGCAGCTGGGAATCACTGATTCAGACAATCCCCTAGCCTTCAGCACCTGGCTTCAGACAGCCAAGCCATTAAAGCCAGATGGAAGATTGGCCCTTGAGCCAAAAGATCTCCTCTAAGAGGAAGTCTCCAAGTCCATCAACCGTATCAGATCTGCGTACCAAGACCAGCGAGGTCAGTCTGGAGCCACTAGGATGGCCGTAATCCCATCTGTCTCTAGCCTACACAGGAGTCTTGGCAGAAGTTCTAGAAGAGAAAAGACTTACATCAGATGATACTGAACCCAAAGGAGCCACCAGTGAGTGTGGTGTCGTCCAGAGGATCCTGAGACCGTGTCACAAACCCAAGCACCTTCCTGTTGAGACGAGAGGCCAACAGGTCCACCTCAGGAGTTCCCCACCAGAGACAACCCCGAGCACATTCCTTGCCAAAAAAACGCCACCCCACTTGGACAGACTGGCATCCGTGGTGACCACCGTCCAGTACAGGAGAAGGAAGATTCACCCTGTGGAAGAGCCGGCAAGAATCTCTCTTTGTATAGGTCTCGTGTGGACAGATTTTTGAAACTCATCCCATGGGAGGAACACCCTTGGCTAAGGCCAGAACAGACCCAGAGCCAATACCTAGAAATGTAATTTCCAACCAAACTCCTGCAGAGTCCCCCCAGTAATCTCTGTAATCTCTAGGTTGTCCTTCAGAGCAGTCGTAGACTCTGCTTGCAGAAGAAGATCATACAGGTACTCCAGTATCACAATTCCCCGCTGGCACAACAATGCCAACGCTGGGGCCAACACTTGCGAAAACCAAGGGGGTGGAGGTGAGACCTCTTAGAAAATGCTCCTTGCCCACAGCAAGCGGAGGAAGCGCAGATGACCAACATATCGAAATATGAAAGTAAGCGTCCTATCGATAGAGGCCAGAAGATCCCCCTGATGTAGGGATGCCACTACTGTACGAATGGACTCCATTAGAAACATTTGTAGCGGCACAAAGCGGTTCAGAGCCTGAGGTCCAAGATTGGACCGACCACGCTTTCTTTCCTGGGACCTGCAAACATGAAACAAACGTTTTGAGATCTGAGACCAAAACAATCACCCCTTGTACTAGTAAGTCTTGCACTGCCCCCAAGAGACCTCGCAGGTGGTCTGGAGACAACGCAGGTTGGAAGGAAAGAACCTGTCTAGAGGAGAAGACTGAAAACTTGATTTTGGAACCCGGACCAAATAAGCTCGTGGACCCACTTGTCTTGAATCAGGGAGATCCACGGGTCTGGAAAGAAACAGACGTCCTCCCCCACCTCAGATACAGGTAAGAGCGCCCCTTCAGGTAAAAGGGGTGTTTGTTTGCAGGTCTGGAAAGACCCGCTCTCAGCATACCAGACCAGGTCCTCATGGAACCTCCGGAGGAGGTCTTTCCAGGGAGGCGCAGAACAGACGATTGCTCCACAAAAGCTGGAGGAATCTGTTCCCCCTCCAGATCCTGGCGCAAAAGCTTTGCCCACTTGGGAAAGTCAGACACACCATGCTATGGACCGAACCGGCCACAGAAAACATGTGACAGACAAAAGTCTCGCTCTCCCGTCAAAAGGATCTTTTAAAAAAAACGGAGACTCCTCCACCGAAAATAGGGCAGAATTATGCAGCCTGGAGACCTGAGCATCCACCACAAGTGGGACTGCCCACGTATGCAACAGAGACTCTTCAAGAGAGAACATCTATTGAAACGCTTAGGCACTGCCATATTGCGTTTAGAACAACTCCACTGACTCGTGACAGTTTTGTCACAGTAGGCGGGAAAAGGGAAATGCTTTTGTCGCTTTAGGGGATCTGCAGGCCCCAAGGGGACCAGCATCTCTGACGCAGCTGCATCCCCCCCCTGAGGGGGGGGGGGGGGGGGACACCCGTCCACTGCTCCATCAACCCGGTCAGCAGGCCAAACAGCCTGGTTATCAGCTCGGATAGCCAGCCACGAGTAGGCCACAAAGCCGCGGCCTAAATTTGGGGCCTGATCCGGCTGCGAGAGCCGAGAGTTCAACAGCAGCTCTGTCTTGTTAACCCTTTTACCGCCTAGTGTCCTACTCCTAGGAAGAGCAGCATAACCCAAAGGGTCAAAAAAGATATGGAGCCGTGTATGTCAATGAACGAAAGAGAAAATACCTATTGCTTCTGCCAGAAACCTTGTAACTTACTGTGATCTGCTATGAGCTTTGTCCTGTTCACTTCTGTAAACTACAAAAACACCAAAACAAAAAGACATCCCTTCTCCCACTGGCTCCCAATGAACCAAAAATGTAACATTTATTTCATAGTAAAGAGAACCTGGTTCCAATTTAAAATTGAAAACAAAAGCAAAAAAATAAGTGTCACTAAATATAAAAATCAATAAAATGCTTTATTACAAGCTGTTCATACTCAGTCACTATATCCACCTTCAGTCCATGTCCCCAATTCAGCTAGGAATTTTGCAGTTGTGGTAGCAACTCTGCACATGCTCAGTTTGTGAGTTTCTATGCTGAGGATTTCCTCCCTATCACATCTGAGCAGCCCATGTGACTAGAGGGTAACACATGCGGGCGTATACACAGTGGTAAATGACAGCCCTTACCCTCACTCCTTCAGCATGCCCACTAACTAGCTAAGCACCACGGGGGTGGGATATTACATGTAGATTAATGGTGGATTCACCTCCCTCTTATTCTAAGACACAGGTCAACGGGGCTTGACACATCGTGTGACTGGCAGAAATCTGCCCACACCATGTTATTTCCACAAAATGATAGAGATAAGATTTCAAATATATATTTGCATGTCAATTTAAAAAACAGTTCATTGATATTTATTTTTACTCTGTATTCCAACTGCTGTTTTTTTTTAATATTTTGAATGTGTGACCAGCAGCAGATGACTAGAAGCTCCTCCTGGTTATGTTTCCCTGCAGACAGGCTGAGAAAGGTCTGGGTCACTGTATATTAGGAAAAAGGTACTTCGATTTTTTTTTTTTTGTTTGTATTAAAATAATGACAGTACCATCATCCACATGCAAAAATAGAAGGGACAATGTAAATTAAACAGTGTGCGTGTAGTATCACTTGAAGTCTTTTAAAATGCTTACTTTCAGTGTTTTCCCTTTTCATAAATTATTTTTAGTCAACTGCAATGTGCCTTTAAACCTCTCAGAATATGTGATTGCAGGAGAGTCAATTCCGTAGAAGAGCCCCCTCCCTTGCACATTATGGCCCTTTCCTCTTCAAGGAGTATCTAATTTCAGTCTGTGCTGACCCAGCATGTCCTCCCCTCACCTCTCTGCAAAACCTTTTATGTAGCTTTATGCAGAGAAGCTAGACCAGAACAGACAGTAATTAGAAAATCACAGAAAAGGAGAGGGTTAAAAATGCAATGGGGGTGTTGACTGGGCTAGGGAACTGACTCTCTTCATGAACAAGTCAAAAACTGCCATCGAATTCAAGGATACATTGCAAGTAGACATATGCCGGTTTTCGGTAATTCGATATATCGCGGTATTGCATAGCCACGGTATTGTTATTGTGGCATTTTTAAAATACCGAGTTTCTCTGCTCCTGGGTCTGACTTGTGAATTGATACATTTCAGTGAGCTGGATGACTCATTCACTCACACAGCTAACGCCTTTCAGCATTAAGCTCGGTTCACACTATTGCGATGTGGGAAGGCTGCGAATTCGCAGCCTGTTCCCGCATCGCACACGCACCCCCGGCAGTTCACACTGCCATATGCGATCCGCTGGGGGTGTCAATGTAATCTTAACGACACCCCCAGTTTGATCGCATATCGCAGTGCGATCGTGCAGTTCGCACAGGATCGGATCGCACAAGTGTGAACCGCTGTGCGATCCGATCCTGATGCGGCAGCAAAAATGCCTCCTGTGCGTCTTTGCTGCGGGTGCGGTGCGAATTTAGCCATACAAACTGTATGGCTAAACTCGCACCGCACAGCTGATCGCATGTCATGTCGGAGCAGTGCGCTCCGACATGACATGCGAACCCGGCACACGCAGAAGTGTGAACCGGGTCTTAAAGTCTCCTAACTATAAACAAAAATGATTACATTTGTATCTTTTCCTTCCCTCTGCCAGGGAGAAAGGAAGTTTAACCTCTTAAAGACTGGACCTTTTTCTGACACTTGTTGCTTGCAAGTTAAAATCAGTTTTTTTTTTGCTAGAAAAGTACTTAGAACCCCCAAACATTTTATATATTTTTTTAGCAGAGACCCTACAGAAAAAAATGGCGATTGTTGTCATATTTTATGTCACACTGTATTTGCGCAGCAGTCTTTCAAACGCAATTAATAGACTTTAATGAATAAAAAAAAAAAAAAAAACGTAACAGTAAAGTTATCCCAATTTTTTTTTTTTGTTACACAGAGAATCGTGATCTTTATTCCAAGCTAAAAAATCGTGATTCTCATTTTGGCCAGAATCGTGCAGCTCTAATAAATATTATATATATATATATATATATATATATATATATATATACACACACACATACATACATACATACATACACACACGCATAGCAGCCCACATTCCATTATTATATAGCCATCAAGCAGTGTCTGGCCTACCTGGTGATGACTGGTCCTGGCGCTCTGATCCCATGGCCTGGTCTTTAAAGGGGCAAATCCTTGCGATCCAGAAGTGGTTAAACCTGCAGGAGGACCAGGGCTTTTATCTATTAATGACTTTACTATTGCTTTAGGCCTGGTTCACATGTATGCGGGTTGGTGGTTCACATGTATGCGGGTTGGCGGTTCACATGTATGCGGGTTGGCGGTTCACATGTATGCGGGTTGGCGGCCCACATTTGCACAGGCATAGCAGCCCATTGATTTGAACGGGCTGCTATGCCCTCATTTTCCGCAGAAAAAAGGTGCATGCAGCATTTTTTTAAAATTCAGTGGCCTTGAAATCCATCCTGCTTTTGCACCATGCGACTAACCTGCAGTTCCTGCTCTGGCAAGCTTTCTGCATTTTTTGTATACGTGGGCACGGCATTTAAAAACAGTTTGCGTGTGCAGCAACGGCAGGTAAGTCGCATGGTGCAAAAGAAGGATGGATTTCATGGCCACTGCATTTTTTTAAATTCTGCATGCACCTTTTTTCAGCTGAAAACGCAGGCATAGCAGCTCAAGCCCATTCACATCAATGGGCTGCTATGCCTGTGCAAATGTGGGCCCCCAACCCGCATACATGTGAACCAGGCCTAAAGCAATAGTAAAGTCATTAATAGATAAAAACACCGGTCCTCCTGCAGGTTTAACCAATTAATGACTTTACTATTGCTTTAGGCCTGGTTCACATGTATGCGGGTTGGGGGCCCACATTTGCACAGGCATAGCAGCCCATTGATGTGAATGGGCTTGAGCTGCTATGCCTGCGTTTTCAGCTGAAAAAAGGTGCATGCAGAATTTAAAAAAATGCAGTGGCCATGAAATCCATCCTTCTTTTGCACCATGCGACTTACCTGCCGTTGCTGCACACGCAAACTGTTTTTAAATGACGTGCCCACGTATACAAAAAATGCAGAAAGCTTGCCAGAGCAGGAACTGCAGGTTAGTCGCATGGTGCAAAAGCAGGATGGATTTCAAGGCCACTGAATTTTAAAAAAATGCTGCATGCACCTTTTTTCTGCGGAAAATGAGGGCATAGCAGCCCGTTCAAATCAATGGGCTGCTATGCCTGTGCAAATGTGGGCCGCCAACCCGCATACATGTGAACCGCCAACCCGCATACATGTGAACCGCCAACCCGCATACATGTGAACCAGGCCTAAAGCAATAGTAAAGTAATTTATAAACAACACCTCCTTCAGGTTTAACCACTTCTTGACCACAAAGATTTGCCCTCTTAATGACCAGGCCATCGGATCGGAGCCGAGCGCCAGGACCAGTTATCACCAGTTAGGCCAGACACTGCTTGATGACCTATTTTAGGCCTGGTTCACAGTGTCTGTACTGACTGACTATATAATAATGTGCATAAGTGAACCAAAGCCCCTAAATTCAGCAATGAAATTGAAGTGAGGTGGAAATTTAATAATTTAAATTTAATAGAATACCGTGATAATACCGTATACCGTGGCAAAACCTTAATCAATTAATCGCAGCATGAAAATCTGATAACGTCACAAGCCTAATTGCAAGTAAATAATAAAACGTTTTAGGAAAAGAAAAAAAGGTTGCAAGTAAGCATTAACAATATATAATTTTTTTTTAAAATTGGTTTTATCTGCAATTTTTGAAGCTGGTGACAGGGTCTCTTTAAAAATTGGACCCTTAATTCTAAAAAAAAAAAAAAAACACACATTAGACATTCTGTTCCTGCTCTTTACCATGTCCATCCCACTGATATAGTCCCCTGAAATTTCCTTCTGAAAGTTAATGTTTTCCTAGGCATTTACGGATGCATTTGAGTGAGCTTGGGGCTGGCAACTGGCCAATAAAGCACTGATCAATGCATTGTGGGAGGCAGGAGGCACTCCACTGCTGAAGGTGGCAAGGAATAAAAAAAAGAAAAAAAAATATTAAGCACCCTATAGTGGCTTCTGCACAGTATATGTATTAGCCTGAATTTTGCTTGCAAAGTACAGGTTCAGGTTAAATTCACCAAGCAATGCGCCCTTGCTGACTGGCTCTAATTTTCTTCTCCACCTCATTATCTGAATGTTCCCGAATCTAAGCCTGAGAAAATGCATATATAGCGGGTCTTTTTACATATCAGCACGAGAGATCTACGCTTTGATGAGCTCTACTGCTCAGACATTACTGGGGCACTTTATGTCATTCACAGTCTGCTAATTGTAAACTGGATTTGTAGAACAGTCTTTGCATTACTTCTGCTATTAAAAGTAATGGAATAAAGACTAAGAGCCGGTTCACACTGCCGCGACTTGTCAGCCTGACAAGTCACGCTCCCTCGCGGTCCATTGACCACTACAGGACTCGTTCTAATAGGAGCGACACAAGTCGCTCCGGCTTAGAAAAAGTGTCCTGTACTACTTCGGGGCGACCTCGGAGCGAATTGCATAGACTTCCATTATGTGATGTCCGTGCAAGTCGCTCCGAAGTTGTGGTGCAATGTAATGCACAAGTCACCCCGAAGTAGTAAGGAGTCGTGTCGCCCCAGTGTGAACCGACTCAAACAAACACACTATTAAGCAACAATGTTGATGAAAGAATAGCCAGGGGTAAAGAAAGACACTACTTTCCAATAGCGCCTAAGCTCTATGCACACAGACAACCATAAGCCCGGAATTATAGGTAAGAAGCCACACCAACAACAATCTAAAATGTGTCAAAAAGACATAGTTGGGTACCAATAACCCAGACACTGTAGAGAACAACTGTACATACAATAAGCATACCAAAATCAAAGCTAAAATTTTGCCTCTAGCAAAAATACTTGTCCCTCTTTCCTGTAATACCACGACTCCCAAATATCCCAATTGCCATCCTAAACCATCATGATGCAGAGCTGGATTGAGTGCTCAGGGAAAGAAAGCCTTCAAAATAACAGAGATAAAAGTATCTATTTTTAGGGATTTTGCTTGTCACTAATCATGTGTTTGGTGACTCAGCAGGATTCCGATACACTGACTGCCAAAAAGATTCCTAGAAATAAAGATTTTCTTGGTTCTCAAGGACCGAGCCTATTTTTGACACATTTTGTTCACAAGTTAAAAAATCTGTACTTTTTGCTAGAAAACTACTTAGAACCCCCAAACATTATATATATTTTTTTAGCAAAGACTCTGGAGAATAAAACGGCGGTCATTGTAATAATTTTTGTCACACGGTATTAGTGCAGCGGTCTTTTAAAACGCCATTTTTTTTTGAAAAAAAACGTAATTTTTTTTAAATCTTACCGTAAAATTCCTTTCTCTGAGTCCTCCGACAGTCGCCGCCACTTCATAATCTTCACTAATGGGGTAATTTACCTTTTCTCCGCAGGAGTAGCTAGGCAACAAGATTTGTTAATATCAAAGCTTTTAGCATATCACACCCCTAGGGGGTGGTCCCCTCAGTCAATACCTCCCTGCTTCCAGCATTCTCAACTCAGTTTCAGTAGCATAGCACTAGAGTACATAAACAAACCCCAAAAGAGGGGCGGGGGCGGCGACTGTCAGAGGACTCAGAGAAAGGAATTTTACGGTAAGATTTTACAAAAATTCAGTTTTCTCTTACGTCCTCCGACAGTCGCCGCCACTTCATAATCTTCACTAATGGGGACGTCCCAAAGCAGTGTAGACATGAGGGGTGGGAAAAAACGCAGCCGCGCATAAAGCAACGCAGTACCCACATCAGAGAAAGGAACCTTACCAAAGTAAGAGAACCAACCTGGCAACAGGAAAACATGCTCAACAGGAGCAACAACCCAGTAAGAACAAGTAACCCAGGGGTAAAAACACCCCAACAGCCAAGGGCCCAAACAAGGGATCCTAAGGCACTGCCGCACTAAGAACTTTACGACCAAGTCGCCGCCTTACACACCTGGGCCACAGAAGCCTGACAACAATAGGCCCAAGACGTACTCAGAGATCTGGTAGAGTGCGCCTTCACAGGGATAGGAGGAACCTTCCCCCTCAAAGCATAGGCTTGCACAATCGTCTGTCTGATCCATTTGGCGATGGTAGCAGCCGACGCCGCCATGCCCTTCCGAGGTCCCTCTGGAAGGACGAATAGGGAATCCGACTTGCGAAAGGACTTAGTCGATGACAGGTAAACCCTGATCGCCCGAACAACATCCAAGGCATGCAAAGCCACCTCCTTCGGATGCTTAGGCTTCGCGCAAAGCGAAGGCAAGACAATGTCCTCATTCAGGTGAAACTCCGAGATCCGTTTCGGAAGAAAAGATGGGTTAGGTCGCAAGACCACCTTATCCAAGTGAATCACCAAGTAGGGAGAGCTGCAGGACAAAGCCGCCAGCTCCGACACCCTGCGAGCCGAAGTGATCGCCACCAAAAAGGCAACCTTTTTGGACAACAGAGACAACGAGATCTCCCTGATCTTTTCAAAGGAGCCCGTTGTAACACGGAGGAGGCAAAGGTTCCCTCCTAGGAGGGGCCAAATGTCGCACCCCCTGAACAAAAGGTGCTAATCAATGAATTAGACGCCACTGGGCGCTGAAAAAGAACGGCCAGCGCAGAAATCTGACCCTTAATTGTGGCCAGCGACAAACGCTGGTCCACTCCAGTTTGGAGGAAAGCCAATACTCTCGACACCGAGTATGAGCGAGGGGAATACCCCCAGGACTCACACCAGGCAAAGTACGCTTTCCAAGTACGGTAGTAAATTTTTCCCGAAGAGGCTTTTCTAGCCTTGATCAAAGTGGGAATGACCTCAGGAGAGAGACCCCTATCCTTCAGGACCTGGCTTTCAACAGCCAGGCCGTTAAAGCCAGCGACTGTAAAGCAGGATGGAATATCGGCCCTTGAGACAGAAGGTCGTCCCGAAGCGGCAGACGCCACGGAGCGTCGACTGCCAGATTTACAAGGTCTGCGTACCAAGACCGGCGAGGCCAGTCCGGTGCCACCAGAATCACCACGTGCGGTTCCGAGGCCAATCTGCGAAGCAGCCTGGACAGCAGCTGAATCGGTGGAAAGGCATACATCAGACGATACTGATGCCAGGGCGCCACTAACACGTCTGAGGCTTCTGCCCGAGGATCGCGCGTCCTTGCCACGAACCTTTCCACCTTGTTGTTCAGACGAGACGCGAACAGGTCCACATCCGGAAGACCCCACTTCTCGCACAACATCTGGAAGACATCCGGGTGAAGGGACCATTCCCCCTGGTCCAGGGTCTGGAGACTCAGATAGTCCGCCTGCCAGTTCTCCACCCCCGGAATGTGTACAGCCGTTATCGCCGGGACGTGCGTCTCGGCCCACGACAGAATGCTGTTTACTTCCCGAGCAGCACGGGCACTCCTGGTGCCCCCTTGATGGTTGATGTAGGCCACCGCTGTGGCATTGTCCGTCTGAACCCGAACCGGACGGCCCTGAAGCCGTTCCGACCAACACAAAGTTTTATCGCTCGCAATTCCAGAATGTTGATCGGAAGGGAGGATTACTCCTCCGACCAAGTTCCCTGGGCGGACAGAACGCCCAGAACACCACCGCAGCCCGACGGGCTGGCATCCGTGGTGATCACCGTCCACGACAAGGGACGAAAGGACTTGCCCCCCGACACCACCGGGGACTGGAGCCACCACAAAAGACCCCTTCGGGTGTGGCGGCTCAACGAAAGCTGCCGATCCAGAGATTGTGGACGCCCGTCCCACTTGGCCAAGATCTCCGCCTGAAGACCCCGCGTGTGAAACTGGGCGAAGGGAATCGCCTCGAAAGTCGAGACCATTAGACCTAGACATCTCATACATGTCCGGAGGGACGAGCACTGAGTGTCCCTGAGGGACCTGACCTCGTCCTGAAGTGTCCGGAGCTTGTCTTCGGGCAGGAAGACCTTCGCTTGAGCAGAGTCCAGGATCATCCCCAGGTAGGGAAGAAGAACCGGACACAACGTCGATTTTGGAAAATTTATCGTCCAACCAAACTCCTGCAGAGTCTGCATCGTGGTGGACAGGTTGTTCACCAGGCCCTGACTGGTCGCAGACCGAAGCAAGATATCGTCCAGATATCCCAAGACAGACGCCCTGGGCTCTCAATAAAGCCAGGACCGGCGCAAGCACCTTGGTGAAAACCCGGAGCCGAAGCGAGACCGAAGGGTAACGCCACGAATTGGTAATGATCCTCCGCAATGGCGAATCGAAGGTACCTCTGGTGACCCTCGAAAATGGGGATGTGAAGGTACGCATCCTTCAGATCGATGGAGGCCATGAATTCCCCCGGACTCGGGGCAGCCACCACTGAGCGCAGGGATTCCATGCGGAACTTGCGAACCCGCACAAAGCGGTTCAGAGCTTTCAAGTCCAGAATCGGACGCACTTTGCCCTCCTTTCTGGGCACAGTGAACAGATTGGAGTAGAACCCCCAAAACCTGTCCCGATGAGGCACCGGAACCACCACTCCCTGGGCCCGCAGATCCCGCACCGCCAGGTGCAGATCCTGCAAACGCTCCGGAGACAGCTGAAGATTGAGGGAAAAAATCTGCTCGCCGGCCGAGAGAGAAACTCGATCTTGTATCCAGATCAAACTATTTCCTGAACCCACCTGTCCCGAATGCGGGCCAGCCAGGGTTGAAGAAAACCGAGCAAACGTCCCCCCACCCCAGAACCAGGTGAGGGCGCCCCTTCAGGCCGAAATGGTATGGGCAGCGGACCTGGACTGGCCGGACTTCTGCTTACCTGCCCACGGCTTCTTCTGGGAGCCTTGGCCCTTGAAGGGCTTGCCCTTGTATTGCGACCGAAAGGCATGAAAGGACCCCTGAGAGGGCCTAAACGAGGTATTCTTCTTACCGCGAACAAACTTATTCTTGTGAGTTTGGGGTAAGAGAGTGCTCTTACCCCCGGAAATTCCCTTTATCAGAAAATCCAAAGACTCGCCAAAAAGGCGAGATCCCGCGTAGGGAAGATTAGCTAGAGTCTTGCGAGAAGATTGGTCAACCGACCAACATTTCAGCCATATCAGGCGACGGTTCAACACATCTACACTGGAGAGGCGCGCAGCCAAAAAGGGACTAAATCCAAGTCCGCATCGCACAAATACATGACACCCTGATGAATTTGATCTACCATAGCCAACGTTGTCGGCGGAGCAGAGTCAGCCACCAGGGTGCGCCTGAGCACCTGCGTCCAATCTGCAATAGCTCGGGCTGCCATAATGGAAGCAAAAATAGGCTTCAGCATAGAACCAGCAACCGTATAAGTATGACGGGCCAGAGACTCCAATCTCCTGTCCGTAGGGTCCCGGAACACCGGGGTATCCTCAGCAGGAATCGCAGTAGATTTATTCAAAACTGCCACCGCGTGATCCACCTGAGGCGGCACACACCAACGCTCATCAGTGGTGGGTGTAAATGGATAACGCAGCTTGAACTTACTTGGCACAGTAAAAGGCTTCTTTAAATTGCGCCATTGCTCATCAACAGCGTGCTGAAATTCCGCAGGGCAGGGAAAAACCTGCGCTGATTTGCGTTTCCTTTTCGTCCCATAAGAGGACATCAAAGCAGGAGGACACGGTTCATCCTGCAGATGCAGTGTTTCCTTGATAGAAGTAATCAACTCATCCATAAGTGCAAGCTCTTCAGGCGAGCCGGGGGGAGAGGGGGAGAAGTATCAACTCCTACCTCAGCCTCCCCCTCAGACCCCACAAGGTCCAGAGATGAATGAGACCCTGAGAAGGGCACTCCAGCCATAGCAGCCCCATCGCCCTCTGAATCAGAGGAAATAGATAACCTGGGCCGTTTTGCGGATCGATCAGCCATTAGCATCTGCACCTGAGAAGCCAAGTTCGCTACAACAGCAGCCAGATCAGCCCCCTCGGGGGATGCAGCAGCCCCTTGGCCCCCCACCAAGGTGGGAGGAAACTTGCAATCCTGAGAATCCATGCCCCAGTATCAACTGAAAATAAAGTACTGCCCCTTTAAGATGGCGGCGAGCGCAGCCCACCGCACACTACTGTATGTACCGACCCCCGCAGGGATAAGGAGCACTGAGCAAGGAAATACAGGATAAGGAAGGCAAAAACCTGGAGAGAGCACACAGCTGCTGCCACCGATCGCTGTTCCAGTGAAAAAGGAAGTGATGCAATGACTGACCGCCCTATATAGCCTATGAAGGCTTCACAAACATGGCCGCTCGGCTGAGGGAATCAAGGCAATAAGAAAATGGCGCCGACATGTGCTTGCAGGAGCGATCGCCGCCAAAATGGCGGCGTTTGGCGCCAAAACACCGCGCTGTAACACACAGGGCCGGTCACCACAGTTTGCCGAGAAAAATGGCGGGCTGCATCAGCGGTCGCCGCATAGCATGTCTGAGCCCAGTCTGCCCCATACATCTCACACAGCAGAGTGGGAGAGCCCCCCCCGCAGCCCACAGAAAGGCAGCGATTCCACACAGGAATCTGACAGGGAGCTCAGCACTTACACAGACATGCAGGGTCACACAGTCACAGACTGACACCCAAACAGACAGGTCCCCACATAGAAATTTACTTACCAGTCCGTATGGCGTGGGGAGCCTTCTCTAGCGACCAAACCGCTGTACTGAGGACAGGGAGTGTCGCAGCCAGGACGCAGTGGACTGCGGTGCGAAACCGCAAATGGCGTCCGGTGAGGTAGCCACCTCACAAGCAGCATCCCTGCAGCGAACAGGGATGGGTCGTTCAATATGTCAGGGAAACCGGAGCTGAACGCTCGATGGCAGGCTGGGGAAACCCCTGGCTCTCAGCCCTGGGATCCAGGGTGGCCAGACCGAGACCCAGCTCCGCATGATCATCTTCATCCGAAGAAAACTAAACTAATGCTGAGAAAAAAACAGCTAAGTAAAAGAAAGAGAAACACTTGAAATAAAATCAAAAAGAGGATAGAAGGCTGAGACTGAAAGCCCCAGCACAGAACAGCCAGCTACTCCTAAGCTAGGCAATTGAAAACTGAGTTGAGAATGCTGGAAGCAGGGAGGTATTGACTGAGGGGACCACCCCCTAGGGGTGTGATATGCTAAAAGCTTTGATATTAACAAATCTTGTTGCCTAGCTACTCCTGCGGAGCAAAGGTCAATTACCCCATTAGTGAAGATTATGAAGTGGCGGCGACTGTCGGAGGACGTAAGAGAAAATACATTTCACTACATTTAAAAAAAAACTAAACAGTAAACTTAGCCACATTTTTTGTATATTGCAAAAGATGTCACGTAGAGTAAATACATACCCAACAGGTTACGGTTTAAAATTGCGCACAACCGCTGAATGGCGACAAACTACGGTCAATAAAAATCCCCATAGGGGACACTTTTAACAGTTACCAGTTTAGAGTTTGAGAGTAGCTCTTTTTTTTAAATTATTGCTCACGCTCTGGCGATCGCGGCAATACCTCACGTGTTTTGAACAGCGATTTAATTTGCGGGTGCGATTTCAGTATACATTTTTTTAGTGCGCAAGCTCACGGCGACGGGGGAAGCAAAAATGATTTTTTTTTTCCCATTTCTTTTTTTTTATTTTACCACAGGTTTTTAAAAAAAAAAATCTGATCACTTTTATTGCTGTCACAAGCAATGTAAACATCCCTTGTGACAGCAATAGGCAGTGACAGGTGCTCTTTATGGAGGGATCGGGGTCTAAAAGACTCTAGACCCCTCCACTACACTTCCATGTTTTCAAAACGCCGAAAACTGCATTTTTGAATACACTCACTTTTTCAATTTGGAGCCTTTAGCAGCCGAGTAACCCGGGCGTGACGTCATGGATGCCGCCTCTAGGTTACGTCATCGGAGACCTGATCGAAGCCGCATTCGGCTTTGATCGGGTCTACATCCAGCTGGTGGACACACCGGCTGGTTGCTCGTGTCTACCGGTGGGAGGGGAGACCCGGGCAGAGCCACGGAAGGTGGCGGGAGGGGCGCCCCCTCCCGCTCGCTGGGGTGACGATCGAGCGGCTCCCGAGCTGCATCGGACATTACCGCTGGAAAGCCGACCGACGGCTCTAAAAAAGGGCACCGGGATAATGCCTCTAGCTAGAGGCATCCACCCGGTACAACCACTTGAAGGCATCCGACGTAGACAGTTTGCGTTAAGTGGTTAAGTTACACTAAGCAAAATAAAGTGTTTGATCATTCTATCCCCTTCTAGTACAATTATCACAAACCTGTGCAATTCAAACAAAGCATATTGTGGAAATTGGATGTCAAACAACCAGACCATAGGCAGTTGAAGTGACATACAAATCTTGAGTTTTCCTGCAAAAAAAAAAAAAAAAGATTTACAGTGCTGTGAAAGATTTTGCCCCCTTCTTGATTTTGATTTTTTTTGCATATTTGTCACACTTAAATGATTCAGATCAAACAAATTCTAACATTACACAAAGATAAACCAATAGTAAATACAAAATGCAATTTTTAAAGGATTTCATTTATTAAGGGAAAAAAGCTGTCCAAACCAGCCTGGCCCTATGCGAAAAAGTATTGTCCACTAAACCTAACAACTGGCTGAGCCAACTGCAATCAATCGTTTGCGAAAACTGGCAATGAGTCTTTCACATCGCTGTGGAGGAATTTTGGCCTACTCTATAAAGAATTGTTTCAATTCAGCCGCATTGGAGGGTTTTCGAGCATGAACAGCCCGTTTAAGCATCTTAATCGAATTTAAGTCTGGACTTTGACTTGGCCACTTCAAAACCTTAATTTTTTAGGGCCAGTGGTGGACTTGCTGGTGTGTTTTGGATAATTGTCCTGCTGCATTACCCAAGATCTTTTAAGCTCACAAAACGGGCGGGCAGACAGACATTTTTCAGGATTTTCCGTTAGAGCGCGGAATTCATGGTTCCATCAATTATGGCAAGTCGTCCAGGTCCTAATGCTGCATAGCAGCACCAGACCATTAGACTACCACCACGTGACTGTTGGTATGCTGTTATTTTTATGAAAAGCTGTGTTAGTTTTATGCCAGACGTAACGGGACGCACACCTTCCAAAAAGTTCAGCTTTTGTCTCATTAGTTCACAGAATATTTGTCCAAAAGTCTTGGGAATAATCAAGATTTTTGTGGCAAATGTGGGACGAGCCTTTGTGTTCTTTCTGGTCAGCAGTGGCTTTCATCTTGGAACTCTCCCATGGATGCCATTTTTGCGCAGTCTCCTTTTGCTAAATCACAAATACTGACCTTAGCTGAGGCAAATGAGGCCTGTGGTTCTTTGTTTATGTTTTTATGACCTCCTGGATGAGATGTTGTCATGCTCTTGGGAGTAATTTTGGTAGACAGGCCATTCTGGGGAAGGTTCACCACTGCTCCAAGTTTTCTCCATTTGTGCATAATGGCTCTCACCGTGGTTCGCTGAAGTCCCAAAGCCTTAGAATCAAAGTCTTTCCGGACTGATATGTGTAATTTACTTTCTCATCTGTTCTTGCATTTCTTTAGATTGCGGTATGATGGGTTGCTTTTTAAGTTCTTTTAGCGTGCTTCACTTTGTCAGACAGCTTCTATTTAAGTGGTTTCTTGATTCAACAGGTTTAGCGTTAATCAGGCCATGGGGTAGCAAGTGAAATTTAGCTCAAAATTTCTAAAATATGTGGTTAATCACAGTTAATTTATGAATTCGCATTAGCAATTACTTTTTCACATAGGGCCAGGCAGGTTTGGACAGTTTTTTCCTTAATAAGTGAAATTCTTTAATAACTCCTTTTTGTATTTTCTAGGGTTATCTTTGCGTAATAAAATGTGTTTAATGATCTGAATCATTTAAGGGTTACAAATATGAAAGAAAAAAAAAAAAAAAAAAAAATCAAAAAAATCAGGGGGCAATTACTTTATTAAAAATCTTCCTCTGGTCTTCTCCGCTGCCAATCCGATCCTCCTCCGACAATGTCTCCCCACGATTATGCCACTTTGCGGCCTCTTATGTAGCCGTGAGGCGTGGCCACCCCGTGACGTCACCCGGAGACCCTGCCCCCTTGTGCCGTTACGCATCGTCAGGTGACGACACAAGGGGCGGGGTCTCAGGGTGGCCCCACCCCACAGCTATATAAAAACCCGCAAAGAGCGGAGCTGGCATAATCATGGGAGACATTGTTGGAGGAGGACCAGATTGGCAGCGGAGAAGACCAGAGGAAGATCGGAGGACAATTTTTAATAAAGGACTTCTCAAAACCGTCTCTTGACATTATTTACACTACACTGCCTTTTTGGGGTGAATGGGTAGGAGTACAATGTACCCCAATACCCATTCACACAGGGGGGCAGGATCTGGGGGGCCCCCTTGTTATAGGGGCATCCAGATTCCAATAACCCCCTGCCCGCAGACCTCCACAACCACCGCCCAGGGTTGTCGGGAAAAGGCCCTTGTCCCCATCAACATTAGGACTAGGTGCTTTGGGGTGGGTGCAGAGCCCCCCCCCGCCCCATGTTGAGGGCGTGTGGCCTAGTATGGTCAAGGAGGGGGTGGGGCCGCACGCTCATCCCCTCACCTTTCCTGACCTGCATGCGTGGATAATGGTCAGGTATGGATTACGGGGGGGACCCCACGCCGATTTTTTGCATGGAGTTCCCCTCAAAATCCATACCAGACCCAAAGGGCCTGGTATAAAACCTGGGGGGGGTGGACGCCATTTTTTTTTCCCCATTTTGGCGTGGAATTTTCCCTTAAGGTCCTCGCAATTCGCACCACAAGTCAGACCATCATGATGAGACTTGGAATGCGACTTCCATTCAAATCAATAGGCTCCCATAGGGAACCATTGATTTTCACATAAAAAAAAAAAAAGTATGTTGTAAATTAAAGCGGTGTTCCAGCCTCCCCTCTCCCCCCTTTAAAAACGAAAAAGTCAGCAGCTACACATAGGCCAGCTTTAAAGTGGTTCTAAAATCTTAAGATTTTTTTCTTAATTTACTTCATTGACTGCTGCTGTCAGTCAAATCCAGTGGAGAAGGGATTAGAGGGCAGGGCCGAGCAGCACTGTGTGTGTCTGTGGATGCACACAGATCAGCTTTGGAGTACACTCAACCCCATAGCAAGTGGCTTGCCATTGTGACCTACGTAGAAGAGGACATGCCAAGATCGCTAGCAGGGGACATTAGAAGAGGTGGTGGTTTAAGTGCGAAACAACTTTACCAGTCAGTCCTTTACTGTATTTGTACCACCTGTCATTTTGGTCTTAACTTTTATTTTAAAGTGGATGGTTGGTGCGCAGCCATCTGGATTTTTCTTGCCCCATACCGTACAGTATACAAGCTGGGCTGGTATCCAACTGAAGGAGGTGTATGGGGATGTATCAGAGGTGAACCCACCTAGAGCAGAGATACAGTGCATTGCTAAAGTATTTGGCCCCCTTGAACTTTGACCTTTTGCCACATTTCAGGCTTCAAACAAAGATATAAAACTGTAATTTTTTGTGAAGAATCAACAAGTGGGACACAATCATGAAGTGGAACGAAATTTATTGGATATTTCAAACTTTAACAAATAAAAAACTGAAAAATTGGGCGTGCAAAATTATTCAGCCCCTTTACTTTCAGTGCAGCAAACTCTCTCCAGAAGTTCAGTGAGAATCTCTGAATGATACAATGTTGACCTAAATGACTAATGAAATAGAAGCCACCTGTGTGTAATCAAGTCTCCGTATAAATGCACCTGCACTGTGATAGTCTCAGAGGTCCGTTTAAAGCGCAGAGAGCATCATGAAGAACAAGGAACACACCAGGCAGGTCCGAGATACTGTTGTGGAGAGGTTTAAAGCTGGATTTGGATACAAAAAGATTTCCCAAGCTTTAAACATCCCAAGGAGCACTGTGCAGGCGATAATATTGAAATGGGAGTATCAGACCTCTGCAAATCTACGAAGACCTGGCCGTCCCTCTAAACTTTCAGCTCATACAAGGAGAAGACTGATCAGAGATGCAGCCAAGAGGCCCATGATCACTCTGGATGAACTGCAGAGATCTACAGCCGAGGTGGGAGACTCTGTCCATAGGAAAACAACCAGTCATATACTGCACAAATCTGGCCTTTATGGAAGAGTGGCAAGAAGAAAGCCATTTCTTAAAGATTTCCATAAAAAGTGTCGTTTAAAGTTTGCCACAAGCCACCTGGGAGACACACCAAACATGTGGAAGAAGGTGCTCTGGTCAGATGAAACCAAAATCGAACTTTTTGGCAACAATGCAAAACGTTATGTTTGGCGTAAAAGCAACACAGCTCATCACCCTGAACACACCATCCCCACTGTCAAACATGGTGGTGGCAGCATCATGATTTGGGCCTGCTTTTCTTCAGCAGGGACAGGGTAGATGGTTAAAATTGATGGATGGAGCCAAATACAGGACCATTCTGGAAGAAAACATGATGGAGTCTGCAAAAGCCCTGAGACTGGGACGGAGATTTGTCTTCCAACAAGACAATGATCCAAAACATAAAGCAAAATCTACAATGGAATGGTTCACAAACAAACCTATCCAGGTGTTAGAATGGCCAAGTCAAAGTTCAGACCTGATTCCAATCGAGAATCTGTGGAAAGAACTGAAAATTGCTGTTCATAAAACGCTCTCCATCCAACCTCACTGAGCTCGAGCTGTTTTGCCATACCCCAAGCGACTTACAGCTGTAATCGCAGCAAAAGGTGGTGCTACAAAGTATTAACTTCAGGGGGCTGAATAATTTTGCACGCCCAATTTTTCAGTTTTTTATTTGTTAAAAAAGTTTGAAATATCCAATAAATTTCGTTCCACTTCATGATCGTGTCCCACTTGTTGATTCTTCACAAAAAATTACAGTTTTATATCTTTATGTTTGAAGCCTGAAATGTGGCAAAAGGTCGAAAAGTTCAAGGGGGCCGAATATTTTCGCAATGCACTGTATACAGTTACCCAGGTATAGGATGGGTATATTTAAAGATGTCCTTTCAGTTTGCTCTCTTGCACAAGATCATACTTAAAAAAAGTAACCCTAACAATGACCTTCTCTTTTTTGTTCCCTTTTGATCCATTAAAACCATAAATTTTATTATATCCATTGAATAGCTGCAAAAAAAAAAAAAAAATCTTTTGTTCCTGAAAGAAGCCTTGTAATTTACTGTGCTCTCTGCTATCCTCTTTGCCCTGTTCACGTCTGTAAACTACAAAACACCTCCCCCAGGTTAAAGAGGGAGAGAGGTGTTCAGTAGTCAACACTTCCTTTCCTAGCAAGACAACTCTGCTTTTCCATAGATATAGAACAGTAAGCATTGTCACCTTAGGACAGAATAGGTGTTACTGGAAGATTCACCTGGTAAAAATAAAAGAATAAAAAACCTAGAAAAAGAAAAAAAGTAGATTTATGCAGTCCCTACATGCAATAGATTACATTTTTATTCTTGTGTTTAGATACACTTAGAATATCTTGGAAGTTTGTGTTCTTCCATGAAATATGCTTTTACATTTGGCAGCAAATGAGGACAGGGGAGTGAGGATAAAGAAGCACAGGGGTGATGAGTACAGTGCTGGCCCATGCACGCACCATACACCATGGCCCCTCCATTCTCATGCAGAAGCCTGAAGAGCCAGATGGTGAGGATGAGCAGAAAAGTTTAAAGCCAGCAGCTCCAATGCTCCTTGATGCTGGAGGAGCTTCAGAGTCTGGGAAGACATTGCTGTCCTGTCCCATCTCTGCCCTCTCTCTGGATCATACTCTGGGCTCACTTTGATGGCCTTGCTATAGTAGTCAAAGCCAGCAATGACAGCTCAAAAGGAGGGGCCACCTGCCCGCTAGCTCAATAACTAGGAAGCTCGCTCACAGCGTGAGGCCCACACTGCATGGTGGGAGCTATAGTTCTCCGCTGCCTGTTAGTGAACGGCCAGTCTACGAGCATCGAGATTGCTCCCCCCGCCAAACCTATAACAGTGCTACCTAATGGGGTCACCTTTGTGGCTGAAATGTCATTGGTTGTTAGGGATGTGGCGGCTCCGCTCCTTATCAATAAATTGCTGGCAATCTTTTCTTTAAATTTCAGCTGTTAGCGGGGAAATCCCGCCGACAGATGAAAAAAAGAAGCCAGAAGGTATCAGGTACTGGTACATTTGCACGAGTACCGATACCCATGCAAATGTCTAGTATTGGTGCAACCCTACTCTCGTTCTCTCTCGCCTTGACTATTTTAACTCCCCCCTCATTGGCCTATCTCTTCATAGGCTGTCCCCTCTTCAGTCCATCATGAGCCAGGCTCATCCACTTTACCAACCGCTCAGCGTCTGCTACCCCTCCCTGCCAATCCCTGTACTGGCTTCCCATTGCCCAACAAATAAACTTCAAAAACACGAACAACATACAAAGCCATTTACAACTCTGCCCAGAGCTACATCACCAATCTTGTCTCCAAATATCACAAACTGTCCTCTCCGCTCCACCCAAGACCTCTTTCTCTCAAGCTCCCTCGTCTTCTCCTGCCATGCTCTGTCCAGGATTTCTCCAGAGCCTCCCCCATCCTCTGGAACTCACTACCCCAATCTGTCTGGCTATTTCCTACTCTTCCACTTTTAGGCGATCCCTGAAGACTCATCTCTTCAGGGAAGCCTATATTGCCTTCTGCTAATAACTGAGGAATGAACGGATGGGAGAAATAAAAAAGATTTGGTTATTACCTTTTGTACCTCCCTATTAGATTGTAAACTCCCAGGAACAGAACCCCCCCTAAACCTCTTGGTAGTGAATTCTATTGTTTCCCTTTTTTTTTTTTTTTTTGTAAAGCCCAGCACAAAAAAAAAAAAAAAAAAAACTGTTGGCGATTTATAAATCCAGTATTAGAATAATCATAATGCTAGTAAGGGGCTCTGTGTTCGGACCCCCAATCCAACAGCTTTTTGCATTTTCTAAAGAAGGGCAACTAAAAAAAGCTGTTGGGTCCTAGGAGCTGCCTAATATTTTACAGTGTAATGAAGCAGTGACTCTGAAACCTAAATGCAAATGAACTATTGAGCAGGAAAACCCCTGCCAGCTTCATATCAGCCCCAGGATGCATGACATTGATTTAAAGAAAACCTGTACTGAGAGAACTAGGCAGGCTGTGGCTGCTGGCCTTATTCTGAAGTTATATAGCAGGTATGCGGACCTTGCAACTTCAATACTTTAATTACCAACCCACAACAACAAATATGCAGAATAAGTTCTGCTCTGTAAGCTGCAGGGCAGTGGCTTAAAAAGTACTAAACCAGAGACTGCTAGGCAACTAGCATTTTCAAAAGGAAAGGTTGGCAATGGAGGCCTATTTATTATTCTTAGTGCAGGTTTTTAAAAAAAAAAAAAAAAAAAAACACTATAGCAGGGGTCTTCAAACTATGGCCCTCCAGTTGTACAGGAACTACAATTCCCATCATGCCTAGTCATGTCTGTGAATGTCAGAGTTTCACAATGCCTCATGGGATGTGTAGTTCCGCAACAGCTGGAGGGCCGTAGTTTGATCCCCGCTCTATAGTATCATATAAACAAGGGCCATACAAATAAGCCATGATCCATACATAATAATAGCGTAAAAACCCAAAACAAAAAAAAAAAAAATTTAAATTATTTAACAAGAACCTGTCAGAGGTGAAGCAATATTACAATGTCATGGAGCAGATTTTAGATTTTTAGTGTCATTGCCAACTATGAGCTGCAGTGTCTGGGAGGGGGAACAAGTCAGGAAAAATAAAGGAAGTTTTGCTATATTTATGGGGCTTGTGCATCACATACAGTGCTTTGAATAAGTATTCAAAACCCCTTGAAATTTTCCACGTCATGTCAATGTATTTTATTGGGCTTTCATCTGACCAACACAAAGTGGTACAAATTGTGGAGTGGAAGGAAATGATAGATGGTTTTCAGTTTTTTTACAAGTAAATATCTGAAAAGCGTGGCGTACATTTGTATTCAGCCCCTGAGTCAATACTTTGTAGAACCACCTTTTGCTGCAATTACAGCTGCAAGTATTTTTGGGGATGTCTCTACCAGCTTTGCACATCTAGAGAGGGACATTTTTGCCCATTCTTCTTTGCAAAATATCTCAAGCTTTCTCAGAATGGATGGAGAGCGTCAGCGACAGCAATATTCAAGTCTTGTCACAGATTCTCAATTGGATTTAGGTCTGGACTTTGACTGGGGCATTCTAACACACGAATTTGCTCTGATCTAAACCTAAATGTTTAGGGTCGTTGTCCTGCTGGAAGGTGAACCTCCGCCCCAGTCTCAAGTCTTTTGCAGACAGTTTTTTTTCTAAGATTGCCCTGTATTTGGCTCCATCCACTTTTCTCATCAACTCTGATCAGCTTCTCCGTCCCTGTTGAAGAAAATCATCCTCACAACATACTGCGGCCACCACCATGTTACACAGTGGGGATGGTGTGTTCAGGGTGATGTGCAGTGTTTTTCACCACACATAGCATATTGCTTTAAGGCCAAAAAGTTCAATTTTGGTCTCATCTGACCAGAGCACCTTCTTCATGTTTTAAAATGGCTTTCTTTTTGCCACTCTTCCATAAAGGCCAGATTTGTGGAGTGCACGACCAATAGTTGTCCTGTGGACAGATTCGCCCACCTGAGCTGTGGATGCAACTTCTCAAGTTACCATGGGCCTCTTGGCTGCTTCTCTGATTAATGCTCTCCTTGCCCGGGGTGTCAGTTTAGGTGGACGGTCATGTCTTGATAGGTTTGCAGTTGTGCCATACTCTTTCCCATTTTCGGATGATGGATTGAACAGTGCTCCGTGAGATGTTCAAAGCTAGGGATATTTTTCTTTTTACCTAACCCTGCTTTAAAACTTCACAACTTTATCCTTGACCGGTCTGGTGTGTTTCTTAGCCTTCATGATGCTGTTTGTTCACTAAGGTTCTCTAACAAACCTCTGAATGCTTCACAGAACATATTATACTAAGATCAAATTACACACAGGTGGACTCTATTTACTATTGAGGTGACTTCTGAAGGCAATAGGTTCAAAAAGAATTTATCTAGGGGTATCAGAGTAAAAGGGGGCTGAATAAAAATGCATGCCACACTTTTCAGATATTTGTAAAAAATTTAGAAAACCATTTATTTTCCTTCCACTTCACAATTATGTGCCACTTTGTGTTGGTCTATCACATAAAATCTGAATAAAAATTTCAGTTTTTGGTTGTAACATGACAAAATGTGTAAAATTTAGGGGGGGGGGGTGTGAATACTTTTTCAAGGCATTGTATATTAACTAGATTCATTACCTTTTTAGACTGGCACACAGGAACCTTTCTTTGTTCTTTAATTTATAACATGTATTCAGACAGTCGTACACGCAGTAGTAACATCTCATCATAGGATTTCATCTATTGAAATGCTACCTGTGCAGGCATTCATTTCTTGAAGGTGGATTGCTCTCAAACACTAAAAAGGAAATAATACCAATAGGATATAAAAGTGGAAAATCAAACTCACCGGCACTATTTGCCTCTGTCTCTAGCAGGTGTATCTCAGGGCAATCTGACAGTGAGTGCTCCAAACACAATTGCAGGAAACGGGCCTGTGTCCTCGTGATCCTCTTCAGCAGAGACAGAAGAGCCACTGTCTGCTCACATTCGTTCCAGCCCTTGAACCACTCGGATAATGTGCTCACCTGGTCTCTGAATTTCATGATGCAGGTGAGAAAATCAACAACAAGCACAGGAGCAATTCTATGACATGGCACACAACACTGTGTTAAGGGGTGGCCCAACCACAGGATGGCACATCGGGGATGTATGGACGGCCACGTAAGCACCACAAAATCCTAAGACTGAAAAAAAAAAAAAAAAAAAAAGTTAGAAGACAAAAAGGGTAATACAAAATGGTAAAGTACATATATTTAAAACAGGGCTTGACAAATTTGCTTTGAACCTAGGTGTCCGCTTGTGCGCATGCGAATTGACATGTAGCATGTGTATCGCAATCAATGTTTTAATGCATAGGCATCCACCCCAACACGTGCATTTAAATTTGCATATGTGAACATCCCAATATACAAACTTTTTTTTTGGGTGGGGGGGGGGGGGGGGGACCATCAACGGGGAACCGGAATTAACGTCATACAAGTCACTTTTCAAGATAGGGGAGAAGCGGACATGTGTCCACCCACCTTCCTCACCTCTACCCTGCAACGCCTGCTATGCCGTTCCCAGTCCGCAGATGGGCAAGCGGAGCCCAGGATACATAGCGGGTAGCATGCATGTGCGTGAAAGCAATTAGGTGGCAGCAGGGCCGCCTGAATGCTTCCAGCTGGCAGCAAGAGCCCTGCTGTTTGCCCGCAGCAGCAGGGCTAAATGCAGAAAAAAAAAAAAAAAAACTACTTGCCCGGCGCCTGGAACTGCATCTCTTGGGCATCAGGTGATAATTGTGTATTGCGGCAACTGAATTGGCTGACAAAAGTCGAGGCCCCAGGACACAATTTCTAGTCGCCATGGCGACCTTGAGCTTGGTATTTGTTGAGCCCTGAATTAAAAATTAACTTGTAGTTTGACCATGCAGCATAAAGCAAAAGACACACTATATTAGCAGCCCCACAAGCAGCTAATGCTTGGCTTCCCATCACCGCTACGCTGCTTGGTTTGGCCACCAGGTGGAAGAAAAGTTCCCAACAATTCTGCATGTTTCTAAATCTGAGCATGGGAAAAACCTCCCTCTCATGTAACAGCGCTTTGCGATTGCCTGCTTAGGCATCCAGCTCTGTCAAACGGTGGTGAAAAAAAATAAATCTTCAGTAGAAATTTTATTCTTTAAAAGCAGCTGTAAAAGAATATTTTTTATTATACCAACCTGCAAAGGCCCCCTACCTCCTCTTCTGGGGACGTTGGCGCTCTCCATTCCTCCCCTTCTGGAGGTGCCCCCATAGCAAGCTGTGTGCTGTGGGGGCACTTGTGCGAGTGCAATCATGAGCCAGGCTGTGTGTCCACCAAACCATTAAAAGGGTTATGCACAATCCCTCACAATGTGATGGTTTTTGGGTCTTGAGACTTGCCATTTAATACACTGTGCACTAAAATATGGAGACACAGTGAGCGTCATATGAACCCCTTACCAGAAACTTCTCTCAGGTCTCTGGTGGTAGAGGAAGGCAAGTACAGGGTACTTATAATTTATCCTAAGCAGCAAATGACTTTATAACTTTGCCTAGCATGGCCAAGGTACAGGTACGCTTTACAGAGAATTTCCTCAAATGTTTTTTGTTTATATAGACACATAATGAAATCAGCTAAATATAAATCCAATCTCAAAGTGTTGATGTTGTAATATAATTATATATGTAGCCTGGGGCAGCTACAGCAGCTTATTACATAACCTGACATCGATTCCTGCCGACCCTCTCTTATCTTACCCAAAAGGACTGTCTAAGAGAAAACTGGATTTTTTTTCTTACCATAAAATTCTTTTCTCTGAGGTTCACTGACGGACACATCTCCATGTCTTCTGGACCCTTGGGATGTCCCAAAGCGGTATCAACATGAGGGGTGAGAAAAACACAGCAATACATATAATTCCCAACAAGGCTAAACATAGCCAAGCAGATAAAAAAGGAGCTCAACCAGGAACAAGTGGAGCTCACCACCAGGAAAAAGATACCCTTCAAGAAGCGGGAGCCTCTGCAACGGCAGCCAGCAAAACTTTGCAGCCAAAAGCAGCATCCGAAGATGCAAGTACATAAACCTTGTAAAACCTTTAGAATGTGTGTACAGACGGCCACGTAGCTGCCTTGCACACCTGCACCACTGACGCCTGATGACAAAAGGCCCAGGAGGCACTGAGAGCCCTTGTAGAATGCACCTTGACAGGGAAAGGAGGAACCTGACCCTTAGTAGAATAGGCCTGTAGCATTGGTCTGCCTGATCCATCTGGAAATGGAAAAGTAGATGTAGCCTGCCCCTTACAGGGTCCATCCATAAGAACAAAGAATTCGATTTCCAAATCGACTCAGTCACCGCCAGGTACACCTGACAGGGTCCCAACACCACTTTGTCACTGTGAACCACCAGGTAAGGTGACCGACAGGACAAAGCAGCCAACTCCGACACCCTAGGTGCAGAAGTAGAAGTGACTAAAAAGGCCACCTTCTGTGACAGGGTGAACAGAGGGAGTTCACCAATAGTACCAAATTGAGATCCCACGGAGGTACCAGGGATCACACCGGAGGAGCCAGATGGCAAACTCCCTGCAGAAAAGTGGGAACCAAGGACTTTGCAGCCAATGGCCGTTGGAAATTTGGCCAAGGCAGAAATCTGGCCCTTGATGGTGCCCAGAGCCAAATGTTTGTCTTCACCCAGTTGTAGAAACTCCAACAGCCAGTCACAGAAAAGGAACGGGGAGAAACCCCCCCAGGACTCACACTAAGTACCGTAATGTACGCCTTCCAAACTTTTCTGGAAGTAGATTTCCTAGCTTTTAACAAAGTAGGAATCACCCACTCCGACAGCCCTCTGCTCTTCAGCACCTGGCTTTCAATAGTCAAGTCGTTAAAGCCAGCGACTGTAAAGCAGGATGGAAGATTGGTCCCTGGGACAGCAGATCTTCCCCAAAAGGAAGTTTCCAAACGACGTCTGCTACCAGCCTTACCAGGCCTGCGTACAAGATAGGTGAGGCCAGTCTGGTGCCACCAGATTGACTGGAATCCCTTCTACCTCGATTCTGCGTAAAAGTCTTGACAGAAGTTGAATTGGAGGAAAAGCGTAAATCATACGATACTGACCTCAAGGGGCCAACAAGGACCTTGACACAAACCTCTGCACCTTCCTGTTGAGATGGGAGGCCAACAGGTCCACATCGGGGGTCCCCCAAAGGCACAACTGATGAAACACCTCCGGGTGAAGTGACCCTTCTCCCGGATCCAACGCCTGCCGACTGAGATAGTCCGCTTGCCAATTCTCTACCCCTAGAATGGGCACAGCAGAGGGCCTGGAACATATAGTTCTGCCCACCTCAAGATGCCGGCTACTTCTCAGGCCACCAGGGCACTCCTTGTGACCGCTTGATGATTGACATTTGCCACAGCCATAGCATTGTCCAATTGTATGCTCACTGGGCGTCCCAGCAGACGATCCATCCATTGAGACAGGCAAAGCCTGATCGGCCGAATCTCTAGGATGTTGATCAGAAGACTGAACTCCTTTCGAGTCCAAACACTTGGAGACAAGAACACTCCCAAGAAGACACCTCCCCTCTGGGACAGGCTGGCATCTGTAGTGATCACTGTCTAATCAAGGTGAAGCGCTGCCAGTTTCTTTAGAAGAGACTCCTCAAAGAGATATCTTTTAGCGAAACACTAAGGTATTCCAACCACGCGTTTAGAGGAACCCCACTGACTAGTGACAATATAGTCTAAGTAGGCAGGAAAGGGGAACACCTTTGCCACCTTGGAAGATTTGCGGGTGCCAAACTGCCATGGCATTGCCGACTCAGCATCAGCTGAGTCCTCCAAATTTAAGGTTTCCCGCACTGACACAATCGAGGCCTCCACCAACGCCTTTTCATGCGCGGCTGTGGAGGAGAATTCGTCCGAGCACTCAGGGTGCGTGGATACAGACCCAGTGGGCTAACTAGTCCACGGCAGCCAAATCCACCTCAGACTCTGAGGAGGCAGAGGATAGAGGTTAAGGCAGGGGCCGCTTCTTGCTAGGCCGTCTTTTCAGGGCCATATCAACCTTAGATACAAGTAACTGTAAGGCTGCCGTCATGGCCACCAGGGCAGACAGACCGAGAGGGTCCTGCAGCTTCAGGGAGTGGGTGGTGATACACGCTTCAGTTCAGAGGCTCCTTAGTTAATCAGAGCGCGCGGTGCACAAAAAGAAAAAGTTTGAGTTTTTTTGGAACCCCCCTGGCAAAAATGAGAATGAAGATCACGATTCTCAAAATCTCTCTTTATTTTAAAGAGATCGATTTAGGTGCTAGATAAATGTATAGCGGGCCTTGTCTGCTTAACAGCAGTGCTGTGATTTATTTAGTAGGGTGTCAGGGCTTCCAGATGTGCCTGCTGAGTGGAGAAGTATCCCTACTGGCTCCTGTGAGTGGATTCTCATAGGGCAGTGTGGGAAGCCCAATCAGGGGACACATCCCAGCTTGTAACAACCACAGAAGGCAGATTATGCTGCAAGGGATTCTGGGCGTGGGTATAAGTTTGGGGGGAAGTGCGTGGTATGGGGGTCTTTGGCGGGAGCAAAGTCCCAGGAAAGAGTGCGGCTGTCTTTCCTCCTGTCTGAGGAAGATGGATGCCTCAGGGTGTCACCTGAGTGTCCAGAGAGTGCCGAGTTGAGCTGAGGGGATCCGGTTCACCGAGAGCCTGCGGAGAGAGAGGGGTCCAGTCCCAGGAAAGCTTACACAGGTCGTGAGTACTGAAGATTGCCCCTAGGGGTCTACCTGAAGTTAGAGGGGACCACTCCAGAAGAGGTTCTGGGATCCAGTGTCAGCTAGCTGTAAAGGGGGTACCTAGGTTGAGGACCCTGAAGCTACAGAGGGGGGTACCTAGTCAGTGGACCCTGAAGAGTTTGAGGTCAAAGGGGGCACCTGCAGTTTGGGCCCTGAATTGTACAGAGCATGCCAGTTACAGAGACAGCTATACAGAGTTCTACTACATACAACCTCAAGCTGTGCCAGGCGGGGGGAAAGTATTCAGTGACTTTCACAGTACAACAGTATCAGGAGTTCTACAGTTCTCAGTAGGGCTGAACGATAGTCGATATGATATAGACTATCGTTCTGTGGCCGTAGGCGATATTCATATCGCCGAGGTCACGATATTTGCATAGGCAGGGGGAGGGACTCGGAGGAGGACTCGCAGACTTCCGTGTTAGGCAGGGACTCAGGAGGAGAACTCACACTTCCAATCCACTGCAGGCTGCAGCCCGCCCCACACGTTCAGTGAGTCTCACTCTCCGCCCTAGTTTTTTCAATGGCACATTCAGGCAACCAATCACGCCGTGAGCAGCTGCACAGCTAACCAATCACGCGTGCCTGCACACCCGATTGGTTCGCTGTGCCGCTACTCACGGCGTGATTGGCTCCCTGAATGTGCCATTGAGAAAACTAGGGCAGAGAGTGAGACACACTGAACGTGTGGGTCGGGGTGCAGCATGCACGAGTGAGTAATGTAATGTATGCGGCTGTGCTCCTTTCTAATCCACCGCTCCAGCCTCCTACCACCACTGCCAGTAGCAGTATATATGTGAAATACAATAAATAATCTATATTGACATGGTGTGTATACAAAAAGGGAAAAGTAGATGTATGTATGTTTGTATGTATGTATATGTAGAGGAAAATAAATTAATAATTCAGAGGTGATTTATATATTTATATATTAATCATTTATTTTCCTCTACATATACATACATACATACATCTACTTTTCCCTTTTTGTATACACACCATGTCAATATAGATTATTTATTGTATTTCACATATATACTGGCAGCACCAATCACTTCCTCTTCCTTTTTATAATCTATTATATAACCCCTTCCAGGGTTATATTCTGAAGTGGGCTGCAGCCAACCTCCTTTATATTTCTCCATATAAAGGACGGGTCCCACAATATCGCAATATATATCGTTGGAAAAAAAATATCGCAATATATTTTTTTTCCAATATCGTGCAGGCCTAGTTCTCAGTCTTGGATTTTCTGGACTAAGTCGAGGATTCAGCACTTCTTCTGTTCTACAGAGTGTTCTCAGTGTCAGTGAGTGTTGGCTGGCGTCAAGGAAGCGCCAACAGGCATTTCAGAAGTAAAGTCCCAATTGTAATTAGTTCAAGCCTCAAGAAGTATCCCACTTATTCCCTTCTCCCATCCCCTTTATTCCAATAAAAACCACAAACAAAGATGCCAGAGTTGTCGCTGCTTCAGTTGTCACACCCAGGGTAACAGCTCACATGGGCTGGAGAGATTACCGGTAATTTATATTATATAAACACACATGCATATATTTTTTATTAACCATTTGAAATAAAGCTGTGACTAGGATTACTCCCCCCCCCCCCCCACCTCCTGTCATGGATTACCCCTGTTTACTGCTGTGGGTATTGCTGGCTGGTACCGCTGTGGGTACTGCTGGATGGTGGGTACCCATGGCTGTTACTGCTGTGGGTACTGCTGGCTGGTGGGTACTGCTGGCGAAGTGTGAGGAGCGGAGCAGAGCCAATGCTTCCTGTAGCTCTCCTCGGTCTCCTCTTACAGGTGGAGTGCATTTGATATCACTCCACCTGTGAAAGAACAGAGCCGGAACTACACAAGAAGCATTGGATCCGTTCTGTCAGCTCAGCTCTGACACAGACAGCCAGGATATCGCCCGGGTGTCAGACAGCTGCAGCCCGCATGCCAGAGCCTTGGGATGTCTGGCTATGTGTCATACCCAGACACACAACGCTTAACCCACTGCACTGAGAATCATAAAAATTGGGGATGGATCGAGATCGCGATTATCTTACGATTAATCGTGCAGCTCTAATGGCCGCCGAAGCCAGAGAACATCATCTATGGCAAAATGGCGGCGCCTGGGACCCCACTGGACCCTAGGGAAATAAGATTCCACCAGGAGGAAACCCCCCAGGGTCCCCCCCCCTGCAGCAGCAAAGGTAAAGACACCAAAGGGGGGCCATCAGTGACACCCATCCCCCGCTCTCCGGCCCAGCACCAGTGAAGCCCCCCCACCCAAAAACACACCCGTGCCCCCCAAAAGGGGACGAGACAGGGGGCAGGTGAAGGCGACCGATGCAGAGGAACCCCGCTAGGGAGAAGGGAGAAAAAGTGAGGGGAGGAAGCACACAGAGGGGGGTCTTAATCCCCAGAAAGGGCCCGCAACCACCCCAGCAATTCCCAGAGAAAGGAGGGACACTATTTACCACACCATGGCATTAGGTGGGCACCACTCCTAGCAGTCCACTGCACTATCTTGGAATGGGGGTGCTGTGGCCCAAGGTACACTGCCACTCTGATCGTGACTGTTGTCGTGACCAGTGCTATGCGACCTCGCAAGGTGTTTCATTCGCCAGCCAGCCCCCATCCAAAAGGGGCCATGTTGTGGCCAACCTAGCGTGGAGCTAATAGTTGGGTCGCACTTGCAGGCCAGACTGGGAAGACCGTAAGGATCTAGGATATCCAGTGCTTCGGCCAGTCCAGCTGTTAATTGTAGTTCACACAGGAACAAAAGTAATAAAGAAAAAAGAAAACAATTCAGTTTAAAAAAGGAAGAAATGGCAGGAGTGCAGATCCCAGCAGAGAGCCAGGTCCTTACTCCTGACTAGCCAGAAAAAACTGGAGTCCTATAGCAGGAAGTGATGGTATACCCCCGGGACTGCCTCAGGGGTGTAGCCAAAATTGTTTCTGCCTAGTCCTACTCCTGAAGAGAGAGTAGCATAAGCCAAGGGTCTAGAAGACATGGAGCTGTGTCCGTCAGTGAACGAAAGAGAAAACACTCTTTCTAGTCCCTAATGATGGAAACCACCCCAAAAGGTACTCTTCTTGGCTTAATACGAGTTAAAAGCGCTATTAAAGCCTTGTTTTTTTTCTTTTTAAATAACAAAACATGTTATACTTACCTGCTCTGTGCAGTTTTTGCAGAGCAGCCCGGATCCTCCTCTTCCTGGGTCCCTCGCTGGCACTCTCGGCTCCTCCCTTCTGTCAGGTGCCCCCCACAGCAAGCAGCTTGACAGACCCGCGACTGTGTCCATTCACACACGGAGCTGTGCCTTGGACAGGTTCCTCCATCTCCTGATGAACTAACTGGCTGTGATTGACAGCAGCGGGAGCCAATGGCTCTTGCTGCTGCCAAGAGTCAATCAGGAGTGCGAGCCCCTGGAAAGGCAAGGCTCTTGTGGACATCGCTGGATCTAGAGGGGGCTCAGGTATGTATTAGGGGTGTCTGGGGGGGAATGCTGCACACAGAAGGTTTTTTACCTTCATGTATAGAATGCATGAAGGTAAAAAACCTTGTGCCTTTTCAACCACTAAGTAAAATGCCTGGTGAACCTGCCATTTTCTTGTGCATTGCTTTATTTCTGCTGCTGGGCCAACAGTGCTACTCAGCCTCTTTTTAAATGACTGATCCCACAAGCGTCATTGGGCTGGGGAAGGCAAACAACCAGATTCAACTAGCATGTGGTGGCTGCATTAGTTTTCTTTTTTTTTTCACTTGGTGATCCTGCTAATAAAACCCTTCCTGTCCGAGGCTGACAACATTCACTCATTAATGTATCTATAAAGAAGCAGTCACCCAAGGCTGCTTCACTTATGATTTAACTTGAAAAAAACACCTCCCTCTTCCCACCATATAATACAGGTGGTGGAATGTGTAGTCCATAAAGGTAAACAAGGCAGGGCTGATCATGCTTCAGATTTCAGTACATCAGAGAGTGCAGAAGTTCAGATCCCACAGGATTTGTGGCAGAAAAAACAAGACATTTTCTGCACTTGCAGTTTTTTTTTTTTTTAAAAAGGGAAGTGTGCTTATATTGGAAACCGATATTTTTCTCCCCCGGATATAAACTAAAATTAAGCCCAAGGCTACAGAGTTTGGGGTGTTGGAATTGCAAGCTAACAGTAAAGAAGAGAGCAGTGGAAGATGCAGGCATACTCCAACTGCTTTGAAAATGTATTTCAGTCTAACTTTAGGCCCCTTTCACACAGGGCGGATCTGCTCGGCGGACCCAGCTAGCTCAGCGGGGATCAATGGAGGCAGGTGGATGACCGGTCCCTCTATGCTCACTTTGCAGAGACTGACCTGTCAGAGTCACGCTCTCCTCTAAGAGGGGATTGGATGCAAAGGGACAGCATGTCTGTTTTCACCCTATCCGACCTGCTGGACAGATGCCAAATGTATCGGCATCCATCTGTTTTAAGCAGATCTTGTCATATTGGATGACAGATGGGTGTCAGGGGACACATCTCCGCTGACATCCGCCTCTCCATAGAGGAGAATGGGCGGCCAGATCAGGTCTGCCTGAAAAACGGACAGGCGGACCAGATGGGTCTGATCATGTTAAAGGGGCCCTAGGTATTAACAATTCTTCAGTCCTCCAAGTGTATAGGTTTATGCTATGGAGTGAGGATAGTAAAATATATAGAAGCACCTCCAATGATCAGTTAACAGCCACTGTACACGATTGTGTAACCTGTCTGATCGCTACAACCCCATAAAATCTCCCAGCCAGTGGTGTCTGCATATTCCCACTAAAGCCCCGTACACACGCACTGATTGTCGGCCGAACGATCGGCCGTCTTTTGTCCAGGGCTGTCGTGTCGGTTGAAAAGTGCTAAAGACCGCACACGAATTTTGTCGGCCAACAACAGCCGACTGCAGAAGTGATGTCATGTAATGGTTAACTTTCCTTGTGTTTTTTCTTTTCTGAGCATGCCCAGTCTGCTGTTTGTCGGCCGAATTCTGTACTGACTGGCGAACAATCGGCCGTTCTGGTGACGGCCAACAAAAATTTTAATGGCTGCACACCAGATTCTGTTCGGTCGAAAAGTCGCAGTCGGTTGTCGGAAGCATCATACTAACAAGCCGACAATCGGCCGATCGGACGGTGGCCGAATATTTACGGCCGACAATCGCTACATGTGTACGGGGCTTAACACCAAATCTGCAAGATCTGGTAATTATCGGACATCTATGGTTACCTTAAACACGGCAAGAGGCTTCTCAAAAAAAAAAAAAAAAAAAAAAAAAAAAAAAACAGATTTTATTTAAAAGTTTTAAAGCGCATCTTTTAAATTGTACCACCCAGAGTATGGCCAAACCTCTACTTTGCCTTTCTAAATATAAATTATTATACTGCCTAGGAGGCAATTTGAAGTTTAAAAAATAATATGCAATAATGGTCCCATATGCTGACTTAAGGCAGAAGAAGGCACTTCTAAGTGCAGTAATAAAACACTTTAATAACCAGGAAGGGTTAAAAACATAAGATGAAAGTGAAAAACAGACAGACATACTGCCTGCTTTTCACTTACACCCTTGTTAATAAAGTGTTTTATTACTGCACTTAGAAGCGCCTTCTTCTCTGCTTTGTTTTACCTACAGAGTGTGCTTCCCTCTTCTGAAGTGCTGCATTATTCACATTTCAAGAGCCAGTCATGTACTGTTTGTCAAAGTCTCCTGGTCATCCAGAGCGACCCATTCGCCACACTCCTTGACATGTGCTGACATCAAGACATCCAAACTTTATGTTTCACCAAAAGCAATACTGGTAAACAGGAAAAAAGGAGGGTGAATCTCCCTAGATAGAGGGGGCACAGACAGCAATAAAAACCTGACTGGTGTTCTAATCCTGCTCTACTTTTAAAAACAGATAAAATAAATTCTCATTACGTAGTCAGGTTGAAAAAAGACAAGTCCATCCGGTTCAACCAAAAAAAAAAAAAAAAGTATTGAAAACCCAACCATACAATCCCATATACACAATCCTATACCTGCTGTTGATCCAGAGGAAGGCGAAAATAAACCCCAGCAAAACATGATCCAATTTGCTACACCAGGGGAAAAAAAATCCTTCCTGATCCCCCAAGAGGCAATCGGATATTGCCTGGATCAACTTTACCTAAAAAAAATGTATGTACCCATTTATATTATGTACACCCAGGAAATAAATGTCTGGAGATTTACTTTAGGTTTATACAAGGACAGAAGCTAGAATATTCTGCATCTTCTAGCTAACTGAAATAGTAACATCTTTCAGCACATCCAGACTACACCCAGTTTAGACACAGGAAATAGGACAGGCAATTAGAATCTGGTATTTAAAAAAAAAAAAAAAAAAAAAAAAAAAAAAAAACTTTGTTGCTTGTACAGACACCCACAATACAGATATAATATTAAAAAAAAAAAAAAAAAAATACTATTAGATCACTTCAGCATAAAGTGTCATCCAACAACATCCAAACTTTTATTGTGCTTCTGGAAAAGGTGGAATTTCTGGAAAAAAAGAGCAGGCCAAGCGTTAGAAGATCCTGGTAATGCTCACCAGTCATAACCAAAGCTCCCACACACAGTGCTTCTTTCAGGACATTCAGACCCCTTTCACACAGGGGCGACGCTACTTGCTGGGGCGACCTGTGAATTCGCAGTGCACAGCGTGCACCGCGACCTCGGCGCGACATGCACGGACTTCATATCATTGAAGTCAATGCAGGTTGCCTCCAGGTCGCCCCAAAGTAGTACAGGACCCTTTTTCTAAGTCGGAGCGACTTGTGTCGCTCCTATTAGAACAGGTCCTGTGCTAATCAATGGCAGGCGACCGACCGCGACTTGTCAGGCGACCAAGTCGCCTGACAAGTCGCGCTAGTGTGAATGGGGACTTATGCTTAAAGGATAAGTACACCTTTAGTACCAGGTTACATCATCCTTACTCAGGGAGTAACTTGTTACTAAAGCAGAAGCCCCCCCCCCCCCCCCCACGTGACATTAAGCAGGGGATCCTCTCCCTGCATCCACTGTCACAATTTCAAAAACAGCAGGGCTGTGAGGGGCTCTGCCAACACAGCCACATCATTCATTCATGGAGCTCTGTGAATGACTGAACTACAAGTTCCATCTTTCACTGCGGCAGATGGCTTAGGGTCCTTTCACAAGAGCGCTCCGATCAGATCCGCCTGTCAGTTTTTTTGGGCGGATCTGATCGGATGCTCCAGGCATCCCTATGGGTCAGCAGAGACATGTCCGATGACACCCACTGCCATCCACATCGAATTCTGTCCATGAAATCTGGACGGATGGAAACCCTATTTTCCATCCATCCAGGGGAATCGGATTGGATGGGACCGCCTGTCCACTCTCATCCGATTCCCCTGTAGAGATGCATGGAGCTCTGACACCGCCCTCTCCACGTACAAAGCGCAGAGGGAGCTGTCACCTTCCTGCTCAGGGGGGATCTGTGTTTACAATCCCCTGCTGAGCAGCAAGGATCCGCCTACGGAGGCAGACCTTTAGAAGGAGCCCTTAAAGAGTCAATGAACCACAAGGGTGCTCACCAGTGCAATAGGCCGCCCAGCCCATACAAAACAATGACTGGCCAACAGCTTCTACAGATATCCATGTCTATTTACCGGCCATTACTTGTAGTTAAAGACAGATCATTGTGGCAGGAGGCAGTCGGCCTATCAGTGTTTTGTAGAAGCTGAGCAGCTGCCGTTCTTCGCATACACCTGCGATTCCAACTGCCATAATCCGCAGATTCTTGCAGCTGGAAATCGCAAAGTGTACTAAACACATGTGCGAATGCACCCTAAAAGCTAAGCTCCAGCCACATCTTAAGTCCTGCACATGTGTACAGGCTCCTCTCCCCTATTCAAATGGCTTATTGTGTTTTCATTGATAAGTGAGCTTCTCACAGTGTGAATTGTGAGAGCCTGCCTCATTTCTTGCCCCGCCTGACAGTCCCTGCCTGGCCTGTCCTTTCAATCATGGAAAAACTCAGCATCACCAGCTGTTTTCCCTCCTTTCTTTTGTCATCACAGAACTTTGTATTAATAAAATACAAAGCGTTCTGTGAATGGACGGGGGAGAGAGAGGCAGAAAGAGCAGCTGCTAGTGGGTGAGCTGCAAGTCTCTTTCTAGAGCGTCAGAAACATAGCATAGAAAAATTATGAAGGTAAAAAGTAGAAAGTGAAAGTGTAAATCTGATATCCAGGAGGTGGCAAGTATTTCCTGAGATTGTTTACATTTTTAAACACACGTTCTACTTTGTCCCTTTCCCCATTTTCTCCTAGGCATGGGTCCCTGCTCCTGCAGCATCCTGAGATGTCCCCATGACCAAAGGCTGGTGGAGCATGGAGTCCATACAGACCAGGTGACGCACCATCTGGGAAGAAAGTTCCTTTATACAAGTAACCCAGCAGGTTAAAATAAAAACACAAAAAGTAATTTCCCCCCAGAGTTCCATATTAAAATCCTAAGAAATGTTTATATCTAAATAACGGAATTTTTGTAAAATCTTACCGTAAAATTCCTCTCTCTGAGTCCTCCGACAGTCGCCGCCCCTTCATAATCTTCACCAATGGGACGTCCCAGAGCAGTGTAGACATGAGGGGTGGGAAAAAAACACAGCCGCGCATAAAGCAACGCAGTACCCACATCAGAGAAAGGAACCTTACCAAAGTAAGAGAACCAACCTGGCAACAGGAAAACGTGCTCAACAGGAGCAACAACCCAGGAAGAACAAGTAACCCAGGGGTAAAAACACCCCAACAGCCAAGGGCCCAAACAAGGGACCCTAAGGCACCGCCGCACTAAGAACTTTACGGCCAAAAGGAAGCATCTGCCGATGCCTGAACATCCACTTTGTAGAATTTGGAGAAGGTGTGAACGGACGACCAAGTCGCCGCCTTACACACCTGGGCCACAGAAGCCTGATGACGATAGGCCCAAGACGTACTCAGAGATCTGGTAGAGTGCGCCTTCACAGGGAAAGGAGGAACCTTCCCCCTCAAAGCATAGGCTTGCACAATCGTCTGTCTGATCCATTTGGCGATGGTAGCAGCCGACGCCGCCATGCCCTTCCGAGGTCCCTCTGGAAGGACAAATAGGGAATCCGACTTGCGAAAGGACTTAGTCGATGACATGTAAACCCTGATCGCCCGAACAAAATCCAAGGCATGCAAAGCCACCTCCTTCGGATGCTTAGGCTTCGCACAAAGCGAAGGCAAGACAATGTCCTCATTCAGGTGAAATTCCGAGATCCTCTTCGGAAGAAAGGAAGGGTTAGGTCGCAAGACCACCTTATCCAAGTGAATCACCAAGTAGGGAGAGCTGCAGGACTAAGTGCCAGCTCCGACACCCTACGAGCCGAAGTTATAGCCACCAAAAAGGCAACCTTTTTGGACAACAGAGACAACGAGATCTCCCTGATCTTTTCAAAAGGAGCATGTTGCAACATGGACAGTACAAGGTTCAAGTCCCATGGAGGCAAAGGCTCCCTCCTAGGAGGGGCCAAGTGTCGCACCCCCTGAACAAAAGTGCGAATCAACGAATTAGACGCCACTGGGCGCTGAAAAAAGAACGGCCAGCGCAGAAATCTGACCCTTAATCGTGGCCAGCGCCAAACGCTGGTCCACTCCAGTTTGAAGGAAAGCCAACACTCTCGACACCGAATATGAGCGAGGGGAATACCCCCTGGACTCACACCAGGCAAAGTACGCTTTCCAAGTACGGTAGTAAATTTTACCGGAAGAGGCTTTTCTAGCCTTAATCAAAGTAGGGATGACCTCAGGGGAGAGACCCCTATCCTTCAGGACCTGGCCTTCAACAGCCAGGCCGTTAAAGCCAGCGACTGTAAAGCAGGATGGAATATCGGCCCTTGAGACAGAAGATCTTCTCGGAGCGGCAGACACCAGATTGACGATGTCCGCGTACCAAGACCGGCGAGGCCAGTCCGGTGCCACAAGAATCACCGCATGTGACTCCGAGGTCAGCCTGCGAAGGAACCTGGACAGCAGCTGAATCGGAGGAAAGGCATACATCAGGCGATACTGATGCCAGGGCGCCACCAACGCGTCCGAGGTGTCCGCCCGTGGATCGCGCGTCCTCGCCACGAACCTTTCCACCTTGTTGTTCAGACGAGACGCGAACAGGTCCACATCTGGAAGACCCCACTTCGTGCACAGCATCCGGAAAACTTCCGGGTGGAGGGACCATTCTCCCTGGTCCAGGGTCTGGCGACTCAGATAATCCGCCTGCCAGTTCTCTACCCCCGGAATGTGAACTGCCGTTATCGCCGGGACGTGCGTCTCGGCCCATGACAGAATGGCGGCCACTTCCCGAGCCGCTCGGGCACTCCTGGTGCCCCCTTGATGGTTGACATAGGCCACTGCGGTGGCATTATCCGTCTGAACCCGAACCGGACGGCCCCAAAGCCGGTCCGTCCATCGCAGAAGGCAAAGTCTGATCGCCCTCAATTCCAGAATGTTGATCGGAAGGGACGACTCCTCCCCCGACCAAGTTCCCTGGGCGGACAGAGCGCCCAGAACACCACCCCAGCCCGACAGACTGGCATCCGTGGTGATCACCGTCCACAACAATGGACGAAAAGATTCGCCCCCCGACACCGCCGGGGACTGGAGCCACCACAGAAGGTCCCTTCTGGTGCGTTGGCTCAATGAGATCCTCAGATCCAGGGACTGCGGACGCCCGTCCCATTCGGCAAGAATCTGGAGACCCCCCGTGTGAAACTGGGCAAAGGGGATCGCCTCGAAAGCCGAGACCATTAAACCTAGACATCTCATGCATGTCCGGAGAGACGAGTGTCAGTTGTCCCTGAGGGACCTGACCTCGTCCTGAAGTGTCCGGAGCTCGTCTTCCGGTTTGGAAGACCCTCGCTTGAACAGAGTCCAGGATCATCCCCAGGTAGGGAAGACGAACCGACGGACACAGCGTTGACTTCGGAAAGTTTATCGTCCAACCGAACTCCTGCAGAGTCTATATCGTAGTGGACAGGTCAGTCACCAGGTCCTGACTGGTTGCCGATCGAAGCAGGATATCGTCCAGATACCCCAAGACAGAGATGCCCTGGGCTCGTAACAGAGCCAGGACCGGCGCAAGTACCTTGGTGAAAACCCGCGGAGCCGAAGCGAGACTGAAAGGTAACGCCATGAATTGATAGGGATCCTCCGCAATGGCGAAACGAAGGTACCTCTGGTGACCCTCGAAAATGGGGATGTGAAGGTACGCATCCTTCAAGTCGATGGAGGCCATGAATTCCCCCGGAACCAGGGCAGCCACCACCGATCGCAGGGATTCCATGCGGAACTTGCGAACCCGCACAAAGCGGTTCAGAGCTTTCAAGTCCAGAATCGGACGTACCTTGCCCTCCTTTCTGGGCACAGTGAACAGATTGGAGTAAAACCCTCGAAATCTGTCCCGATGAGGCACCGGAACCACCACTCCTTGAGTCCGCAGGTCCCGCACCGCCAGGTGCAGATCCTGCAAGCGCTCCGGAGATAGCTGAAGATTTGAGGGGAAATATCTGCCCGCCGGCCAAGAGAGAAACTCGATCTTGTAACCAGATCAAACGATTTCCTGAACCCGGCTGTCCCGGATACGGGCCAGCCAGGGTTGAAGAAAACCGAGCAAACGTCCCTCCACCCCAGAACCGGGTGAGGGCGCCCCTTCAGGCCGAATTGGTATGGGCAGCGGACCCGGACTGGCCGGACTTCTGCTTACCTGCCCACGGCTTCTTCCCGCGAACAGACTTATTCTTGCGAGTGTGGGGTAAGAGAGTGCTCTTACCCCCGGAAATTCCCTTTATCAGAGTATCCAAAGACTTGCCAAAAAGGCGAGATCCCGCGTAGGGAAGATTAGCTAGAGTCTTGCGAGAGGATTGGTCAACCGACCAACATTTCAGCCATATCAGGCGACGGTTCAACACCGCTACACTGGAGAGGCGTGCAGCCAAAGGGACCAAATCCAAGTCCGCATCGCACAAATACATGACACCCTGATGAATTTGATCTACCATAGCCAATGTTGTCGGCGGAGCAGAGTCAGCCACCAGGGTGCGCCTGAGCACCTGCGTCCAATCCGTAATAGCTTGGGCTGCCATAATGGAAGCAAAAATAGGCTTCAGCATAGAACCAGCAACCGTATAAGCATGACGGGCCAGAGACTCCAATCTCCTGTCCGTAGGGTCCCGGAACACCGGGGTATCCTCAGCAGGAATCGCAGTATATTTATTCAAAACTGCCACCGCGTGATCCACCTGAGCAGCACACACCAACGCTCATCAGTGGTGGGTGTAAATGGATAACGCAGCTTGAACTTACTTGGCACAGTAAAGGGCTTCTTTAAATTGCGCCATCAACAGTGCGCTGAAATTCCGCAGGGCAGGGAAAAACCTGCGCTGTTTTGCGTTTCCTTTGCGTCCCATAAGAGGACATCAAAACAGGAGGACTTGGTTCATCCTGCAGACGCAGTGTTTCCTTGATAGAAGTAATCAACTCATCCATGAGTGCAAGCTCTTCAGGCGAGCCGGGGGGAGAAGTATCAACTCCTTCTACCTCAGCCTCCCCCTCAGACCCCACAAGGTCCAGAGATGAACGAGACCCTGAGAAGGGCACTCCAGCCATAGCAGCCCCATCGCCCTCTGAATCAGAGGAAATAGATAACCTGGGCCGTTTTGCGGATCGATCAGCCATTAGCATCTGCACCTGAGAAGCCAAGTTCGCTACAACAGCAGCCAGATCAGCCCCCTTCGGGGGATGCAGCAGCCCCTTTGCCCCCCACCAGGGTGGGAGGAAACTTGCAATCCTGAGAATCCATGCCCCAGTATCAACTGAAATAAAGGACCGCCCCTTTAAGACCGCGGCGAGCGCAGCCCACCGCACACTACTGGATGTACCGACCCCCGCAGGGATAAGGAGCACTGAGCAAGGAAATACAGGATAAGGAAGGTAAAAACCTGGAGAGAGCACACAGCTGCTGCCACCGATCGCTGTTCCAGTGAAAAAGGAAGTGATGCAATGACTGACCGCCCTATATAGCCTATGAAGGCTTCACAAACATGGCCGCTCGGCTGAGGGAATTTAGGCAATGGCGCCAAAACACCGCACTGTACCACACAGGGCCGGTCACCACAGTTTGCCGAAAAAAATGGCGGGCCGCTCAGCGGTCGCCGCACAGCATGTCTGAGCCCAGTCTGCCCCATACATCTCACACAGCAGAGCGGGAGAGCCCCCCCCCCCCCCCCGCAGCCCACAGAAAGGCAGCTATCACAGGAATCTGACAGGGAGCTCAGCACTTACACAGACATGCGGGTCACACAGTCACAGACTGACACCCAAACAGACAGGTCCCCACATAGAAAAACACTTACCATTCCGGATGGCGTGGGGAGCCTTCTCTAGCGACCAAACCGCTGTACTGAGAACAGGGAGTGTCGTAGCCAGGACGCAGTGGACTGCTGTGCGAAACCGCAAATGGCGTCCGGTGAGGTAGCCACCTCACAGGCAGCATCCCTGCAGCGAACAGGGATGGGTCGTTCAATATGCCAGGGAAACCTGAGCTGAACACTCGATGGCAGGCTGGGGAAACCCCTGGCTCTCAGCCCTGGGATCCAGGGTGGCCAGTCCGAGACCCAGCTCCGCATGATCATCTTCATCCGAAGAAAACTAAACTAATGCTGAGAAAAAAACAGCTAAGTAAAAGAAAGAGAAAAATACTTGAAATAAAATCAAAAAGAGGATAGAAGGCTGAGATTGAAAGCCCAAGCACAGGAACAGCCAGCTACTCCTAAGCTAGGCAATTGAAAACTGAGTTGAGAATGCTGGAAGCAGGGAGGTATTGACTGAGGGGACCGCCCCCTAGGGGTGTGATATGCTAAAAGCTTTGATATTAACAAATCTTGTTGCCTAGCTACTCCTGCGGAGCAAAGGTCAATTACCCATTGGTGAAGATTATGAAGGGGCGGCGACTGTCGGAGGACGTAAGAGAAATGTTTTTTCATTTAGGCAAAAGTCTCTACCACCCCTCCGAAAAACCAATCTGCGGTGAATCGATTTTTTAAAGGCCGTAGAACTGTGGCAACCAGGCATTTAGGAGGAGATCCTGCCACCTCCCGAATGCCTTTTTTTTTCCTCCAGCCAAAGCTGAATTTTGTGTTGGAGTAATGTGCTGCACCACAGGCAAAGCGTTTGGCTTGCAGTTTTGGTGCCAAACTTGACAAGTCAAGTTAAAGTAGAACTACAGGCAGAACTGTTTTTTGATTTTGGATAGAGTTGAGAGGGATTAGAACCCCTGTCAGGTTTTTATTGCTGTCTGTGCCTGTTATAAAGATTGAGCCTCTATTTGTCATGGTCACCATTGTCACTGAGTGAAAGTAAAAAGAAAATCCGGAATTTTGGGACCCCAGGACAGTATCGGTGGAATTTTTCCAATGGGGACCACTAGACTAGTGACAACCAGGGATTCAATTACTTTGGAGGGATTTCCTCTCCTTCCTGTTCTGTTTTGGCTATGGTACAAGAAGTGAAGCAAAGATGGCAAAGATGGCTTTCCCTGTTAAAAAAAAGTTTTTACCTTTAGTTCTAATTTGCTGTGGCGGTGAAGAAAAAGCATTGCAGTATGCGCAAGGTGGGTCCCTTTGACTTCAACGGACAAGTCTGCCAGGCGGTGGTGTCTGTCAAACTCGCAAAGTGGGGTTGAATTTGCCGCAGCAGCAAAGCATGTCAGCCACAGTACAGCTGCATGTTATATTTTAGGTTCAACGACAGCTCAGCCAATCGCCTAAACGATTCCTTACAGGGGTCTCTAGATTCACTGCAAGCCTTCATTATTTTTATATGAGTTTTTATGCCATATGGATTGATGGCCTTCCAATAGTACAAGGACATTTCCATGCCAGGTCCGTACAAGCAGCTGACCACACACAATAATAAGGTGTGCGAGTCATCAGGCAAAAATATTTTTGTCATAAGACATATAGGGGTCGATTTATAAATGTCATCTAAGTCTAAGAGCCCATTCACACTAGCGTGACTTGTGAGGCAACTTGTGTTGCCCCAGGTAGCTTGACATAACAAAAGCAATGTTAATCAATCAGTACCGTCTTAATTGGCACTACTGAAGTTGCTCCGACTTCAGAAAAGGGTCCTGTACTACTTTGAGGCGACCAGTGATCCGACTGTCCCATATACTTCAATGGGAGTTGCCTCCTTATCTTAATTGACACGACTTGTTATCAGACTTTCCAGGAAGAACAGAGAGATTAGCCAGGCATTCCCCACAGACAAAGTCGCCTGCCTCTTCAAAGTAGTAAACAAGTCTCTAAACAAGTCTCTAAACAAGTCTCTAAACAAGTCTCTAAACAAGTCTCTAAACAAGTCTCTAAACAAGTCTCTAAACAAGTCTCTAAACAAGTCTCTAAACAAGTCTCTAAACAAGTCTCTAAACAAGTCTCTAAACAAGTCTCTAAACAAGTCTCTAAACAAGTCTCTAAACAAGTCTCTAAACAAGTCTCTAAACAAGTCTCTAAACAAGTCTCTAAACAAGTCTCTAAACAAGTCTCTAAACAAGTCTCTAAACAAGTCTCTAAACAAGTCTCTAAACAAGTCTCTAAACAAGTCTCTAAACAAGTCTCTAAACAAGTCTCTAAACAAGTCTCTAAACAAGTCTCTAAACAAGTCTCTAAACAAGTCTCTAAACAAGTCTCTAAACAAGTCTCTAAACAAGTCTCTAAACAAGTCTCTAAACAAGTCTCTAAACAAGTCTCTAAACAAGTCTCTAAACAAGTCTCTAAACAAGTCTCTAAACAAGTCTCTAAACAAGTCTCTAAACAAGTCTCTAAACAAGTCTCTAAACAAGTCTCTAAACAAGTCTCTAAACAAGTCTCTAAACAAGTCTCTAAACAAGTCTCTAAACAAGTCTCTAAACAAGTCTCTAAACAAGTCTCTAAACAAGTCTCTAAACAAGTCTCTAAACAAGTCTCTAAACAAGTCTCTAAACAAGTCTCTAAACAAGTCTCTAAACAAGTCTCTAAACAAGTCTCTAAACAAGTCTCTAAACAAGTCTCTAAACAAGTCTCTAAACAAGTCTCTAAACAAGTCTCTAAACAAGTCTCTAAACAAGTCTCTAAACAAGTCTCTAAACAAGTCTCTAAACAAGTCTCTAAACAAGTCTCTAAACAAGTCTCTAAACAAGTCTCTAAACAAGTCTCTAAACAAGTCTCTAAACAAGTCTCTAAACAAGTCTCTAAACAAGTCTCTAAACAAGTCTCTAAACAAGTCTCTAAACAAGTCTCTAAACAAGTCTCTAAACAAGTCTCTAAACAAGTCTCTAAACAAGTCTCTAAACAAGTCTCTAAACAAGTCTCTAAACAAGTCTCTAAACAAGTCTCTAAACAAGTCTCTAAACAAGTCTCTAAACAAGTCTCTAAACAAGTCTCTAAACAAGTCTCTAAACAAGTCTCTAAACAAGTCTCTAAACAAGTCTCTAAACAAGTCTCTAAACAAGTCTCTAAACAAGTCTCTAAACAAGTCTCTAAACAAGTCTCTAAACAAGTCTCTAAACAAGTCTCTAAACAAGTCTCTAAACAAGTCTCTAAACAAGTCTCTAAACAAGTCTCTAAACAAGTCTCTAAACAAGTCTCTAAACAAGTCTCTAAACAAGTCTCTAAACAAGTCTCTAAACAAGTCTCTAAACAAGTCACGGGGAAACTTTCTGGTAGTGTGAACCAGCTCTAAGACACACAGCTACACCTAAGACTTATCTATTCTTAATGGATTTTAAAATAAGAATTTGTAGAAGCTGTGTGAAATACAACTGATAAAGAGGAACTCAAGTTTAAGCATGTTGCTGCCGACTTCAGATACATGTACTAATCAGTGCCTGAAGTTCAGTGCTATCTTCCCGAAACTGCAGGCCCCCCATCACCACCATCTTGAACATAGGAGCCGGCTCTGGGCTCCTGAGGAACCACAACCACCCCCCCCCCCCCCACAATCTTGTGTGGCATTCTATTAATGGACTGCAGCATGTCCTAAAAGACTGAGGCAACGTCATTCTCATCTAGGTATAGGTAAGGATTTCGGAAATGGGAGCAGGTACCCCAAAAAAAAAAAAATCTACTCACTCCCCCCCCCCGCCTCCTTTAACCAGAATAAACCTGTACCTCCAATGCAGGCTGGGGGGGGGGGGGGGGGTAAAGGGGGAGAGCGAACCAGTGGGACTTCACTTTTTGAATGTAGGTATGCATTTGGAACGGAACAGAACCCTATTTTTCTTCCGTTCAAAAAACGGAAAGGAAGCAAAATCGGATGTCAGCGGTGTCATCCGCTGACATCCGCAATGCCCATAGACATACATTATGTCCGTATATCATCCGCAAACGGATGGGATGATATGCGGACATACGGACCGGATGACACAAATGTCATCTGCTCCGTGAAGGAAAAAAAAAAAAAAAAAAGGACCAGAGCGGAGAATAAAAACTGATCGCCCGTGTGAAAGAGCCCTAACACACCTAGCCATCACACCTATATTTATACTATACGTTGTGGTGCAGTATGATTTAAAAAAAAAAAAAAATAGTAGGAGTGTAAAAAAATGCAGGAAAAACATGCATCTGGCAGGCTTCGAGGAGGCATTGTATCGCCTGCACAATGTCTCTTTTAACCCTTAATTGCTGGACTACTGTGCAGCAACCATGTACATCAGGGTCAGTTGCAGCATTGCCCCATTCCCTTGTATGGGCTGCGTTTAGTTGGGTAGTGCCAGAAGGCAAGAGGGGATATAATTCCTGCCAAGCAACATCATTTTAACAAGCTCGCCTGCTGCCTTTTCATGCTAGCGTAAATGAGCCCTTAGGCCTCACTTACAAGTGCTCAATGCATTTTGAAGCATTGAGCCCATGTTTTTAAAGTGTTCACAGTGCATCAGTGGTAGAATTTCCCCTTTAGGGGGAAAAAAAAAAAAACTTGGAACAGAGGAGGGGTTTGGATAGCATTCATTAATGTGTGTGAAATGCGTCCTTAGTGTGGTATAACGCTATAACCCAGGTGTCAATTTTGCTGCAGCTCTAAGCCTTTGATATAGAGGCCTATTGGCCAGGTTTTCCTATGGCTTCATTCGCACCTGTGCGTCTTTAGGCATATCCAGGAACACAAAAGAAATTAGCAGTGTGCTTGCTGTGTCATTTTTTTAAAAGAGTATATTGATATGTATCTGTTGCACTATGCATTTGTGTTAAAAGAGGTATTGGATTTAAAAAAAAAAAAAGTTATACTCACCCAGGTGGATACCGCATTGATCTGATGATGCGCCTGTCCCCCAATGGCTCTGTAGTGAGAAGTGAGCAACCAAAGACCGCTGTTCACTCAGTTCTCCCCTCCGCTTTGAGCAGAAAGTCATGGCTGTCGGTCACCAGCTCACCGATTCACCTTGCTCTCCCCCTCCAGGCTGTGGGAAGGTGTAAGCAGCCGGCTCAGTCACTCAGCGGCTCTCAGAGGCTGAGCCATCTACCAGTTCAGGCATTTTGGTGGATCCCAACTATAAAGCCAGAATCAATCCAGCACCTGGACCGACTGAGTGATATCAGCCCACTGTTAGCTGAAAACGTATCACAGGAGTGCATGCTGAACTAAAAAACTTTGCCCATAGTACTCCTTTAACCCGCTTGCCGACCACCCCACACAGATTTACTGAGGCAGGGCGGCTCGGCTGCACATAATCACATAGATCCACTATGATTAACACAGCGGGAGCCAGACTGCGGAGGAGCGGTGGCGATCCCTGCCAGCCTCCCGCAATCCTAACAAACTGACAGAAGACCCGTCTGCTTATGTAAACAAAGCAGGCGGGTCTTTGGTCACACAGGCAGGGAGAGATCATGAGTTTCAAGCTAAGCTGAAACCCCGATCTCTCTGTGCCTGTCACAGAGCCACCCCCACACAGTCAGTAAGCACAAACCGGTATACATTTAACCCTTTGATTACCCCCGGTGTTAACAGCTTCCCTACCAGTGTCATTTATACAGTAACAGTACATAATATTTAGCACTGATTAATGTCACTGGTCCCCAAAAAGTGTCAAAAATGTCAGTTAGGGGTCCGATCTGCCTGCCCCATTGTCGCAGTCCCGCAAAAAATCGCTGATCTCTGCGATTACTAAAAAACAAAAAAATAAATAAAAAAAAAGTACAAAAATCTTTCCCCTAGTTTGTAAAACGCTATAACTTTTACGCAAGCTGATTAAAATACACTTTTTGGGATTTTTTTTTTACCAAAAATATGTAGCAGAATACACATTGGCTTAAACTGATAATAATTAGATTTTTTTAATTTATTTTTTATTGGGAATGTTTTATAGCAGAAAGTAAAACATTGAGTTTTCAAAATTGTCGCTCTTTTTTTGTTTATAGCGCAAATTCTAAAAACTGCAGAGGTGATCAAATAACACCAAAAGAAAGCTCTATTTGTGTGGAAAAAAGGACATCAATTGTATTTGGGTACAGCGTTGCACGACCGCGCAATTTTTCATTAAAGTAACAGTGCCGAATCACATAAAATGGCCAGGTCATTAAGGGGGTAAAATCGTTCCAAGCTGAAGTGGTTAAAACAGGAACGGGCAAACTACGACCCAGCGGACCTTTTAATCGGGCCTGCGGAGCGCACAGTGTTCCCCAACCCCAGGGCCGCGGACCGGTACCGTGTATCAAACAGTACCAGGCCGCCCGAGGAACTTCGGCAGTGGCGGCCGGGGCACACAGAGCAGTGCGCCCAGAGCCCGCCCATTGTGTGACAACAGCGAATGAAAATTCGCTATTGTCACACGGATCCTCCTCCTGGCCAATCAGAAAGCGAGTCCTCCCGCTTCCTGATTGGCCGAAAGGCAAACCTCATGCCATTGGCCGAGGAGGAAGGACTGAGGAGACGTTGGGGGACTGAAGAGAAGCGCTGCCTGAGGTAAGTGAGTGCACTGGTCTCGTGTGTGGGGGCTGGCATATCGGCATTGAAAGGGGGCACACTGGCATATCGGCATTGAAAGGGGGCACACTGGCATATCGGCATTGAAAGGGGGCACACTGGCATATCGGCATTGAAAGGGGGCACACTGGCATATCGGCATTGAAAGGGGGCACACTGGCATATCGGCATTGAAAGGGGGCACACTGGCATATCGGCATTGAAAGGGGGCACACTGGCATATCGGCATTGAAAGGGGGCACACTGGCATATCGGCATTGAAAGGGGGCACACTGGCATATCGGCATTGAAAGGGGGCACACTGGCATATCGGCATTGAAAGGGGGCACACTGGCATATCGGCATTGAAAGGGGGCACACTGGCATATCGGCATTGAAAGGGGGCACACTGGCATATCGGCATTGAAAGGGGGCACACTGGCATATCGGCATTGAAAGGGGGCACACTGGCATATCGGCATTGAAAGGGGGCACACTGGCATATCGGCATTGAAAGGGGGCACACTGGCATATCGGCATTGAAAGGGGGCACACTGGCATATCGGCATTGAAAGGGGGCACACTGGCATATCGGCATTGAAAGGGGGCACACTGGCATATCGGCATTGAAAGGGGGCACACTGGCATATCGGCATTGAAAGGGGGCACACTGGCATATCGGCATTGAAAGGGGGCACACTGGCATATCTGCATTGAAAGGGGGCACACTGGCATATCTGCATTGAAAGGGGGCACACTGGCATATCTGCATTGAAAGGGGGCACACTGGCATATCTGCATTGAAAGGGGGCACACTGGCATATCTGCATTGAAAGGGGGCACACTGGCATATCTGCATTGAAAGGGGGCACACTGGCATATCTGCATTGAAAGGGGGCACACTGGCATATCTGCATTGAAAGGGGGCACACTGGCATATCTGCATTGAAAGGGGGCACACTGGCATATCTGCATTGAAAGGGGGCACACTGGCATATCTGCATTGAAAGGGGGCACACTGGCATATCTGCATTGACCACACAGTCCATCTACTCTTGGTCCGGCCCCCGGGTCCAATATATGAACCCATTGCTGCCCTCGAGTCAAAAAGTTTGCCCACCCCTGAATTAAAAAGTATTCGGTTCTCTTTGCATTTCTTCTTTGGTGTAAAAACCCTGGTGAACCTGCCAGCCCCCTGCTTCCTTATTTCAAACTAACAAAGCTAGGCATGAAAGCACATCCTTCCCAGCGTGGTCAGTTTTCTGGCTGTGCTAGAAGCACAGTCTGTCTATCCTCCAATGATCAGACTTGTGCTGACACACCCCCTTCCCCAGCACAGCCATTCACTGGGAAGATCAGTGCACTGCTGTTTTTCCAAGCCTCTTATACAGCTGAAAACAGAGGGAATGTGATCACTAAAAAAAACAAAAAAGTATTTTTAATTTGTTTCACATACAATCCTTAAAAAAATTAAAGGAACACTTTATTAGAGTACAGCATCAAGTCAATTAAACTGCTGGGATATTGACCTGGCCGGTTAAGTAGCAGAGGGGGTTGTTAATCAGTTTCAGCTGGTTTGCCGTTTATGAAATAAAAACAGGTGCACTAGACGGGCAACAATGAGACAACCCTAAAACAGGAATGGTTTTACAGGTGGAGGCCACTGAAAATTATTTTTCCTACTCCTCTTTTCTGACTGTTTTTGACTAGTTTTGCATTTGGCTAGGGTCAGTGTCACTATTGGTAGCATGAGGCGATACCTGGACCCTATAGAGGTTGCACTGGCAGTCCAACTCCTCCAGGATGGCACATCAATACGTGCCATTGCCAGAAGGTTTGCTGTGTCTCCCAGCACAGTCTCAAGAGCAGGGAGGAGATTCCAGGAGACAGGCAGATACTCCAGGAGAGCTGGACTGGGCCGTAGAAGGCCCTTAATCCATCAGCAGGGCTGCCAGAGCCCTACCAAACCTCCTCCAGCAGGCCACTGGTGTGAATGTCTCTGACCAAACAATCAGAAACAGACTTCATGAGGGTGGTCTGAAGGCCCGATGTTCTCTAGTGGGCCTTGTGCTCACTGCCTGGCACCATGGAGCTTGATTGGCATTTGCCAGTGAACACCAGAATTGGCAGGTCTGCCACTGGTGACCTGGGCTTTTCACAGATGAGAACGGGTTCACCCTGAGCACGTGACAGACATAAAAAGTGTCTGGAGAGGCCATGGAGAACGGTATACTGCCTGTAACATTGTTCAGCATGACCGGTTTGCTGGTGGGTCAGTGATGGTCTGGGGAGGCATATCCATGGAGTACAGACAAGACAATCGCACCCTGACTGCCATTAGGTATTGGAATGAAATCTTTGGACCCATTGTCAGATCCTACGCTGGTGCAGTGGGTCCTGTGCTCCTCCTGGTGCACGACGATGCCCAGCCTCATGTGGCGAGAGTATGCAGCCAGTGCCTGGAGAATGAAGGAATTGATACCATTTAATGGCCCCCCACGCTCGCCTGACCTAAATCCAATGGAACATCTTTGGGACATTAGGTTTCTGTCCATTTGCCACCATCAGGTTGCACCTGAGTCTGTTTAAGAGCTCAGTAATGTCCTGGTCCAGATCTGGGAGTAAATACCCCAGGACACCATCCGTCGTCTCATTAAGAGCGTACCCCTAAGTTGTCAGGCATGCATACAAGCACGCGGGGGCCATAAAAACTACCATTCTGAGTTGCTGCATTGAAATTTCAGCAAAATGGACTAGCCTGCTGCATCATTTTTTTCACTTTGATTTTTGGGGTGTCTTTGAATTCATCTACATCTACAGTGTCTTGAAAAAGTATTCATTTCCCAAGAAATTTTCCACATTTTGTCACGTTGCAACCAAAAACTTAAATGTATTTTATTGGGATTTTATGTGATAGACCAACACAAAGTGGCACATAATTGTGAAGTGGAAGGAAAATGATAAATGGTAGAGCTGCACAATTCCGGATAAAATGAGAATCACGATTTTGTTTGCATAGAATAACGATCGCGATTCTCTCATGATTCTCGGCGTAACATCTTTTAAATTATACAAAAAAAAATTGTGCTAACTTTACGGTTTAGTTTTTTAAATTCATTAAAGTGTATTTTTTCCCAAAAAACTGCTTTTTTTTCTGCGCAAATACCATGCGACATAAAATATTGCAACAATCGCCATTTTATTCTCTAGGGTCTCTGCTAAAAAATAAATAATACATACATTGCATATCGCAGTGCGAACTGACAGTATTGGATCGCACTGGTGTGAACCGCCATGCGATCCGATTCTGCTGTGGACCCAAAAAAGGGTCCTGTGCGTTTTCAGTCCGAATCAGATGCAAATTCAGCCATACAATCTGTATGGCTGAATTCCCAGCAGTGCGCTCCGAATCACATGCAATGTCTGTCATTGCTGTGGTGTGAACCGGGGCTTACAGACAGAAGTTCATTCCTTTGATCTAAAAGAATGAAATGATACATTGTATAACATTGCATTTAAATTATCTAGCAGCCTTAACAATGTTGATAAACATTTAATGGAGGCTTTTTTTTTTTTTGACAGCTGTGAGTGAGCGAGAACATCTCTGAAAGAAGCGAGGACATGCCGATTTAGGATCGTGGGGGGGGGGGGGGGGGGGGGGTCGCTTGGGCAATGAATCCAGATTGCGATTTTTTAATGATTAATAGTGCAGCTCTAATAAAAATGGTATTCACATTTTTTTACAAATAAATATGTGAAAACTGTGACATGCATTTGAATTCAGCCCCCTTTACTCTGATACCCCTAACCAGGGCTGCTGTTAGAAATCGCGGGGCCCCGTACGAAGATGAGATGAGAAAAATATACAGGCTGGGCAGTTGGAGCTCAGTGATCAGAGAGACAGAGAGAGAAAAACAAAGTTACAATTTACAAATAAACTCCTGAGCAGAGATAAGTGCTGGGGGGGGGGGGGGGGGGGGGGATTAGTGTAGGGAGGACTGTCTCTTTCTCAACAGATAAAAGCTGATAGCAGGGAGAGGGACAGATCAGATTCAGGTGCTGGAGGAAGATTTCTGTATTTGTTGTCCATCACTAATCCCCCTCTCTGTGTGGGCCCCCCTGTGTGCTCGGGCCCCCTACAAGAGGGCTGGTGGTCCCCCCTATCAGCGGCCCTGCCCCTAACTAAAATCTAGTAGAACCAATTGCCTTCAAAAGTCACCTAATTAGTAAATAAAGTCCACTTGTGTGTCAATTATTCTCAGTATAAATACAGCTGTTCTGAGGTTTGTTAGAGAACCTTAGTAAACAAACAGCATCATGAAGGCCACGGAACATATCACAGGTCAGGGATAAAGTTGTGGAAAAGTTTACAGCAGGGTTAGATTATAAAAATAATATCCCAGGCTTTGAACATCTCATGGAGCACCGTTTAATTTATCATCTGGAAATGAGGAGTATGGCACAACTGCAAACCGACTAAGACATGGACAGCCACCTAAACTGACAGGCCGGGCAAGGAGAGCATTAACCACTTGCCTACTGGGCACTTATACCCCCTTCCTATCCAGGCTAATTTTCAGCTTTCAGCGCTCTCACGCTTTGAATGACAATTGCGCGGTCATGCTACACTGTACCCAGATGAGATTTTTATCATTTTTTTTCACACAAATAGAGCTTTTTTTGGTGGTATTTAATCACCTCTGGGTTTTTTATTTCTTACAAAAAAAAAAAAAAAAAAAAAAAGAAAATTTTGAAAAAAAAAAAAAAGTTTTTCTTATTTTCTGAGTAAATTTTGAAAATAAATAAATTTTTCGCCTTCACTGATGGGCGCTGATGAGGTGGCACTTATGGGCACTGATGAGGTGGCACTAATATGCCGCACTGATGAGCACTGATAGGCGGCACTGATGAGCACTGAGAGGTGGCACTGACGGGTGGCACTTAGAGGCGGCACTGATGGATACTGACGGGTGGCACTGATCAGCACTGATGGGCAGCACCATCAGTGCCCACACTGCTGCTAGTCACCAAACATATGAGATCATCTCTCATCGCCAGCTCTCTTCCTCAAACAGAGACTGCGTGTGAGGAAGGAGCAGAGCCCGATCGGCGGTAAGGGAACACACAGCAAGGTAATCAGGGCACAGATCACCAGTGCCCTGATTACTGAAGAGGGGAAATAATGCCACATCTGCCCACAGTGCCCGACATCAGTGCCCACAGTCAGTGCCCATAGTGCTGCTAGTCAGTGCCCATCAGTGAGGGGAAAAAAGTATTTAAACCCCTGCTGACTTTGTATGTTTGCCCACTGTCAAAGAAATGATCAGTCTAATTCTAATGGTAGGTTTATTTTAACAGTGAGACAGAACAAAAAAATCCAGAAAAACGCATTTCAAAAAAGTTATAAATTGATTTAAATTTTAATGAGTGAAATAAGTATTTGACCCCTTCGCAAAACATTACTTAGTACTTGATGGCAAAACTCTTGCTGGGAATCACAGAGGTCAGACATTTATTGTATTTGGAATCCAGGTTTGCACACATCTCAAGAGGGATTTTGTCCCACTCCTATTTGCAGATCCTCTTGAAGTCATTAAGGTTTTGAGGCGGACGTTTGGTAACTCGAAACCTTCAGCTCCCTCCACATATTTTCTATGGGATTAGGGTCTGGAGACTGGCTAGGCCACTCCAGGACCTTAATGTGCTTTTTCTTGAGCCACTCCTTTGTTGCCTTGGCCGTGTGTTTTGGGTCATTGTCATGCTGGAATACCCATCCATGACCCATTTTATATTGCCCTGGCTGAGGGAAGGAGGTTCTCAATCAAGATTTGATGGTACGTGGCCCTGTCCATTGTCCCTTTAGCAGAAAAACACCCCCAAAGTATGTTTCCACCGCCATGTTTCACAGTGGGGATGGTGTACTTGGGGTCATAGGCAGCATTCCCCCTCCTCCAAACACGGCAAGTTGGGTTGATGCCAAAGAACTCGATTTTGGTCTTATCTGCCCATAACACTTTCACCCAGTTCTTCTCTGAATCATTCAAATGTTAATTAGCAAACTTCAGACAGGCAGAGGGACCTTGCGGGTGCTGCAGGATTTCAGTCCTTCATGTGTGTTACCAATTTTTTTTCTTGGTGATGATGATCCCAGCTGCCTTGAGGTCATAGACAACATTCTCCCGTGTAGTTCTGGACTGATTTTCATCGTTTTCATGATCATTGAAACTCCATCAGGTGAGATCTTGCATGGAGCCCAAAACCGAGGGAGTTGACAGTTATTTTCCGTTTCTTCCATCTGCGAATAATCGCACCAATTATTACCCGCTCACCAAGCTGCTTGGCGATGGTCTTGTAGCCCACTCCTGCCTTGTGTAGGTCTACAATCTTGTCCCTGCCATCCTTGGGAAGCTCTTTGGTCTTGGCCATGGTGGAGAGATTTGAATCTCATGGATTCTGTGGACAGGGGTCTTTATACAGGTAAAAAGCGGAGATTAGCAACACTCCCTTTAAGAGAGTGCTCCTAATTATTATTATTATTATTATACAGGATTTATATAGCGCCAACAGTTTGCGCAGCGCTTTACAATGTGAAGGAAGACAATACAGTTACAATACAGTTCAAAACAGGAGGAGCTAGAGGGCCCTGCTCGTTAGAGCTTACAATCTCAGCTTGTTACCTGTATAGAAGACATCTGGGAGCCAGAAATCATGCCGATTGATAGGGGATCAAATACTTATTTTACTCAATAAAATGCAAATCAATTTATAACTTTTTTCTGGATATTGTTATTATTCTGTCTCTCTCTCTCTTGCAATGACATTACAGCCAATGGAGTTTACAGTTTTTTGTATTTTAAAGTTGCACTTCGGTTTGTCAAAAAGCAATATTTATGTTTGTTTATGAAACTTTGTTTTATTTATAAAGATGTTATATTTCACAATGGCTAAGGCTGCATTCACATGTCAGCGTTTGGATCGCGGGCAGAACCGCCGCGGTTCCGCCCGCGATCCGGAGATTATTGCAAATCGCGGGACGCCTAGCGTTGCCCCGTTGATTTGCAATAGCCCCCCAAACGCAGAGCGATGTTGCCGCGATTTCCGCCTGCCGAATCGCGGCAACATCGCGCAAACAAAATCGCGGGACGCAATACGCTCCAAAGAAGTACAAGAGCTTCTTTGTACAAGAGCTTCTTTGGAGCGTATTGCGTCCCGCGATTGTTTGCGCGATGTTGCCGCGATTCGGCAGGCGGAAATCGCGGCAACATCGCTCGGCGTTTGGGGGGCTATTGCAAATCAACGGGGCAACGCTAGGCGTCCCGCGATTTGCAATATTTTCCGGATCGAGGGCGGAACCGCGGCGGTTCTGCCCGCGATCCAAACGCTGACATGTGAATGCAGCCTGAGGCCCCGTTCACACTGGGGCGACGCTACTTTGCCGGGCGACCTCATAGGTCGCGGCGCACTGCTCGCACCGCGACCTCGGAGCGGCCGGCACGGACTTCATAACATTGAAGTCTATGCAGGTCGCTCTGGGTCGCCCCAAAGAAGCTCCGGACCCTTTTTCTAGGTCGGAGCGACTTGTGTCGCTCCTATTAGAAAGGGTCCACAGCTTCTTTATGGAAGGCGACCTGTCAGGCGACCAGGTCGCCTGACAGGTTGCCCCAGTGTGAACGGGGGCTAAATCTGTGTCTGTATTGCGCGTTCAAACCTTATAAAAAGATATTAGATTTTTACCCCAGGAGTATACAATTTGTAAATGCTAGAGAAATGTTTAACCACTTTATGACCGCCCACATTGACACTACTGCAGCAATGTGGCACGATCCCGTCCAGCGACGTAGACCTACGTCGCTGGACTCCTCCCCCTGTAGGCGGCGCTCACACGCCACCGGAGGCACGCTCCCGCTGTATTCAGTTACAGCTGGAGTCGGGCCAGGGGAGGAGCGGCGGCGATCGCCGCTGCTCTGCCCCGATAGTCAGGGAATCGAGTTTGGAAATCCACCTGCTTGTGTAAACAGAGCGGGCGGATCTCCTAAGTGACAGGCAGTGTCAGATTGCAGGGTTCAGCATAGCTGAACATGCGATCTGTCCCTGTGTCACTCAGTCACCTCCCCCCACACACGTTAGTAAGCACCAGGCATACATTAACCCCTCCCTCTCCAATAAAATTAACCCATTCCCTGCCAGTGTCATTTTTACAGTAACAGTGCATATGTATAGCACTGATTACTGTAGTAATGTCACTGGTACCCCCAAAAGTGTCAAAAATGTCAGTCAAGGGTCCGATCTGTCCGCTGAAATGTCGCAGTCCTACAAAAATCGCAGATCGCCGCCATTACTCATTAAAGAAAAAAAAAAAAAACACCAAAAATGACAGAAATCTTTCCCTTAGTTAGTAAACGCAATAACTTTTTCGCAAACCAATCAAAATACGCTTGTGATTTTTTTTTACCAAACATAGGTAGCAGAAAACAAATTGGCAAAAAATTTAAAAAGATTTTGATTTTTTAATTTTTTGGGGGGGGAATTTCATATAAAAAAAATGTGAAAAATATTGTTATTTTTTCAAAATAAACCCTCTTTTTTTGTTTATAGCACAAAAAGTAAAATCGCACAGGTGATCAAATACCACCAAAAGAAATCTCTGTTTGTGGGAAAAAAAGGACGTAAATTTCGTTTGGGTACGGCGTTGCATGACCGCGCAAGTGTCAGTTAAAGTCGCACAGCGCCGAATCGCAAAAAGTGGCCTGGACGAAAGACAGCAAAATTCTCCGGTGATAAAGTGGTTAAATAATGCATTACAATTAACCTAAACCTATTCGATTTGTAGTTGACTAAAATGTATGAGATTTTATTCAACTAAAAATGACTAAAACACAACTAAAACTAAAAAAAAAAAAATCGCATTTCAGTCAAAAGACTAAAATACGACTAAAACTAAAATGGCATTTTAGTCAAAGACTATAACTAAAACGAAATCGAAATTTGCTGCCAAAATTAACAATGGTTGCTAGTGATGCTGATCAGTGATAATACTATACACTGTTACTGTACTAATGAAACTGGCTGAGAAGGGGTTAACATCTAGGGGCTATTGTTTGAAATTTACCTGCAATGTAATCTATTTCAAATTATGCAACTACCAGAAATACAGTTTACCATGTTATGTAGGAAATCACAAATCTCCCCACTTTCAGACCCCTGAAGAAAGGCCTGCGTGCCTGAAACGCGTCGGTTGGGAGGATTTCCTTCAGAAGCCAACATATGCCATTGAGTATATGCATCTCTCTATCTCCTTGAATTACACCCATACATATTCTCTGTATAGAACATTAAATGTGACACTTTAGATCTGTGTTAGATCTATTTTAATAATTTTGTTAATAAAATGATTTAATTTTTACTCGCTTGTGGAAGTGTGTTTGCCGCTAAAATCCCACACCCTAGGGAGACCCCCTCCACTCTGTCTGTTCAGTTTACAGGGATGTTGGCAAATCACTTCCAAGCTTTCATATAGCTGGGGTATACAATTTCTATTAACATCTAGGGGCAATCAAGGGTTCAAATGTGTGCCTCACAATGTGTAATGTGTGCTGCTTTTGCCTCGTACACACAATCAGATAATCGGACGACTTATCGTTCACTTTTTGTTGCATGATACTAGTATCGAACTCAACAATGCATACTAATCATATTGGGGTTTTTTTCCGTACGATTCTGGAAAAGCTTCCTGTTTGCATATCGGAGAGTGCAAAACAAAATCAATGGCAGCCAGGCTTTTTCCAGGTTATTTTAGCGTTTCTGATCATGCGCGGTCTTTGTCTATCGATTTTTAGCAAACGCATACTGTACTGATTAAACGATTGTCATTCGCTAGGCTAGGCCATCGTACGACAAAAGTTTTCCTGTTTGTCCTTTCGGATTTTGTTGGACGAAACGTTATCAGTTGTTGAAAGCTGGGTACTAACGATCAGATTATCGTACGATCAATTCGAAAGCGATTTTTTTCGTATGATTATCTGATCCTGTGTACGAGGCATTAGAGCCCATTCACACTAGCGCGGCACGACTCTGTACTACTTCGGGGGCGACTTGTGAAGTCCCGTGCACCGCGACTTCGGCACGACTTGCACGGACTTCATATAATGAATGTCTATGCAAGTCGCCCCTAAGTAGTACAGGAGCCTTTTTCTAAGTCGGAGCGACTTGTGTCGCTCCTATTAGAACGGGTCCTGTAGCAGTCAATGGACCACGAGGGACCGCGACTTGTCAGGCTGACTATGGTGAATGGAGCCTTACTGATCTGGCTGTTTTTTCTCCCTGCTATTTAGGGAGAAGCAGCAGCCAGATCGCTGTTCACAGCACACAGAGTTCTGGGTGTTTGTAAACACCGAATGCTGCGCGTGATTGGACACAGCAGATCTGCTGCCAAACGAGCGCTGTGTCAGGGGGCGCGCATTGAAGACGTTAGACTGGCAATGATGTACAGGTAAATGATCCGGCCTAATGACAGCTAGCAGCCGCACATTGCCGTGCCCAGGGGCTGCACTGGCCAGTTTGTGGGTCGCAGGGCAGCCGATTCATGTAAACTGGATGCCCGACGCTATTCTGCAACTGCACAGGTGTGAATAGGCCCCCCGATTTCATGTTCTGGTGACGTGTTATTCTCCCACCACTTCAAGTGACAACAATCCACCAATACAAATACAGTGACCCACCCAATCTAAAAAAAGAAACCTGCCAGAAGTTCCACCCTAAAAAAAAGAAACCTCACAGAAGTTCCACTCTAAAAAGAAAGCTGCCAGAAGTCCCCCACCAGCTATATAAAGTAGTTGTGCACAGGAAGTGATGAAGAATGGGGTGTAGAGGACACAGATGGGAGCTGTGCCATTGCTAGTGACAGGGTGGGCTGACAGAGCTGTATAGGACACACACATCACCCCCATTATACAGCACAATACCATCCCCCACCCTGAGCTCCCCTTTACCTCACAGCACAGCCCCATGTCGGTTGCTATGGAGATGAGTTGGGGGTGACTCCTCAGTCCCCCTCCCCATTCGCAGTCGCTTCCCTTCAGCGCCGGAGAATCCCCCAGTGCCCCCCACCGGCTCCCAGAACCCTCCCCTCAGCTCCCCGTTCACACTTACCGCCCGCTCAGGCCGTTGCACTCCCCCGGGGAGCCACACAGGCAACCACCGCCGCCAGCACGTCGCACGTTACGCTCTGCGTTGGAGACTGACGTCACCACGCACGTCGGGGCCCCCTACACAGAATACGCCTCCGACTGCGGATTGGCCGGCCAGAGCCGGTGATTGACAGCCGCTCCGATGAGCCCACCTCTAAGCCACGCCTCTGACGGCGCGATTGGCCGAGACGGATTTAATTGACAGGAGGAGAACAATGCAGGAGGGCGTGGCGTGCAGAGTACTGCAGAGGGAGAAATGTCATGTAGATGGCAGGGATGTGAATGATGGTTGTGGATGACAGGCCATTCATAGGGACATCAGAACCTCCCCTTCATTCTCTGAGACAGCGTAAGCTTGGTTGCTATGGGCAACTGCACCACTTTTGTTCCAGATAAAAACAAATCTATTCCCCCCCAAAACTAAAACAGATTGCAGCTGATCAGTCCTTAGATGTGGTGGCTGAAGTTTGTCTTTACTATTGCTTTATTTTCACCTGGAGATACTTCCTGTCCTAGGGTGACAACACTCCCTCACTGTACTGTATGGAGGAGCAGTGTAGTCACCCTAGGCTGCTCTCTTGATTTGGACTACAAACCCCTCCCCCTATCCTCATCATAAAGAAGAGCTCCAATCATAAAGAAGAGCTTCGCTTGTTCAAACCCTTCCCCCCTCCACTGCCACATTCAGCACCTTTTTAGGGGGAGCGGGTACCTGGTTGTGACAGGTGCCAGCACCCACATCTGGGTAAGATCGCTGCAGCAATCTCTGAGTATTTCCGACCCCTCCTCCATTCCCTTGTTTTCTTCTGGTACACACACAGGTCCCAGAAGATGGTGGAACCATTCAGAAAGCAGCGTGACTTGTGCAGTAGTAAACCGGCACTAAAGATGCCGGTGCCTGCACCCGAAGCCGATTGAAGAATTAGATCAGGGGGCCGATATCGCTGGATTCCTGGACAGGTAAGTGTCCTTATATTACCCAATTCAGCCCTGGACGATTTACCCCCCTTCATGACCAGGCTATTTTTTTGTGATACAGCACTGCGTTACTTTACCTGACAATTGCACAGCCATGCAGTACCCAAATTAACGCACAAAAAGAGCTTTCTTTTTGTGGTTTTGATCACCTCTGCAGTTTTTATTTTTTGCGCTATAAACAACAAATAAACAACAATTTAAAAAAAAAAATTTTTGACTTTCTGCTATAAAACACAACCAATAAAATATGTAAAAAAATCAAATTTCTTCATCAATTTAGGCAAGTGTGTATTCTGCTACATGTTTTTGGTAAAAAAAGAAATCCCAAAGAGTGTATATTGATTAATTTGAACAAAAGTTATAGTGTCTACAAACTAAGGGCTCTTTCACACGGTCTGCCTCCGTAGGCGGATCCGTGCTGCTCAGCGGGGATCGATCCGCCGATCCCCGCTGAGCCGGCGGATGACAGCTCCGTCTCCGCTTGCAGTGCGGAGAGGGAGGTGTCACAGCCCCCGCTGCTCTCTATGGGGAATCGGATGAGAGTGGACCGCCTGTCCGCTCTCCTTTGGTCCCATCCGATCCCCAGGATGGATGGAAAATAGGGTTTCCATCCGTCCAGATTTCACGGACAGGATCGGATACGGATGGCAGCGGGTGTCAGCGGATGTGTCTCCGCTGACATCCGCTGCCTCATAAAGCTGCATGGAGGATCCGATCAGATCCGCCTAAAAAACTGACAGGCGGATCTGATCGGACCGCCCGTGTGAAAGAGCCCTAAGGGATTTTTTGGGGGATTTTTATTTAGTTATTGTTACTAGTAATGGCAGCATTCAGCAACTTATTGTGGGACTGCGATATTGCGGCGGACAAATCAGACACCTGACACTTTTGACACTTTTTGGGGACTAGTGACACTAATACAGTGATTAGAGCTAAAATAAAATGCACTGTCACTGTACTAATGACAATGGCATTGATGGGGTTAACATTAGGGTCGATCAAAGGGTTAAATGTGTTCATAGGTACAGCTTGCTAACTGTGTGGGAGGTGCTTTTACTGTGGCAAGGCAGAGATCCGTGTTCCTGCTTAGCAGAAACACAGGATCACTACCTTCTCTTGTTTACATAGGCAGATCGCAGCTCTGCCTGTCTCCCGAACGATCGTGGGGTGCTGGCAGACATCGCGTCCGCCAGACCCCCTGATTAGCTCCCACTGTGTCCAATCACAGCAGCAGTGTGCGCCCCAGACTCGGAAGTGCAGAATAATGTATGGGTATGGGATTCCGCCCCGGGCGGCTGCCCTGCCTCTAAATGTATGTGGGGGGGGGGGGTCAGCACCTGGTTAAAAGTCAGCAGCTACAGTATTTGTAGCTGTTGACCCTCATTTTTTGTTTTGCCCAGACTGGAGCTCCTTTTTAAGATAGGGAGGAGAGGTTGTGAATTTCACAGACCATAGCCGGGAAAGCTTATAACAGTTTTTGAGATGTCATTCCAGTACACAGAAAGTGACACTTGTCATTGCTGGACCAACCATCTGCATGCAGCACACGCCCTGCCTCAGCCCACAGCTGAACGTAAACAAAGGGGGCGGAGATGTTGGTGACATCATTGACCTAATAGGGTCACAAAAATTATACCGTTGTCTCATTTTTCTGGCAGTACTGCCAACAACTTCGGCCCATTTAAAGCAGAAACTGAACTCCCCGCTATGCTCACCTCTACTTTCCAGTGATGCAGCAGTTATATACCTCAATGGCTGCTCTTATCCTCTTCTGAATGCTGTTTTTTTTCAGTCTCTTGATTGTTCAGTGATTGATTCACTGAATTAAAAAAAAACTAAACAGTAAAGTTGGCCCAATTTTTTTATATATTGTGAAAGGTGATGTCACGCCGAGTAAATAGATACCTAACATGTTACGGTTTAAAATTGCGCACACTCGTGGAATGGCGACAAACTTCGTTACCTAAAAATCTCCAAGGGTGACGTTTTAAAATGTTTTAACCGTTACCAGTTTAGAGTTACAGAGGAGGTCTTTTGCTAGAATTGAGATTTGTATGGAGAGAGATAGTCTGTCTATCAAATTACTGGACTCTATCAGATTACCGTTGGTCCTTTGGCAGACACGTGTTGAATCTGTAAAGAAAATATCTTGGTGGTCTCTCTATCCTGCTTTTTGGACATACAGGTAGACCTTTTGTTATTGGACTGTTCTACCCCAAGGCTACTGGATTAGGGGAGTTATCCGGTCTCTTTCCCCTATATGGGTTTTTGCTCTACCTATTCCATCTTTGGTCTGGTTTTGAGCTTATGAATACCTTTCACTCTAGCGAGTTTGATTCAGTGGGTTCCATGATATGATCACATTCTATTAAATCCTGTAGGAGATTTATCGATTGATTTTAAACAAAGGATACTGTGACATTATGAAATGCATGTATTTTTGGATCTTGAAGAAGCTCCTTAGATGTGAGCGAAACGCGTAGATCCACAAGCAGATCATATGGTCCACATTTAGGATTTAGGTCATGTGACCTGTTGTACACATGCATTGTCACACTTTATTATAACTGTATCTCCTTTTTAATATGGATTGTTTGTAATATCTAAGAAATATGAACTTTTTTTATATTCTATTTTATAATGTTTTGTTGATCCAGAGGCACATTTAAATCCACAATCCAGGTTTGGTAGATACACTTCCACCTTTGTCCTTTTCCCCACTTACCCGTACAATTCCACTACCATACCCGTTTACATTATATTTTGTCTTTTTCTAGAATTATTGCTCCTGCTCTAGCGATCGATGCGATACCTCAGATGTGTGATTTGAACACCGTTTACATTTGCAGGCGTGACTTATGTATGCGTTTTCTTTGGTGCGCAAGCTCACGGGGACAGGGGTACTTTACATTTTATTTTTTCCTATTCATTTTATTTTTTTCACTGTTCCTTTAAACAAACAAAAAATCTGATCACTTTTATTGCTGTCACAAGGAATGTAAACATCCCTCGTGACAGTAATAGGCAGTGACAGGTACTCTTTATGGAGGGATCTGGGGTCTAAAAGACCCCAAACCCCTCCATTCCCCTTTAAAAGTATCCAAAATGGCGAAATTGGCATTTTTGAACACTGTCACTTTTTTAAATCAGCGCTGTTGGCAGCCGAGTAAAACGGAAGTGACGTCGCTTCAGGGTTATTTGATCAGAGACCCAATCAAAGCCAAATCCGGCTTCGTTCGGGACTCTAACCACCCGACGGACATGCAGGCTGGTCGCTCGGGTCTCCCGGTGGGAAGGGAGACCCAGGCAGAGCGGCAGAAGGTGGCAGGAGGGGGGAATGTCCCCTCCCTCTTCCTGGGATAATGGCCGAGTGGCTGCTGAGCCGCATCGGTTGTTATCATTAGAAAGCAAGCTGACTGCCAGCTCTAAAAAACGGTACTAGGTTGATGCCTGGAGCTGCAGGCATCACCCCGGTACAACCACTTCTTCAAGCCGACGTACAGGTACGTCGGTTTGCAGGAAGTGGTTAATTGAACAAGCTATATTTAGAAACCGATTAGCTACTATGCACAGCTGCATCAGATCTTGTACTTTTCAGTTTTAGTAAATCAACCTCAAGTGCTAGGTTCACCTTTTAAAGCGGAGTTCCGGGCACAGATGTCATTTTTTAATAAACATACCCCCGGGACAGTCAGGGCTAGTACATTCCACAATGGCTAGCCTCTGATCTGTCCCGGTTCGCACTTACCTTTTAGAAGAAATACTTACTTATAAAATTTCTTCCACAGCGTTTCCATCTCTCTTGTGGGCAGCTGAAGCCGGCGCGGTCCTCTTCTGTGTCTTCTTCCGCATCTTCTTGTCCCAGAATGTGCTGCACCGGCCCCTCTCGTCACTTCCGGTGCGGCGCTGCATTCCTCCACAGCTTCTGGGCATGCCCAGAAGCTGTTTAGCAGGGGAATACGGCGTCGCCCGGAAATGAGGAGCGGGGCCGGTGCCGTCGCATTGATTCCTGGGAGCTATGACGTTCAGCTCCCAGGAATCATAGCGAGACAGGAAGTGACGGGGTGAGCCGCGGCTCCGAGGGAGGAAGTACTCTGAGGTGAGTATCTTCGATCTTCAATTACAAGGTGAGTAAATAAAAAAAATAAATAAATAACTATCCAATTCCTTTTCAGGTGAGGGCTACCTAGCGGAGGGGCACAAAAAAAAAATATCGTTTTTGTGCCGGAACTCCGCTTTAAGAAAAAATGAAAAGGTGATCTAATACCATACTCCATAGCTCCCAAGTGTCCCTGATTTTGAGGGACTGTCCCTCATTTGGAACATAGGGTTTGATTTACTAAAGGCACATAGACTGTGCACTTTGCAAAGCGCAGTTGATTTCTGCAAAAGCAGTTGCTCCAGACCTTAGTAAATGAGCAAAAGCTTTGCTGACTTCCATCATCCAATAATGTGCAAGCAAAAATGTTTTTTTAATTTTCCTTGTATGTGATTGGGTGTTCTTTGCAAAGTGCAGCTTTACCTTATTTGCTAAGCTCTGCAGCAACTGCACTTGCAGAGTGCATCTACAGTTTGCAAAGTGCACAGTCTATTTGCCTTTAGTAAATCAACCCAAAGTCCCTCTGTCCCTTCTTCCTTCTCATTTATCCCTCATGTTGGTCTGATCTATATAGCATACTTGCCAACTGTCCCGTTTTTGCCGGGACAGTCCCGGCAAATAGGAGCCTGTCCCGGGTAATTTACATTATCCCTGGAAGCGCCTGTTAATCGGGCTGCCCGTAAATGTTATGCAGAAGTAGTGCAGCTGAATGGGAAAATTATTCCAACTCTGCTACTGTGGCCTTAAGTTTGAAATTCCCTTTTTAATTTCCTGTAATTCTGTCTATATTGAGTAGACCCTATAATCTGATGATAAGTAGGCAGAGATTAATTATGTGAAGTGGGCGGAGCTTCAGGGAAGTGGGTGTGGTAAGTAATTGATAGCTGTGCTGCAAAGTGTCCCTGGAAATATTTTTCAAATGTTGGCAACTATGATATAGCTGTACAAAAAATGCACTATTTATTCTTCGAAAAGTTTTACGTGCGAAACCTTTCACCCGATTTCTAAATTACTGCATTTGTAAAATTCAAAAGCCAATATAAAGGAATAGTAATTGTTAAAAAAAAAAACACTTGTGAGTTTAACCAATATTTTTTTTTTTAAATAATTCTCCTTTAACCTTCCTAGCGGTATTCCTGAGCGTGGCTCGGGGTTAAATTTCAGAGCCAAAAGCGGTAACCCCGAGCCACACTCGAGGTACCGCCAGAAGCATCGCTGGATCCTGTAAAAGAGGTTTCTTACCTTGTCACCGGGATCCAGCGATGTGTCTCGGCGGTGTCTCGCGGCGGATCTTCCTCCCGATCGTCTCCGTGCCCCGGCTTCCGTCTCCTGCGACGTGACGTTCGCAGGGGGGTGGAACCGGCGGCAAATTCAAATGTAAAAACACACCAAACACACCGATACCATTCAAAATAAAAAAAATAAATCACATTAGATTGCCCCCCAGTGCCCTTTCCTGCAGTTTTACAGTACTTTTTATGTAAATATATATATATATATATATATATATATATATAAAAATATACATATATATATATATACTGTAAGCTGGGGAACAGGTAGCAGGTGCAAAGCTCCCTGGGATGAGCAGTTTTTCAGGCACAGATACCAAATCCAGTGTGCTAGTGACAAACAGTACGGTGTTTATTTGTGCTATATACAAGTCTATATACAGGTGCTGTACAGTGCTTTAAGGAAAACAAACAGAAATAATAATAATAAACAAAAGCCTAGCCGTGTCCCGGCACTTACTATACACAATGCAGTCCCTCACTAACTCAGACTGAGCAAGCCTACAGCTTGCCAGCTTCCCAAGACACACACTGACAGTGTTACCAACCTTCTGCTCTCCTAGACAAATGTTGTCTAAATTCCCAGGCTGGGGAGAGCACTGCTGTTTGTCTCAGGTGAGATTAAATTGGCCTTCTGAAGAGGACGAAGATCCAAACTGGATCATGGCTCAGAGATCCCTAAAGGTATAGGAGAGATGCCTGGGTGATATATAAACCCCGAACAGGACCTTTCCTGGCTCTCTCTGGGACACTCTGCTACAATACATTTATATACATATATACATATATATATATATATATACATATATACATATATATATATACATATATATATATATATATATATATACACATAATTCTTGTGAATCAGCAGCCCAAACCAACTGTATACATTATATATATATATATATATATATATATATATATATAAAATATATGTATACATAATATATGTATACATACATATATATATATAATAAATGTATACAGTTGGTTTGGGCTGCTCATTCACAAGAATTACAGTACATGCAAAATAATTGTGCCACTTTCAGCACCTAAAATCCAAAAGAATCATACCGCCAGGGAGGTTAAGGGGGGCATGGCAAGGGGTGTGTCCTATACCTACATACTTATGCTTATAGGTGCCGCTCGTTCCCATCACAGAAAGTTGGGAGGTATGCATATACCCTCTCTAACCCCCCCCCCCCCCCCCCCCATCCCTGCTGTACTTACCTCAAAGGAAGCTGAGCCTTCAGTGTCCATGCTGCCGGTCTAGCAGTCTGGAGATTTGAAATATCTGCTCTTCTCTATCTTGTCTGTGCAGCGCTTCTGGGATGGACCTCAATGATTGTGATTGGTCAGCAACTGCACAGTGATTCTCTCTGATCAATCCTGGAAGTGCTGCACAGAAAAGAGGGAGAAGAGCAGGGATCACTGACAACTCAGCATCCCTGGAGGCAAGTACAGCGAGGACCAGAAGGGGGGGGTGTTTTCTGGTGTTAAGCCCCGTACACACGTAGCGATCGTCGGCCGAACAATCGGCCGTCTTTTGTCCAGGGCTGTCCTGTCGGTTGAAAACTGCAAAAGACTGCACACAAATTTTGTCGGCCAACAACAGCTGACTGCAGAAGTGATGTCATGTGATGGTTAACTTTCCGTGTGTTTTTTCTTTTCTGAGCATGCCTAGTCTTGCTAATCTGCTGATTGTCGGCTGAATTCTGTACTGACTGGCGAACAATCGGCCGTTCTGGTGATGGCCAACAAATATTTTAAAGTCTGCACAACAGATTCTGTTCGGCCGAAAATGCGCTGTCGGCTGTCGGAAGCATCATACTAACAAGCCTACAATCGGCCGATCGGTCGGCAGCCGAATATTTGCAGCCGACAATCGGTACGTGTGTACGGGGCTTTAGTTCACTTTTAATTTTTTATGAAAAGGTAAAGGTGAAGTAACACTTTTAATGGGTCACATTTGGCAGCCGTATAGCCCACCAAATGTGACAGAGGGGCGTGTGTACATCCTTGTGTTATTTTAAAGCAGAACTAAACCCATCAAATTAAAGCCGATTGTAAAGTCTCATTTACTTTTCTTTTAAAATTCCAAACATGTTATACTTACCTCCTCTGTGCAATTGGTTTTGCACAGGGCAGCCCAGATCCTCCCCTTCTCGGGTCTCTGGCTGGAGCTCCTGTTGAGTGCCCCCACAGCAAGCAGCTTGCTATGGGGGGAATCGAGCCTGAGCCGCAGCCCCGTGTATCCATTCAGACACAGCGGTACCGGTCGACCCCGCCTCTCCCGATTGGCTAACTGAGTTTGATTGACAGCTACGGGAGCCAATGGCGCCGCTGCTGTGTCTCAGCCAATCAAGAGAGAGATGACTCAGGAACTCGCGGTCATCGCTGGATAGGGAGGCGGCTCGGGTAAGTATTAGGGGGGCTGAAGGGGCATGCTACAAACAGAAGGCTTTTTATCTTATCGCATTGAATGCATTAGGAAAAACATCCTTCTGACTTGTCAACCCGTTTAACCACTTGCCGACCGCTCACACTGAGCGTACTGCCCGCGTGCCGCCTGAGGCTCACTCCCGCTGTATTTAGACACAGCGGCAGTCGGGCCAGGGGAGGAGAGGAGGTGATCACCGCCGCTCTTCCCCGATCGTCGGGGATCGAGTGAGGAGATCCGCCCGCTTGTGTAAACAAAGTGGGCGGATCTCCTATGTGACAGGCAGGGACAGATTACAGGATTCAGCATAGCTGAACCTGCGATCTGTGCCTGTGTCACACAGTCCCCTCCCCCCACACATGTCAGTAAGCACCAGGCATACATTAACCCCTTGATCACCAATAAAGTTAACCTGGTTCCCTGCCAGTGTCATTATTACAGTAACAGTGCATATTTATAGCACTGATTACTGTAGTAATGTCACTGGTACCCCCAAAAGTGTCAAAAATGTCAGTTAGGGGTCTGATCTGTCCGCCGCAATGTCGCAGTCCCGCAAAAAAAATTGCAGATCGCCGCTAGATTGCCGCCATTACTAGTTTAAAAAAAAAACAATAAAAATGACATAAATTTCCCGTAGTTAGTAGCTGCGATAACTTTTGCGCAAACCAATCAAAATACGCTCATTGCGATTTTTTTTACCAAACATATGTAGCAGAAAACAAATTGGCCTAAAATGTAAAAAAAATTTGATTTTTACATTTTTTTGGGGGAATTTCATATGAAAAAATTTGAAAAATATTGTTATTTTTGCAAAATTGTCGCTATTTTTTGTTTATAGCGCAAAAAGTAAAAATCGCACAGGTGATCAAATACCACCAAAAGAAATCTCTATTTGGATACAGCGTCGCACGACCGCGCAATTGTCCGTTAAATTAATGAAGTGCCGAATCGCAAAATATGGCCTGGTCAGGAATAGGGTAAAATCTTCCGGTCTTAAAGCGGTTAAAAATACGCTCATTGAGAATTTTTTTGTCAAAGACATGTAGCTAAATACATTTTGGCCTAAATATATGACAAAAATTGAATATATTGGATATTTTTTAACTGTCAAAGTAGAAAAATATTGTTTTTTTTTTTCAAAATTGTCGCTATTTTTTTATTAATATCGCAAAAAATGAAAAGCGCAGAGGTGATCAAATACCACCAAAAGAAAGCTCTGTTTGTGGGAAAAAAGGACATAAATTTCGTTTGAGTTTGGCATTGCATGACCGAGCAATTGTCAGTTAAATGCGCACAGTGCCAAGTTGCAAAAAGTGGCCTGGACGTAAAGCAGGAAAATCCTCCGGTCCTAAAGTGGTTAAACCTTCGCCAACCTTTTTTAATTAGACCCCAGGAGCTTTTAGTCATAATGCGCTAGTATGCACCATTATGGCAGACTTACTAGGCAGGCAATCCCCTCCAGTGCTGCGCTTCCATCTTCTCCAGGTCTTCCATCCAAGTTCTCACTTTATAGTCGTTTGGTAGGCTTGGCAGCGATGAAGTCACTCCTGCGCACATAAACAATGACTGGCGGGAGAAGGGCTGATGACAGGTGGGACTGAAAGGGTCTCTTCTGCCATAAAAATCCTGCCTGTCAGCATTTTTTTGGGGGGTTTTGGGCTTCATTAACACGGGCATATGCATATTTTCTGCACAAAATGCAGGATCTTGTTGGCAGAGCTGGCAGAAGATCCTGTGTTAAATACAAGTAAAGTAAAACCTTGGTTTGAGAGTAACTTGGTTTTGTACTTGTGTTTAGATTCATAGTTTCTCCATTGGTATATTTGATTTTAATTATTTTTATTACAGGTACTTATATAGCATGCATGTTTGTGTGCATTTTTACATGCATTTATGAGCGCACATGCATACAATCTATCAGATCTATGTGGCCTTAGATAGCTGTATCCTACTTTTTTTTGTGTTTAGCTAAATGCAGCGCACTTTTTTGCATGAAGAAGCAGCTGTGTGTATGGGCTTATTGGTTACTATAGTGCTGCAATTAGATGCGTGCAAAACTATACTATATTGTCAAAAGTATTTGGACACCTGCCTTTACACGCACATGAACTTTAATGGCATCTCAGTCTTAGTCCGTAGGGTTCAATATTAAGTTGGTCCACCCTTTGCAGCTATAACAGCTTCAACTCTTCTGGGAAGGCTGTCCACAAGGTTTAGGAGTGTGTCTATGGGAATGTTTTGCTTTGTGCACTGATCTAAATCATTTGGTGTAGCGGGGATTATGGTGTGGGGTTGATTTTCAGGGGTTGGGTTTGGCCTCTTAGTTCCAGTGAAGAGAACTCTTAAGGCGTCAGCATATCAAGACATTTTGGACAATTTTCTGCTCCCAACTTTGTGGGAAGTGTTTTGGGATGGCCCCTTCCTATTCCAACATGACTGAGCAACAGTGCACAAAGCAAGGTCCATAAGGTTCTGGTGACCTGGGATTCCCTAAAGAATTCCCTAAATTGCAGAGATTTCCTCTAACTTCCTGTTTTGGCTATGGTACAGGAAGTGAAGCTAATGCCTCGTACACACGCAACGATAGTTGGCCGTGAATTTTCGGCCAACGTCCGATCGGCCGATTTTCGGCTTGTTAGTATGATGCTTCCGACAACCGACTTCGACTTTTCGGCCGAACAAAATCTGGTGTGCATGCTATAAAATTTTTGTTGGCCGTCAACACAACGGCCGATTTTCCGTCAGTCAGTACAGATTTTGGCAGACAAAAATCTGATGAGCAAGACTGGGCATGCTCAGAGAAGAAAAAACACGGAAAGTAAACCAGAACATGACATCACTTCTGAAGTTGGTTTTTGTTGGCCGAGAAAATTCGTGTGCAGTCTAGAGCACATTTCAACCAACACAACAAAAGACGGCCGATCGGTCGGCCGATAATCGTTACGTGTGTACGAGGCTTTAATCTCCTCAATGGGACGCATATGGCAAAAAATAAATTGACAGGGCTCTATTACTCTATCAAAAAAAATAAAGTTTTGCCTATAGTTCTACTTTAATGGATGGCATGCAATGACATTACTCCTGTGCAAGTACAGGATTGTAGTCTTCCTGGTGTTCTGTCAGAATAGCGCTACCTATCAGATTCTGCAACCGGAAGTGATGTTCGGAGGAGAACAACTTACTGCGCATGCACCATGAGTTCCAACATGGCCGCTATGCGTTCCAATAGGTTTCCTAATGTGACAGAACACGAAGCAGCGGCGGACGTCTTCTTACACCCACACAAGTCTTGAATTTTACATTTATTTTAGAAGTAAACTCACCTTATATACTGAAATAGACTATTTCACCACGACCGAGTGAAATAGTTTATTTCATTACAAAATCAGTTTGTCGTTAGCAGTGCAGGGTGTACCAAGATAGCCGTCGCCACCTTATACCTGCAGGTTTCTCGCTATATTTACTATAGAGAGATGTATAATACCCAAGTAGAACTACTTCACTATTGTACTTAAGTACCGAAAGGTGGTATCTGTACTTTCCTAGAGTAGAATTTTTTTCTCCTACTTCCACTTTTACTTCACTACATTTTTTCGATGATTTCAATACTTCTACTCCAATATTTTTTTTTTTGTGCTGCATAGTTACTCGTTACAATTATAAAAATTACCACTGCCAGAACAGTAGATGGCAGGTTTCATGAAGCTCAAAACGTGTGTATTATCAGCGCATACGAAAATAAAAGCTACTGTATGTATAAATGAAAGCTGCATTTGAAATAATGGAAAACAATATGATGTTCAAACTTTTGACTTCTTTCTTTAATAACTACATAACACAGTACTTGTACTTTTACTTGCAGTACTTGAGTAGCAATTTTTTTTTTCAAAACTACTGGTACTTTTACTTTCAGTAATTGAGTAGCAAAATTTTTAAAAAACTACTTGCAATACTTAAGTACAAAAAATGTTGAATACTTTAGTACTTCTACACAAGTCATTTTTTGATCGAGCACTTCCACTTCTACTCATCACTTTTTGATCGAGCACTTGTACTTTTACTCAAGTATGGGTTTCGAGTACTTTATACAACTCTGTTACTATATTACAATAATAATAGAAATGTAATACTGGTATTCAGACTATAAGGTGAGTTTACTGCTAAAATAAATATAAAATTCAAGACTTGCGTGAGTGTAGGAAGATGTCCGCCGCTGCTTCGTGTTCTGTCACATTAGGAAATCTATTGGAACGCATAGCGGCCATGTTGGAACGCATTGTGCATGCGCATTAAGTATTTCTCGTCTGAACGTCACTTCTGGTTGCAGAATCTGATAGGTAGCGGTATTCTGATAGAACACCGGCACAAAGGCAGCAGCTCAGTGTACATTCTAAAAGGTATTGCGAAGAGGCAGGTAATACCTAATTTATAACTCAATTTTCCTTCAGATTCACCAAAACCAAATAATATAAGGCCACACCTAAACCTAAAATTCGTATGCAATCAGGCAGGCCCTTTCACTACATACTATATACAGTATAATGTATGGCCAGCTGTAATTGTAAGCGATCACCTTGAAAAAGAGCCCATTTAGTTTAAGATTGAAGCAAAAAGCAAAACATTTGTATATAAATATAAAAAAAAAAAAAACCAAGACATTATATATACATTTTTTTCCCCCTTTTTTAGGCCTTGTGCACACTGGACATTATAAAAATGCCAGTAGCATTAGCTGTAGAAAGCTGTAGCTGTAGAATGAGTTTTGCAGCGTTTTTTTATTTTTTTGTTAGCAAAACTATACTCCCACAAAAGCTTATTGCTCAAAAACGCTGATAAATGCAGAATAGCCATGTTTTTCAGGCTTTTATCAGAGTTAGTAAATTTTTACAGATGAAATACTATTTCTGGGGTTTTTTCAGTCAAAAAATGCCTCTGCCAAAAAAAAAGCTGATAAAAGCTGATAACAGCCTATGTGTGCATGGAGACATAAGATAACATTCTGGGGAGTTTACTGGCTGCAGAAGCTGAAGCCAATAACAGCAGCTGTAAAAAAAAAGGCCAGTGTACATGAGGCCTTATACGTGATCATATTCCCTCTGTTCTCAGCTGCATAAGAGCTAGGGGGAGGAGAAGCAAAATTACACTAAGCTTCCCAGTGAATGGCTGTGTAGGGGGGGGGGGGTGTCAAGAAAAGTATGATAAGCGGAGGAGAGCAGGCCACATTCTCAGCATAGCATAGCTAGAGAACTGATCAAAGTATGCTCTCCTGTTTAGTGTGGTCAGTTTTAATAGGAAAGTAGGGGGACTGGCAGAAACACCGGGGATTTCACACAAAGGAAGCCTGCTGTTACAGCAGGCACCTATCAGGAAAATGTTGAAGTAAAAAATGCTTTAACCACTTTCAGACCGGAAGATTTTCCCCCTTAATGACCGGGCCACTTTTTTCAACTTGGCACTGCATAATTTTAACTAACAATTGCACGGTCATGCAATGCTGTACCCTAACGAAATTAACGTCTTTTTTTTCCTCACAAACAGAGCTTTCTTTTGGTGGTATTTGATCACCTCTGTGCTTTTTTTCTCTATCGCTCATTGACAGACGTAGTCTTCTTGATTCTCAAGAGCTGGGTTATGTTGTCTCCGCAGGAGTAGGACTAGGCAGAATGACAAAACGTTCTGGCTCCACCCTAGGGGCAGTCCCTGAGGGTATATCCTCCCTCTCTCTGCTACAGGGAATCAGTTTTTTTCTGTCTAGTCAGGAGTAAGGACCTAAGTTCCTTGCTGGGATCTTTTGGTCCTGGCAAGACTTTTTTTCTTTAAGAAAAAGACATTTTTTAGGTAGTTTTCTCCAGTGTTTTTTTCCTGTGAGATCTTCAAGCAAAAATGCCGGACTGGGCGACACTAGTGGTCACCCCAGCCGGCCTACGAGCGCGCGCAGACCATGGCATTGCGCTTGGTCGGCCGCGACATATTCAAGTAAGTATGCGGGGCCGGGCGACGGGCTGGATGTTGAGATCCAGTGGTCACCCCGGTTTCTGCCTAAGAGCGCGTGCAGACCAGTGCGCTGAGTCGGCCGCGACGGAGTCCCAGTAAAGGGACTGACTTTGCGAGTTAAAAGCTCGCTTGGACGCCAGGACCAGAGAGTCGAGGCGTCCACAAACCCCCACCTTGGTGGAGAGGGTATTATGAAGAGAGGGTGCCTGTCGGTTCGGTATGGTGAGTAAAACGTTCCCTTTTTTCCTCATTTATGAGGCAGTATATATTATGGGCCCCTCCATATATGGTCAGTATATATCTGATACTTACAAGTCCCCCTTGTAATACAGCATGTGTTTGTGGGAAGTGGACTTGGTTCAAGAGCTAACACTCTACCCAGCAGACTGTAAATTACAGCAGACATAGGAGGTATAATCCTACCTTATGTGCAGTGTATCTCTGTAGATCCATATGTCACCTCTTAGCAGAGTGCAGGTGGATGTGCTGGGAAGACGATATCGGCGGTCCGCCGCCATTTTGCCGTAGACCGAATGCATGTATGTCCTCAGGTCACGCCGGCCGCCATGTTTTTGGAGTCTTATGTCTCTTCTATGGGGGCGGCCATGTTTTGTGAGCCCAGCTACCTCGTGGAGGGCTGGGAACGCCGGAAGGCGTACACAGGGGGCGGAGCCACGCCTTCTGCCCGGGAAAAAAGCAAACAGCTCCTTCCAGTCTGTGTAAGACAGACGCTGACTGCAGTTTGTTGGAAACTGCACTGCATCGGTTGGTGAGCCTTGGGGGTCCCTCTCTCTCTCTCTGGGATCGAGAAGCAGGTACTCTGAGGGGCGCTATTGCGCTAGGGGGAGACACACAAAAAAAAAAAAAAAAAAAAAAAAGAAAAAGTTTTTTTGTTTTTGCTGGCAAAGGTGTCCTGTATTAACATGGACCCTGCCACTCATGTATCTCCTCCGGATCCCCTCGAGGGGTCTGCGGGATCCTCCAGCACCCCATTGACAATTGAATCTTTGTCAGCTATTATGGAAACTTTTGTGTCCCGGGTGGAAGTGGCTTGTCAGGGACAGGGCGCAAGAAAGCGACCCCCGCCTAACCCCTTATTATCTGAAACTTCGGATTCAGACTCTGAGCCTATTTCTGCAGTTGCAGGTACTTCATCTGGTATTGGTGTCTCGGGTCCTGTCTCTTCAGACAGTGAGGAGGATGTTTCGGCATCCGCCATAGCCCGAGAGGAAGCGTTGGTAAACGCACTCATTGTATCTGTTCAAGAGACTTTAAGGTTACAGGGTACTCCATCGGAAATAGCTGAAACTGAGATCCCTTTTGGGACTAAAAAGCGCATCAAAGTGGCGAAGGTTTTTCCATTGCCCAAATGTTTTGGCAATCCAATCGAAGAAGAATGGCGTCTGCCAAAACGCACTTTTAATATTTCTAAACGCATTGACAGGCGTTATCCGTTTGAGGAAACCCTTATTAAGAAATGGACAGAACCACCTGTGGTGGATTCACCTATTGCTAGATTGAATAAAGCCACGGTTATTCCTTTAGAAGACGCTCCGTCTTTTAAAGATCCAGTGGATCGCAAGATAGAAGCTATGTCTCGCACCATGTTTTCCTTGATTGGATCAGCTTTCAGACCAATAATTGCTATTGGTCTGGTTTCGCAGGCTGTAACTGAATGGACCAAGTGGTTACGCCGGGACTTAGAAGAAGTCCCTCAGGCGGTATCAGATTTGTTGGAACAAATGATACAGGGGTTACAGTTTGTATGTGATGCGGCGTTAGACGCCACTCCATTAATGGCGCGAGCATCAGTCTCAGCAGTGGTTCTCAGGCGTACACTGTGGCTAAAAGGTTGGTTAGCCGACCAAGGTTCCAAAAAAGCATTGGCTAATATCCCCTTTTCAGGAGAGCGTCTATTTGGAGCCAACTTAGATGAGATCATTAAGGATCTCACCGGTGGAAAAAGCACCTTTTTATCGCAAAATTTTAAAGGTAGAGGAACTCGTCAAAGACGAGGGCCTTCTTTTTCTGCTCACAAGAGGTTTTTTCGTCCAGCGGGTGAAAAAACTAAGTCCTCCAAAGCTCCTACAGGAGGCGTCAGGGGTCGTTGGTCGGGCAAGCAAAAGCCCGCCCCCTCCAGACCTGAAGATAAACCATCCAAAGCCTGAAGGTGCGCCCCCACCCATAACTGGGGTGGGGGGACGTCTTCGCCGGTTCCCGGATCCATGGCTTTCCAGAATCCCGGACAATTGGGTTTGCGAAGTCATAAGGTCAGGGTACAAGATCGAGTTTCGATCTCTCCCACCGGCGCGATTCTTCCCTTCCAATATCCGTCTATCTGCAGATCGTTTAGAAGATCTGAGGAGAGCAGTCACAGATTTACTACAACAAGGAGTGGTAGTCCACGTTCCTTGGACAGAACGGTTTCAAGGGTTTTATTCAAACCTGTTTACAATACCCAGGAAAGAGGGCAAAGTGCGTCCAATTCTGGACTTAAGAGCACTCAATTCTTTCGTCAACATAAGAAGATTCAGAATGGAGTCCATTCGCACGGTAGCAGCCTTCCTGCATCCAGGGGATGTCCTAGCGTCCATAGACATCAAGGACGCCTATCTTCACATTCCCATTTTCGCAGGACATCAGCGTTTTCTACGCTTTTCCGTAGAGGAGAACCACTATCAGTTTGTGGCGTTACCTTTCGGTCTCGCCACGGCTCCGCGGGTCTTCACAAAGGTGTTGGCCCCAATGTTGGCACTTCTGCGCCAAAGAGGTATATCGATTCTAGGTTACCTAGACGATCTTCTGCTTCATGCAGAGTCTCCTCAGACCTTGCTACAAAACATAGAAATTACTATGATTTCTTTACAGGAATTCGGGTGGCTGGTGAACCAGCAAAAGTCATTTCTGGTTCCCACCCAGAGGCTCGAATATCTGGGTCTAATTCTAGACACAGTCAGGACGAGAGTTTTCCTTCCGGTAGGGAAACTTCGAAAGATTCAATCAGCAGTCCAGTTGTTACTGTCCAACAGCTGGTCTTCCCTTCGGAAGTGCATGAGGGTTCTGGGGTTGATGGTGGCTTCATTCGAAGCAGTCCCATTTGCCCAGTCCCATACCTGAATTCTTCAGCAAGAGATTCTTCTCAGATGGAATCGGAATCCGGAATCCCTGGACAATCAGATACGATTGAGCAAACAGACCAGAGAGTCTCTGGTTTGGTGGCTTCGGTCTCCAATGCTCAGCCAGGGAAAGTCATTTCTGCCAATATATTGGACGATAGTGACCACGGATGCCAGTCTATCCGGATGGGGAGGAATTCTTGGTCAGTTATCTGTCCAGGGACTTTGGTCCCCGGAAGAATTCAGGTTACCGATAAATGTATTGGAACTGAGAGCGATCAGACTTTGTCTGATTCACTGGACCGAGCAGCTCCAGGGCAGCCCGGTTCGGATCCAGTCGGACAATGCCACGGCCGTGGCTTATGTCAATCATCAGGGGGGCACCAAGAGTGTCCGAGCGGCCAAAGAAGTGGCTTGCATTCTTCGCTGGGCGGAATGATTTGTTCCAACAATCTCTGCGGTGTTCATTCCGGGGGTGGAGAATTGGCAGGCAGATTATCTCAGCCGTCAGACCCTGGATCAGGGGGAATGGTCCCTCCATCCAGACGTTTTCCACCAGTTGTGCCTACGGTGGGGCACCCCGGATGTGGATCTGTTGGCATTACGATTCAACAGGAAAGTTCAGAGATTCGTGGCTCGCTCCCGCGATCCTCTAGCAGAAACCGCAGACGCACTGATCGCCCCGTGGGGGCAATACCAGCTAATATATGCCTTCCCTCCTCTCGCGTTACTGCCAAGACTTCTTCGCAGGGTAGAGGAGGAAGGAATCCCAGTAATCCTGGTAGCTCCGGACTGGCCTCGTCGAGCTTGGTACGCCGACATGGTCAGACTGGTGGCGGACGTCCCATGGAGACTTCCTCTCAGGGAGGATGTACTGTCTCAGGGACCGATCTTCCATCCTGCTTTACGATCGCTGGCTTTAACGGCCTGGCTATTGAGACCCAGGTGCTGAAGGACAAAGGTTTGTCAGCTTCAGTTATTCCTACTCTAGTTGAAGCAAGGAAAGTGACTTCCAGAAAGATTTATCATCGCACATGGAAGTCCTACATTGCATGGTGTGAACCTTTGGGGTTCCGTCCTCGGTCTTATTCGATTAGTCGAATATTGGCTTTTCTGCAACAAGGGGTTGAGCAGAAACTGGCCTTGAGTACTATCAAGGGTCAGGTCTCAGCATTAGCCATCTTCTTTCAGAAGCCTTTGGCTACTCATTCCTTGGTGCGGAATTTCATCCAGGGGGTGCGACATCTGGCTCCGCCAGTGCACGCGCCGTTACCCCCCTGGGATCTTAATCTAGTGTTGTCGGTTCTTCAGAAACCTCCCTTTGAAGATATTAGGGAGATTCCTCTACCCACGTTGTCCCAGAAGGTGGCCTTCTTGGTGGCTATTACTTCTGCACGCAGGGTGTCAGAACTGGCCGCATTATCTTGTCGTTCACCATATCTGGTGGTTCATAGAGATAAGGTGGTTCTTCGTCCGAATCCATCCTTCCTACCAAAAGTGGTTTCAGAATTTCATCTGAATGAAGAAATTGTATTACCTTCCCTGTGTCCTAAGCCCAGTCATCCTCGGGAATTTGCTTTGCACTCCTTGGATGTGGTCCGGGCGATCAGGGTATACTTGAAAACGACAGTCTCGTTTCGCAAGACGGATTCACTTTTTGTGATCCCAGATGGACCCAAAAAGGGGTTGCCTGCATCTGCCGCGACCATTTCCAGATGGATCAGACAGACGGTAGTGCAGGCTTATTCTATTAAGGGTCGGGAGCCCCCGTTCCCTGTTAAGGCGCACTCCACTCGGGCACTTAGTGCGTCATGGGCCTTTCGCCATCAGGCGTCAGTGGTCCAGGTGTGCAAGGCGGCTACCTGGTCGTCGGTGCATACCTTCTCTAAACATTATAAAGTTGATGTAATGGCATCGTCTGATGCCTCATTTGGCCGCAAGGTTTTGCAGGCCGCAATTTGAGGAGACCAGTGGTCTACCTCGAGGGTTTTTTTCCGTTGGAAAAATTTTTCTTTAGCCTCATTCTTTGTTTATAATGAGCCTTTAAAACTTCTAGTTTGGCACCGGTTGGGCCTTCTAGATTGGATTTGATTTTGTCAATCCCACCCCTCATTTGTGGCACTGCTTCTGGATGTCCCAGCTCTTGAGAATCAAGAAGACTACGTCTGTCAATGAGCGATAGAGAAAAATGGATTTTTGTAAGAACTTACCGTAAAATCCTTTTCTCTTAAGCTCATTGACAGACGTAGTACCCGCCCCTCTATCATTGAGTTGGGTTGGGTTAAATTCTCTGTACTGCTTTAAACAGAACTGATTCCCTGTAGCAGAGAGAGGGAGGATATACCCTCAGGGACTGCCCCTAGGGTGGAGCCAGAACGTTTTGTTATTCTGCCTAGTCCTACTCCTGCGGAGACAACATAACCCAGCTCTTGAGAATCAAGAAGACTACGTCTGTCAATGAGCTTAAGAGAAAAGGATTTTACGGTAAGTTCTTACAAAAATCCATTTATTTTTTGCGATATTAATAAAAAAATAGCGAACATTTTGAGAAAAAATGACATTTTCTACTTTGTCTTTTAAAAAATATCCAATATACTCAATTTTTGTCATATATTTTGGCCAAAATGTATTTAGCTACGTGTCCATGACAAAAAAAATCATAAAAAATGTATTTTTATCGGTTTGCGCAAAAATTGTAGCTTCTACAAACTATGGTGTAAATACTGGAATTTATGCAGCTTTTACTTTCTGGCTGCCTATCTCATTTGTTGAAGTGCTAAAATGACAGGGCAGTACAACCCCCCCCCCCCCCCCCAAATGACCACTTTTTGGAATGTAGACATCCTAAAGAATGTCCTGAGAGGCATCTTGAGCACATGCCTCTCAGGTGTTTGAAGAATGACAAAAAAAAAAAATATATTTTTTTTACACAAAATTGTCATTCAAATGATATATTGCTCATGCATGCCATGGGTATATGTGTAATTACACCCCAAAACATATTCTGCTGCTTCTCCTGAGTACACGTGTGACCCCAAAAACCAATCACCACCTTCAGAATTTCAAAGGGCGTAAACTTCTTATTGCACTTTCTCGCTACCTATCACGGTTTTGGAGGCCCTGAAATGTCAAGATGGTACAAGACCCCCCCCAAATTACCCCTTTTTGGAAAGTAGACACCCAAAGCTATTTGCTGAGAGGCATGTTGAGTCCATGGAATATTTTATATTTTGCCACAAGTTTTGTGAAAATTACATTTAAAATTACAACTTTGTGTAAATGAAAAAAAAAAAAAAAAAAACATATTGTCATTTTCCTGAAACTTTGGGCAAAATATAAAATACTCCATGGACTCAATATGCCTCTCGATTTTCCACCCTGGGACAGCGGTCATCCACTATTTCTTACTCCTTACCTAGCCGCATGTAAGTGCGACTCCCCCACTTGGGGTACACATATTTATGTTGCAGTCCCACAACTGCTGGCTAATTTCATGCATATCTACATTAGACTCATTCCAGTTTCTTATTTCTGTACAGGCATACTCTCCCATGCTCCTGATGAGTGGGCGATTAGGACCCACGAAACGCGTCGAGCTTACACTCCATTTATGAGTTTATGCGTGTTGTTCATTTTTAATCATGCTATTTATGCCATTACGCTTTTATGCTATGTATTGATGTCTGTTGTTAATATGCATTTTTGATATGTAATACATGTACCTAATAAATCTGTTATTGTATATTTATGTTTCTCAATCAATTTTTGCATCCACCTCATTCAAAGTCCCACTGGGCTTCCTTTTTTGCTTTTCTATGAAAAATGTGGGATGGAGGTGGTTTGCAATTGATAGTGTTTTGACCATTTCCCCTTATTCAATCTCTCAGCAAATAGCTTTGGGTGTCTACTTTCCAAAAAGGGGTCATTTGGGGGGGGGGGGGGTGTTTGAACTGTCCTGGCATTTTATGCTCAATCTTAGCCACACAACACTCATTCTTCTAACCACTTGAAGACCAAGCCTCTTCTGTGACTTTTTGTTTACACGAAAACATTTTTTTTTTCACTAGAAAATTACTTTGAACCCCCAAACATTATATATTTTTTTTAACCACTTGCCGACCGCCGCACGACTATCTACGGCGGCGGTCAGCCCCTCACAGGCAAAGTGACGTAGGTCTACGTCGCTCGCCTGTGAGGGTTTAGGGAGCGAGCGCGCGCCGCCGGAGGCGCGCTCCCGCTCCCGCGTGGTCACGGACCCCCCCGCGCGTGTGACCGGCGGACCCGATGTCCGCCGGCCACTCTGCGATCGGCGGGGGAGAGGGAGAAAGTCAGGCAGCTTGTGTAAACAAGCTGCCTGTCATTCTTCTCCCTGTATGAGAGATGATCACATGGATCTACTATGTAGATCCATTGATCACTCTGCATACAGTTGAAGCCACAGCCAATCACAGTTAGAATCACGCCCCTAGGGACACACACAGCCCCTCCCTCTCAAATAAAGTATTTATAGTTTATTTTTACAGTAACAGTGCATATATATAGCACTGATTACTGTAGAAATGTCACTGGTAACCCCAAAAGTGTCAAAAATGTCAGTCAAGGGTCCGATCTGTCCGCCGCAATGTCGCAGTACCGCAAAAAAAATCGCAGATCGCCGCCATTACGCGTTAAAAAAAAAAACAACAAAAATGACAAAAATCTTTCCCTTTGTTAGTAAACGCAATAACTTTTGCGCAAACCAATCAAAATACGCTTTTCGCGATTTTTTTTACCAAACATAGGTAGCATAAAACAAATTGGCCGAAAATATTAAAAAATTTTGATTTTTACATTTTTTTTGGGGGGAATTTCATATAAAAAAAAGGGAAAAATATTGCTATTTTTGAAAAATTTACGCTCTTTTTTTGTTTATAGCGCGTGATCAAAAAACCGCACAGGTGATCAAATACCGCCAAAAGAAAGCTCTGTTTGTGGGAAAAAAAGGACGCCAAATTCGTTTAGGTACAGCGTCGCACGACCGCGCAATTGTCCGTTAAAGTCACGCAGTGCCGAATCGCAAAAAGCCCTCTGGTCGTTTAGCAGCCAAATCCTCCGGGGCTTAAGTGGTTAAAGCAGAGGCCATACAGAACAAAATGGTGGATGTTGCAATTTTTTTTGTCACACGGTATTTGCGCACAGATTTTCCAAACGCAAAAAACACTTTTTTTCAATTTAATGCACATATACACTATATAATTCCTAATTGTTTGGTAAAATTTGAAATATTATCTTATGCTGAGTACAAAGATACCAAACATGACATGCTTTAAAATTGCACACGCCCGTGCAGCGGCAAAAAATATGTTCATTTTTAAAAGCTTTAAAAGTCTTTACGGGTTACTACTTTGGACTTACAGAGGAGGTCTACTGCAAGAATTACTTCCCTCGACCTGGCATTCGCGATGATACCTCACATGCATGCTGCAATTGCTGTTTACATATGACACTAGATTGACGCTTGTGTGCACCTTTGTGCACAGGGGTGCTTGAATTTTTTTATTTTTTTTTATTTTGCTTTTTTATGTTATTTTGACACCATCCCTTTCATTTTTTTTTCTTTAATCATTTTTATTGTTATCACAGTGAATTTAAATATCCCCAATGACAGCAATCTGTAGTGTCAGGTACTCTTTTTTTTTTAAAAATTGGGGTCTTTTAGACTCTAGACCTCTCCTCTGACCTTAAAGCATCTGACCACACCAAGATTGGTGTGATAAGATGCTTTCCCAATTTCCCAATGGCGCTGTTTATTTCTGGCCAAACAGAAGTCATGAAATGCTTGTAGCTTCCGGTATCATAGGCCATAGAGATGATTGGAGCCATTCTCGTCTCCAATCAGCTCTATGGTTAGATAATTGAACCACTGGCTGCACTCTCTGATTACCCAGTGGGACAGGAGAGCCAGAGAAAAAACACAGAAGGCGGTGGGAGTGGGGGAGTCCCCTCCCACTGCTTGTAAAAGCAGTCTAGCGGCCAATTATCCACTAGGATCACTTTTACATGTAAGCCGACTGCTGGCTGTAAAAGAAGAAGATGAAGAATTCTCAGACAGAAAATGTGTAGTATACCCATCATTAGCCTCCCAAAACATCCAACCTACTTTCTAATGATGGGTATACATGACAAACGCCATGTATACCTATTTTTTATTTTTTTTTAACTGCGGTGTCAGAATATATATAAATCAGTGTGGCAGCTGATGGGTGTACCTGAAGGCAAACTGGTTAATAGAATAAAAATAAAACATTACATTGGTACCTGAAAAGTAAAAAATGGTTACCAATGAAAAACAGTAACAAAGTACAGTAAAAGTAGAAAGAGTAGAAATAGAAGTAGAAGAGCAGAGTAAAAACAGAAAAATAACTCAAACGACAACTATTTTTGGCTTTTTTATTTTATGTTTTTTTTTGTAATTTTCGAGACCCTGTGTAAGTGTGCCCTAGACTGTGCCGTGCTGTACCCTACGCTAATACTCCACTAGTGTGTGGTAGCGATGGAAACATTCCCCGATGCAGAGACCAGGTTGGTCAGGACAGTCGGGGCAACAATAATGGGTGTCACGTATAAATCCGCGCTTGCTACAGACACAACATCTTTTTTGGGGGCGTCTTTGGGTAGGGGTACTCAGGATGGCATAAGGAAAATGCTTCTCATGCAGCCAGCTCACTGCATCTGGTAGGGAAAGTTGGGCAAGAGCACCTCCTTGATACAGGTAGGCACTGATGATCTCAACCTGGAAATGTAGGAAGGATCCAGTTTGTCCTGACGCTTTGTATGGCACAAAAGGGTTCAGCAAAGCCAATTGGAATAAATAAACAGACACTTTTTTGTACCAGTGTCTGGCTTTACGGGCAACTAAGTATGGCGCCATAAGCTGGTCGTTGAGGTCCACCCCTCCCATATTAAGTTTGTAGTCGTAGACATAGAGGGGCTTCTCCAAAACACCAGTTGAATTTGGACCGTCGTTATCTGCGTGAATGGAGGACAGAACTAAAAATGGAGGACAGAACTAAAACCTTCCGTGTATCCCTCCACTTCATTGCAAGCAATTTGTCAATTTGTTTTCAAGCAGGCTCTTGCCCCCGACTAAGACGGGAATCTACAAGCTGTTGGGGGAAGCCCTGGCGATTAGGTCGCATGGTCACATGCGCCAATTTGTGATTGAAGAAGATGATTAAAAAGTGGCACGCTTGAATAAAAATTGTCCACGTACAAATAGTACACCTTTCCGAATAAGGGTGACACCAAGTCCCACACAATCTTGCAGCTGCTCTCTATGTAGTTTGGGCAGTTGGGGGTCTCCACAGTGCTATCTTTTCCCTCAAACACGGAAACTAACTGTATAGCCTGTGGCCCTGTCACACAGCTTATACAGCTTGACCCTGTATCTGGCACGCTTGCTGGGGAGAAACTGCTTGAAAGCAAGGCAGCCAAAAAACTTAATCAGGGACTCATCAATGCAGACAACTTGTTGGGGGTAAACAAGTCTGCAAACCGCTGATTGAAGTGGTTTAAGAGGGGCAGAATTTTGTCATATCCAGGGTCTCCCCGAGGACGACAGAGTTCATTGTCACTGAAGTGCATGAACTGCAGAATTTGCTCATATCTCCCCCTGGCCATGCATGCAGAGAACACGCGCAAATGGAGGACTGGGTTAGTGGATCAAAATGACCGCAGTTCACTCCTTTTAGTTATGCCCATGTTAAGGGAAAGGCCCAGAAGAGTTTTATACTCGGAAACCGTTATAGGTTTTCAGACGAATTCTCTGGCAAGGGACAAATTTGGATGTGCGGTGATATATTGACCAGCATATAAATTGCTTTGGTCCACAATAGATCTGTAAAGATCTTCAGTGAAAAACAGCTCAAATAAATTAAGGGGAGTAAAATTGTCTGTTTCCACCTGAATTCGGGGATGGGCAGTGAACGGGGGAAGTACACTGTAGAATCTGTGGGCTGCCAATTAGTATATGCCAGCGCTTCAAGGAGGGCACTATGGGCTCTACGGGCCTGTCTTTGAATTCTCGGTGGCTGCAGGCCACTACTTGTGCTAGCCACCGCACTAGCTTCAACTGCACTTATGGGACTCACCACGTCACCAAGTGCTACTGCAGAGCTGGTATGTCTAGGATCAGCGTGTACTAGGCCACTGGTGCTTGCCAGTTCACCAGAAGTTTGAGCGGCACTAGTACCGACACTCTGCTGCATACAAGCACCCTGCGATCTCTGCACCTCAGCAACTCCAGAATGTGGTCGGATACGCCTGACCTTAGCAGGGTCCCACCCGTTGTCAGAGCTATCTGTCAGGGAGCCACTGCTGTCTACTGGCTCGTATACTGACCCTGATTCTGCCAGTGAGGCTTCCCCATCGCTCTCATCTGGCATGTTCAGTATCCTGTAGGCCTCTTCACTAGTGTACCTTTGTTTGGTCATTTTAGCCACTAAATTTATAGGTACAGTAGTGTGACTTACAGGTAAAAAAGCACCTGGTTGTCAAGGACTATTTCAACCGCTACAAAAAAACTGCTAGACTCTGCTAACGCTGCAGTTTTATGTGTGTTGTGTTTTTGGAAGTGACAGTAATCTATTGATTACTGCTCTTGCCTGGGTGGTCTGGGGTGGGGCAGGCTGGGCGGAGAGGCTAAACGCAGGAGCTGGCAGGTGTCGTGACGATCCTGCTAACGCTGAGTTTTGGGAACCCTAAGCTATTGGGGATGCTATTATAGTTCTGATCAGATAAAAGATATTGATCCGTTCAGAAACAATACTAGTAATGGAGGTGTTTAGTGTGTGTATGTGTGTGTTACTGGTAATTAAAGGGTTAAATTATCTTTCACTATGCGGCGGGGATCTGCGCTGTCCTAGACTGACGCTAACTAGCGTTAACACTAACTAATGTCACCTGTGACACTAATAATAGTGATCAGAAAAAAACTGTACACTATAAAAGTTACACTGTGACAGGGCAATACAGGGGTTAACTGGGGGTGATCAGAGGGTTAAATCTTTATGGGGGGGGTGGGGAGTACCCTAAGCCTAAAACGAATTGTCACTAGCGCTAAATCAAGTCACAAGGCAAACTATTACAGAAATACAGAAAAACGCTATATACCTGTATAGAGTGTGCAATGTGACAGCGGGTGAAGGGGTTAACTGGGGGTGATCAGGGGGTTAAATCTTTATTGGGGGGTGGTAGATACCCTAAACCTACTTGGGAGAGAAACTAACTTGCTAGCGCTGCATGAAGTCACAAGGCAGACTATTACAGATACACAGAAAACCGCTATTTACCTGTATATAGTGTGCAATGTGACAGGGGGTGAAGGGGTTAACTGGGGGTGATCAGGGGGTTCAATCTTTATTGGGGTGGTGGCGGGTATTCTAAAACTAACAGTCGCTAGCACTAAATGATGTCAAAAGGCACACTATTACAGAAATATAGAAAACCGCTATATACTGTGTATAGTGTGCAAAGTGACAGGGGGTGTAGGGGTTAACTGGGGGAGGGGGTGGATGATCCGGGGGTTAAATGTGCCTATCTAGGTGTGTGGAAGTGTGCTGTGTGCTGTACTTACGTTTGATCCTCTCTTCTCTCACGCTGGAATCCAAAAAGGATTTGGGGAGGGAAGAGAGGGTAATTTCTGTGCCTGTGTTAACATTACACAGGCACAAATAGGTCTGGGACCTGATGACTGATCAGTTCTGTACCGAATCAGACCACCGGCGGGACCAGGGGCGCGCGGGAGCGTACCCCAGAGCATCGGGAGCGAGCGCCGTATCGGTACATGATTCTGCCTGTCCGTGCCACTTTGCAGACGTTGATATGCAGTAAGCGATCAGCAAGTGGTTAAGTTAATTTTATTCCAGAAGAGAAATTGCATATCTCTTTTTGCAATGAAGAGGCTGCCTGTTTGCAATTGTTATTTTTCCAACTTTAGTTCCACTTTAACTGTTTCCCAAAACAGTTACTTTTTTTGGCATATGCTAACTCACAGTTGCTTGTGATGTCAGCTTAACTATCAAGTCACCAAATGGTTTGGGTTGGAGGGGAATAAAACCTCCTGTTACCACGTGAGTAAACAAGCCCTCATTCAGCCACCGCATCTATTGGCTGGTGAGCTGCAACTTATTACGTTGTTTGTGATTGGGGTTTAGATATACTTGAATAGTTCATCCTCTGCATTAGAGGTTCTTGACCACTTAGCAAACACCCACCCGCTGTAAGCAAAGCGACAGGGGCATGTCGGTGACTACTTCTGGATTTTGGGCGCGCGCATATGCGCCCCCTCGCCCGACACCCGCTATGTTTGCACGCAGTGGGAGCCTGTCAGCAAGTCCCAGCCAATGATGCACGTCTGGGACCTGCTGATCAGCTGCGTGCAATCACAGCCCAGAGCTCTTGTGTTGGTAAACAACACAGAGCTCTCTACAGAGGGAGAGATATGTCAGTTTCTCATCTCTGCAAAGCAGATCTCTTAGTGAAAGCAGCACACAGTATCAGGGGTCAAGTCCTGGGAAAAAAAGTGTGGGAACTCACCCAAGATCCCCCCCCACCTCAAAAATAAAAAAAAAGTGTGTGTGTGTAAGTATAAATATATATATATATATATATATATATATATATATATATATATATATACCTTTTGAGGACCACTTTAGCGACTTGGTAACCAGTCGCAGGCCACAATCAGTGGATTGGGCAGATGACAGGTCCGTGTTCACTCAGCATGTGCAGAGCAGACACAGACACAGCCAGCTCTATTCTATGGGCCTCTTCTGATTTTTTAAGTGGATCGGATTGGAGATAGGTGGGTGTTAACAAACACAAGTCCATTTTACATCTGCCACTCTATAGAGGTGAATGGAGGATCTGAATGGGTCCACCTGAAAAACAGGCAGGCGGACCCAATCGGACAGATTGTGTAAAAGGAGGATAATACTGCTTTCACACAGATGCACTGCAGTTTATCTGCACCTCAACTGACCTCAATCTTCACTTCTTCCTCAGGATTACTGCAGGTATCACTGGCTGCTGCTGTCCCCCAGGCAGGTATGGCTGGTGGCTGCTGCTGGCTGTCCTCCAGGGCTGGTACTGCTGGCTGGTACTGCTGGCTGGAACTGCTGGTGGGTATTTCTGGCTGGTACTGCTTTCTGGTACTGCTGGCGGATACTGCTGGTGGGTATTGCTGGCTGGTACAGCTGGCTGTACTGCTGGTGGGGGAACTGCTGGCAGGTACTGTTGGCTGGTACTGCTAGTGAGTACTGCTTGCTGATCCTGCTTGCTGGTGCTGTTGGCGGGTACTGTTGACTGGTTCTGCTGGTGGGTACTGCTGGTGGGGGAACTGCTGGCTGGTACTGCTGGCTGGTACTTCTGGTGGTTACTGCTGGCTGGTATTGCTGGCTGGTACTGCTGGTTGGTGCTGCTGACTGGTACTGCTGTCGGGTACTGTTGGCTGGTGGTGTTGGTGGGTACTGCTGGCTGGTACTGCTGGCAGGTCCTGCTGCCTGGTACTGCTGGCGGCTACTGTTGGAGGGTACTGCTGGTTGGTACTGTTGGTGGGTACTGCTGGCTGGTACTGCTGGTAGGAATTGCTGGCATGTACTGTTGGCTTGTACTACTGGCTGGTACTGTTAGTGGGTACTGCGGACAGGTACTGTTGGTGGGTACCACTGGCTGGTACTGCTGGTGGATAATGTTGGTGGGTACTACTGGTGGGTACTGCTGGCTGATACTGCTGGCGGGAATTGCTGGCGGGTACTGTTGGCTTGTACTACTGGTGGGTACTGTTGGCTGGTAGGGATGATCAAACTTTTCAAAAGTTCGGTTCGGCCAGAACATCCGAACTTCCCGAGAGTTCGGCCCGGATTTCAGAACCCCATTGAAATCAATGGGACCCAAACTTCGGTAATCAAAAAACACCATTTTAAAGCCCTAAAACCCAATAAATGCCCCTTAAAAGTGCCTAGGGTTCTGGGTCATGCCCCAGGGACTATTAATCACACAACAAAAAGTTCTTAAAAATTGTCATTTTTGATAGAGAGCCAATTATTGAAAAAAAAAAGAGATTTTTTGGATTTAGTGTCCGGGGGGTCTAAAAAGTGTACCTTTTTTAAAACATCTGAACTTCTGTATAGGGGGTATATATACACACACACTTAAATGTATATATACCCATACACATATATAGGTGTGAAAGTAGCAGAACACTATACTTTTGCTAATGAAATAATTAGCACTAATATGGCTCCGCTCCTAACACACCTATATATGTGTAAGTGTAAAATACATATCAGTGTGTGTGTATATATATATATATATATACCCCTATACAGAAGTTCAGATGTTTTGCCTGCCTCCAAAGAACCCAAAAAAATGCCCCAAGAAAATGCCAGCGCCAAAAAAAAAATGCCCAGGTTTGTTCTTGCAGGCGTTTTTTTGGGCATTTTTTTGGGTTCTTTGGAGGCAGGCAAAACATCTGAACTTCTGTATAGGGGTATATATATATACACACACACTTATATGTATTTTACACTTACACATATATAGGTGTGTTAGGAGCCGAGCCATATTAGTGTTAATTATTTCATTAGCGAAAGTATAGTGTTCTGCTCCTTTCACACCTATATATGTGCAGGTGTATATATACATACATATGTGTGTATATATATATATATATATACCCCTATACACATGTTCAGATGTCATGCCTGACTCCAAACATGTCCTCAAAAAAGCACTATCAACGCCTGCAGCAAAAAGAATGCTGAAAGGGGCTAAGCCATATTAGTGCACTGAATGTGACACAAGAGAAACGATCTTTTCTCTATAGCGGTCACCCTGCTATGGCAGGGTTTTGTCACCCTGCCATAGCAGTCACAGTCAGTTAACCTTACATTACACTACGGTCCCCTTACACTTAACACTTTCCCTACAGAAACTGAATAATTAAAGCTAACTATAGTGGAAAATAGCACCCTAACTACACTAGATATCCCTTTCCTCACACTAAAAATTGCTAAATGACACTTTGTAGCAAAAGTCACAGAACTGCTTCCACTCTCTTCCATGTCCCTGTATAACAATGCTAGGAATTTGGCGGGGGCTATCTTATATACTGGGGGGCGTATTCACTAATGATTGGCCTATGGACCCCCTAGTCACTCCAATCACATTCCTAGCATTCTCCTGCCCCCTCAATTGGCTTTTACTGATGGTTCTGGTCCAATCACGGGCTTTTAAAGCCCATTTCCTGAACCATTGCATTTTGGTCAGGTTCTGGTTGCCGAATTCCGAACTTTTTCAGCAAAAAGTTTGGAATTCGGCCAAACCTCGAACAGCCAATGTTCGGGTCGAACCGATGGTCAACCCGAACCGTTCGATCATCCCTATTGGCTGGTACTGCTGGTGGGTACTGCTGGTGGGTACTGTTGGTGGGTACTGCTGGCTGGTACTGCCGGTGGCTACTGTTGGTGGTTACTGTTGGTGGGCACTGCTGGCTGGTACTGCTGGTGGGTACTGTTGGTGGATACTACTGTCTGGTACTGCTGGCGGGTACTGCCGACTGGTACTGTTGGCGGGTACTGTTGGTGGGTACCGCTGGCTGGCACTGCTGGTGGCTATTGTAGGTGGGTACTGCTGGCTGGTACTGCTGGTGGGTACTGCTGGCAGGTATTGTTGGTGGGTACTGCTGGCTCTTACTGCTGGTGGGAATTGCTGATCGTTGGGGATCGAGTGAGGAAATCCGCCCGCTTGTGTAAACAAAGCAGGCAGATCTCCTATGTGACAGACAGGGACAGATTACAGGATTCAGCATAGCTGAACCTGCGATCTGTGCCTGTGTCACACAATCCCCTCCCCCCACACACGTCAGTAAGCACTAGGCATACATTTAACCCCTTGATCACCAATAAAGTTAACCCCTTCCCTGCCAGTGTTATTATTTTAGTAACAGTGCATATTTATAGCACTGATTACTGTAGTAATGTCACTGGTACCCCCAAAAGTGTCAAAAATGTCAGTTAGGGGTCCAATCTGTCCTCCTCAATGTCGCAGTCCCGCAAAAAAATCGCAGATCGCCGCCATTACTAGTTAAAAAAAAAACAATAAAAATGACATAAATTACCCGTAGTTAGTAGCTGCGATAACTTTTGCGCAAACCAATCAAAATACGCTTATTGCGATTTTTTTTACCAAACATATGTAGCAGAAAACAAATTGGCCTAAAATGTTAAAAAATTTTGATTTTTCAAATTTTTTTGGGGGGGAATATCATATAAAAAAATTTGAAAAATATTGTTATTTTTTTCAAAATTGTCGCTCTTTTTATTTTATAGCGCAAAAAGTAAAAATCGCACAGGTGATCAAATGCCACCAAAAGAAAGCTAAATTTTTGGGGAAAAAGGACATACATTTAATTTGGGTACAGACCCGCATGACCGTGCAATTGTCCGTTAAAATAACACAGTGCCGAATCGCAAAATATGGCCTGGTCAGGAATGGGGTAAAATCTTCCGGTCTTAAAGCGGTTAAAAATACGCTCATTGAGAATTTTTTTGTCAAAGACATGTAGCTAAATACATTTTGGCCTAAATATATGACAAAAGTTGAATATATTTGATATTTTTTAACTGTCAAAATAGAAAATGTCAATTTTTTCGCAAACTTTTCGCTCTTTTTTTTTTATTAATATCGCAAAAAATGAAAAGTGCAGAGGTGATCGAATACCACCAAAAGAAAGCTCTGTTTGTGGGAAAAAAAGGACGTAAATTTCGTTTGGGTACGGCATTGCATGACCGCGCAATTGTCAGTTAAATTCGCGCAGTGCCAAGTTGCAAAAAGTGGCCTGGACGTAAAGCAGGAAAATCCTCCGGTGGTAAAGTGGTTAAAAGCGTAACTTCACTTTTGTTGAGAAAAAAACACTCCCCTCTGGGTGATCTATATACATTACAAGGATTTTAACAAACTTTGTTGCAGATTCCTACCTTTTGTTATTCTGAAGAAATCATTGTTCGTTCCTCTGTGCTGAGTGGGTCTAATGGGAGTGGTTTCATAATTATCAGTCAACTGTGCAGCTGCAGGGCTCTAATGAGGAAATCTGCTAGACCTGCATCCCTTTCGACGAGTTCCTATTGGGAGTATCTCACCAAAAATGACATCTTTGTTGCAGGGGATGCCATAAATCTGACTTGTATCTTAGTGCAGACTTCTGGGAATTGGTGAGCCAATCACACAAGCAGGAATTGATGTTTCTGGGGTGTGGTCAGTATACATTCTGTGTACAGAACAGCTCCAGGTTGGCATATTGCATTTTCAGAAAATTACAACAGCTGCAGATTGAAAACAAAAGGTAATTTTTAATAACATTAAATTACAATATGATTTTGTCGCAATTATATACGCTATATTGTTTTCTCTTTATTTGCTATTTTTTTCCCCCACGAAAGTGGAGTTACCCTTTAAATCTTACAGAAAAATGACTGTATATCTGACACAAAGTCTCCTCTTACCATGTTTGTTCCTAGTCAGCTAAATCGCAGCTAACTAAGGCTGTGATAACAGGATGTGGTCAGAGGACGCATGTTCCGAGCAGCTGCAGAGACAGTAGTTTGCTGTGCACCCCTCTCCTCCTCCTTCTGCCCCTTACATCCTGCTGTCATCCAGGCAAGAGGTACAAAACCAGCAGACAGGAACCCAGTCATAGAGGAAACGCCCTGCAGGATGGTAAGAGGCTTTTATCTTGTCTTGCTGGTTTAGTTATTGCAGAAATGTGTAGCTTTGCAGAGTTATTAAATGGAATTAAAACAGACAGTGAGTAAAGTGCATTAGTCATAAAACACAGGTTTCAGTTTTCTGCAGTTGGATCAGTGATTGATTACTAGAGATTACTGCACATATTGCATTCCCACATTCACAAGGCCACACAGGTAGATTGCTGCTGGCAGTTCAAAATGCCGCATGCACGCAATGGGGTTGATTTACTAAAGGCATATAGATTATGCACTTTGCAAACGTAGTTGCTGCAGAGCTTAGTAAATTAGGTGAAGCTTTACTTCGCAAAGTAAAACTACCCAATCACATTGTCCCTGATTTGGAACAAAGTCCCTCTGTCCCTCTTTCCTTCTCATTGTGGTCTGATCTATATAGTTGTATATAAAATCCACTACTTATCTATCAAAAAGGGTTTCCCAGTGCTAAATCCTTCATCCATTTTCTAAATTGCTGCATTTGTAAATTCCAAGAGCCAATATAAAGGAAAGGTAGTGGTAAAAAAGCATTTGTGGGTTTAACCAATCGTTATTTTTTGTACAAGTCTCCGTAAAGGGGGCGTGGCAGGGGTATGTGTCCTATGCCTATATACTTTTGCTAATAGGTGTCGCTCGTTCCCATCTCAAAAAGTTGGGAGGTATGCAATCACCTGCAAGGACAAAAAAAAAATGAATTTTTGCTTGCTCATTTTTTGATGATGGAAGTCAGCAGCGCTTCTCCTCATTCACTAAGCTCTGAAGGAACTGCACCTGTAGAGGTGCACAGTCTGTTTGCTTTTAGTAAATCAACCCCACAATGTGCGACCAGCAGCAGCTGTCAGATTGGTACTTTGCACAAATCAATGGACCGCATCGGTGCTATTTGCATGTAGGGGGCCATGCACAATGGGCTTAAAAAATGCAAGTTCCCTTGGCAGAAAAAAATGCTCATATCCACTTCTGGACCAGTGACGTACCCGTATGTCGCTGGACTTCGGGTGGTTATACTGGGATGATGCCCACAGCTGCAGGCATCACTTCGGTACTGTTTTTTAGAGCCGGCGGTCAGCTCTCTTGTTGTCCTAGTGGCTAACTAGCTGCTGGACTGCTTTTACAAACAGCGGGAGGGGACACTTCCCCTCCTGCCCCTTTTTGCGGCTTGCTTAGGCTCTCCCATCCTAACGAAAGCAACTAGTCGAATAAAACCAGAATCGGCTTGGATCGGCTTTCCGCTACGTTAACCCAGAAGCGATGACCTGACATCACTTCCGGTTTAACCCGATGTCAACGGTGCCATTTTTAAAAAAACAAAAGCATTCAAAAACTCTGATCTAATGTTGCAGGTGCGCCTATAATCATAGCTGCATGGGGATCTATTGTTGCTGATAGGGGTCTTTTTTTTTTTGCTGGAGTATATCCATTGTGGAAGGTGGAGGAGGTATTCTTGCTGGGGGAATTATTTTGTTGCTGGAGGGGTTTACGTTGCTGGCTGCAGAGATGTGTTTTAGTGCCCTCCTTGTTATAATTCAAGTGGTTATAAGGGTAGTGGGTATGTACGCACCTGCAACAGCTCTTCTCCTCTCTCCCTAAACACACAGTCTTGGCTGAGAGCAGTGGGAGAAATTGAAAATTAAAAATTTTAAAGCGCCGTGAGCTCGCACACGAAAGAAAACGCATACGTAAGTCGCACCCGCAAATGAAAACGGTGTTCAAACCACACGTGAGGTATCGCCACGATCCTCAGAGTGAGACCAATAATACTAAAAAAAGACCTACTCTGTAACTCTAAATTGGTAAAAAATTTTAAAGCGTCACCTATGGAGATTTGTATGTACCGTAGTTTGTCGCCATTCCACAAGTGTGTGCAATTTTAAACCGTAACAAGTTAGGTATCTATTTACTCAGCGTGACATCATCTTTCACAATATACAAAAAAAATTGGGCTAACTTCCCTGTTTAGTTTTTTTCTTAAATGCAGTCAAATTAATTTTTTCCCAAAAAATTGCGTTTGAAAGACCGTTTCCCAAATACCACGTATCAAAAAATATTGCAACAACCACCATTTTATTATCCAGAGTCTTTGCTAAAAAACAAAAAAAATATATATATATATATATATATATATATATATATATATATATATATATATATAATGTTTGGGGGTTCCAAGTAATTTTTTAGCTAAAAATACTGACTTTAACTTGTAAACAACATGTGTCTGAAATAGGCTTGGTCCTTAGGTGGTTAAAGTGGCCCTGTCCTCCCGTGTTCGTACGCAAAGGCGAACGTGCGCATCGGTCCCCCACACACGCAAACAGCAATTGTCTCGCACGTGTGAGGTATCACCAGGAATGCTAAATCATGGGCAGTAATTCTTTTACAAGACCTCCTGTGTAAATCTAAAGGGGTAACCTGTAAAAATAGCAAAACCCACCTATTTATTCTCTAGTGCCTCTGCTTTAAAAAAATATAATGTTTAGGGGTTCTAAGTAATTTTATAGCAAAATTGTTACATGTACACAAAAAGTGCCAGAAAAGGCCTGGTTTGGAAGTGAATATAGAACGTTTTGTACTAGCGTTTAGGTGCGTATAGCGTTTTTTTCCTGCCAGAAAACTCCCTTTCAAAACACAAACCAAAAGAGTTTTTTTTTCTACCTCTAATCGTCCTACTGTGCATGGGCACATAAAATAACATTGAGCTGCTTCTATTGGCAGAGTCTATGCGGGGCTCTTCCCACTGATCCACTGGGCCTTTACTTCCATTGTGAGACCTTTTATTATGGTCCCTCAGCGGGCCACCTTCCTGCCATCTTGGGGTCCCCCCACGGTGGTGGAGCGCCAGAGCCCAATCGCAAGTGCGATCTTTGCAACCCTGGTAGCTCCGCCACTGGTGTCACTAATTTTTTATTTTTGTTGGTTTTACTATTTTATTTTTATTTTTTACAATTTAATTTTTTTTCTTATTTTCTACATATTTTTTTTGGACCCCCATTGGGGGGCTTTGATAAAATATCAGGGGTCTAAACAGACCCCGGATGTCTCACTTTTTAGACAGATAAAGCGACTAAGGACACATTCATCAGTCCCTTTCTCTGCAGCCTCGCCTCAGCTGCACAGAATGATCAGGAATAGCTCTATACAAAGCTTCCTGTTCATTCATAAACACAATTTTACAATGCCCCAGCTATGAATGAATAAAACAACAAAAAAAAGACATTAAGACAAGTAAAGGGCTGGTAAATTACATATTTACCGGTTCCTTCCCCGTTCTACATCCTGACACATCCCCTGAGCAGTCGGCAGGAAGTGGAAGGGGGGGGGACCCGGCAGCACTGCGGGGGGGGGGGGGGGTGCAAGGGGGAGCCGGGGAAGGACACAGTAGCCCAGGACAGCGATAAAGAGGTGGTGGGAGTGGCATGTTGAGGAACCGATGACCTCCATTTCCCTTCTTCAGCCGCTAAACGACATGCTCTGTGTAAATGTAGCCTGAAAGTATAACTGAAGGCATTTTTTTTGTTTTAGTTTTTGGATAGAGTGGTGAGAATTTAGAACACCTGTTTATTAAAAAGGGTCTTTACATGTAGATAAAGTCAGAAACCAGATGAGGATGAATAAAATTTCTCTTTATTTTGTCCAAGGAGTACACATGTTCCAAACAGAGCGAACATTAATGCGTTTCAGCCAATCAAAGCCTTACTCAAAATGGCCTTTCAGCTGAAAAAAGCATGCTCTGATCCTTCTGATGAACCTTCAGTCTCTCCGCGAGTTCCTTGTCCTCAGGAAGAGAGCTCACAAAGTTCTCCCGAAATATTTATGTCCTTCTTATCACACACCACTGGCAGTAAACCTCCTAGTGGTTGGCCAGAACGAACAGAAATATTTATGACCCAGTGCTACTGTCACCTCTCACTCTATGGTGGTACCAGAGAAACTTACTGGCTGCAGGCAGAAGCAACAGCAACACCTTGCTTAGGGGAAAAACAAATGAGAGCAACATTATAAATATACACTATATTACCAAAAGTTTTGGGACACCTTCCTTTACAATCATGCACATGAACTTTAAAGTCATCCCAGTCTTAGTCTGTAGAGTTCAATATTGAGTTGGCCCACCCTTTGCAGCTTTAACAGCTTCAACTCAACTCTTCTGAGGAGGCTGTCCACCAGCTTTAGGAGTGTGTCTATGGGACCATTTTTCCAAAAGCTCCCAAACTCGCTCATCCATGTCTTTATGGACCTTGCTTGGTAAAATGTCTTGGTATGCTGATGCCTGATGCGCCGTAGTAACTGCGGGGAGTATGGCTACATTTAAAAGACTCTTGGACGTACATCTCAAGGATCAAAACATTCAGGGGTATGAGAAATGATTATGCCCAAACACACCTACACAGGTTGAACTGGATGGACTATTGTCTTTATTCAACCTCAACTACTATGTAACTATAGGAAAGAGAAGGAGGCGCAACACCTAGGGCATTACCCGTGGTCACCGTATAAAATATTTTATTAAAATGCCAAATGCATACTCACAGACAGGAAGAATGTAAAATCGCATTAGAAGATTCCACCACACATGGAATGGAACACGTCCTGTAATGAGACCGCTAACGCGTTTCGGGAGTCAAGCTCTGATGAAGGGAGCTTGACTCCCGAAACGCGTTAGCGGTCTCATTACAGGACGTGTTCCATTCCATGTGTGGTGGAATCTTCTAATGCGATTTTACATTCTTCCTGTCTGTGAGTATGCATTTGGCATTTTAATAAAATATTTTATACGGTGACCACGGGTAATGCACTAGGTGTTGCGCCTCCTTCTCTTTCCTATATGTATCCTAGTTGGAGTTCCCCGCCTGAGGAGAGCAGCACACCGGTCTTCCCCTTCGGAGTGAGCGCTTGGCTGAATTGATTGTTTGGTTTTTACTATGTAACTATGTAATATAGTAGAGAAATCTTGTTGACAGCCTTACCAGAAGAGTTGAAGCTGTTATAGCTGCAAAGGATGGGCCAACTCAGCAACTAAATATTGAACCCTACAGACTAAGACTGGGATGCCATAAAAGTTAATGTGCGTGTAAAGGCCGGCGTCCTACTACTTTTGGCATTATAGTGTATTTAGGTAGATTTAGTTATTTAAAGATCCTAACTTTGCATGGTCATACTCCCATCCGCCTCACTATTGGTTAGTGTTTCTGGCTTTTACATTGGTGGGCAGCAGGGAAAAGGGCCAAGCTTGACTTTTACAGGAAAAGTTGAAATTTGGAAGTAACTTTAGCTGACTATGTGTATCTGTGGACCTTCTGATCATTTTAAAATGAAATATTTACTGAAGGAAACCTTTGTGTATGCATTTCTTGCCAAATTTTGTGACAGATTTACTTAAAGTGGTTATAAAGACATCATTTTTTTTTATACCTTAATGCATTTCCTGCACTAAGGTAAAAAATGTCACACTACTTTTTCTGCCCCCCTCAACACTTACCTGACACCTCTTATGATCCAGCGCTGTCCCGCTCTCCTCTCTTTATGGATTCACAGGCTTTACTGAGAGCAGGGGGAGCCAAAGCTCCTGCTGATGTCAGTCAAATCCAGTGAGGAGGGAGTGGGGAGCGTGGCTGAGCTGCCCTGTGTGTCTATGTATGCATGCAGTCCAGCTCATAAATGTGCCCGCACAAGTGCCCCAATAGCACAGGACACTCAGAATAAGAAGCAGTGGACAGTGAAAGGGGGTGGGGGGGGGGGGGTAACCACCAAAGAAGAGGTATGGGACCACTATCTACAACATCTTTTTTATTTTAAAGCGGAGTTCCACCCACATTTTTCACTTTTCAGGTTGAAGCACTACTATATCTCCTTACAATGAATTGGCAATTTTTTTTTCTTCTGTTCACTAACCTTATTTAGGCATCTATTTAAGAAGACTTCCTCCTTCAGAGGCCGCAGCACCATACGTCATTTCCGGTTTTGCATTGGCTCCTGGGAGATGTGTCATCAATCCCAGGAGGCAATGGGCATCGCTGGCTCATAGCATCTCGTTATTATCAAACAAGCTATCGCGCCGATTGCAACGCACCGCGCCGCGCATGCGCGAGATTGCCAGGTGCATTCTGGGTAGCCAGCTTGCACGGAATACAGGAAGAGGGACAAAGCGACTTCAAGTGCCCACACTGGAGATGGCCGATGTGTGGAAGAACCATTCAAAGTAAGAAAAACATGCTTCACATATACAATACTGGGTATAAATTACAGCATAACTTTATTACACCGGAAGAGGCATGAGTATTCTAGGGGTATTTTTATTGTGAAACATAAATTTTGGTCGGAACTCCGCTTTAATAACTCTTTATTACCACTTAAAGGGGCACACTTGCTTGTATTTTATTTGTTCATATAGTTTCAACTCACTTACCTAGTAATCTGCAATCAGTTGATGTGGGTCCTTTAAAGATTTGCAGTAAGGATCTTCTCTACCACCAGATGCTGGTGAACCCTGTACTAAGAATACTACTGTATTTGTAATTCTCAGTAATATACAATAGGTTCAGTTTGTAATGCTTTAACTCAGTGATCTCCAGATAGATGCCCACCACAGGCCAAATGTGGCTCTATGCTTGTGTTTAATTGGTCCTTAAGGCACTATTCCTCCCAACGACACCAACAGTGAGGCACTATTCCTTTTTCTGACACCAATGATTGAGGCACTTTTCCTTCCACTGACACCAACAATGGGACATTATTCCTCCCATTGATACCACGGATGGTGCACAATTCCTTACATTGACACCAACGATGGGACATTATTCCTCCCATTGATACCACGGATGGTGCACAATTCCTTACACTGACACCAACGATGGGACACTATTCTTTCCACTGAAACCAGCAACAGGGCACTGTTCCTCCTACTGATACCAACAATGGGACACTATTCCTCCCATGGACACAAAAATTGGGCACTATTCCTTCACCTGAGGCCAACGATGGGGTGCTATTCCTCCCTCTAGTACCAACAATAGGTCACTGTTCCTTCCACTGACACTTATAATGGGAAACTTTTCCTCCTCCTACTAACCTCAGGCACTATGTCATTTTCTTAGTCCCACTGACAAATGGGCATTTTCTACTTCCACTGTCCTCAGGCCAGTCCCCCTAAAGCCTGAAGGACAGTAGTGTGGTCCATTGTTTATAAAGTACAGCGAGCTCTGCTTTGAAGCAAGGATAAGGATTTTATTTTCCGCTATCTGACTGTAATATTCAAATCGCATTGGACTAAGCTTAAATATATGTTTGAGGCCCCTTTCACATGCGACCTAAAAGTTGTGCGATTCTGCTGCAATTTTGACTGGACTTGTACCAATGCCTATGTCAATAGACCTCAAAAACATTCAAATCGTCCCAAAGTAGTGCAGGGACTACTTTGAAGTCGTTGCGACTTGAAGTCCCACAGATATGAATGGTACTCATTGGAAATCATGGAGTACGACTTGTCAAGCGACTTTGGAGTCCCAAATCGCAGAACAAGTAGCACAAGTGTGAAAGGGGCCTTAAGAATTATGCTTTAAAAGTCTCAAACTATCTATCATAAAAATTACTTTTTAGGGCCCCTGGGCCACTATTTAACCACTTGCCGACCGGTCACGTTGACCGTACTGCGGCAAAGTGGCTCGATATCGTCCAGCGACGTAGACCAACGTCACTGGACTCCCCCCTTGTGGGCGGCGCTAGTTGGTAGCTGCGATAACTTTTGCGCAAACCAATCAAAATACGCTTATTGCGATTTTTTTACCAAAAATATGTAGCAGAAAACAAATTGGCCTAAAATGTTAAAACATTTCGATTTTTACATTTGGGGGGGGGGGGGGGGGGGAATTTCATCTAAAAAAATGTGAAAAATATATATATTTTTTTCAAAATTGTCGCTCTTTTTTTGTTTATAGCGCAAAAAGTAAAAATCGCACAGGTGATCAAATACCACCAAAAGAAAACTCTATTTGTGGGGAAAAAAGGACATAAATTTATCTTGGGTACAGCGTTGCATGACCGTGCAATTGTCCGTTAAAGTAACGCAGTGCAGAATCACAAAATATAGCCTGGTCAGGAATGGGGTAAAATCTTCCGGTCTTAAAGTGCTTAAAAATACGCTCATTGAGAATTTCTTTGTGAAAGACATGTAGCTAAATACATTTTGGCCTAAATATATGACAAAAATTGAATATATTGGATATTTTTTAACTGTCAAAGTAGAAAAATATTGTTATTTTTTCAAAATTGTCGCTTTTTTTTATTAATATCGCAAAAAATGAAAATCGCAGAGGTGATCAAATACCACCAAAAGAAAGCTCTGTTTGTGGGAAAAAAGGACATAAATTTCGTTTGGGTACAGCGTTGCATGACCGCGCAATTGTCAGTTAAAGTCGCACAGTGCCGAATCGCAAAAAGTGGCCCAGACGTAAGACAGCAAAATCCTCCGGTGGTAAAGTGGTTAAAAACCACGGATGCATGCTGGCCCTACTGAAGTCAGGTATTAAAAAGGTGGCAAAATAAAAGACCCAATTAAGACTGCAGGAAAATTGACAACTCCTTTTGAACATCTTTTGAAGAACAAAAACTTGAATGAGTTTGCTGGAACTGTGTGTAACGGAAGTGTGGTCTTAACTTCTGCAGAGCTGGCTTAGGTAATCTATGACAGCAGTGGTTGTGAAATCCCAGGGCATTTTGTTAACAGAGAGGATAAAGGAATGTTCAAAGTCTGTATACCCATCTTATTACAACATATAGAAGAGAACAATACTCCTAGTCATTAGATGATCATTGCCATCACCTTCCACTGATAAATGCAAAACTCTAAACTTGATGAAAAGTCAACACAGCCAGGTTATAAAAGATGATGACAGTTGTCTATGCAAGGATAGATTTTGCAGTCAATGCTGCAAGAACATTTAATGTAAAACAGTATTATTCACTATGTATACCCAATATATTTTAGGCATCATTACAAGACAACAGCAGTAAAATGTGACGTGGGTGGCTTGAGAGTTGTCAGCCTATGAATAACATCAGAACTATAAGGGATCTTACATGCTCTAAAACAGCCTTTTTCAACCAGTGGCCCATGGCACACCGGGGTGCTTTCTGGGCTCTTCAGGGGTACCTTGGTAAAATGCAAACAATTGCCTTAAATTGCCCAAAATTGACAGCATGCTGGCAGGTGTATCTCGTCTGCATTTTTTTTGTTACACAAAGCTACAGGTTTTAATTTGTGCAACATTAACCATTTTACCACCGGAGGATTTTGCTGTCTTCCGTCCAGGCCACTTTTTGCGATTCGGCGCTGTGCGACTTCAACTGACAATTGCGCGGTCGTGCGACGCCGTACCCAAACGAAATTTACGTCCTTTTTTTCCCACAAACAGAGCTTTCTTTTGGTGGTATTTGATCACCTGTGCGATTTTTACTTTTTGCGCTATAAACAAAAAAACAGCGTTTATTTTGAAAAAATAACAATATTTTAAAAATTTTTTTATATGAAATTCCCCCCAAAAAAGATGTAAAAACCAATTTTTTAAAAATTTTTTCGCCAATTTGTTTTATGCTACATATGTTTGGTAAAAAAAAATCGCAATAAGCGTATTTTGATTGGTTTGCGCAAAAGTTATTGCGTTTACTAACAAAGGGAAAGATTTCTGTCATTTTTGGTGTTTTTTTTTTAACGCGTAATGGCGGCGATCTGCGTTTTTTTTTGCGGGACTGCGACATTGCGGCGGACAGATCGGACCCTTGACTGACATTTTTGACACTTTTGGGGGTACCAGTGACATTACTGCAGTAATCATCTATGCTGAACAGTCCGATCTGTCACTCCCTGTCACTATGGAGATCCGCCCGCTGTGTTTACACACAGCGGGCGGATCTCCAGACTCGATCCCCGACGATCGGGTAAGAGCAGCGGCGATCGCCGCTGCTCCTCCCCTGGCCCGACTCCCGCTGTGAATGAAAACAGCGGGAGCGAGCCTCCGGCGGCGCGCAAGCGCCGCCCAGAAGGGGGAGTGTCCAACGACGTTAATACTACGTCGCTGGACGATAACGAGCCACTCTGCCGCAGTAGTATTACTGTGAGCGGTTCTAAAGTGGTTAAACCTTAGGCACCATGCGAGCCAGCTGCTGGGATTCTAATAAATTATGTCATTTATTGATAAGGAAGACATTGAGCACATGAGGATGTCCTTGTTTGCCCTTCTCCGTCTGCATTGAGATCACATTAGCTGAATGAGGAAGGGAAAATGAGGGAGAGGAGAAACACTGGAATACTAGTCAATACCAGTGTGCAAAGGTGTATAAAATAAATAATCTCTAATGTTGAGTGAACTACGTCTGTTGATGCTTCTGCATTATGTGACACTATTCATTTCTTTTACATTTTAGAATGGGGTGCCTTGAGATTGTGCATAATTTTACAGGGTGCCTTGACTGAAAAAAGGTTGAGAAACACTGCTCTAAAATGAGTAAAAGGTTAAGATGTGTTTGAGCTTTCATGTCAGTGCAATGCTAGCACCATCTAGAGGATTCAAAAGATTATTACAGTCCTATGTGACATCTGCTGTAATTATGTTTAATCTCTTTTTATTAGGATTTGCTTATAACAAAGTTACAAGAAAAAGACAAAGAACATAAGGCACTGAGACAATAACAAGATCACTACAATAGTGGCAAAAGTACATTGTGAATACTGATATAGAAAACATAACAAAGGAAACATGTGGAAACACTATGCAGGGTAAATAACAATCTAGCCCATTGGGTGTGTAGAGAAGCAGTGAGAGTACATACAAATCTGTGAAAACCTAATAGAAACTCCATACACCCAGGTTACAAAGGGCAATAAACAATATATATATATATATATATATATATATATATATATATATATAAGGAGAGGTTCATTGGCATTTAAAGAGGTTGTAAACCTCAGAAATAAAAAAAAAAAAAAAAACGAACACCTGAAAGACAAACACATAATGAGCTAGTATGCATCACATACTAGCTCATTATGAAATACTTACCTTAGAACTTAGCCTCGCAGTGCCGCCCGCTCACCTGTCTCATGGGTGACATGTTCGGTCACCCTTCTTCTGGGTTTGCGGCATCCGGCCATCTTAGACGACGGTTGACGGTTACGGCACAGGGCTCTGAAGGAACGGCATGAGCGGTCGTTCCTTCAGAGTGCACGCGCCAGTGATGTCACTGGCTGCATGCAAAGTAAATATCTCCTAAACGGTGCATGTATTCTTAGGCTTACCTATAGGTACAAGTTGCAGAGGAGGGTTTACTTCCTCTTTAAGGCCACCGGGTGCCTCTCTTTTGAGTATACGTATAACAGTAGCATGGCTATGACCAAATAAATAGAATTTCTAGAAGGCATCAAGGACCAGAGGCTGTTCATGCTTGGTGCACTATAGCACCTAATTAATGTGAGTACTTTACTTTTGAATACAATTGATTTTTAAAGAGATATAAGCACTATTGGAGTTCCCTTCTTTTCATGTCACATCGATTGAGTGCTATGAGGGAGATTTGTCCAGAGTGGGATGCTCTTGAGGGGACTGACTAACCATGTGTGATTCCAAGGTGACCCTTAAGGGGTACACTGCGCTGTGAGACCTGAGCTTAATTGCTAGGTCACTGGAGCGGAGGTGAGGACCCAGCCACATAGGGTGTTGTGGTGAAGGCACGTTTTACTACGGAGGATTTATTTGGATACACTTTTTTTGTTACTTTTGAAGTGGACTATATACAGATACTTTTTCACATTTTCTGGAATGTGCAATTTTTTATTATCACAGAAGAGATTATCATCAGCACTTTAATCACTACATAAGTGTGAACACTGTTTAAAGCGGAGTTCCGCCCCCCCCCCCCCAAAAAAAAATTAAAAGTCAGCAGCTACACATACTGTACACATACTGTAGCTGCTGACTTTTAATATTAGGACACTTACCTGTCCTGGAGTCCAGCGATGTCAGCACCGCAGCCCATGTTTCCATCGGCTGTCGGGTGCTCCCGCCGCCATTGCCGGTCAGGAAACCTGGCAGTGAAGTCTTGCGGCTTCACGGGCGGGTCCCTACTGCGCGAAGTGTGCTGAGCATTCGGATTGGCTCGGCAGGGGGGGGGGGGGGGGGGTAGGAGGAGGGGTCCTCACTTCACCGCAGCCAGTGGTGTATTTAAGTTTTGTGCTGCCCTAGGCCTGACTAAACTTGTGCATCCCCGAATTTAATTATGACCCACCCCTTCCTGTAAAGGGAACACCCCTTCCTGTAAATGCCACACCCCTTCTTGACTATGGCCCGCCCTGTCACCTGTAAACCACAGACCATAACCTACAGTCTATCAGTGCCTATCAGCGTAGCCTCATTAGTTCCCATAAGTTTAGCCTCATCAGTGTAGCCTTATCAGTGCCGCCTCATTACTGCCCATGAGTGCAGCATATCAGTGTGGCCTCATCAGTGGCCATCAGTGCAGCCTTATCAGTGCCCATTAGTACAGCCTTATGTCATGGGATTAGTAAGATTACTCCTTTCTTTTAAGATATTTGGACTTGTGTTTGCTGCCACTGATTGTAATTATAGGATTATTTCACTTATTTGTATGACTAGGAAGTCCATAGTCATTATACAAATATGTGGAATAATCAGTGGCAGCAAACACAAGTCCAAATATCTTATAAGATTGGAGTAATCTTACTCATCCAGGGACATATTGCGATCGCACAAATGAAGTGAGAAGGTCCAAAATATTATTGCCATCATATACAATTAAAAGTCTTAATTGTATATGATGCAATTCAATATGCTTGCTCAAGGACAAGGATGTTTAAAGAAATTAAATTATATTATTGACATGATGCCTGCCATACCTGGGGGCAGAGGAGGGTAGGCGGAGCGTTAGGCTGCAGTGCCACACTTATTAGCATCGGGGGCCATCAGGCCAGTTGTATTAAGTGTGGATGGCGGCCGGCAGTCTGTCCATATGTCCTCACCCACTGGTATTATCATAAGGGCAGGTAGCAGCGTGACCGCTTTATGGGGGTGCCAGACTGATTTGCTTCCTGGACCCTGCCCTCTGGCCCAATTCACCCCATAAAAGTGGCACTATACTAAAAGTTTAACACAAGCCGGTGGTGACCCTTTTTGTGCGGGAGCCGGGAGGAGGCTGTTTTTTTTTTCATGTGGGGAGCAGCTTTTTTGCTGCCCCCCTGCAAAGTGCCGCCCTAGGCCTGGGCCTTGTTGGCCTAGGCCAGAATACAAAAACAGGTACCCGTTCCCCCCTCCCCCCTGAAAGGTACCAAAAGTGGCACCGGAGGGGGGGAGGAAGCAAATGAGCGGAAGTTCCGCATTTGGGTGGAACTCCGCTTTAAGATACGCTCTTTGTAATAATATATTCACAGATTTTTTAGATTTTTTATAGCCAATCACGTTTGCACATTTTAATATTTTTATCACTTTGGAAAGTGTGTTGATTGTCACTCATGTAATGTATTTCTTATTTATTCAATAATATTTATTTCATTTAATTCACATATTGATTATACACAGAGCTACCCTGTTATATTGAATATTGGTAAATTATTTATATACGTAGTCTTACGCATCTTCCTTTTTGGAGCACTATACTGCACTGCACTATTTATTTATGTATTACCTACACTTATGAGAGAGTGCTGGGCTCGCCGCAGTACCTAGAAAAAGGTAGATCCGGTTTGCTCGCAGGAACATTATTGTTAAGGAACAGAAGAAAGCGAAAAAAAAAAAATCACTGCAATTCACTGATTTGTTTGTTTTATCCCAGCTAGAACTAAAATAACCGTTTTATCTGCTTTCCCCTCTCCAGTCGGACTCGTTGGTGGTGTGTGATGTGGACCCTGAGCTGAAAGACAGGCTGAGGAAATTCCGCTTCAGGAAGGAGACTAATAATGCTGCTATCTTAAGTGAGTGACCATGCATAGAGATACAGGACACTGGGACCTCCTGTGCCACCATGTCCGAGTGGACACATGTGGATGTTTTATATGGGGGCCACAAAGTCTGTCCTCCCCTCACACTCACCTTTCTCATTTGTTTCCTAGTGAAGATTGACAAGGACAAACAGCTGGTGGTCCTGGAGGAAGAGTTTGAGGTAGGTTGTCCATGTCACATGCACCATACTCATCTTCTGCTTATTCTCTCATCTGGGATTTGTCAAAAAACGTGTAGCGCACCCCACGTAGGGGATACCCCACCCTGCACAGCCAGGCAAACCAAATCTCTGCAGTATCCCAGAGTTAAGAAACAGTCCAGTGCTAGTTTTTTATGTTTTATTGAGGGGATAAAACTTGGATAGGGATTAGGAAGAATATGGGATGCTCACTTGACTTTAGCACTCTTCGGGGACAACTTTGCTATTCACAATCTATATACACTCCACTTCCTCCAGCACTTCACTTGCTTGCAGAAAACAACACAGACCCAGCTGGAACACTGATAGTTAATCTGACAAAAAAGCAACTGTCAGATTTTTTCAGCAAAAGCCCTTTGCAGGCAGGGACCGCGGGCTGCTTTGGTTGTGTAGCAAAGCTCAGAGTCTAGCTTACATTCCTCTGGCTACTGATCCCAGCACCACCTCTTCAGGCACTTCCAGCCTGCCTGGCTGCAGCTGCCTCTCTCCCTAGCCCTCCTGGCTACTTACCACAGTCCTCCCAGACTGCATGCTCACCAGCCCACATCACTGACTTCTCCTGAAGATTCCTGGATGTGCTAGCTGGCTTCTGCTGTCCTCACTCTTGCTCCTGTGCCTCCTGGACAGGACTCCTCTGTGTGTCTCTATTTCTCTGACTGACACCAACCATTGGGCACTATTCCTCCCACTGACACCAATGATGATGCATTATTCTTTCCAATGACAACAACCACGGGGCACTATTCCTTCCATTAAGAAGAATGATGGGGCACTATTCCTCCCACTGACACCAACAATGAGGCACTATTCCTCCCACTGACACCAATGATGAGGCACTATTGTTCCCACCTATACCAACAATGAGGCCACTATTCCTCATACTTACACCAACCATGGGGCACTATTATCTGGCCCTTAGGGCACTATTCCTCCCACTGATTTAAGCCACTATTCCTCCCACTGACACCAACAATAAGGCATCATTCCTCCCTCTGACACCAACCATGGGGCACTTTTTCTCCCACTGACACCAACCATGACGCACTATCCTTCCACTGAGAAGAATGATGTAGCACTATTCCTCCCACTGACACCAGCCATGGGGCATTATTCCTCCCACTGATACCAGCCATGGGGCATTATTCCTCCAACTGACACCAGCCATGGGTCACTATTCCTCCTACTGATACCAATGATGAGAAACTATTCCTCCCACTGACACCAATGATGAGGCACTATTCCTCCCACTGACATCAATGATGAGGCACTATTCCTCCCACTGACTCCAATGATGAGGCACTATACCTTCCACTGACACCAATGATGAGGCACTATTCCTCCCACTGACTCCAATGATGAGGCACTATTCCTTCCACTGACACCAATGATGAGGCACTATTCGTCCCATTGACACCAGCCATGGGGCACTATTCCTCCCACTGACACCAACGATCAGGCACTATTCGTCCCACTGGCACCAGCCATGGGGCATTATTCCTCCAGCTGACACCAACAATGAGGCCACTTTTTCTCATACTGACACCAACCATGGGGCACTATTCCTCCCACTGACACCAATGATGAGAAACTATTCCTCCTACTGACACCAATGATGAGGCACTATTCCTCCCACTGACACCAATGATGAGGCACTATTCCTCCCACTGACACCAATGATGAGGCACTATTCCTCCCACTGACACCAATGATGAGGCAGTATTCCTCCCACTGACACCAATGATGAGGCACTATTCCTCCCACTGACACCAATGATGAGGCACTATTCCTCCCACTGACGGCAGCCATGGGGCCCTATTCCTCCAGCTGACACCAACAATGAGGCCACTTTTCCTCATACTGACACCAACCATGGGTCACTATTCCTCCTACTGACACCAATGATGAGAAACTATTCCTCCCACTGACACCAATGATGAGGCACTATTCCCCTCACTGACACCAATGATGAGGCACTATTCCTCCCACTGACACCAATGATGAGGCACTATTCCTCCCACTGACACCAATGATGAGGCACTATTCCTCCCACTGACACCAATGATGAGGCAGTATTCCTCCCACTGACACCAATGATGAGGCACTATTCCTCCCACTGACACCAATGATGAGGCACTATTCCTCCCACTGACAGCAGCCATGGGGCCCTATTCCTCCAGCTGACACCAACAATGAGGCCACTTTTCCTCATACTGACACCAACCATGGGGCACTATTCCTCCTACTAACATCAGCGATGTGGCAATATTATTCCCACTAATACCAATGATGGAGCACTATTCTTTCTTCTAGTGACCACAGGTTCTATGTCATATTTTAAATCCCTCTGACACTGAAGCATGGGGCATTTTTTAATCCCACTGTCACTGAGGCATTTTCTACTCCCTCTGACCACAGTCTGGCCCCCCACCAAAGTCTGAAGGAAAGTAAACAGGCCCTTTGTTTATAAAGTTTGGAGCCCCCCTGACTTAGAGAGTTGTTCTTAATGCAAAAACACATTTGATGCTAATTCAATTCCTACCACAAATGAACATCAGAAAAACATCAGGAAGAATCACGGGGTGCTATGTTTTTCTCTCACTTTTTTTTTGATGATTCTTTATGGTAGGCTAATTGTTTGCAGTAGATACTTTTTTGCATAAGGAATTAAACAAAAGAATTCCGAGGATTGAGGATTCCTACAATGTTTTTCTTTCATCCAATATTTCACAAAAGTGTTATGGACAGAGGAAGTAGATTATCTCAATGTACCCAAGTCTTTGACGTCTGAGGTTAGCCTACACTTCTATAACTGCCATTAATTTTTTTTACTTGTATTTTCTAGTGCCAACAAAGGAACAGGTTTTCTTTAAATCGGAACTTCAACCAAAAGGGGAAGTTCCAATCTCAGTGAACTTTAGGACTCATTTAGAATTGTGTCTAACTACCACCTTTAGGCTGAAAAGGCAGCTGATGGGGGTGTTCACTAGCCATGGTCACGATGCATTGCTTTTTGCACCCACAGCAAAATGTATTCCCCTTGTCGTATTCGGTGGGCTGTACCACCATCAAACGCAACCCATTGAGGCGAATTGGGGAAACACCACAACTGACCCATAGTGTTAAGACATACACTATATTGTCAAATGTATTGGGACGTTGGCCTTTACATGCACATGAACTTTAATGCCATCCCAGTCTTAGTCCATAGGGCTCAATTTTGAGTCGGCCCACTCTTTGCAGCTATAACAGCTTCAACTCTTCTGGGAAGGCTGTCTACAAGGTTTAGGAGTGTGTCTATGGGAATGTCTTACTATTCTTCCAGAAGCTCATTTGTGAGGCACTGTTGTTGGACGAGAAGGCCTGGCTCACAGTCTCTGCTCTAATTTATCCCAAAGGTGTTCTATTGGGTTGAGATCAGGACTCTGTGCAGGCCAGTCAAGTTCCTCCACCCCAAACTCGCTCATCCATGTCTTTATGGACCTTGCTTTGTGCACTGGCCCAAATCATTTGGTGGAGGGGGGATTATGGTGTGGCGTTATTTTTCAGGGGTTGTGCTTGGCCCCTTAGTTCCAGGTAGACGTGCAGAAATAAAAAATTTGTTTCATTTTGTTACGTTTTGATTAGTTTTTTTGCATAAATTTGTTTAGTTAAATTTGTTTAATTTGTTTAAATCGTTTTCGGAATTTGTTTCGTTCATACGTATTTGAATCAATTCAAATTTTCCTAATTTGAATAGTTTTCTAATTAATTTGGAATGTTTTTCGAATTTGAAAAGTTTTCAAATTCAAAAAGTTTTCGATTTGTTTTACAATTTCCAAATACAATAAAATAGAAAAGAAGATAAAGGAATAGAAAAGAAAAAATTATAATAGAATAGAAAATAATATAACAGAAAATTAAAGAGTAGAATAGAATATAATAGAGTAAAACAGAACACAGTAGAATAGCAAAAAAAAAAAAAAAAAAAAAGAATAGAATAGCATAGAAAAGAATAAAAAAAAAAGAATAGAATAAAATAGAAAGAATGTAACCATCTTCTGAAACTCAAATAGAAAATAATAGAATACAAAAGAATAGAATTAAAAAACAATAGAATCTATTATTTTCTATTCTATTCAAATTTTAATTGATTCTATTTGAATTTTGGAAAATGGTTATATTCTATTCTATTGTTTTTCAAATTCTATTATTTTTCTTTTTGCTTATACTGATCTATTCTTTTCTATTCTATTCTTTTCTATTCAAATTCAAATTCATTCTATTTAAAATTCATATTTCAGAAGATGGTTATATTTGTTCTATTCTATTCCATTCTGGTCTGTTGTTTTTTTTCTATACTATTCTGTTATTTTCTTTTCTATTCTATTCTTTTCTATTCTATTCAGATTCAAATTGATTCTATTTGAGTTTTGGGAAATGGTTATATTCTTTCTATTCTAGTCCTATTGTTTTTTGAGTTCTATTCTTTTCTATCCTTTTATAGTCTATTCTATTTTTTTCTATTCTATTCTATTCTTTTCTAACATATTCGAATTTCAGATTTATTCTATTTGACATTCGAATTCCAGCAGATGGTTCTATTCTTTCTATTATATATATATATATATATATATATATATATAAATATATATATGTATATTATTATATTCTATTCAATTTTTTTCTGTTCTATTCCTTTACATTCTATCCTATTTTATTCTCTTTGGAAATTGGAGAACAAATTGAAAACTATTCGAATTCGAAAACTTTTCAAATTCGAATTTGAAAATTATTCAAATTCAAAAACTATTTGAAATTAATTTGAAAACTATTAGAGTCGATTTGAATTTGAATTTCATCCGCATTTCAATTCGGAATGAAATTAACTGCAATTGTCTACTTCCAGGGAAGGGAACTCTTAAAGCGTCAGCATATCAAGACATTTTGGACAATTTCATGCTCCCAACTTTGTGGGAACAGTTTGGGAATGGCCCCTTCCTGTTCCAACATAACTGTGCACCAGTGCACAAAGCAAGGTCCATAAAGACATGGATGAGCGAGTTAAGGGTGGTGGAGGAACCTGACTGTCTAATGTGGAGTGGGCAAATTAATTTCTCTGAAATTTGTTTTTCTTTTTCAGGACATTTCCCCTGATGATCTACAGAATGAGCTACCAGAACGTCAACCCAGATATCCTTACCAGACATGTGACCTGTAGTAGCTATGCATGAATCAGTCAGTGGCTTCTTATAAGAAGGAATGGGCAAATCTCTTTGTTCAAATTAGGAATTAAGAATGTAGTTGATTCAATCCTCCAAGGCAGGGCACTCCAAAGGACTATCTACCAATTCAATTGTGGTTGCAGAGTGGCAGTGACAGACATCATCTCTGCCCTAATAATACTGTACTATACGTCTTTAGCTCTTTGTCACAGAAGGCAACTTTTTAGCAGATACAAATTTCTTTAATTATTATCTTCACTCCTCCCAAGACCTCTCATGCTCGCCTCCGGGACTTTTTCAGAGCTTCTCCCATCCTCTGAAACTCGTTACCCCAATCTGACTGGCTAAATCTTACTCTAACACAAAAAACTATATAGAAAGCAGCGTCGGCCGGTGTACCGAGGGCGCAGGGGCGTCGCCCCCCCCATCCATGCATCCGGCCCCCTAATCTGCATGCAGGGGTGCTGGACGCATGAAGTTCAATGGGGATTTTTTTTTTTGGCATCACCTAATTAGAGCCAGAGGCTCTAATAGGGCGATGCAAAGGGTGGACCCGGGGCGCAGAGCAGTGCGTCCCGAGCCCACCCATTGTGTGACAATAGCAAATGAAAATTTGCTATTGTCACAACGATACTCCTCCTGGCCAATCAGGAAGCGCGTCTGATACGCGCTTCCTGATTGGCCGCAAGGCAAACCCCATGCCATTGGCCGAGGAGGAGGCGGGAGCGGAAGGACTGGAGGAGACGCGCCGCCGGTCACCGGGACTGAGGATAAGCCATTCGCTGCCGCTGCTGCTCCAGGCAAGTAAGGGGGCATGCACGCTGATCTCTGCATTGGGGCATGTATGCTGGTCACTACATTGGGGGCACGCACGCTGATCTCTGCATTGGGGGTATGTATGCTGGTCACTACATTTGGGGGCACGCACGCTGATCTCTGCATTGGGGGCATGTATGCTGGTCACTGCATTGGGGGCATGCATGCTGGTCACTGCAGGGGGGGCACGCACGCTGATCTCTGCATTGGGGGCATGTATGCTAGTCACTGCATTGGGGGCATGTACGCTGGTCACTGCATTGGGGCATGTATGCTGGTCACTGCATTGAAGGGGGCACGCACGCTGATCTCTGCATTGGGGGCATGTATGCTGGTCACTGCATTGGGGGCATGTACGCTGGTCACTGCATTGGGGGAATGTACGCTGGTCACTGCATTGGGGGAATGTACACTGGTCACTGCATTGGGGGAATGGTGTGCTGGTCACTGCATTGGGGGCATGTACGCTGGTCACTGCATTGGGGGTATGTACACTGGTCACTGCATTGGGGGCATGAACGCTGATTTCTGCATTGAAGGGGGCATGTACACTGGTCACTGCATTGAAAGGGGGCACGCTGGTCACTGTGCATTGAAAGGGGGCACGCTGGTCACTGTGCATTGAAAGGGGGCACGCTGGTCACTCTGCATTGAAAGGGGGCACGCTGGTCTCTCTGCATTGAAAGGGGGCACACTATACCTTAATTACTGAAGGCCCCTTTCACACTTTTGCGACCTCAAAGTCACGCAATTTTTTACAGCGTTTTATGTCACGAAGCAATGTCTATTACATTTTTCTGTTTGCGCCCCCCCCCCCCCCCCAAATTTTGAGTGCCAGCCGCCACTGATAGAAAGGTTGCGGGAATCCACTAGTTATTAGAGGTGCCCACCCCTATCATTAAGATGGGTGTCACCACAAATGTACTGATAACACAAAACAGAAAAAAACAAGCTGTGGAAAACACAACACTAACTAGAACTACCTCATATAAATTTATTGAAAACAATAAAAACAAATATCTCAAAATTCCATATCAAAAAATTCCCATGCTCAACAGGTAACTTTTCTATCCACCTTAAAGGAGATGTACAGCCAAAGCTCCTTAGGCTGTACATCTCCTATGGATCACAGGAGTGCAGTCCGTTCTGCACTCCTGTGACCGGTTTTCATACGAGAGTGGGCTGAAGTCCGCTCTCTGATCACAGAAGTCAACCCAGGCACCGCGTCATCACGACCACGAAGTCGGGATTCGCCAGGTGCCTGGACTGACACCCGGCTCAGTCTCTCAGCGAGCCGCTGAGAGGCTGAGCCAGCCGCTCCCCGCCCCTCTACAGCCCAACACTCTTATGAGCGAGGAGTGGGCAGAGCAGAGAGCTGCTGACCGACAGTCACCATCTCTCTGCTCAGGGAGCTGTCAGAACTGAGCGATCAGCAGTGTTCGATCGCTCGATTCTCAGTGCAGCATCGAACCAATGCTGCATCCACCTAGGTAAGTATAAATGGGGGGGGGGGGGGGGGGAAAGATTCTCATACTTCTCTTTTAAGGTCGATCTCTGAAAATTCATAGCTTCAGAGAGGCCTATCCTGCCTTTAACTAATTAACTGATCTTTTACTTTCTCCATCAGCTCACAGTTATTATCTTTTCTATCACTAGACTCTCCCTTTTAGATTGTGAGCTCTAATGACCCGGACCCTCTGATCAGGGTCGTCTGAACAGCATCATGGGCCCCTGGGCAAAGTAATGCACTGGGACCCCCTCCCAGCCTGCCCAAATTTACGCACCTACTCTCTAAAACTAAAGTATAAATTAAATTAAACATAAATGTATTAGTACTTTCAATAAAATTGATTATAAACAATAGGAAAACATGCATAAATCAAAGGCTAATCAACACAAAGGGCATAGAACAGGGGTAAAGCAGAAGGGCATAGTACAGGTTCTGGGATGCTTCCTGGGTCCCAGCTATTCTGGGACAGTTTAGTAAAATGCATGACTGTCCCAGCAAATCCAAGACATCTGGCAAGTATGATGCAATTCAGAATTATCATGGGGCTCCCAAGCACCTGGGGCTCCTGGGCAGTGCCCAGGGGTGCCCTTGCATTAAGACAGCTCTGCCTCTGATCCCTCTAGTACTGAACTGTATTGTAATTGTACTGTCTCCCTCTATTTCATAAAGCACTGCACAAACTGTTGGTGCTTCATAAATCCCATATATTAATAATAGTAATATTAGCCATTTCATAGGTGCTATACAAGTAATGTTGTAGCTAGCCCTAATGCTTCTTTACTCAGCCACAAATCAGTAGTGCACTGTGATCACTAGAAGATGCATTGCGTAACCTGATGAGCTGCTGAAGATGACAATTCAGTAGCTAGGTCAAAAAGATGAAAAAGGCAGTCGCCCAGCAACCACGCGACAATCTGTATCCCCACAGATCTTTTGTTAAACAGGTATTGTCAGCATTTCCATTCAGGGCTAAGTGACAGTGTCTATCTAAAGGGGATCCCAGATTTAATATTAGAACTAAGCACTGTCTAAGGATGCATTTTTTTTTAGGGAAAAATATCAGCCTTATGAACTTTTTCCTATTAACAACATTGGCAACAAGCCCCAATTTGACTGGCCAGGCCATTAAAATACTGGCCAGGTGGTAACCCTAGCACCGTCACATGGGATGAACTCACATGTTCCACCAGTTCCTGAAGCTCAGGGTATTTTTGCCCTAAAGGGTAAAAATGACGGTGTCTCTTCAAATGATACATTTCCATACAAAGCACACTTGTGCTTTAAGCGCACCAGCTTGACCTAAAAATACCAGCTCTATTCCAAAATTGCCACCCTGTAATGTTGACAGCTTATAGCAGCATTTCTTAACATTTTACCCCTGAGGAACCCTTGATATAATTTTTAGATCTTGGGGAACCTCTACTAAAAAATAATTATACTTACAACTCCCAGTACAATAGCAATGTGTGATCAATCATTTATACAACGTTTTAAATTAAAAATTAAAAACCATAGCCTGCCCATCATAAAAATAATAAAAAAAAATATTGAAATAAAAAAGGAATAACAAAAAAAAAGAAAGAAAAAAAAACCACACACAGTTAAAATTGTGGTGTTCCCTCCCATAAGTGGTCAACGTAGAAGTGCCCTTTTACATTGGTGGTCATTGCAGGTTTCAGATTAATTTGTCATTGCTCACTGATCAAAGAACCCCTAGCAATTTCAGGAGGAATCCTAGGGTTCCATGGAGCGCTGGTTGGGAAAGGCTGGCCTACAATACCATTTTCTGTACAGGGGCCACACATGGTGGTTTATCCACATAGGGCAGTCTTCCAATTGTTTCCAGCCTCTTGAGACTGATCCATAGATGCCTATGGGAATTATCTGTGCAAGCATAGCGAGGCAGAACTACGCAACGGGTTTTCTTTACTGCTTCCCCCAGGAGCATATACTCTCCTTTCCTTTGCATTATCAGGAGCAAAAAAAATTCAGCTCCCTCCTATATAGGCTGCTAGGATTGACTGGGTAAATTTAGTGCTTTAGGAGAGCAGTGTGTGATTACTTAAAGTGGTTGTAAACTTCAGACATGAAATATGAACAAAGCATATGCCTCTATAGTGTGTACTTGTCTCAATTAGTAGCACTAGTGTAATTTCTGTCTGCTACTTCGTTCCTCTGCTATCATTATGACTCACTTATGACAGGTTTTCCTGACACAAAGAGAAAAATGGTGACAGGGGAGGGAGCTCCAGGAGAGTGACAACCTCAGCTCTGTTCCTGTGAGCTATGGGGAGGAGGCATGTCCCTTCCTTCCAATCAGCTTTTAGAGCTCTCCTCGCTGAGCTCTGCAGAGTGTAACTTCAGCCCTCCACCCCCTTTTTCTGAACTCTTAGACAGGCTTATAAATGTAGCACTTTGAACAGATGTAGAGAAAAGAAGACTGCAGAAAGACAGATACAACTTATATAGGAGGATTGGTTTTATCTCTGTGTATCAATCACTTAAGCATAGTCACTTCACTGGGTATATGTAAGGATTTACAACCACTATAAGGATGCTATGGGCTCTGCAGGCTGCATGTTTGACTGCTTCCCTCTGTTTTCTGGAACTTTTCAGAACCTAGTGGATGGGAGAGTCAAATGAGCAGCCTGAATATTTATGTAGCTCCAGCCAATCCCTGGAAAGGTGGGCCCAGATTGTGGTTGGAGGATGCATAAATAGTTTGTAGTACCAGAGAGCAGGGTTCTTCTCCCAAGAGGAGAGGTTCCCAGCCAGGAGAGCCATCAGTCCTTCCTAGCCATCCTGCTGAGTATCCAGCCTGCTCATCGAGGTTACAGCTGTGCTCAGTTTAGGGGCTTATATTTCTACAAGTCATTGGGAGCCAAAAGCGGGGAGTCACTAAGGATCTTATCTGGGAACTCTACACAGGAGTCTGCCTGATGGAGTCCAAAGGAGACATCCAAGCTCTGCGGACACTGTGAGTACAGACCAGAGCGAGAAAGGGATCCTTGTGACTGTTAACCCCTGCCACACTGTTAAGACTTGCCTGGCCTGGGACCTTGTTAATGGTGTATCAGTGCTGTCCACTCCATGTCCTAATACTTGAAGAACTGCGTTAAGAAGCTGTTGTAAAGGGGATAGCGTCCTTGCATTCTTGTTTAGTGTTCTGGAGTATCCCACAGCTCCCTGATCCCCATCCAATTTGATTTGTAATAAAACTTTTAAAAAGACAACCCCTAGACTGTTTCTTGAGCCAGAATGGTGAAAGCTGTTGTTTGCCTGGCTGTGCAGCTCTAGCGGGAAGAGAACCCGGCACACAAAACTAGTGGCCATAGTGGGGGTAGCACTATAAAAGTAAATCCTGTGTAAACTCTAGTCAGAGCTCACACAGGGTTAGGGACCCTGAAATAGAATATAGTGTTTGTTGACTTCCTTGACCACAGGACACATTTCTGGTATACAGTTACAAGTACAAGCATGATGATGGGCGCATCTCATATCCACTGTGCATGATCTTCTCCAGCCCAGTCGGTAAGTTGTCACATCTGGGCAGTGGTGGGACGTCCATATTTCCTGTATACTATGCCATCTTTAAGACCAGAACTGGAAGTACTCAGTTTACATTACACTACAGATATAATACATATACATATACAGGGCTTTTTTCTCAGAGAATAGGTGCAGGAACTCCCCCCTTCTGAGACACTTCTTGTCTCCGCCCCTACCCACCTCTGAGCACCATCCCTTGGTTCCACCCCCAACCCACCTCCGAGTACTGTCCCTTGGTTCCACCCCCAACCCACCTCCGAGCACTGTCCCTTGGTTCCACCCCCAACACACCTGCGAGCACCGTCCCTTAGTACCACCCCCTACCGACCTCCCAGCACTGCCTCATTTAGAGAATACAAAGCCAAGTATCATCATGTTGTGCTAATTAATTTGTATGGAATTTGTTAATGATAACAAGAAAAGCAGTAAAATAGATCCCCTGCAGCCAGCAACAATATACACCCCCAGCAACAATAGATTCCCCCAGCAATAATAGACCTCCCCAGCAACTTTGGACCCCTGCAACAAAATATCACTCTAGCAACAATTGACCCACAGCAGCAAGAACAGATCTCCCAGCAGCCAGCATCAATAGACTCTCCAGCAGCCAGGAACAATAGATCCCTCCCTCAACAGTAGATCCCTTGCAACAACAATTGATCCCACCAGCAACAATAGGTCACCACACAAAACTAGATCCTCTCCGGCAACAATAGATCCCCCAGCAGCCAGCATCAGTAGACCTTCCATCACACCTCACCCCAGCACCCCTTGCCATTACATACTGTACATTCAGTGCTAGAGGTGCCGGAACTGCGTTCCTCTGCGTTCCTGCTGAAAAAATGCCCTGTATATATATATATATATATATATATATATCTCAGGCAGCAGCACAGCACAGGACAGGAGAAGGAGTTTGTGGTGATGAGGATGAATTTTTCCTTAGGACCCCTATATCCTGGTGGCAGTTTGGCAGTGGCTTGAGATTAGGGTTAGCCCGTAGCCCCAAAATTTGCCACTTTTGACTTAAAGGCTCATTCACATGGGCAGCCAGTGGGCAGTAAAAGCAGACGGTTGAGCCATGGTTTTACCGGCCCATGACTACCCACCTAAACACAGAAAAGCAGCGGCTCACGGCTTTACACAAGCTGTGGCAAAAAGTAACTGGCTTATTGGATTTGACGAGTGGCAATTGGTGAATTGGGCTGTTCAGCAACCACATGCAATGTACATGGCTGCAGCATGGTGGGTTGGCATTTTGAGAGCTAAAACAGATGGTGAGGAGGTGGCATAATGCCTCCTCACTGCCAATCAAACACACTCTGAAAAGTAAAACATATCACTTTTCAGAGGAGCAGCAATAATAGTGTGAGCGTGTGTGAACAAGCCCATAGTCATAAGTGTTTTTCGTTGTCTGTGGTCAGACTAGGGAGATTCTCCATAATATCCTGTCCCTAAGACACAACAGGAAGTGAGAGGAAATCTCCCAGAATAAAGGGAATTACCACCGTTGAAAAAATTTCAAAGATTTCACCTTATCTCCTCTTTCAGCAACAACCTTAAAATATGGTTCTCTTAACTTTTTATCAAAGTAAGGAAAAAACTCAGACACAATGGCAGTTAAATACTTGTTTCAGCAGTCTAGGAAATTTAAAACATCTATCAGTTTTCTGTTCCTGTTTGTGTACCCATTGAAGAATTTCTCTCACTTCTTGTTTCAGTGACAACTTTACCACAGGGAGGGAAAAACATATATAAAATGTGACAGTTTAAAGTGGTTGTAAACTTCAGACATAAAATACGCAAAGCATACCCTTCTATAGTGTGTACTTGTCTCAATTAAGAGCACTAAGTGTCATTTCTGTCTGCTACTTCCTTCCTCTGCTATCAGCATGAATCACTTCTGACAAGTTTTCCTGACATCAAGAGAGAAATGGTGACAGGGGAGGGAGCTCCAGCACGCAGCCTGTGATTGACAGCCTCAGCTCTGATCCTGGGTGCTGTGTGAAGAGGGGGAGTCTCTTCCCTCCATTTATCTCTCAGAGTGCTCCTCACTAAGCTCTGCAGAGTGTAACTTCTCAGACAAGCTTTATACATTCTGGACTTTGAATGGATGTAGAGAAGAGAAGACGTGGATAAACAGGTACAACATATGTAGGGGGATTTGTTTCATCTCTGAGGATAGTCACTTCACTGGATATATGTAAGGGTTTACAACCACTTTAACAACAGTCTTAATTGTTCGTTCATTGATGGAAAGCAACAAAATTGTCATGTGTACAGCCAGCATTAGGAGCCGTGTTCGCTTTATATGTTTCCTTTTGTCCCAAGTTTAGCCATCACTCCTTCAAATCTTTCAGTGATTTAACTAAAGCTCACCACATAGTTTACAATCTAATTGTACAATCTCCTTTAGATATACCAATAACTATGTAGTGCAAGGGCCTGTATGTTTGGATACCAATTGTTTGAATAAAGTAGGCAGATTCACATATTACAAACAAACGGCAACTACTCACATATTACATTTGTAGCACCCTCCTAGGTGCTAGAATAAAAGCATTGTTTTGCTCTTCTGCTTATCAGGGGAGCAGGATTGTTAGTTTTGCCTGTTACATGTGTCCATGTGTGATTCACTTGGTCTGAGGGAGTGTCCCCACTGTATCCAATAGGGGAGCCTGTTGGACAGTGGAGGAAACCCAGCCAATGACACACAGGCTTTTGTGACAGTCCCAGTGGGAGGGCACAACCGCCGTGCATCCTGGGATTGATCATAAAAGCCAAGGGCACATGTGACAGGGAGTCTTTGGCGGGAAGCCGAGTCCCTGGAGGAGGGTGACGGCTGTCTCTCCTTCTGTATGTTGAGGAAAGTGGTCACAGGCAGTTGGCCTGGTGAGCCAGGTGTGGAGCTGAGCCATAAAGGTCCTGGAGAAACTGACAGTGGAGCTGAGGGCTGAGCTACCTGGGAAAAACAGTGTCCGTGAGTACCAGGGGGCTTGCCAAGGGGTCTGCCCAGGAAGGGGACCCCTCCAGTGAGGTCAGTGGACGGAAGGTCAGCGCACACAGTCAGAGAGAAAGGGGGCGCCAAGTAGAACCCTGAAGAGAAATTTACCAAGTGGTTCGCCTTTCAAATACTTCACTTCAGGGGCAAGGTGAAGCAGTGGCCTTGCCGCATTAAACATAGCTAGAAGTCCACAAGATTGTGCATAGTTTACCAAGTTGGAGTATATTACTCATCCCTTCTCCCATCCAATCATAAAATAAAAACAACAAAAACCAAATCCCCTGGACTGTTTACTGACTGAGCCAAGAATCTAAAGTACTAAGAATTCACAAGTCGTTGCTATGGGTAACCCAGGGGAATCCGCTTTCAGCAGCTCCCATGGGAGTAGTGCCACACATTGAATTGGTAAATCTAAAGTTGACTGTACAAAAATTGTGAGAAAAAATGCTCAGATTATAAGATGTATGGGGACCCTTTGGGAAAGTGGAATCTGGTTGGTTGCTATATGTTACCACTCTATTGTGCTGTTACTGAATAAGCACCTGTCCTCGTTCACATACATTTACCATGATATTTTCCCTGTAAACAGGTTGTAAGCCTGAGCAGCAGATGATGTACGCAGGAAGTAAAAACAGACTGGTTCAAATCGCTGAGCTTACTAAGGTAAACAAACAATGGAGCGGAGATAACGAGAACGTACAGAATACACATTATGACCACCCACCATAACCCGTCAGGGCATAGACTCCACTAGACCTGTGAAGGTATGCTGGGGTATCTGGCACCAAACCATCAGTAGCAGATCCTTAAAGTCCTGTAAGTAACGAGGTGGGCCTCCATGGATCAGACTTGTTTTCCCAGCACATTCCCCAGATGCATGAATGGATTGAGATCTGGAGAATTTGGAGTCCAAGTTAACATCTCAAACACCTTGTTGTGTTTCTCAAAACTATTTTTGAATTAAACAGACAAGACAACCTTCGTCCCTTGGTCTACAGTAGTTCTGATACTCACGTGCCCATTGTTGGCGCTTATGGCTGTGGATGTGGGTCAGCATGGGCACCCTGACCTGTTTGTGGCTACGCAGCTTTATACACAACAAACTGTGATGCACTGTGTGTTCCACCAAAGAAAATTCCCAGCTCAATTTACCAGCCAGCCTGCAACCAACCAAACTATCCTGTCCAACAGTTTGCATTAAAAACAGGGGTTTCGTTTGTACACATTTGAAAATATATTCTAAAACTGCAGAGGTCACGGAACCCCAGTATTATCTGCAGTGGCAGGGCATTGTAGCCTGAAGGGAGCCCATCGCTCCTTAAAGGCACAGGGGCACACTGGACACCCAGCATATAGCACAATGGCAGCAAAGATTTGTACCTTTGGAATATTGGTGAGTGGATGTACTGGAGACCTTTGCTGTAATTGTGCTATATGCTGGGTGTCCAGAGTGTCCCTGTGCCTTTAAGGAGGGGTGGGCTCCCTCCAGGCTCACATGCCCTTTGCCTATCCATTATTATGCACATGCTTCTACTTTGGAGACTCTCAAAATTCATAGAGTTAGGACTGCAGATAATACTGGGTTGCCTTGTCACAACCATTTGCAGCTTACACATGTATTTGCAAATGTGTGCACAGTAAACCCCTGTTTTTAACATGAACTCTTAGGCAGGACACTTTGGTTGCTTGCAGGCTGGCTTGTAAGTTGAGCTGGGAATTTTCTTTGGTTTTGTTTTACATGTGTTGCCCTTCCATGTGCTCCTTGCTGCAAAGCCCAGTTATAGGTGGGGCAGTGGCCATTTGTTTGCCCTGTGTGTTCTGACGCCCTTCTATTGGAACCATCATTAACTTCTCCAGCAAGAAGGTAGAAGTAGCTCTTCTGTTGGATCAAACTTCATGGGCGAGCCTTCACTCACCACATGCACCAGTAAACCTTGACCGCCCATGACTGCGTCGCTGGTTCACCGGTTTTCCTTCCCTTTACTTCCTAACATATGCAGACTAGGAACATCCAACAAGAGCTACAGTTTTGGAGTAGCTCTGACCTAGTCGTCTAGCCATTACAGCTTGTCCCTTGTCAGAGTCACTCTAATCCTTACACTCTCTAATTTTTTCAGCTTTCAACGCATCAACTTCAAGCGCAACATGTTCCATTGCTACCTAATATATCCCACCCACTTTCAGATGCCATTATAACAAGATACTCAATATTATTGACTTTACCTGTCAGTGGTCATAATGTTATGGCTGATCGGTGTATATACTTTTTATATATTTATATATTATTGTCTAGCTTAAAAATATAATAAAAAATGTCAAGTGTTAAAAATGGTAGGTAAGTATAAAATGATTGCATATGAGTATTTTGTGTTTTCAAATGCAGACAGCAGGTGGCACTCTTGGCTTCTTTACACAATTTCCAGACTATCCTCCTCAGCTTTGTTTAAAACATGTTTATGGAGTGTAGTAGCTCAAGCTGAAAAGTAAATACACAAGTGAATGAATCAAAGCTGTGTATTCTTTCCCATTCTACTCCTATTTCTGTAACACAGTAGTGACTCATCAATGAATGATACCATTGCCATTGCCGTATATCCAATGCATTTCAAACGTCACCAGCACATCAAAAATGCATATAATGAGCTTTTATTGGTCACTAATGTTGGAAAACGAAGAGGCCTAATGATGGCTCTGAAACATCGCATGTCTTTTTGCAACAAATGAAAGCTTTTAGTAAGTGTGCTGGTGACACTTATTTGGCATTAGATTAATTTTGTAACCAACCTCAGACCTATCAAATCCTGCCCAATCTGACCATATTTGGACAAACCACGCCCATTTTCACTAAGTTTCCCCCTGTTTAGGGGTTCTAAAAGTATATTTACCGTAGCACCTCAAAACACTATAGGTAGCAGATATAAATTTAGGGTTTTGAAGAAACGGTTAACTACTTAAGGCCCGAAGGATTTGGCTGCTCAAAGACCAGGGCCTATTTTGCGATTCGGCACTGCGTGACTTTAACGGACAATTGCGCGGTCGTGGGACGCTGTACCCAAATTAAATTGACGTCCTTTTTTTCCCACAAACAGAGCTTTCTTTTGATGGTATTTGATCACCTGTGCGATTTTTACTTTTTGCGCTATAAACAAAAAAAGAAGGATAATTTTGAAAAAATAACAATATTTTTCACATTTTTTTATATGAAGTTCCCCAAAAAAAATGTAAAAATCAAAATTTTTTAACATTTTAGGCCTATTTTGTTTTTTGCTACATATTTTTGGAAAAAAATCGCAATAAGCGTTTTTGGATTGGTTTGCGCAAAAGTTATTGCGTTTACTAACTACGGGAAAGATTTATGTCATTTTTATTGTTTTTTTTTTAACTAGTAATGGCGGCGATCTGCGATTTTTTTTGGGACTGCGACATTGCGGCGGACAGATCGGACCCTTGACTGACATTTTTGACACTTTTGGGGGTACCTGTGACATTATTACAGTAATCAGTGCTATACATATGCACTGTTACTGTAAAAATGACACTGGCAGGGAAGGGGTTAACTTTATTGATGATCAGTGGGTTAAATGTATCCCTGGGGGCGTGTTTCTAACTGTGGGGGGGCGTGGCTAGGATGTAACCACAGAGACATACGATCCTACATAGCAGGATCGTACAATCTCTGCAGTTACACCAGGGAGAATGACAGGCGTCTGTGTTTACATTAGCCGCCTGCCTTTCTCCCTCTACAGCGGGAGATCGCAAGTGGCCGGCGGACATCGGAGCCGCCGGTCACTTGCACAGGGATGTCAGGGAACGAGCGGGGGCGGAAGCGCGCCCCCGGCGGCGCACGCTCGCCCCCTAGAGGCTTGTGGGTGGGTGACGTACCGGTACGTCACTTTGCCCAGGAGGGGCTGACCGCCGCCGTATATAGTCGTGCGGCGGTCGGCAAGTGGTTAAAATAAAACGCACTGCAAGGGTTTTATTATATCTTCAACAAAAAAAAAAAATAGCTGTTCATCCAACCAGAAATCATGTGAGATGATAACTTCTCGTACTCTCTACCTCTGTTATTATTTAGCACTGTTCCCTGCTATCTCTGTGGACTACAAAACATCTCCCCATGTTATGAAGAAGGGGGGGGGGCATTATTTAGTTCTAATGCACTCCCTGTACTAGGGAGGCAACACTGCCCAGTACAGTTGTCACCCTAGGACAGGAATTGACTTAACGGCAAGATTACCAGGGTAAAATAAAGGAAAACAAAAAAAGAAAACGAATGCAGCCACCTCATCATTTTTTTTCTTGAGTCTGGATATGCTTTAACAAATAGAATGTTCTTTCTATGCTGATTGCAGGTATTTGAGATTAGAAACACCAGCGACCTTACAGAGGAATGGCTGCTAGAGCGCCTGGCTTTCTTCCGTTGAAGTGGACCAATATGGATACCAATAAGCACATTTCCTAAAATCAGTCTCAACAACAGTTCGGTCCCTGCCGTCTGGGTGATGATGTGAATAAGAACCGTGATTTGAACATTTTCCAACTATAAGTGTTAATAGGTTACAGCAAACCTGTAATGAGAGAAATATGGGGCTGCCAATGCTGACCGCTCCTTCTGAAATTGTTGGTTACCTGGCAGTGATCCTGACCCTGTGGCTTCAATACTTTGTTACTGACCTGGAACATGGATGCAGAGGACTTCTGACTGTTCTGCTCTGCATAATTGTTCTAGGTCAGTAAATGGTTACTTGAGGTCAACAGGTCAGGATAACAGCCAGGCAATGAGCATTTTAGGAAAGGACCGGCAGTAATAATCCTCTCTCATGACAGGTCTTTTATAAACATGTTTTGTTTTTCGCTCTTGGAGAGCAGAGAACATGTGATTCCTGTTGAGTTCTCACGTTCATCAGCCCTTCGTGGCCCCAAACACACAAACTGTATAAAGTCTTTATATAAAAATAGGGAATGGGAATGTGCAATTTTGCTGTGGACCTTTACTGCCAATATACGGGAAGGAACCTGATGTCTGATTCAGATATTGAAGCTTGCTGCACAACTAAAATGACCTGAGAAATGCATTGGTTGAAGAATGAATGTCAAAAGATGAATGTGTGATTACAATGGTTTTCATATCTTTCTTGCACGGGATTGTTTGTTGGAGACATTCGCATGAATTTTATATACATTGTGAGTAGTACTTTTAATAAAGGATCTGTCAAAAGGTTTTACACTGTGTAGTGTCTTTTTTTATCCATGTACACAATATTGTCAAAAGTATTGGGACACCTGCCTTTAAACCCACATTAATTTAACCACTTTACCACCGGAGGATTTTGCTGTCTTACGTCTGGGCCACTTTTTGCGATTCGGCACTGTGCGACTTAAACTGAAAATTGCGCGGTCGTGCAATGCCGTACCCAAACGAAATTTACGTCCTTTTTTTTTCTCCACAAACAGAGCTTTCTTTTGGTGGTATTTGATCACCTGTGCGATTTTTACTTTTTGCGCTATAAACAAAAAAAGAGCGTTTATTTTGAAAAAATAACAATATTTTTAACATTTTTTATATGAAATCCCCCCCCCCCCCAAAAAATGTACAAATCAAATGTTTTTTTAAATTTTTAGCCAATTTGTTTTCTGCTACCTATGTTTGGTAAAAAAAAATCACAATAAGCGTATTTTGATTGGTTTGCGCAAAATTTATTGCGTTTACTAACAAGGGAAAGATTTCTGTCATTTTTGGTGTTTTTTTTTTTTAACGCGTAATGGCGGCAATCTGCGATTTTTTTTGCAGGACTGCGACATTGCGGTGGACAGATCGGACCCTTGACTGACATTTTTGACACTTTTGGGGGTACCAGTGACATTTCTGCAGTAATCAGTGCTATATATATGGACTGTTACTGTAAAAATGTCACTGGCAGGGAAGGGGTTAATTTCATTGGAGAGGGAGGGGTTAATGTATGCCTGGTGCTTACTAACGAGTGTAGGGGGGAGGTGACTGACTGACACAGGGACAGATCGAGGGTTCAACTTTGCTGAACCCTGCAATCTGTCACTGTCTGTCACTTAGGAGATCCGCCCGCTTGTGTTTACACAAGCAGGCGGATCTCCACACTCGATTCCCCGACGATCGGGGAAGAGCAGAGGCGATCCTCGCTGCTCCTCCCCTGGCCCGACTCCCGCTGTGACTGAATACAGCGGGAGCGAGCCTCCGGCGGCGCGCGCGCCGCCAAGAAAGGGGAGTGTTTGGCGACGTAGGTCTACGTCGCCAGACGATAACTAACCACTTTGCCGCAGTAGTGCTTGAGTGAGCAGGCGGCAAGTGGTTAATGGCATCAAAGTTTTTGTTGGTAGGGTTCAGTATTGAGTTGGCTCACCCTTTGTAGCTATAACAGCTTCAACTCTTCTTGGAAGGCTGTCCACAAGGTTTAGGAGTGTGTCTATGGGAACGTTTGACCATTTTTCCAGAAGCGCATTTGTGAGGTCAGGCACTGATGTTGGACGAGAAGGCCTGGCTCGCAGTCTACACTCTAATCTAATTCATCCCAAAGGTGTTCTATCAGGTTGAGGTCAGGACTCTGTGCAGGCCAGTCAAGTTCCTCCACCCCAAACTCGCTCATCCATGCCTTTATGGACCTTGCTTTTTGCAGTGGTCCAAATCATTTGGTGGAGGGGGGATTATGGTGTGGGGTTGTTTTTCAGGGGTTGGGCTTGGCCCTTTAGTTACTGTAAAGGGAACTCTTAAGGGGTCAGCATACCAAGACATTTTGGACAATTTCATACTCCTAACTTTGTGGGAACAAAAAAAATAATCAGGAGTGGGTGACTGGGGACAAAGAAAAGGCAAGTTTATTAAATACTTTCTTCAGCTCTGTATATACAAAGGAGCATGGGGGAGCTCATGACCATAATAATAAGAACGGTATTGTCACGGCCCCAAATGATCCACAATGGCTCAAAAGTGATATGGTCCAGAAATATTTATACAGAATAAGAGTGGATAAAGCACCTGGACCAGATGGCATCCACCCATGCATCCTAAAAGAATGGAGCGCTGTAATTTCTAAGCCTTTGTTTCTCATTTTTAGGGACTCTTTAAGGACTGGAATAGTACCACTTGATTGGTGTAGGGCCAATGTGGTGCCTATATTTAAAAAGGGATATAAGTCTTTGCCAAGTAACTATAGACCTGTTAGTTTAACTTCTATAGTTGGGAAGATACTGGAGAGTTTAATAAAAAACCACATAGGTGAGTTCTTGCTGGAAAAAAATATTTTAAGCAACAGACAGCATGGATTCATGAAAGACTGAAGTTGTCAAACAAACCTGATTTCTTTTTATGAGGAGGTGAGTAAAACCTTGGACAGAGGGGTGGCTGTGGATGTAGTATACTTGGATTTTGCAAAAGCGTTTGACACAGTTGCCCACACACGGCTAGTGTGTAAGGTAAAGTCTACTGGCTTGGAAAGATCGGTTTGTAATTGGATAGAAAATTGGCTAAAAGATAGAATTCAGAGAGTAGTGGTTAATGATTCTTACTCTGAATGGTCTAAGGTTATCAGTGGTGTACCCCAAGGTTCAGTGTTGGGACCCTTACTTTTTAATATCTGTATAAATGATATAGAGTCTGGGATTAAAAGTACCATTTCAGTCTTTGCAGATGACTCCAAGCTTTGTAGTGGAATGACTTCTTTACAGGATGTACCCAACTTACAAGCTGACCTCAATGCACTGTTTCATTGGGCAACTATGTGGCAAATGAGGTTTAATGTTGATAAATGTAAAGTTATGCACTTGGGGGCTAAGAAAATGCATGCATCATACATAATAGGTGGAGTAGAACTGGGGGAATCCATGGCGGAGAAGGATCTGGGTGTTCTGGTAGATCATAAGCTTAATAATAGCATGCAATGCCAAGCTGCTGTTTCCAAAGCAAGCAAAGTCCTTTCTTGTATTAACAGAGGCATGGACTCCAGAGAGAGAGATATCATTTTGCCCCTCTACAAATCATTAGTAAGACCTCATCTGGAATATGCAGTTCAGTTTTGGGCACCAGTTCTTAAAAAGGATATCGGGGAACTGGAGTAAGTGCAGAGAAGGGCAACCAAACTGATATGAGGCATGGAGGACGTCAGCTATGAGAAAAGATTAGAGGAACTGAATTTATTCTCTCTTGAGAAGAGAAGATTAATGGGGGATATGATCAACATGTATAAATACATAAGGGGTCCATATAGTGAACTTGGTGTTGAGTCGTTCACTTTAAAGTCATCACAGAGGACAAGGGGGCACTCTTTACGTCTCGAGAGGAAAACAGATTTAGTCTCCAAATACGGAAAGGTTTCTTCACCATAAGAGCTGTGAAAATGTGGGATAGACTCCCTCCAGAGGTGGTTCTGGGTAGCTCGCTAGATTGCTTTAAAAAAGGTCTGGATTCTTTCCTAGGTGTACATAATATAAATGGGTACTAACATTTTTTTTTAGGTAAAGTTGATCCAGGGAATATCCGATTGCCTCTTGGGGGATCAGGAAGGATTTTTTTTCCCCTGCTGTAGCAAATTGGATCATGCTTTGCTGGGGTTTATTTTCGCCTTCCTCTGGATCAACAGCAGGTATAGGATTGTGTATATGGGATTGCATGGTTGGGTTTTCAATACTGTTTTTTTTTTTTGTTTGAACCGGATGGACTTGTGTCTTTTTTCAACCTGACTAACTATGTAACTATGTAACAGTTTGGGGAAGGCCCCTTCCCTTTCCAACATGACTGCGCACCAGTGCACAAAGCAAGGTCTATAAAGACATGGATGAGCGAGTTTGGGGTGGAAGAACCTGGCCTCAATCCGATAGAAAACCTTTGAGAATAATTAGAGCGGAGACTGCGAGCCAGTTCTTCTCATTCAACATCAGTGCCTGACCTCACAAATGTGCTTCTGGAAGAATGGTCAAACATTCCCATAGACGCACTCCTAAACCTTGTGGACAACCTTCCCATAGGATTTGAAGCTGTTATAGCTGCAAGGGTTGAGCCCTACGGGCTAAGACTTGGATGCCATTAAAGTTTATGTGCGTGCAAAGGTAGGTGACCCAATTCTTTTGACAATATAGTGTATAGTACACTTATGGGAGTCGGTGGTATCCATCCTGAGATGTATGCAGAGGCATTGTTCCTGTGCCTGGTCAAACACGGCTGGAGCACTGTTGCAGGGAATAAGTCCCCAAAAGCCTGTTTGACCTGCCTGTTCTCAGGGGGTACTCGAGCTCCGGTAAGAGGACATCTTATGTGGGTGTTGGTGATTGGCCATTATGCTGGATGGAAAGAATTTCACCCATCTTCAATCTTAGCTATGTGGATCACTCACTTCTCATCATTAATTTTACGGGACTGTGTTTTTTTCTTTGGACATTTATTTATATTTAATTTTCATTGATCATTATTGGCAGCACAACACGGCAAATATCTCATTATTGTGTCTGCAGCTCTTTGATAGGTTTAACACAAGCACAATTTTTCTCTTGTTTTAAAAGGATTTCATGTGTCAGTGTCAAAACTTTGGGAAAATAAACATTTTGTATATTTTATTCAAATAAACAGCAAAGAAAGAAAAGTGCTCCAGGGCTAATCCTTTTCTGACAATATCTTTGGATGATGGTGGCCGCTGGACCACACAAAAATAGCAAACTAGTCCTAAAGCTCCTAACTCTGTCCCTACAACTTCCCGATTTTCTTCTTAACCACTAGAGCAACTGAAGATTTTACCCCCTTCATGACCAGGCCTTTTTTTTCTTATCCTGCATTGTGCTACTTTAACTGGTAATTTGCGCAGTCATGCAATGCTGTATCCAAACAAAATTTATATCATTGTTTTCACACAAATAGAGCTTTTTTGGTGGTATTTGACCGCCACTGGGTTTTTTTTTATTTTTTTTTGCGATATAAAACAAAAACGACCGAAAATTTTGAGAAAAAAAATATTTTTTACTTTCTTCTATAAAAAATATCCTATACAAAACTTGGCCATAGTTTTTTTTTTTTTATACTACTAATGGTGGTTTATTAACACAGAGCTCAGGGCAATAAATTGTACATAGCATATCAGCAGGTCCCGGCCATGAGTCATTGTCTGGGGCCTAATAACAGGATTCTGCTGGGTGGGGGATGTGCATGCACGCATCCTAAACCCGGAAGTAGGCAGCAATGTATGGGTATGTCGCTTTGCCTACACCGGCCGCTCGCCCACAGTACATTGCAGACGAGTGGAGCTTCAAAGTACCTTAAAAGTACCTTGTTAAAAAACATTTTTTGCATTGATACATGTCCCCCGGGGCGGTACCCAGGTCCACATACACTTTTTATGGCAATAACTTGCATATAAGCCTTTAAAATTAAGACTTGATTTTTCATGTTCGTATCCCATAGACTTTAATAGAGTTTGCATGTTCGCTATAACTTTTTCCCTGTGCGAGATGTTCTGGTGCGATCCGAACAGGGGGGTGTTTGGCCTATCCCTTACCAGAATGCAACAAAAATATGCATTCAGAAACACATGCGCAATGGAGAAATTGTGGTGTGAATCAGCCCTTAATGAATATTTATTGTTGTCCAAGCAGAAGAGAGCGTGACATCATGGCTGTAAATACCAATAAAAAAATTGGTTCCTGGTGTGTGATGTTCTGTCAGCATCATATTGCCAAGTGTTCATCAAAATGCCCATGTAGAAGTTTAGATAGATCCAAAGGATTCTTTCATGATCTTGGTAAGCTGAGGTGGGTTACATTGTCTGTGACTGCTTTGTAACTAGTGTATGTATCTTGTTTATAAATAAAGAAAACTGCACGATCCGGACCCAGACTTACCACTTTCTTGCATGGATGAGAATGATGTCTTCAAACCCACCTGCCTTCTCGTCTGAAGCCTCCTGGGATACTGATGTTCACACATACTAGAAGACTTTGATAATCTTGGCCTCACTGCATACGGTCTGGAAAAAGGTCCTTGCACTGCACATGCACAGCCACTTCATAAGTGGGCCAACTCAAAGAACTCAGAAGAGACTGCTGGTCCCCTAGTGACATTGCAGAAGACATTGTGTCAGGTCATCTGTGGCCAGGTGACAACTGCACCCTGTTGGAGGCAGGGGTGCAGCGCAAGGTAGTGAACCTGATAGCAGACTGCTGCGGATGGACCGGAACGTGAGCCCAAGATTCCCCAGAGTCTAAGACCCAGCAGGTGTTCACCAGAGCCTCTAGTGGTGAGAATGGACTTGGCTGCAGCTGGGCCCAGGTCCCGGCTCCTGGGGTCCCCCGGGTCACGCTCCGTAGGGAGAGAAGGGAAGCAGCCACTCAGGACACATGGAATGTTGATGGGTAAGCCGAGGTCAGGGTAACAGACAGACGAGGGTAACCAAGGGACAGGCCAAAGGTCAGGGTAACAGGCAAACAGGAATAGTCAGAGACAAGCCAAAGCCGGTACACAGAAAGGTAGATCAAGCAAACGGCAAACAGGAAATAAACACTGTTGAACAGCAAAGCAGACCTGCAGTGCACTGGTTAATATAGACTTCCTATGATGACCTGGGGTGGGGCAGGAACAAGAAGGAGAGGTGATAAAAAGGAACCAGAAGTGAAGTCTGACCTCTAATACAGACATGAAGGAACAGGTAAGCTGCCAAACACTATTGCAAGTTCATGACACATTGGCTTATAACCAAAAGGTCTTAGACAGAGAAGTGGATTACACCAGACGACCATCTATCAAAACAGCACACACCCGGAGACTGCCAGATCTACTGTATAGCAGTTCGGGTTCAGCTTATGTCTGAACACTAATGGGTTTCACTCATGGGCTAAATTGTAGTGATGTAGTTAGTGGGTGAATCTCGTTTTAGTGGCGTGGCTTGGAAGGAGACAAGCTGAAGTCAAACTGCTACACAACAGACTCGGCAGTATCCCGGTGTGCGCTTCTGTGCTCTTTTGAAAGATGGTTGTATTGGGCAATACATCCCTATAGAAGCTAGCACCTGGAAGTGTGTGTCACTGGTTTGTATATACAGTGCCTTGAAAAAGTATTAATACCCCTTGAAATTTTCCACATTTTGCCATGTTACAACCAAAGACATACATTTAATTTATTGGGACTTCATGTGATAGACCAACACAAAGTGGCACAAAATTGTTAAGAGGAAGGAAAATTATAAATGGTTTTCAATTTTTTTTTACAAATAAGTCTTTTTGGGTATTTCTCTACCAGCTTTGCACATCTAGAGAATAAAATGTTTGCCCATTCTTCTTTGCATAATAGCTCAAGCTCTGTCAGATTGAATAGAGAGCATCTGTGAACAGACATTTTCAAGTCTTTCTACAGATTTTCAATTGGATTTAGGCCTGGAGTTCTACTGGGCCTCTCAACACATAAATATGCTTTGAAGTATCTATTCCATTGTAGCTCTGGCTGTATGTTTAGGGTCGTTGTCCTGCTGGAAGGTAAATCTCTGCTCCAGTTTCAAGTCTTTTTCAGGTTTTCTTCTAAGATTGCCCTGTATTTGGCTCCATCCATCTTCCCATTAACTCTGAACAGCTTCCCTCTCCCTGCTGAAGAAAAGCATCCCCACAACATGATGCTGCCACCACCATGTTTTAGGGTGGGGATGGTGTGTTCAGGGTGATATGCAGTTTTAGTTTTCCTCCACACATAGCATTTTGCTTTTAGGAAAAAAGTACAATTTTGGTGTCAACTGACCAGAGCACCTTCTTCCACATGTTTGCTGTGTCCCCCACATGGCTTCTTGCAAACTGCAAATAGCACTTCTTATGCCTTTCTTTCAACAATGGCTTTCTTATTGTCACTCTTCCATAAAGATCAGATTTGTGGAGTGCACAAAAAATAGTTGTCCTGTGGACAGATTCTCCCACCTGAGCTGTGGATCTCAGCAGTTCCTCATGAGTTAACATGGGGCCTCTTGGCTGCTTCTATGATTAATGCTCTCCTTGCCGGGCCTGTCAGTTTAGGTGGATGGCTATGTCTTTGTAGGTTTGCAGTTGTGCGATACTCTTTCCATTTTTGGATTATGGAACAGTGTCTGTGAGATGTTCAAAGCTTGGGATATTGTTTTATAACCTAACCCTGCTTTAAACTTCTCTACAACTTTATCCCTGACCTGTCTGGTGTGTTCCTTGGCCTTCGTAGTGCTATTTGTTCACTAAGGTTCTCTAAAAAAAACTCTGAGGGCTTCACAGAACAGCTGTATTTATACTGAGATTAAATTACACACAGGTGGACTCTATTTACTAATTAGGTGACTTCTGAAGGCAATTGGTTCCACTAAGTTTTAGTTAGGGGTATCAGAGTAAAGGGGGCTGAATACAAATGCATGCCATACTTTTCAGATATTTGTAGAAAAGGTTTGAAAACCATTTATCATTTTCCTTCCACTTCACAATCATGTGCCATTTTGTATTGGTCTATCACATAAAATCCCAATAAAATACATTTATGTTTTTGGTTGTAACATGACAAAATGTGGATAATTTTAGGGGCTGTATATGGGTTACACCAAACAGTGCTGGATTTGCAAGGTGGTTGAGTATATATTTTTGTGGCCCACCCAGTGATACAAATACGAGGGTAAAGAAATGTAAAGGGGAGTTGAGTTCCTCTTTAAGTTTAAAACAACTCAAAAGCTAGCAAGACAGCTAAGAAGCAGTTGAAAATATGCCACATTAGACTTACTTCCTGGTCTGATGCCCATGTACGGAATAAAGTATTGGAAGGCACAAAGTGCATATTAAAATCTTAAACTGACATAAAAAATGTGTTTAGTGCAAACATTACAGTAATTTCCCAAAATATGTACACCCTGAAAATGCGCCATAGTTTTCTTTTATTATAAAACCCGGCTAACTGTATAAGTGTAAACTGTGCCGCACAAATCTTTGCTTTTGATACATCTTTAACTTGAGATTCTAAACGAGGTCTTCTTTGTTGTGTAGCCTTAGATTGCAGAGAGAACATGTTGTTCTCTGCTCATAAAAAATAGATTGAGTAGCTGGCTTTTTGTAGCTCTTTAATACTATAATGTAAACCTGTCAGTAGCTAGTGATGCTATAAGAATAAATGTATGCATATAAGAACATTTTACACCACAATGTTAAGGACGATGCCTTCCAACTCTAAAGGCACAGCAACGTGCAATGCATTCAAATTTTGCCATGAGAACAATGGGCAAAGAAAAGTCTGCATAGAGATTTAACTAGGGGAAGGCAGCTGAGGCAGCTGTGAAGGGCACAGAGAACACAGGGGGCAAGTATAATTGGTATTGATGCCTTTTATTTATATATACAGTATTTGTAAGTTAAAATGTTTATAAACTGATTTTTTAAAAATACATTTTAAATTAATTGTATAAGATATTTAAAAAAAATAAACAGTTTTAAGGGGTGCATTTATGACATTCTGCTTTCAATGTCTGCATGTTTTCTGCCAGCTCTGGACACCGACTAAATAAATGTAACTGTACTGTAAATGTTTTGAGTCAATTTTATTTACATTTTTGTATACTATTGTTTATATAGTGTGTATATATATATATATATATATATATATATATATATATGCACAGTATCTGACAACACTGAAGAAGTTACACTTTGCTACAATGTAAAGTAGTGAGTGTACAGCTTGTATAACAGTGTAAATCTGCCATCTAAACTGCTGGCAACAAAAGTGAGTATACCCCTAAGTGAAAATGTCCAAATTTGGCCCAAAGTGTCAATATTTTGTGTGGCCACAATTATTTTCTAGCACTGCCTTAACCCTCTTGGGCATGTAGTTCACCAGAGCTTCACAGGTTGCCACTGGAGTCCTCTTCCACTCCTCCATGGCAACATCACGTAGCTGGTGGATGTTAGAGACCTTGCGCTCCTCCACCTTCCATTTAAGAGTGCCCCACAGATGCTCAATAGGGTTTAGGTCTGGAGACATGCTTGGCCAGTACATTAACTTTACCCTCAGCTTTTTTAGCAAGGCAGTGGTTGTCTTGGAGGTGTGTTTGGGGTTGTTATCGTGTTGGAATACTGCCCTGTGGCCCAGTCTCCGAAGGTAGGGGATCATGCTCTGCTTCAGCATGTCACAGTACATGTTGGCATTCATGGTTCCCTCGGGGAAGAAAATCTAAGTAAAAAAGAAAAACACATAGTCCAGCACTTGAAGCTGCTAAATATATTTAAATAGCTGACAGCCACTGTAATAACAGTAGAACCAAAGGCTACCAAAGACGGAAGAGACACATTCACCCTGTAATGACGGATGAAAGTATTGGGCGCACTCTAGCTTGCTGCTATTCATACTACTTCAGGCGATACTTTAGCATACGCTGCCCAGGAAGCTGCCATATGACTAGTTGAATGTGCCCTAACTTCAGAGGGTGGGGGAAGACCCAGAGATTTGTATGCAATTTAAATGGTCTTGACAATCCAAGAGGATATGGTCCTGGATGGCACTGCCAAAGCCTTCTTTGGACCGATCGGGAAAACTAAAAGTTGATCCTGTCTTCGGAACTCCTTAGTCCGGTCCAGGTAGGTAGATAAGTAGGAAACCAAGTCCAGCTTCTTCCATTCATCATCTGCTTCACCCACCGGAAAGGGCGGGAGCACCAACTCCCAAAATGAAATTAAGTTGCCACTTTCGGAAGAAAACTTGGTACCGGTCTGAGCACAACTGTGTCTTGAGGAAACAGACAATATGGTTCCCTAGCGGAGAAGGCACATCATTCGGAGACTCTTCTGGCCAATGCAATGGCCGTCAAGAAAACCGTCCTTTTAGGTCAAATGGAATAAGGAGCAGGAGGAGCTGGATCAAATGGGGGAGCCAACAAGGCCTTCAATACCAAAGACAAGACCCATTTGTCTTCAAAACAATTTCACTGGAGGTCTAATCCTCATGGCTGCTTTCCAAATCCGGACCACTAAAGAAACCAATGCCCACCTCTTATTTGTCATGGCTGACAGGGCAGAAATCTGGACCTTCAAGGAATTGTAGACTAATCCATTGCCTAGGCCATACTGCAGGAATTCCAAAATATTCTACACCGAAGGAGACCCGAAATTACAATCCCTTTCTGCAGAGAAAGACAAAAAAGCCTTCCAAACTGGGTGATAAGTTGAATTTGTTGTCCTCTTACAAGCTTGCAACAAGGTATCTAGAACCCATTCTAAAAGATTTCCTTTCAATCTCCACTCCATCAATTTTAGCCTTCGGGTGACAGATTAGCCATCATCTATCAACGTGATACAGATTGTTCCAGCTGTTCAGATTTTATGTGCCTTTTTAAACATTTGTTTGTGAGTATATGTACTTACACTTAATAAAGCCTATTATTCAGGATAGTGCACCCTCTGTTTTATGATTTTGGTGCCTACAGACACCCCCAGTTTTAAAGGGCAGCAAGGCCATGGCCATTTGGGAAGCCAAGCATTAGTTCTGTGGAACAACACCTTTGAATAAGTTGGATAGGCGGGGCCCTGTCTCTGAGTGCAGGAGAAACGTGCTATAGCATTGAAATTTGTTTTGGAGCAATATCTGGCTCTTTCGATGATTGATTAACCACTAGAAAATAGATAGCGTCTCGCAAGTCATGAGTACTTTGGAAGGGCCCAGAAGTAGCATGTCATTCAAGTAATGGAAAATTTGGATGTCTTTAACCCTTAGAATTGCAATGACAGCTGACAGCACTCTCGAGAATGTTCAGGGAGCTGTGCAGAGGCAGAATGGAAGACAACGAAACTGGAAATGTCGGCCTTCCACTGCAAATCTGAAGGAGCGATGGGGCTCCGCATCTATGGGAACTTGCAGATAGCCATCTGCCAGATCAATGGAGGCCATCCAGTCTCCTTTCTTGACTGAAATAATCCTTTCCAACTATTCCATCTTGAATAGCGGAACCCTCATAAAGGAATTTAAACATTTTAGGTCCAAGACCGGCCTGAAACCTCCCGATGCCTTTGTTACTAAGTGCACAGGGGAATAAATTATTTGACCCCATTCTCGACTTGGGACCAGGACAATGGCCACAGCTGCTAATAATTTCCTTATGTACACTAGCAAGCAATGCTTCTTCTCTGAACAAGCCAGAAGTCGGGTTTCCCCAAAAAACGGCTTGAGGGGGTCTTGCCCTGAACTTCAGTCAATAGCCATTGTAAATGATTGTCAAGATCAAAGCATCCTGCACCTTGTCCGCCCAGACTCCTCCAAAATGAGCTAGCCTTGCTCCAACCAGAGGGGACTGGGTGGAGACACCTTCAGAAGGTCTTGTCTGATCCCTTTGGGTCCTGGTTGGGCTTGGACTTGGAAGATTTTGGGAAGGATGAGCCAACTTCCCTCCATTGTCTGAAGAATGGCTTACCAGGCTATAGGAACTAGCCTCTCTTAAACCCTCCTTAGCCCTTTTGGAGAAGCGAAAGTGCTGGCGCTGCCTCCTTCTCTCCTGGGGAATCTGACCTGACTTGCTGTCCGAGACCCCCTGAATTACTGACTCCACAGCCTTGCCGAAGAGAAGCTTCCTGTCGATTGGGACTGAACAAAGGCTGTGTTTAGATGCATTGTCCGCTAACCAGTGCTTCAACCATAAAGCTCAATGTGCTGTCACGGAATAGGCCATCATCTTAGCGGTCATCCTGACTTGGTTCACTGCTGCTTCCACCAGAAAAAATACAGCTGTTCTTACAAACTGCAAAGGAGAATAATTACCACTTCCAAGCACCTCTCCCAAAGACTGAGCCTCCAACTCTGTTACCCAAACCTTGAGGGCCGCTGCCACAGACGTGAGTGCCATAGCTGACCTGCATGCTGCTCCTGCCACCATATACAATCTCTTTAAATTTGTGTCAATTCTGCGATCCATGGGATCCTTAAAGAGACCGAATCTTCCAGTGGAAGTGTAAAATGGCTGGCCAACCTCTGCAATGAAGCATCCACCCTAGGAGAAGTGTCCCACAGTTCTGCATGTTTAAGGCTGAAAAGATAAAGCTTTGAGACCCTATTATGGACATTCAACTTTTTGTCTGGCCTTGCCCATTCATCCTTCACCACTTCCTGAATTTCAAACATGCGGGGGAAGGAAGGAACGGATTTCTTCAGATCAGGATAATATCTCTTCCTCGGGGGGAGGCCTCCTTTCATACCATCCTTCATGGCTTCCACCAAGGCGGGAACCAAAGAAAAATCAAATGCATGAGATTCCGGCTCAACTTCAGATTCAGAAGAATAAGAGTCCCTCCCCAAATCAGAGTTGAAACGGACTGACGCTTCCAGTTCCAAACCACCTGAAGCTTAAGACAAAGTGTGGCGAGCTGGTTTCCTTGAAACGCGCCTCAACCCTTCCTTGACAGCTGCCTTAAAATAAAATTTCACCTGCCGAGCATCTGCTGCATTGTCACGCGCAGCTCCCTTGAAGCAAGAGGCAAATACAAGCTTCCTTAGCAAAACTTGGGCCGAGTAAGCCCAACAGGCTTTCCCTTTCGGGCTGGTTTGGTGAAGATTAGGGATGATCGAACGGTTCGGGTCCACCATCGGTTCGGCCCGAACATTGGGTGTTCGAGGTTCGGCCGAATTTAGAACTTTTTGCCCAAAAAGTTCGGAATTCGGCAACCAGAACCGCCCAAAATGCAATGCTTCAGGAAATGGGCTTTAAAAGCCCGTGATTGGACCAGAACCATTAGCAAAAGCCAATTGAGGGGGCAGAAGAATGCTAGGAATGTGATTGGAGTGACTAGGGGGTCCCTAGACCAATCATTAGTGAATACGCCCCCCAGTATATAAGATCGCCCCCGCCATATTCCCAGCATTGTTATACTGGACATGGAAGAGAGTGGAAGCAGTTCTGTTAATTTTACTTTAAAAGTGTCATTTAGCTATTTTTAGTGTGAGGAAAGGGATATCTAGTGTAGTTAGAGTGCTCCTTTACACTTAAGTTAGCTTCAAAAATTTAGTTTCTGTAGGGAAAGTGTTAAGTGTCAGGGGACCGTAGTGTAGTGTAGGGTTAACTGACAGTGACTGCTATGGCAGGGTGACAAAACCCTTCCATAGCAGGGTGACCGCTATAGAGAAATGATCATTTCTCTGCTTCGGGACAGGAATGTGGCTTCTCACCAGCAAGCATTTTTTAATGCTGCAGGGGCTGCCACTGCCAGTGCTTTTTTGAGGACATGTTTGATGTCAGACATGACATCTGAATATGTGTATAGGGGGTATATATAGACATATATGTCTGAATATATACCCCTAGACATATATAGGTGTGATAGTAGCAGAAATAAATGCTTGCGCTAATGAAATCATTTACAGTAATATATTTCTGCTACTATCACACCTATATATGTCTAGGGGTATATATTCAGACATATATGCCTATATATACCCCCTATACACATGTTCAGATGTTTTGCCTGCCTCAAAAGAACCCCAAAAAATGCCAAAAAAACGCTAGTGTCAAAAAAAAAATGCCCAGGTGTGTTTTTGCTGGCATTTTTTGGGGGGTTTTGGAGGCAGGCAAAACATCAGAACTTGTGCACAGTACCACTATACACAAGTTCAGATGTTTTGCCTGCCTCAAAAGAACCCCAAAAAATGCCAAAAAAACGCTAGTGTCAAAAAAAAAAATGCCCAGGTGTGTTTTTGCTGGCATTTTTTGGGGGGTTTTGGAGGCAGGCAAAACATCAGAACTTGTGCACAGTACCACTATACACAAGTTCAGATGTTTTGCCTGCCTCAAAAGAACCCCAAAAAATGCCAAAAAAAACGCTAGCGTCAAAAAAAAAATGCCCAGGTGTGTTTTTGCTGGCATTTTTTGGGGGGTTTTGGAGGCAGGCAAAACATCAGAACTTGTGCACAGTACCACTATACACAAGTTCAGATGTTTTTCCTGACTGCAAAGAACCCAAAAAAATGCCTGCTATTAAACTGGCAAGGTGTTACAGCAGAGAAGCCATATTCCTGTGCTTAAAGTTTTCTAATACAAACGATCTTTTTTTTTATGGTTCTGGACATGCTACAGAGCTGAAACTTCACAGGTACACCTTTTAGACCCCCCAGACACAAAATCACACAAAAAAAAGTTCTTAAAAATTGTCATTTTTGATAAAAAAGCCAATTATTGAAAAATTAAAAAAAAAAAAAAAAAAAAAAAAAAAGAGATTTTTTGATTTTTACTTTGGATTTAGTATCTGGGGGGTCTAAAAAGTGTACATGTGAAGTTTCAGCTCTGTAGCATGTCCAGAACCCCCCAAAAATTAGCATTTTCTTATAATTTTTATTAGAACAGGAATACGGCTTCTCTACGGCGCTTTTTCTTGCATTTATCGGGCATTTTTGGAGGCAGGCATGACTTTTTTTGGATTTAGTGTCTGGGGGGTCTAAAAAGTGTACCTGTGAAGTTTCAGCTCTGTAGCATGTCCAGAACCAGAAAAAAAGATAATTTTTCAGTAGAGCAGGGATGGTGGGACCCCTCTTTTACACTTATATGATCTTTTTTTGGGGTTCTGGACATGCTACAGAGCTGAAACTTCACAGGTACACCTTTTAGACCCCCCAGACACAAAATCACACAAAAAAAGTTCTTAAAAATTGTCATTTTTGATAAAAAAGCCAATTATTGAAAAATTAAAAAAAAAAAAAAAAAAAAAAAAGATATCACACCTATATATGTCTCGGGGTATATATTCAGACATATATGCCTATATATACACCCTATACACATGTTCAGATGTTTTGCCTGCCTCAAAAGAACCCCAAAAAATGCCAAAAAAAACGCTAGCGTCAAAAAAAAAATGCCCAGGTGTGTTTTTGCTGGCATTTTTTGGGGATTTTGGAGGCAGGCAAAACATCAGAACTTGTGCACAGTACCACTATACACAAGTTCAGATGTTTTTCCTGACTGCAAAGAACCCAAAAAAATGCCTGCTATTAAACCGGCAAGGTGTTACAGCAGAGAAGCCATATTCCTGTGCTTAAAGTTTTCTAATACAAACGATCTTTTTTTTTCTGGTTCTGGACATGCTACAGACCTGAAACTTCACATGCACACCTTTTAGACCCCCCAGATACTAAATCCAAAGTAAAAATCAAAAAATCTCTTTTTTTTTTTTTTTTTTTTTTTTTTTTTAATTTTTCAATAATTGGCTTTTTTATCAAAAATAAAGTTCTTAAAAATTGTCATTTTTGATAAAAAAGCCAATTATTGAAAAATTAAAAAAAAAAAAAAAAAAAAAAAAAAAAAGAGATTTTTTGATTTTTACTTTGGATTTAGTATCTGGGGGGTCTAAAAGGTGTGCATGTGAAGTTTCAGGTCTGTAGCATGTCCAGAACCAGAAAAAAAAAGATCGTTTGTATTAGAAAACTTTAAGCACAGGAATATGGCTTCTCTGCTGTAACACCTTGCCGGTTTAATAGCAGGCATTTTTTTGGGTTCTTTGCAGTCAGGAAAAACATCTGAACTTGTGTATAGTGGTACTGTGCACAAGTTCTGATGTTTTGCCTGCCTCCAAAATCCCCAAAAAATGCCAGCAAAAACACACCTGGGCATTTTTTTTTTGACGCTAGCGTTTTTTTTGGCATTTTTTGGGGTTCTTTTGAGGCAGGCAAAACATCTGAACATGTGTATAGGGTGTATATATAGGCATATATGTCTGAATATATACCCCGAGACATATATAGGTGTGATATCTTTTTTTTTTTTTTTTTTTTTTTTAATTTTTCAATAATTGGCTTTTTTATCAAAAATGACAATTTTTAAGAACTTTTTTTGTGTGATTTTGTGTCTGGGGGGTCTAAAAGGTGTACCTGTGAAGTTTCAGCTCTGTAGCATGTCCAGAACCCCAAAAAAAGATCATATAAGTGTAAAAGAGGGGTCCCACCATCCCTGCTCTACTGAAAAATTATCTTTTTTTCTGGTTCTGGACATGCTACAGAGCTGAAACTTCACAGGTACACTTTTTAGACCCCCCAGACACTAAATCCAAAAAAAGTCATGCCTGCCTCCAAAAATGCCCGATAAATGCAAGAAAAAGCGCCGTAGAGAAGCCGTATTCCTGTTCTAATAAAAATTATAAGAAAATGCTAATTTTTGGGGGGTTCTGGACATGCTACAGACCTGAAACTTCACATGCACACCTTTTAGACCCCCCAGATACTAAATCCAAAGTAAAAATCAAAAAATCTCTTTTTTTTTTTTTTTTTTTAAATTTTTCAATAATTGGCTTTTTTATCAAAAATGACAATTTTTAAGAACTTTTTTTGTGTGATTTTGTGTCTGGGGGGTCTAAAAGGTGTACCTGTGAAGTTTCAGCTCTGTAGCATGTCCAGAACCAGAAAAAAAGATCATATAGGTGTTAAAGTTAAAGGAGGCTCCCGAACCACATCCCTGTTCTACTGAAAAATTATCTTTTTTTTTTTCATGGTTCTGGACATGCTACAGAGCTGAAACTTCACATGCACACCTTTTAGACCCCCCAGATACTAAATCCAAAGTAAAAATCTAAAAAATCTCTTTTTTTTTTTTTTTAATTTTTCAATAATTGGCTTTTTTATCAAAAATGACAATTTTTAAGAACTTTTTTTTGTGTGATTAATAGTCCCTGGGGCATGACCCAGAACCCTAGGCACTTTTTAGGGGCATTTATTGGGTTTTAGGGCTTAAAAATGGTGTTTTTTGATTACAGAAGTTCGGGTCCCATTGATTTCAATGGGGTTCTGAAATCCGAACCGAACTTTCGTGAAGTTCGGGTGTTCTGGTCGAACCGAACTTTTCAAAAGTTCGATCATCCCTAGTGAAGATGCCCTGGAAGACGAAGAGGATCTTCTTCTGTGCTTACACCCATATTTACTCTTCTTGGAGGCCTTTCTATGCCATCACCTCTCTTGGCTCGGATCCGAGCGGCTACAGTGAGGTAAAGGTGAGGGTGATCTGGACCGTTCGGACAGGCGATGCTCCTGTTCTTGGTGACTTTGCGAATTGTCATATCCTGCCCCTTCTTTTTTTTCTGAGCTTGGGGCGTCGACTTGGCAGCTCTTTGCGGGAGTTTATCCCGCCATGGGCTCTTTCCCCTGAAAAAAAGGGGTGCTCTCTTTTAATAAAAAAAAAATACTATATATATATATATATATATATATATATATATATATATATATATATATATATATATGTATATATACACATACACACCATTCCATTCAATCTTCAGTGCTTAAAGGCAGGCAGAAATTAATCAGGGTACCTGCAAGGCAGAATCAGTCATCAGGATTTCCACAGACCAGAAGCCAAGCTCTGTTACAGACATAGGGAGGACCACAGGCTTACCTGGTCAGCAGCAGAGACTGTCAGGCTGGAGGCACAGGCAGCAAAAGGAGACTGGCCAGCGGCGAAATGAGGAGACAGGGAAGCCAGGAGAGGAGAAGGAGACGGAGACCACTTTTAATACAGGACACCCTCGAATCATATATATATATATATATATATATATATATATATATATATATATATATATATATATATATTATATATATTTAATATTCTTTGCACTTAAAACTGAATCCTACATACACACATATTAAAGTGGTTGTAAACTCTCTAAAACTTTAGCTCGTTGTAATCTATGTTACTAATGCTATTGATCGCTGCCTGTTAAACTTTACTCACTTGTATAATCTTCTTACAATTCATTCAGCAGTTTAGTAGCATGCGCAGTTCATCATTAGATTCACGGAACACTATGTGTGCCGTTTCCATAACAACAGCATGCCGGATCTGTCAGTTCCTCTGAAAACAGCACAGCTAGGATAGTTCGGGATACTGTGCCTTCCTCCTCAGCTTCCTGGTTCTCCCCTTGTGACTAGTCATGGCAGCTAAGAACGGCGGATCTTGGTTGTTGTAGTAACGGCGATAGAGAAAGAGGCTTTGATAGTATGGAATCGCGCATGTGTGAGATTTCGGTAGGGGAAACAAGGAAGGGCAAAAATTACATCTACAGGGGGAGACAGAAATCAATATTCTTGGAAGGAGATATAATTTATAATACTAAAAAAAGGTCATTGAAAATCTTTTTTTACTAACGTTATAATGTGCAATGAATGAAAATACTTTGTTGTATGACAATATTCAAAAAAGGAGAAAAAGAAAGCAGAGTTTACTTCCTCTTTAATGAAGCTCTGTATTTATTGATTTATCATTAAATATTGAATTTGATGTGTTATTAGCCACTTGAAAGGCAACTTGAAAAAAGATAGAAGCATGCTGATAGGGGGAGGGAGCAGAGAGCCGGATAAATGCACTCATCAATTTTCTGCTTCTACTTTTCTTGGCTAGTTATAGGGTAGGGATTTGGAAGGAGATCTGTACATGAAACTAAAACAAAGAAAAATAAGCTACCCTACCCTGCCAGGCAGGGCTGTGCTGTGTGGCAGAGCTGTTTAAATCGCAGGATTGGATGGACAGCTGGATGTAAAACAGCTCCCTCTCATATTTTTTATGTGAGTTTTAAAGACAGGCTAAACTGGTATTGGCAGCAGTAAACCATGCGGGTGACAGAGACACTCATGAACAGAACAAACAGGTTTGTCCTGCACTTTTTTTTTTTAACAGCATAGTTTTATTCATTTTTAATAGACAAATATAAAGCACTGGCATTGAACTGGTAAGACACATAGTTTGCTGGTACAAAGCAGGTTATGCATACACATTTACATTGATAATTGCAGTTTTTAGACGAATACAGTTTCTATGTAGGAGGGCTTTGCACAGAAAGTCAATGGAATAAAACAAGCAAAACATCTGCTCATCTGAGCAACTAACTAAATTCATGTCAGTTCCTGACCAACAGGGTGCCCCGAATGAGTTCCCCAAAACAAACAGCCAGCACTTCTACCCTTTTAGTTTTCTTTTAGCACTCAGCCTTTTCACTCAGCAGCAGGAGCTCACAGCAGGGAGAGAGAGAGAGAGCCTTAAATGTCCGTCTGCTAATATATATACATAAAGTTTTGTCCAGCTGAGACTAATAATGGCTATCTGGTTATTTGGTAATGATGCTGACCTAGGAATGGAGACTTTTCGACCCACAGCTCTACAAATTCTCTGCAGTCTTTGACCCATAACCAAACTTATTAAGATCTGGGAAAACAAAAAGTTTGTTTTCATACTCATTATTCACAAACCCTGGAGCCCCTAACCATGAGTAGCTTTAAAACTTGGTTGACTCAAAAGGACAGAATGAAAATATTAGGGATAGACCGATTATTGGTAAGGCCGTTATATCAGGGGCCGATATGCACTTTCCCCGATATATCGGTATTGGCCCCGGAACTGGCCGATATTGCTGATATTTTTGTGACGTCATTCTGCCTTCTTAGGCCGCCTCCCTCGCCTTGGACAGCCTCGTCTGGAGTCAGGATTAATCTCACAGGAGTGTATCACAGCCAAACACCCACCCACAGCAGCCCGATGCCAGCCAGCCACCCACATCCACAGGCCCTGTACCAGCCAGCCAGCCACAGGCACTGTACCAGCGAGCCAGCCAGCCACCCACAGGTCCTGTACCAGCCAGCCAGCCACCACAGGCCCTGTGCCTGCCAGCCATAGGCACTGTACCAGCCAGCCAGCCACCCACAGGTCCTGTACCAGCCAGACAGCCACCCACAGGCCCTGTACCAGCCAGCCACCCACAGGTCCTGTACCAGCCACCCACCCACCACAGGGTGCAAGCCAGCCAGCCACCCACCACAGGGTGCCAGACAGCCAGCCACCCACAGACAGGGTGCCAGACAGCCAGCCAACCACAGACCCTGTACTAGCCAGCCACAGGCACTGTACCAGCCAGCCACCCACAGCCCTTGTGCTAGCCACCCACCTACCACAGGGTGCGAGCCAGGCAGCCACCCACCACAGGGTTCCAGACAGCCAGTCAGCCGCCACCCACAGGGTGCCAGCCGCCACCCACCAAAGGGTGCCAGTCAGCCAGCCACCCACCATAGGGTGCCAGACAGACAGCCAGCCACCCACCACAGGGTGCCAGCAAACCAGTCATTAAGCATAAACAAAAATTAACAAGTTCAGTACCAGATTTGTGTCAAAAATTGTCTTTATCTTTCAAAACTTTAAATGTACAATATTTCGGCCCATATCGGCCAATACCGATACGTTGTGACCAAAATATCGATATCGGTATTGGCCCTGAAAACACCATATCGGTCTATCGATAGAAAATTTTAATGAGAGGGGCTGCGAGCAATCTATGGTGATGTTAGTCAGAGATGCTGCTAGCACTGTTCACTCCCTAACCGTGAGTGCAGTTTGTGTCAAATTATAAAGATTGTGCTGCGCAAAACTGTGTATCCTATGTAAAAAGTTATTGCAAAATCAATTGTCTATACGATTACTATTTATGTATAGACAATTGATTTTACAAAAACGTTTTACATAGGATACACAGTTTTGCGCAGTACAATCTTTATCATTTTATCCCTAGAAATTATCCCTCCAAAATAAAGGACTTTAAAAGCATCGTACCGAAACTTAAAACATATATAGTTAAAACATTATTTATATGTTCCTATTAAAAAAAAATAATGCATAACCACCAATCAATCACATCAAATATGCGATACACAGTATTTAAAATCAATGCAAATACAAGAGAAATCAAAATTGTTGCAGTATTCCGTTGATTATTTCCAACGTGTTTTACAGTCCTTTACTGCTTCATCAGGGACAGTATGGAATGATCTGAAAATTAAAAAACATTTTGGCAGTACAAATATTGTAACAATTTGATTCCATATTACATTAATAAACCACTGACTCCAAGCAGGGTGTCCACATGGGACCTAAACACCAACCCCTATGTAGCAACCTAAGAGGGCGGTCTTCTGGGCACTGGAGCACCCAGGGGGGAGAAGAGGACCACAACTGGCCACACCAGAGTGTACCAATACCAACTGTACATAAAGAGGCATGGGATAAAAGGAAGTGCTAAATCACAACCAACAAAACTTTACACACCTAGTATAAAAACAAAGCCAGCAACAAGCAACTATGCACACGCTCAACACACACCACCCAACCAAACTGGCCCATATTCAGGTAAGTCATGTCACTCTTGGCCCCTATTACCCAACCCCCCGCCCCACAACCAACTCTACTCACACTCTCCATTCACCACCTCTAAACCAAATCACACAACTATTAAAACAAGACACCCCTGGCCATACACCTCATGTTCCCACATGGTATGTCATAACTTTCACCATCTCAGACTAACCACCATGCCGACATACTGTATATACAGTATATAGCTAAATCAGAGACAACCCTAAACTATATCCCAGAGAGGTGACACCCCCAGAAGTGATTGGCCAAGGTTTAGAGTCCAGCCCATATCCATACCTCAATATATTGAGCATAAGGAAAAATGTCTGTTTTAATTCCTACGGAGCCTGTTCTGAACTCAGTGAAAAGCTAAATTTTGTGGGTGTGCTTCCACCAGCACAGACAACATTTTTAATTATTTTTTCTCTTCTTTTTTTTATAGTCAGTAGCCAAATTTCTATGTCCTTTGTAATTTTTACTTTTTTTTTTTTTTTTACATATTTCTGTACACTACCCACTTAGGAACATTCAATTCAAATAATAAATGAGTGGTTTCTGATACTTGCTAAGAATTATAACTCCTATAGAAAGACTGTTGCATTGTGTTACCATTGTCTGGGTGCTTGGTCGTAAATTCACTGATAATCTGTGGGAGATTGCATTGTGTGGCTCTGCAGTTGCACTAATTGTCTGCCAAAAAAAGGATGGCCAATCTGACTGCATGCAGATTAGTGTCGGTATATGGAAGCTCCTGCCTCTGCCAGATAGGCACCTGTGTGTGTATGGTTGCCTAGAAGACTAATCAGCTGACAAACTGCAACTGATGGCAAGCTACGTTGTGTGTCTGGTGTATGTTTAGGCAATGAGAAAAGTGATTACACCATGAAACTAGCTCAAAGGATAGCTCTGGGAATCTCAAATGTTTGTGGGAATTATTATGGTGCTCTACAATTGTGCTTCCCGACTGCCTATCAATGCCACTCAAAATTGTTAAACTAGGGAGTGGATGGAGGTGCAGCGTTGGTGCCGCCTTGCGTTGTGGTAAGGCAACAATTAGGGCTTGTTGACACTAGAATTGGTCTTTAAAGATCGATCCGTGTTTGGATCTCTCTCTACAGAGAGCATCTGACAGGTGGTGAGGAGGACTGCTTTAACCCTTAGTACCCTGAACTAGTATTCTGCAACCTTGTGCATTGCATGCAGTTGCAGTGCACTTGCAGAGTGGCCCCCTTCCCTTAAAGGGGGGTATAATACCTGCTGCAGCATCTGTAGTCCCCTAGCCACTCCCTCTTCAGCTAAGGGGGTTAACAGTTGGTGTGAACGAGCCCAAAGGCTATTCTAAAATTCTCATTTATGTCCCCTGAGGATGTCCCTTGCACAGACAAAACGCGTAGGATGGGGCTAGCGGCCTATGATGCTATCACACCTGGCGTCATAACCAGCGTGGTGCTTTTGAGGTTTTGTTACCCTGAAATGCTTGTGACTATATGTGCATTAAATAAATTGGGGTTTTTAGCAAAATTACACTATGGTTCTTTGTATTTTTCTCTGAATCTTATTGCGGAGAATTGTGCTTTCTGGACAGCCAGTGGAGGACTTGGTGGGCACGCAGGTTGTTACAATACCCTGGTGTGATTTGCATTTGGTGAATCCTGCGCTTTTGATCTCTTATAATCTGGAGGTTCTGATTATCCTATAAGGGAATTCATAGACCTATGTCCGGGGTGGTTTGGGACTAAAACAAGTGGAACTATGGCATTTCATTTTCACACAAGATTCTACACTGGCCCCCTAGTGGAGCCTGTGACGTGAGTCACTTTGGCTGGGGGGCTTGTGGAACCTAGATTGCTTTAGGGAGATTGGGAGACTACTTGTCCAGCTTCCCCAGCCCCTCTTATGTGTAAGTCACCCGGTGTCTATTAGGGGCACAGGGTGACCAAGAACCCCAGTCGGTACTGCACTAATCAGACTCGCTGTACAACCACACTGGACTCAGCCTTTCGTGTTACCCCAGTTATCCTGGGTTTCATAGACCCTTGCTAGTGGGGTGGGGGGTTTGTTATTGTTGAATACCTGCATTTCATTGTTCTATTGTTCATGTCTGCCTTGAGTAAGCTTATTATGGGATGTGCATGTTTGTGTGGATTAGCTAAGGGGGAGGGGTTGTCAGAGTGTATATCTCCTTCTGCTTTGTGTTTCAATAAACAGTTTGATTCTGGTTTTACTCCAAAACTTGTACTGTCGAGTTCTTTTTGTAACTATAGCCAGATTCACGGATCCCAAGTTCCAGAGCTTAGGAAGCAGGTTCTTGGCGGAGATACCCAGTCGTGGTGTCCAGATTCCAGGATTCCGTCACAGAGCCCTTAAAATGTTACTTAACCCAGGACCCTGCATTCACTATGTCTCACAGTACACAGAACATGGAAATTGAAATTTGTTATATCATTGTTGGATTTATACTGAATATGAGTTTATTTTTCCACTTTATTGGTGGTTTTATTTATTGATGTTGATATTATTTTCATTACTTTACTGTTTGTTTTCTTTGTGATTTTTTTTATGGTTGGAGGTCTTGCAAGGTTTTATGTTCCTCTATCTGGAACATAGAGTGCAGCATTACCCTCTAGCACTATGCACATCATTATTTGGTGGTTTATTTGCTTTAAAATTCAACACCTATGTAAAAGAGCCCTAAGGCTCCATGTACACGGGACGTTGTTAAACGTCCCTTTGAATGCTGGAATTTTTAGGACGTTTGAAACGTCCGTTCGGTCGTGTTTGTACCCGCATTTAGCGGGCGTTTAGCGGGCGTTTGCGTTTAGAACCGTTCCTAGAGGTCAAAAAAACTATTCCCCTTTAAAATGGAAAAACGTGAACGCTAAAGCGGGTCATCGCGTTCGGTCGCGTTTTTGCGTTTGAGACACCGGGAAACACGCGTTCCAACGCAAATAGTTGCGTTCTAAAAAACATCCCTGAACGCAACTGCCTGCAAATGACTGTAAACGACCATGTGTACATGGACAGATAATATAACATGGAGCTGCGTTCAGGGGCTTCTGAAAAAAACACCCAACTGCTCCTAAATGGCCATTTCCAGCGTCCCGTGTACATGGAGCCTTAGAGTGGGCCATATTGTCTACCTGTAAGCTCTAAGGAGCAGGGCCCTCTAAATCCTCCTGTAATTAACTGTATTGTAACTGTACTGTCTGCCCTCATGTTGTAGAGCACTGTTGGTGCTATATAAATCCTGTATAATAATATTACCACTTCCGGACCACCCACCGCATATATACTGCGGCAGGGTAGCCCAGCTGCACCAAATCTTGTACATGTACATGATTTTGTGCTGGGTTTTCGGGGGCCCGTGCGTCCAATCACATCCAGTCACAGCAGGAGCCAATCAGCAGTTCCGGCGGTCGCAATGGCCGCGGGGACCAGACGATCGTTCCATGGAATGACAAAACGGCGGTCTGCCTGTGTAAACAAGGCAGACCACTGTTCTGTCACAGAGGCAGAGAGGGATCTTGTGTTTCAGATCTCTCTTTTCCTCTAGTACATCCACTCCCCCTACAGTTAGAAAGCACTCCCTAGGAGCACACTTAACCCCTTGATCACTCCTAGTGTTAACCCTTTCCCTGCCAGTGTCATTTATACAGTAACAGTGCATTTTGTTTTTTAGCACTGATCACTGTATTGGTGTCACTGGTCCCCAAAAAGTGTCACTAATGCCCCGTACACACGTGCAGATTATCTGAAGACTTTTGTCTTCAGATTTACCTTTTCTATGTAGTGCAAGGGCCTGCCGGATTGCATACAAATTGAAAGTGTTTAGGTTTGACCTCATATTATATGGTTTTGGTAAGTCTGCAGACAAAAGTCTTCAGATAATCTGCACGTGTGTACGGGGCATTAGTGTTAGATTTGTCCACCGCAATGTCTCAGTCCCACTAAAAATCGCTGATCGCTGCCATTACTAGTAAAACAATCAAAAATAAATAAAAAGTCCATAAATGTATCCTATAGTTTGTAGACGCAATAACTTTTGCGCAAACCAGTCCATATACACTTATTGGGATTTTTTTTACCAAAAATATGTAGCAGAATACATATTGGCCTAAACTGATGAAAAAAACGATTTTTTTTTTTGTTTTAAATGTTTTATAGCAGAAAGTAAAAAATATATATACTGTATATATATATATATATCTTTTTTCAAAATTGTGGTTCTTTTTTTGTTTATAGCACAAAAAATAAAAAGGTCATCAAATACCACCAAAGGAAAGCTCTGTTTGTGGGAAAAAAGACATCAATTTTATTTGGGTACATCATCGCACGACCGCGCAATTGTCAGTTAAAGCAACGCAATTGCATTCCCAATAAGACTCTCCTGTCTCTGAAAACTTTATAAGGGCCGGTTCACATTGGTGGGATGCGGGAGACTCTACCAATCCACTGAGGATTCTCGCATCACACCCGACTAGCGGGCAGTTCACACTGCCGTATGCGAATCGCTGGGGGTGTTAAAACAAAGTTAATGACACCCCCAGATCAGTTTGCATATCACAGTGTGAACTGTCAATTCAGACAGGAATCGGATTGCATGGGTGTGAACACCCATGCGATCAGATTCTGGTGTGGACCAAAAAAAGGGTCCTGCATGACTTTAGTCCGAATGTGATGCAAATTCAACCAAACAATCTTTATGGCTGAATTTGCATCGCAAAGACATCGCACGTGATTTGCATAGCAGTGCAGTGTGAATCATATGCAATGTCTTCCATTGCACCAATGTGAACTGGCCCTAAAAAGGATTATATCCCTTTTCTTTCAGCTGTCTATTTTTAGACCATGGCTTTAAGAAAGAGCCTTGAAAAAGCTAATCGTTTGCATAGAGCTTGCCATCTGCTTGTTGCAAGTGGTATTTATGAAACATTTACATTAAATAATTACTATTCATTTTTTTAAAACTGAATACACTAAAATGAAATTATATGAACAATTACATTATTTTTTTTAAAAATGCCTATGAACTTGAGTTTGTACATGAGTCTGACAAATAATTCTGACTATTACAATTAGTATATTCTAGGCATCATTTTTATTGTCTTGGGAAATCTCTTATGCAAAAAGAATGTGCAATTAGTAAAAATAGATGCAAAATGGCAAAAATGGAACATGGCCTGATTTTTTTTAACAGAGGAGGGTAGGGGGGGCTAATTATTTTTTCTGCCCAAAACTCAAAAAAATCCCCTATTAAACATTTAAAAAGTATAATGGCTTCTATATATTTGTTTGCTATTTTGTTAATGATCACAAGTTTAAAAAGGGATATTGTATTTTTTTTATTATTAAAAAAATTTATTTAGGAATGGATTATACATCTAAGACAGAGCGCATCCAAAAAACTCAACAGCCCAGCATATTGTGTTCCTGAATCCAGTGAAATACCGCCAGGTGGCGAACTTGGCTGTAGTGATGGCCTGGTGTAAAGACTACAACAATTAGCAGTGGATTTCCCTGGAGCAGTCCACTTTGGATGTACCTCTACGCTGCCTCCCAATGGTTATTTTTGACGGACCTCAGAAGTCACCCATTGACAGTTTCCACTCTACGTGAGCTCCTGCAAGCCAATGACTGTGGCAGAATTCTTTCTCAACCTTCTGCCATGACCCCAATCCTGGGAAATGTGGATCCTCAAAAGCCTACACTTTCCCATCGTTGTTTTAGGCGACTTTTGCATTCGGGTACTTACCACATTGAAGGTTTCGTTAGGGACACAGGCCTGAAATCCGTTTCTTCCATTAAGCAAATGTTTGATCCTCCCTTAGACCCCTGGCGGCCTCAACAACTTTGTCATTACCTGGTTTCTGTTGTGAAACGTGATAAGTTCCACACCTCCGAAAACATCTTTCAAGTGTCTAAGGGGCCTTCAGCTCATTTTGTCTCTGCTGCATACAGCCTTCTGGTGCTTCCTGAGGAAGATTTTGTACCGCTATTTTTACTTAGTTGGGAATGTGACCTGGGCGCCTCCTTCTTACTAGCTCAAAGGGAGAATATCCTGTATTTCACAGATTATTCATTTATTGCTAATCAATATCAAGACATAAGGTATAAGTGCCAAGTACAATGGTACAGAACTCTATCAGTTTTTTGTAAAATATTTTCTCAAACTTCTGCCACCTGTTGGAGTTGCTGAGAGGAAGAGGGCATCCTCTTGCATGTCTTTTGGACATGTGATAAACTTCAACATGTCTGGTCCACTGTTAGATATGTTATCAAACATTTGACTGACTTTGACCTAAGAATGGACCCGGCCAAATATATATTCCCTGGTACATGCGTTCCAGGGAAGACTATACTGATCCACCTAGTAAATGCAGTTAGGGCTTGCATCTTGGCCCTGTGAAAGCAGGAGACCCCCACTTCTCTGTGCTGTGGATCTCCAAAATCACAGAAATTTACCATATGGAAAACCCCATGGCAGCACTTGGTTCCAATTAGTACAAAGGAACTAAACCCGCAGGTCCTGCAAAGCTGAATGGAAGAGAGACACTGGAATGGATCTGATTCTGCTTACAGTGAGTACAGATCTGTGTCAAAGGGCCTGTCCTGAGGGGGCAATCCCTTCAGCTAGCCCATAAAAAAGATTGCTGCGGCCCGACGTGCAACTGCACATGCACCGTTCCAAAGCCCCTCGGGCTTGGAAAAGCTCATACACGCTCGCCAATTTTTGGACAGGCGCATGCGCAGTGATGTACTGGCTTGGCGCCATTTTTTAATAGAAGACACTCTCGGTCTCGGTGGTGCTGTGGCCACAGAAGAGAGGAGGAAACTCATGTCAGAAGGGGACAAAGGAGGACATTACTATGGGGGGGGGGTGAAGGGGGCAGAGGAGGACAGTGCTGTGGGGGCTGAAGAAGGGGGCAGAGAAAGACAGTGTGTCAAGGTCTTACCTTGCCCTCCTGTTGGCAGCCATCTTGGACATGTGCAGACTGCTGCCTCTTATAGACTCTGATTGCATCATCACTTGCCTGCTGCCTGGGCGTCGTACAATAATGATGCTGCACACCTGACTATTTCTATCACCTGATCGGTTGCAGTCCTTGCCCTTGTGTTTGTGCCTTAAGGTGCATCTCTGCTAGCCATCTTCTGTTCTCCATGTTCCTCCGTTTATGACCTGGCTTGGCTGACGACTTTCCTGGCTCTCGACCCGGCATCGGCAGACAACCTGGCTGTCAGGGAACTAGCAGGGGAATAATCGCTCATAGACCTGGCACATTAGCCAATTCTCAACATGGCCGCGCCCGCATGAATACACACACACGTATTGCAAACGCACGTTCACTAGAGCGAAGACGTGTGTGTGCTGGTGCACAAAGTGGACGTCCAATCCCACCACCGTCTGGCCTTTAAAAGGATATCTGTGGCACATGAACATTGATGACTGGTCTTCAGCTTCCTGTTTCCTGCTTCCTGTTCCTGTGTTCACTGCTGCTTCTGATCACCTGTTGTCAACCCGGCTTGCTCTTGGATTCCTCTTGTCTCGCTTCCAGCTCTGACCTCGGATTTTTCACGGATCTTCTCTTGTCATCTGCCCTGTGTATGACCCCGGCTTGCCTAACCACGACTCTGCTATCTGATCTGCTGACCATTGGCTTACTGACCTCTGCTTCTGTCCCCGACTACTCCTTCGGCTGTGCCTTAATGTGGTCTGCCTTGGTGCCCACCTGCTGTACCCAGCCTGCAGTACCTGACTCCAGTACTTACCTGTTGATCCTGCCAGCTGCACTTTCCATTACAAACTACTTCCAGCCATGTGCAGTCTGCAACATCCTCAGCACTCCTGGGTCCTAGTCCTCACCTTCTCTGGTGTTCACCTGCAGAGAGATCTCCCTACCACCAACCCTCATCTGGGGCACAGCTGGCAATCCCTGCTACTTTGAGCTTCGTGCTTCCTGTTACCACCTTCAGGGACACCGAGCACTCAGCCGCAAGGTGAGCCCTCTCAGCATTTCGGCTTCAGGACCAGGTACGTGACACTGGCATTGGCAGACGACCCGGCATCGTCAGACTACCTGCTTCTAGACTTGACCCCGGCTTGGATGACTACCCGCTTCTGGACTTGACCCCAGGTTGTTCCCGGTCCCACTTCCCCACTCTTGCTGTGCATTTATTGTTGTTTGCTCCAATAAAACTGCTTTATATACCTGCATCCCCATGTGGTCAGCTTTCCTGGCACCCTGAGGCTGACAGTACACAAGGGCCATAAATCCTGACAATGCAGGTGCTCCTATGCTCCCCATACTGGTTACTAGGCACGATCAACAAGATCACCTTTTGGGGCAGTTCACTCAGGCATTGCAGACGCTCCTGGTGCTGCTAGGCCGGTGGTTCCTCCTGTTGCACCTGCTGCTGATCCTTTTGCTGCTCCTGCAGTTGCAGCTCGAGTCGCTGTTACCAGTGGGATGACTAGTTCAGCCCCCCTCCCGCAGCTCTATGGAGGCGAATGGAGTCAGTGTCATGTCTTCCTGAACCAAGTGGGAATTTATTATGAGATGGTTCTTCAGGCATTTCCTTCTGACAGGTCCAAGGTGGGCTTCCTAATCTCGTTGCTCTCGGACAAGGCCTTGGCCTGGGCGAATCCTTTATGAGAGAACAATAATCCTGTGATACTCGATTACCCGAGTTTTGTTGCCTCCTTTCTTCGTAGGGTATTCGATGTGCCTGCTCACTCTGCCTCTGCTGGTAAGCTGCTCCTGCCCATTCAACAGGGTATACAAACCGTTGCAGAGTATGCCATCGAATTTTGTACCCTGGCCGTAGAGGTGGTCTGGAATAATGAGGCTCTGGTGGCTGTCTTCTCTCATGGTCTCTCCTATCCTTTGAAGAACGAGATTGCATCCAAAGATCTTCATGACGAGCTTGAGGCTCTCATTTCCTTTCTGATTTTGATCGATACCAGGCTCAGCGAGAGACCATTGTTGAAGGAGCGCCTGCGGAGACCTCCTACATTTTTTTTCCCACCCATTCCTCCCTCACCTCCCACACCTTCTTGGGATGGTGCATCTAGCTGTGAACCCATGCAGCTGGGGTTCACTCTCCTTTCCGGAGGCTGAGTGGGCATTTAGGAGGATGGAGGGCCGGTGCCTGTGTATTCCCCTGGGTTACCCATAGCAACAGTCTGTGAAATCTTAGTACTTTAACACTTGGCTCAGTCAATGAACAGTCCAGGGGAGTTGTTTTTTTGTATTTTATTTGGAACTGGGATTGGAGAGGGGATGAGTGGGATACTCCAACTTAGTAACTATGCACAAAATTTGAGGACGTCTAGCTGCGGTGTGTGCGGCAAGGCCGCTGCTTCACTTTGCCACTGAGGTGAAGATTTAAAGATGGACTTTACTTTAGGTTTCTCTTCAGGGTCTAACTTGGCACCCCCTTTCTTACTCACTGTGTGTGCTGGCCCCTGTCCGCTGACTTTCCCTGGAGTGGTCCCCTTCCTGGGCAGACCCCTGGCAAGCTCCCTGGTACTCATGGACACTGTTTTCCTCAGGTCGCTCTGCCACTTGCTCCACAGTCGGTATCCTGGACTTCTCGGCTCAGCACCCCACTTCTGGCCCACTAGGCCTACTGCCTGTGGCCACTTTCCACACTGACAGGAGGAGAGATAGCTGTCACCCTCCTCCTGGGACCTGGCTTCCCGCCCAAAAACGCCCTGCCACTAGTGCCCCTGACTTTGATGACCAATCCCAGAATGCACTGCGGTTGTGCCCTATCACTGGGACAGCCACAAAAGCCTGTGTGTCACTGGCTGGGTTTCCTCCACTGTCCAACAGGCTCCCGTATTGGTTACAGTGGGGACACTTCCTCAGACCAAGTGAATCACACCTGGACACATGTAACAGGCAGAACTAGAAATCCTGCGCCCTGATAAGCAGAAGAGCAAACAAATGCCTTTTACCTAGCACCTGACTAGGAGGGTGCTACATAAAGAAAAAGGGGGGGGAGTTGAGACCTTGCTTTGATTATAGGGACCTCAATCGCATCACGTTTACGAATGCATACCCGATTCCATTGATTACTGAGTTGACCGCCTCAAAGGGAGCAATCTTTACCAAGCTTGACCTAAGGGCCGCTTATAACCTCATAAGGATCAAGGAGGGCGACGAGTGGAAGACCGCGTTTATTACCAGAATTGGTAATTCCGAACCTCTGGTGATGCCCTTTGGCTTGTGCAATGCGCCCGCTGTCTTCCAGGAGTTCATCAATGATGTCTTTCGTGATATGTTGCAGCAATGCGTAGTAGCCTATTTGGAAGACATCTTGATTTACTCGGACTCCATTAAATCACACAACCTGGATGTCAGACGGGTGCTGCAACGGGTACGTGAGAATGGGCTTTTCTTTAAGCTTGAGGAATTTGAATTCCACTTGTCTCAGTTTGCCTTCTTGGGCTACATCCGAGATGGGAGTAGCCGCCCTCCTGTGTCAGCGTCGGACCCCTGATGGACCCTTACTTCCTTGTGGGTTCTACTCCATGAAGCTGTCTCCAGCTGAATGCAATTTTGAGACTGGAGACAGACAGCTCTTGGCCATTATCCTAAACAATGTGGGCTATGTGGGACTTTAGGTGAGACACCAGCAGGTATGCCCAGTGTCTCCATCCCCGTATCAGGAAAAACAAATTGAAAAGGATTAAGAAAGGTGCATGGAAGCCAGCCAGCCTCACATTTGTCGCTCAAATAATGCGCATTCAATAAACAACAGGGAAGATCGCGGTCCTCACTTCCGCGTACATGCGTCACTTCCGGTCAAGCGTCCCTACGCGTTACGCCACTTCCGCTCACGTGGCTTCTTCAGGGGATCTTTGAGCGACAAATGTGAGTTTTTTTAATCTTTATTGAAATAAAGTCGATTTTATACGACAATATTGCACTATCTTGAGCCTTTTAATTTCGAGATTCGCTGGCCACCGGGAAAGGATAGGAGGCTAATCCATCCTAGGCAGTATGAATACCGTCACTCATTGAATAACAGAGTAGGAGTGGAGAGAAGCCCCTGGGATTGCTGACAAGGCGCATGTTCTGAGAGATTGAGGTGAGCGACTAGCACACCCAGAGGGGTACACGAGAGAGAAGAAGCACCCTGTCAGGGTTATTTGGGGAGGTTAATTTAATGAATAGAAATGAAATGTCATATTTTGTTCTGTATAGGATTAGCAATGACATCTATTTTTGTCAGGTTACTAAAAGGTTAAATCTCCTTTAACAGAAAAATGCCTGTTCAGGAAATTCTTACACACAGGTTTACCCCAGACCTGCTGTGTTGACCTAGGATAATAAATAAATAGTCTGTTGACTTTCTTTAAGATAAAGTTTAAGACACTCTTCCAAGGTAATCTTATCTCTGTTTGGAACCATAAACCTTAGTCTGTGTTTAGACCTATGTAAAACTAAAATTTACAGATATGTTATAATGTTATATGTAACATAATATTAACACTGAAAATATATATATGAACTAGCATACATAGATATGTAGAAGACCGTTATATATATAATTGTTTCATATTTTGCTAACTTCTAACTTTACTGATTTTGATGACTCATCTCTTTATGTCAAGACAGGCTTCAGTAAACATTTGTAAATTGTAAGATGTAAATTGTAAGATGTACAAAGCATCATAAAATTTTGTTTGACCTTGCTAGACTTCAGAAGGTCTGAATTGTAAGCTCTGGGTCAATATAAGGTTTGAAGTTTATTTGTAGGCAAATATTGCTACAAACTGAAACTAAAGAGCAATGCAATACTGCCATTTTTGCTGACTACTATGGTAATTGAAGTCTTAGGTTTAAAAAGTAAAATCCAATATATATATTACATAAGATATATTAAATATTAGAATGGTGTTATCAAGATTAATTCCTTATTTAGATACATTTAAGAAATGGACATGTCATAGATGAAAGCATGGTTACATTTTTATGTTGTTTTATAATAGTCTTAAATGGAGAAATCTTATTTAATTTTAATATACTGGTTGACCAAGAGGTGTCACCCTATGACATCACCAGTTAATGAATAAGATGTTCCAACCAATGATGATCATGTTACTCCCTCTGGGTTTAACTTATGGTAATTTTAATAGTCCTTTGTTCTATACCATATAAAATCCCAGATGAGAGAGACACATGACACATCACATGTTGCCCAATATACATCACACATACAACATACACACTACTAACAACCATGCACAGACTCATCTACACAGACTTCATTTCAATGCATCATGTATCTGAACCTTTGAGGGACGCCAAGCAAAGCTCCTCCCTAATTGGCCACCATCTTGGAAAAGCAGCCATCTTAAGGAACCTGGTAACTACTATTCTAAGCTAGCAGCCATTTTAAACATGGTAAATATGCCTTGCTAATTATTTGATTATTATTCAATATTGTTATGTACTTCCTTAAATGTTTTACATTTCATATTTGAAGGGTAACGAGAGTACAATCCCAGCCATATAAACCATATGTAGATTTTTCTCTAAAGAGATGATTTTTGTTTTTATAACATTTTTATTAATATCAGATTTAACGCATTATTTGCGATTTTAAGTCTTCCGTTTTGCATGGCTTTTTCTCACTTCATCTGCAGTGAAGTGATTATCAGGTTGTGCATTACGCAGACAATTGTGGTCTGATTGTATAGTATACATTAAATATGGTTTCTACTACATCTGGGGAAAGGGTAATCTTACTTTCGTTTCACTTTCACTTGCTTTAGTTTCACTTTCATTATTGAGCTACAAATCACATTGCATTTATTGTTTGAAGTTTGTATTTTTGTGAAGTTCTCTTTTTGTGTCATCTCAAGTTTGATCATTTATCGTGATTACATGTCTCGTGAATAAAACTTTTATATATTCCATACTGTAGACTGTTTTCACTAAGATTGGTATATGCTTTTAAAAATAAATTAATCAATAAAAAGAACTCGCTACATATTGATTTATGGAATAAGTTGAGATTCTCCTTTCACACAGATCTTTGCTTATTATTAACCATAAATAAACACTGTTATATTCAGAGCAGTATAAACATTCTGACATAATGGAGGCACAGCGAAATATTATTAATTATTATTAATTCTGACAACCCCACGATTTATTCACGGTGTTAGGTGGAGGGTTAACACCTTTTTTGATATTTTGTTTATTTGGATACATCATTGGACTATTTATTTTTTACTTGTGAATTTCTTTGGTCACCAGTGACATTTATAATGGACTGAGTGATCTTATGCACAGTTTGTTTAAAGCACTGAGCACTTTACCTGTCACTTGATTAATTTATAATTTTTAAGATTAGAGTATTGCATTATTTATATAAATTATGGACTATACCAATTCACTTTACACCTGATGTTTTTTATGAAGATTTGATTACCTATTTTTATTATTTATGTATGGATTGTCTACACTTAATATATCTTACTATTATACATACTAATATCATTTTAATTTTCCCCACCTTTTGAGGGATTTTTTTTTTATACCTATTCACATTTTTGTATTACACATCTGAGTTTTATTTATTTATTGGTCGACTAGTCTTAACATTTCCCAGAAGCGCAGTATCCCCCACCCCTTAATTGGCCTGTATAGCACAGTGCCTCCATCCCTAATTTAATAAAATATTTGGGACTTTACATGAGACAAGCAGGTCATGCTATGGTCTCCATCCCTATATATAAAAAAACTGGGGTCAAATCAGACTGCATCCACCAAAAAACGCACGAAAATCGCATGGTGGGACTTTAAATGAAGCACCAGCCTGTAGGCAAGGTGCCTCCATCCCTGGTTACATAAACAATGTGGGCTATGTGGGACTTTAGGTGAAACACCAGCAGGTATGCTTAGTGTCTCCATCCCTGTATCAGAAAAAACGAATTGAGTGTTAGGACTGCAGGTAAAACAGGGTGCCGTGTAGTGTAGTGGCCCTACAGCTTACACATGCGTTTGCAAATGCGTGTCAACTAAACCCCTGTTCTTTATTTATATCATGAGACAGGTCTACTTGGTTGGTGGCAGACTGGAGGGTGAGTACATCAGACTGGGGGCTGGCTGGCTTCCATGCACCTCTCCTAATCCTTTTCAATTAGTTTTTTTCTGATACAGGGATGGAGACACTGGGCATACCTGCTGGTGTCTCACCTAAAGTCCCACCTAGCCCACATTGTTTATGTACCAGGGATGGAGGCACCTTGCCTACAGGCTTGTGCTTCATTTAAAGTCCCACCGTGCGATTTTCGTGCGTTTTTTGGTGGATGTGGATGCAGTCTGATTTGACCCCAGTTTTTTCATTTATAGGGATGGAGACCATAGCATGACCTGCTTGTCTCATGTAAAGTCCCAAATATTTTATGAAATTAGGGATGGAGGCACTGTGCTATACAGGCCAATTGCCTCATATAAAGTCCCAATCTGTGTTTTACACTGCATCCGCCAATGGGTTGGAGGTGTATGCTTTTCAGCTGGTCGTTTTCAGTTTGTACCATCACAAGAAAATCGCTATTGGAGTTTTGAGAGACTAGACCAGTCATGGATGGGGGTGGGTTGGGGGAGGTTGGGGCTGCTCCCTCCCACCTGCCTCCTATCCATCCATTGGCAGCCATGTGCTACCAATGTGGAGACACTCAAATTAAAAGTGTTAGGACTGCAGGTAAAACAGGGTGCCGTGTAGTGGCCCTGCAGCTTACACATGCGTTTGCAAATGCGTGTCAACTAAACCCCGGTTATTTATTTATTTCATGTGACAGGTCTACTTGGTTGGTGGCAGACTGGGGGGTGAGTACATCAGACTGGGGGCTGGCTGGCTTCCACGCACCTCTCTTAATCCTTTTCAATTAGTTTTTTCTTATACAGGGATGGAGACACTGGGCATACCTGCTGGTGTCTCACCTAAAGTCCCACATAGTTTATGTAACCAGGGATGGAGGCACCTTGCCTACAGGCTGGTGCTTCATTTAAAGTCCCACCGTGCGATTTTCGTGTGTTTTTTGGTGGATGCAGTCTGATTTGACCCCAGTTTTTTTCATTTATAGGGATGGAGACCATAGCATGACCTGCTTGTCTCATGTAAAGTCCCAAATATTTTATGAAATTAGGGATGGAGGCACTGTGCTATTCAGGCCAATTGCCTCATATAATGTCCCAATCTGTGTTTAACACTGCATACGCCAAGGGGTTGGAGGTGTATGCTTTTCAGCTGGTCGTTTTCAGTTTGTACCATCACAAGAACATCGCTATTAGAGTTTTGAGAGACTAGACCAGTCATGGATGGGGGTGGGTTGGGGGAGGTTTGGGCTGCTCCCTCCCACCTGCCTCTTATCCATCCATTGGCAGCCATGTGCTCCCAGTGTGGAGACACTCAAATTAAAAGTGTTAGAACTGCAGGTAACACAGGGTGCCGTGTAGTGGCCCTGCAGCTTACACATGCGTTTGCAAATGCGTGTCAACTAAACCCCTGTTCTTTATTTATATCATGAGACAGGTCTACTTGGTTGGTGGCAGACTGGAGGGTGAGTACATCAGACTGGGGGCTGGCTGTCTTCCATGCACCTCTCTTAATCCTTTTCAATTTGTTTCTTCTTGGCTATTATCCTGTTTTGTCCCTGAGGGGTTGCGCATCAGACTGGTGCACACATACCACAATTCCAAGACTGCCGGTCATCCTGGTAAGAACCAGATGTCCTGGGCTATTTGCCATCAGTTCTGGTGGCCATCTCTCAGCACTGATGTTGCTGCGTATGTGTCAGGGAAGAACTTGATAAAGAATGGCAAAGATGGCAATTTCCAAAATGGCCACGCGGGACTGTCAGGGAATGGCAGATATGCCAATTTCCAAAATGGCCACACAGGACTGTCAGGAAATGACATATATGCTAATTCCAAATAGAGGTGTACCGAACTGTTCGCCGGCGGACAGTTCCCGGCGAACTTAGCATGTTCGCATTCGCCGCTGCGGGCGAACATATGCGATGTTCGGTCCGCCCCCTATAATACATTATTGAGGCAAACTTTGACCCTGAACTTCACAGTCAGCAGGCACATTTCCAGCCAATCAGCATACCTCCCTCCCACCTCCTATAAATAAGCAAGGGCAGCATCCATCTTAGATCATTCTGAAGCAGTGTGTGTTAGTGAGAGCAGGGAGAGCTGCTGCTGCTGCTGCTGTTAATAGCTAGGGACAGTTGTCAGTGTTCCTGGTCTTGCTAGTCAGTGTTCTTGGTCCACTACTGCTGTAAGGACAGCATCCTATTCCTGACAGCACCCCAAAAAGCCCTTCTAAGGGCTGGTATTTGTGTAATTTTTTATATATATATATATATCTAGTGTCCCCAAAAGCCCTTTTAAGGGCTGGTAATTGAGTTTTTTCTTTATATATATATATATATATATATATATATATATATATATATATATAATGGGGGTGTGCTCTCACTGTGTTCCTAAATATGAGTGCCACATCCCGATATGAGAAGCATATTTGAGGATTCCCCTTGGGGTGGGACTTTGAAGGTCACTCAAAAAATATACAAAAAATTGTATTGAATATATATTGGTTTTATTACAAAAATAGTAAAAAGTAGACATACACAAATAACATTGAAAACTAGTAAAATTATTGGCAAAACTGATATTGGTATGAAGGTGTACAAATCACTCAACCAATTATTCCAAGCAAGATCCGACGTTTCAAGGTGAGAACCTCTTCTTCAGGGATTTTTTGGGAATAATTTTATCTGTAAGTATTGAAGGAATATATCAAAGCAAACAAGCAGTTGTTGATAATATAAAATATGGTAACAAAATATTAATATGAACATGTTTTTTTGAGTATAGGCATACACTCATTATAGAACAACATTGTAAGTAAAAAATCGTTGTATACACTTACATGGTTGAAGGACGCATGAACACCACAATTGTTTTGCCACAGATTAAAAACATGGAACATTAACGACACCCACAGAGATCATCGTCAGCCTTGTCTATGAAAGGAAGGTTTGGTACTTGGAGTAGGTCCAAGAAGGGATATCAGTGAGCATATGATAGTAGAGAGTGTGCAGACCAGAGGGGGCCCAAATTGCTCCAGCTGGAGTCCAAATTGGCCCAACCAAGGGGGCGGGGGTCAGTCACAGTAATGCTGTAAATAGCAAGGAAATACAATGAATAAAAAATAAAATACAAAAGTGTTTGTTTTATCTAGGTGCAATGTACAGAGAGTACAATGACGCGACAAAACCAAAAATATGCACGTATATACAAATACTACATATATATAAGGCAATAGCCTGATAGATGTGCGTCTAATGAATGCACATATAGCATCTTACTAGGATCAGGCATGGTTGATAACACTGCTACAAAAAAAAGGGAGCCAGTGCATAGAATAAATTGGAGCCTATGCTCTAGCAATTTTATGACTATGAGGGATAGCCAGTGAAACTGGATATGTAAAGATGAAAATATAGTCATGACATAAGCTAGATGTGCATATTTATGTATGAGGAAAAGTAGGTAAATCCCTTTAAAATAATGAGAACTGACCTTAAGACAGCAGACTCCAAGGCAAACTTCCTCCCAGCAGTGGATGTACACAGTACTCCATGCTGGGAGTGGTGCCTATATAGGAGCGCAGTCCGATGAGAGCAATCAAGCTGATTGCATCTCCGCCCCCTGGTGGCCCTGGGCTCCCTGAGCGGCGCCCGCCAGACCCGCCCATAACCACGCCCCGATGACCACAGGAAGTGCGTCACCGGAACGAAAGGCCAGAGGCGTAGCCGGCGGGCGTCTCCCACCGGCACGGGATGTGACGTCGCCGAAGCGCACGAATGCGTGCAGCGGCGTGTCTCGGAAGTGGAGAGGACATCCGGAGATGTCAGCAGGGAAGGTCCCCACCGCCAGGAATCTCTGGGTCCTGTAAAACAGACCCGGACCCCGTGCCGGGTTGGAGCAAAGGGTCCCCGAGGATGCACCAACATATCTGTATGAAAAAGTGTCAATCAAACAAATGCATGTACTATGTATAATGCATGCAAGTATTGGAAACAAAAACGCCTACATGTTGTCACCATAATAACACCGACTATTATGATCTTGGGCTATTTTGTGCTATAGTGGTGCCATTTGGCCACTCATTGATAGGTAGCCATGCATACATTCAGCTACTCTAGTGACCAAAAAGGATATATATAACACATATAAGTATCAAGGCTGAATCAAAGAGGCTATAGGTGGTGTCAGTTCCATGTCCTTTTACAAAATATTTCAAATAATAAATCCATTTCATTGCATAGACAGAAATGTGTGGGTAGTCAGGTGAATATAACGAGTATCCAGGCAGCTTTGTAGGGAGAGCGTACTGTGTGAGGAACTCTGGGGGGAGGAAGATGTCATCTCTCCATACCTCCAGAGGCAAACCCCTCCAAAAAGGGTCTAAACGACACCATATCGTTGAGACCTGGGGGTTCCGTTGCCCTTAGAAGATGGATCCATCTCAGCTCCATTTGGAGGAGGCGCTTATTCCAATCGCCTCCTCTGGGGCTGGGATGGATCCGATCAAGGGCCAAAAACTTAATCTTGGGGAATTTGCCCCCATGTGCACTAGACACATGGCGGCCCAAAGGCAAATCGGGGTCACGTTTACGCATACTTCTAATATGCTTGTACATGCGTTTCCAAAATTCTAATTTAGTTTTACCAACATAAAAACAATTACATTCGCAAATCAAAAGGTATACGATACCGATAGTCCTACAATTCACAAAGTGCTTGGCCTTAAATCTCTGGCCATTGGGGAGGATAGGATTCTGCATGGTATGCATGTAACTACAATAATGGCATGTCCCACATGAAAAAGTACCTTTGTACTTGCATGGATCGAAGGTAGACTGGCTTTTTAGTTCACTACGCACCAGTTTGTCCTTCAAAGCTGGTGCCCGTTTGTATGTAATTGATGGTTTATGAGGTATGTGTGGGCTTAGAACTGGATCTAAGGCTAAAATATGCCAATATTTCTCAATAATTTGCCTTAAGTCCTGATGTTGCTGAGAGAAAGTGGTAATGATCCTCAGGGTATTGTCATTTTCACGGACTCTAGGGACAAGAAGTGAGTCTCTGTCACTTAACAATGCCTTCTTGTATGCAGATTTTAGCAACTTGCGAGAGTAGCCTCTCGCAAGCAATCTATCCCTCAACCCAGTGGCTGCTGTTTTAAAAGTATCCACGTTGGTACAATTACGACGTAGACGCAGATATTGGCTCGTCGGAATTGAGCGAATAAGCGGTTGAGGGTGAAAGCTCGTGGCGTGGAGGATGGTGTTCCCAGCAGTGGGCTTACGAAAAAGTCCACTGCGGAGAACACCATCCCCATCACAGAAGACCTCAACGTCCAAAAAAGTTATCCTAGTGGCATCGGCATGCATCGTGAATTTTAGATTAAATTCATTGCGATTTAGTCTCTCCATGCATCTGTTAAGCAGCTCTCTAGGTCCATCCCAAATCACAAAAACATCATCAATATATCGCATCCATGTGCGGATGCAGTCAGTGTATATCGTGAGATCTTCATCTGCCAAAATTGTTTTCTCCCACTCCCCCAGGTACAGGTTGGCGTAGGATGGGGCACAACATGTGCCCATCGCTACGCCTTGTACCTGGAGGAAGTGGGAGCCCTGAAATGAAAACACGTTGTGTGTTAAGATGAATTCCAACATAGACAGCATAAACTCCCCATATGCGTCCAGGCCCATACTGGTGGCGATCGTGTGGCATACAGCTGCGACCCCCCTGGAGTGGGGGATCGAGCTGTACAATGCCTCAACATCGATCGCCACCAGAAGACACCCAGGAGGTAGGGTGAGATCACTGATCTTTTGTAGAAAATGTATAGTGTCACGTATGTGAGATGGAAGTTTGACAACAAAAGGTTTCAAAAATTTATCAAGGACTTTGCTTGCGCTGTCTGTAATAGACCCGCACCCAGAGATGATGGGCCTCCCTGGGGGGTCCCCAAGGTCCTTGTGGACCTTGGGGAGGGCATAGAAAGTTGGAACCACCGGAAAAGCTGGGCGAATGTACTCCCAAGTGTCTTTGGTGATAACGTTATGCAAATATGCTGTGTCTACTAACTTATAAAATGCAGTATTATATTTGGTTATGATATCATTGGTAATAGGTCTATACCATTCACGGTTCCATAATATTTTTTGACACATGTGGATGTACTGTACATCGTCCATTAGGACGATGTTGCCCCCTTTATCCGATGGCTTAATTATAATTGATTGGTTTTAGCAAGGGAGTTTATAGCTTGACGTTGTTGGAACGTAATGTTGGATGCATGTGAAGACTTAATTCTTAACTTATCCACGTCATTGGAAACCATTTTCAAAAAGGCGTTTATATTTGAGTTCTGTATCGGGGGACATTTGTCGGATTTTTTCTTCACAATAGGATGAGGGCATGGAGGTTCATTGGGTGCTTGATCAACACTTGCTAATAGCAAGGGAAGATCAACGCGATCAATGAGATCCTCATTTTCTTCTAAAAGCGAGATCAAGGTTTCAAGGGCGGGATTATGCGGAGTATTCAGAGATGTAGCCTTGGGTTCTTTATTAAATAATACTTTGAAATTCAATTTGCGTGCAAATAGATGCAGGTCCTTGACAAAATCAAATTTGTCAAGGCCTGCATCTGGACAAAAACTTAATCCCTTCCGAAGAGCCGTGGATTCATCTTCCGTTAAGATATGACTTGAGAGATTAATAATAGTAGACTCTGTGAGAGGTGAAGGAGGAGTAATTAGACGGGTGGTGTTGATGTGTGGGGCTGTGGGGATAACTGGTGAGCTTGTTGGTGAAGAATCTCTAAAAAAGAGGCGTGTTGTAAATCAATGGTGCTGGTGAAGGTAGAGGGGGGTTGGGTGGACGAGGGATTGGTAACTAATGAGGTCTGGTGATGTGATGGTAGTTGGAGGTTGTTTTCAGCTAATTGATTTGTAGCAGGTGATTTAAAAAGGGGATACACATTTTTAGAAGTGGATTTTGTGTTTGTTTTTTTTGAGGAAGATTGATTGCCATGTATATCACCTGGGAAGGGTCTTTTGGGACGATCATTGTTAAATGTTTTTGGGTTAGAGTGAAGATGTTGAACACTTGTTGGCATAGATGGATCGGTTTTACTATTGATGTTAGAATTGTGTTTGCGTGTTGTCCAATCATAAGCTTTTCCTAATTTAAATGTGTTTTTATCACGATTAAACTTTTTTTGTTTTTTACTCATGATGTTCTTGTTAAATAGGTCTAAATGTTGTTTTAATTTGGACTCGCGATCCTTGAATGTCTTATGGGTTTTGAAATTTTGAATTTTTTCACAAAGTGAAGAAATTTCTGTATCCAAGTTTTTTGATCTCAGGGTATACTCCTCGACGAGGAGTTTCATTTAAGAGGTCGAACAATCTCGAAGTGACTGTTCCCACTTCAATTTGAAGGATGGACTTATATATATATATATATATATATCTAGTGTCCCCAAAAGCCCTTTTAAGGGCTGGTAATTGAGGATTTTTTTTATTTATATATATATATATATATCTATCTAGTGTCCCCAAAAGCCCTTTTAAGGGCTGGTAATTGAGTTTTTTCTTTATATATATATATATATATATATATATATATATATATATATCTATATATCTAGTGTCCCCAAAAGCCCTTTTAAGGGCTGGTAATTGAGGATTTTTTTTATTTATATATATATATATATATATATATATATATATCTAGTGTCCCCAAAAGCCCTTTTAAGGGCTGGTAATTGAGTTTTTTCTTTATATATATATATATATATATATATATATATATATATATATATATATATATATATTTATTGTACACTGCAGTTGCCTGCCCGCTGTGTGTGAGAGGCCACAGACCCACCACAGACTATACTGTGTGCACACCACACTCATTTCGGGTGGCACAGGCACAGTACTGTGCATTTTAAAAAATATTTTTTTTTTCCTCTGTCATAATTGCAGTGAGTGCTGTGTCAGGTCCACAGAGTGTACTGTACCCACTGCAGTGCACTGCCCACCACTGATATATATACGGTGGCACAGCATCTTGTTGCAAATTTAAAAAAAAATATATATATTTTTTATTATTGCAGTTGCCTGGGCTGCCAGTGACTGTCAGGTCCACAGAGTGTACTGTGCCCACTGTAGTGCCACTGCGTGCCCACCCACCACTGATATATATACGGTGGCACAGCAGCTTGCAAAGTAAAAATATATATTTTTTTTTATAATTGCAGTTGCCTGGGTGCCAGTGACTGTCAGGTCCACAGAGTGTACTGTGCCCACTGCAGTGCCACTGCGTGCCCACCCACCACTGATATATACGGTGGCACAGCAGCTTGCAAATTAAAAATATATATATTTTTTTATAATTACAGTTGTCTGGGCTGCCAGTGACTGTCAGGTCCACAGAGAGTGTACTGTGCCACTGCCCACCCACCACTGATATATACGGTGGCACAGCAGCTTGCAAAGTAAAAAAATATATATTTTTTTTATAATTGAAGTTGCCTGGGTGCCAGTGACTGTCAGGTCCACAGAGAGTGTACTGTGCCACTGCCCACCCACCACTGATATATACGGTCGCACAGCAGCTTGCAAATTAAAAATATATATATTTTTTTATAATTGCAGTTGCCTGGGCTGCCAGTGACTGTCAGGTCCACAGAGTGTACTGTACCCACTGCCCAACACTCCTATAGGGTGGCACAGCACCTTGCACTCATAGTACAACACATTAAAAAAAAAAAAATGACAGGCAGAGGCAGGCCACCCCGCAAGGGCCGTCGTGGCCGTGGTGCTGTGATTTCCTTAGGCCCTAGAATAATGCCCAGTGTTCAGAGGCCACCACAGACCCTGAACTCAAAAAATTCTGAGGACATAGTTGACTGACTTACACAGGACACCCAATCGTCTACAGCTTCCGCTCGGAACCAGTGTTAATTTCGTCGACTAAAACTGACTAAAACGTTTTCGTCGACTAACACAATTCAGATGACTAAAATACGACTAAAACTAAAATGGCATTTTAGTCTTAAGACTAAAATATGACTAAAACTTAAATGGCATTTTAGTCAAAAGACTACAACTAAAACTAAATCGAAATTTGCTGCCAAAAATTAACACTGGTGCATGCTCAAAGCATAAATAATAACATATTAGATTTTTCACTCCAGGACCAGCAGTAGTATATAATGAGTTTGGAAATTGTAGAGAAATGCTTAAATAATGCATTACAAATTACAATTGAACTACACCCATTTGATTATAGATGACTAAAATGAGTTTTAGTCGACTAAAATGTAGGGCGTTTTAGTCGACTAAAATATACTGGAGTTTTAGTCGACTAAATACGACTAAAACTAAAACACTTGCAGAAGACTAAAATGGGACTAAAACTAAAATGCCATTTTAGTCCTAAGACTAAGACTAAAACTAAATTGAAATTTGCTGCCAAAATTAACACTGCTCGGAACCTTAATGCACCATCCTCCTCCAGCTTCGGGCACCTCTTAATTTACCACTCGCCAGCCCGCCGGCACCACCACCAACACTAGCACCACAGCCGCTTCCCTTGATCCGTCAGAGGAGTTATTTTCACATCAGTTGGAAGAAATAAGTGATGCGCAACTATTAGTGCCAGAGGATGTAGATAACGGGGATATGTCTCAGTCAGGCTGCATTATACACATGGACGTACATTGTGATGATGATGATGATGTTGTACCTGCTGCCTTTGCTGAGTTGTCAAGTGAAGCGGCTGATGATGACGATGTGTCTGTGGATGTCACCTGGGTGCCTGCTCGAAGAGCAGAAGAAGAGGGGGAAAGTTCAGATGGGGAGACAGAGAGGAGGAGGAGGAGACGAGTTGGAAGCAGGGGGAGGAGGTCATCGCAAGGAGCTAGTGGCGCAGTCAGACAGCATGTAGATTCGGCACCCGGGGTCAGCCAGACAGCGCGCCAATCAACGCAAGCTGTTGCCACCACCAGAATGCCGTCCTTGCAAAGCTCAGCAGTGTGGCATTTTTTTTGTGTGTCTGCCTCTGATATCAGCGATGCCATTTGTAACCTGTGCCAAAAGAAACTGAGTCGTGGGAAGTCCAACACCCACCTAGGTACAACTGCTTTGCGAAGGCACATGATCTCACATCACAAACGCCTATGGGATCAACACATGAGTAAAAGCAGCACACAAACTGAAAGCCACCATCCTCCTTCTGGTCCAGCATCTTCAGCCACGTCAACCACTGCTGTCCTCCATGCCCCCTATCAACAACCCGCCCCTCCGCCTCTCACCTTCAGCAGTTCCTGCTCATCTGCCCACAGTCAGGTGTCTGTCAAGGAAATGTTTGAGCGTAAGAAGCCAATCTCACAGAGTCACCCCCTTGCCCGGCGTCTGACAGCTGGCTTGTAGGAACTCTTAGCCCGCCAGCTTTTACCATACAAGCTGGTGGAGTCTGAGGCCTTCAAAAAATTTGTCGCTATTGGGACACCGCAGTGGAAGGTACCCGGCCAAAATTATTTTTCACAAAAGGCAATCCCCAACCTGTACTCTATTGTGGAAAATGAAATCATGTCACGTCTGGCACACAGTGTTGGGGCAAGGGTCCATCTGACCACTGATAGCTGGTCTGCAAAGCACGGTCAGGGCAGGTATATCACTTACACTGCGCATTGGGTAAACCTGCTGGCGGCTGCCAAGCATGGAATGCGTGGCTCTGCTGCAGAGGAGTTGGTGACACCGCCACGACTTGCAGGCAGGCCTGCTGCCACCTCCTCTACTCCTCCTACTCCATCCTCTTTGCTAACCTCCTCGGCTGAGTCCTCTTCTGCTGTTGCGTCTTGCTCCACACCAACTGCACCCCCCCAGCTCCCCAGGGGCTATTCCACATGCCGGATACGACAGTGTCACGCTGTCTTGGGGTTGACTTGCCTGAAAGCAGAGAGTCACACCGGACCAGCACTACTGTCCGCCCTGAACGCACAGGTGGATCAGTGGCTGACCCCGCACCAACTGGAGATCGGCAAAGTGGTGTGTGACAACGGAAGCAATTTGTTGGCGGCATTGAATTTGGGCAAGTTGACACATGTGCCGTGCATGGCACATGTGTTGAATCTGATTGTACAACGCTTTGTGCAGAAGTACCCAGGCTTACAGGACGTCCTCAAGCAGGCCAGGAAGGTGTGTGGCCATTTCAGGCGTTCCTACACGGCCATGGCGCACTTTGCAGATATTCAGCGGCGAAACAACATGCCAGTGAGGCTCTTGATTTGCGACAGCCCGACACGTTGGAATTCAACACTGCTAATATTCGACCGCCTGCTCCAACAAGAAAAAGCGGTCAACGAGTATTTGTATGACCGGGGTGCTAGGACAGCCTCTGCGGAGTTGGGTATTTTTTTGCCACGTTACTGGACGCTCATGCGCAATGCCTGTAGGCTCATGCGTCCTTTTGAGGAGGTGACAAACCTAGTCAGTCGCACCGAAGGCACCATTAGCGACATCATCCCATATGTTTTCTTCCTGGAATGTGCCCTGCGAAGAGTGCTGGATCAGGCCGTAGATGAGCGTGAAGAGGAAGAGGAAGAGTTGTGGTCACCATCACCACCAGAAACAGCCTTACCATCACTTGCTGGACCTGCGGCAACACTGGAAGAGGAGTCTGAGGAAGAGGAGTCAGAGGAGGAATGTGGCTTTGAGGAGGAGGAACACCAACCACAGCAGGCATCCCAGGGTGCTCGTTGTCACCTATCTGGTACCCGTGGTGTTGTATGTGGCTGGGGGGAAGAACACACCTTCAATGACATCAGTGAGGACGAGGAATTGGACATGAGTAGCTCGGAATCCAACCTTGTGCAAATGGGGTCTTTCATGCTGTCATGCCTGTTGAGGGACCCTCGTATAAAAAGGCTGAAGGAGAACGACCTGTACTGGGTGGCCACGCTACTAGACCCCCGGTATAAGCAGAAAGTCTCTGATATGTTACCTAATTACCGGCAGGCGCAAAGGATGCAGCAGCTACAAAATAAGTTGAAAAGTATGCTTTACACAGCATATAAGGGTGATGTCACAGCACAACGGGAATCCAACAGGGGAAGAGGTGAAAGTAATCCTCCTCCTACCACCACAACCACGCCGGCAAGGACAGGACGCTTTACAGACGTCTTGTTGATGGAGGACATGCGGAGCTTTTTTAGTCCTACGCATCGCCACAGCCCTTCGGGGTCCACCCTCAGAGAACGACTCGACCGACAGGTAGCAGACTACCTTGCCTTAACTGCAGATATGGACACTCTGAGGAGCGATGAACCCCTTGACTACTGGGTGTGCAGGCTTGACCTGTGGCCTGAGCTATCCCAATTTGCCATTGAACTTCTGGCCTGCCCCGCTTCAAGTGTGCTGTCAGAAAGGACCTTCAGCACAGCAGGAGGTATTGTCACTGAGAAGAGAAGTCGCCTAGGTCAAAAAAGTCTTGATTACCTCACGTTTATTAAGATGAATGAGGCATGGATCCCGAAGGGACTGACAGTGGGGGATGCATTTGACTAAAAAAGGCCTGGTAATGACTGAGATGCCTTGGGCTAAAATGGTCCACACGCTGCTGTATTTAATCATTCTCTGCATGCCGGATGACTTACGTGATGTCTCCGCCACCAACTACGGTTCAAGCCGCAATGTTTTAGTGCACTTTCTGCCTTGAAAACCTCAATTTTTCAGGCCGCTGCTAAAGCAGCGGCTGCAACAATACCTACTTTTTCATGCATGTGTACATGCCTAGTTTTTCTGGCCTCTGGTGCTACACTGTGGCTGCAAAAAAACAAAAAACAAAAAAAAAGGCACATACATGTGTCAATTCCCCTTTGTCAATTGCTGGACCTGTGGCAACGCAGAGAGAGGAGTCTGAAGAAGAGAAGTCAGAGGAGGAAGGTGGCTTTGAGGAGGTGGAATACCAGCCACAGCAGGCGTCCCAGGGGGCTTGTTGTCACCTTTCGGGGACCCTTGGTGTTGTACGTGGCTGGGTGGAGGAAGAGACCTTCAATGATGTCAGTGAGGACAAGGAACGGGACATGGCTAGCTTGGTATCCAACCTTGTGCAAATGGGGAGTTTGCGGTTGTGCAAATGGACTGACTGACTGACTTTTAAACGGGGAGTTTGGTCTGTCAGAGTTTGGTCTGTCACTGTGAAGCGGGCGTAACCCTTACACTACTTGACCGATACAACATCATACCTGATCGTATTCACACACTGGATGTTTTAAAGCACGTTATTCCAAACAATTTAGGAATGTTAGGTGATTTATGCCCTTTATGGATCAAAACCCGACTCTGCGTCAACTACGTAATTTTCCATGGGAGTTTTGCCATGGATCCCCCTCCGGCATGCCACAGTCCAGGTGTTAGTCCCCTTGAAACAACTTTTCCATCACTATTGTGGCCAGAAAGAGTCCCTGTGTGTTTTAAAATTTGCCTGCCTATTGAAGTCTATGGCGGTTCGCCGGTTCGCGAACATTTGCCGATGTTCGCGTTTGCCGTTCGCGAACGGCGAAATTTAGGTTCGCGACATCACTAATTCCATAATGGCCATGTGGGACGTCCTAATTAGGGCCAATTATCAACACCCACTTACTATATAAACTCAGCACTGGCTGCCATTCATTGCTGGATTATCTTCAGCTAGTACCTGATTTCCTTGTGCCTTGAAACTCCTGCTTGATTGACTACCCGTTACCGACCCGGCTATCCTTGACCTGCATTGGCCTTCTCCTGCTCTGAACCCGGCTTGCCTTACGGACTTCTCCCTGCCTGCTCCTGATTGACTACCTGTGTTTGACCCTCGCCCTGGCTTCTGACCTTGATTTGCACTAACCTGCCTGCACTTCCAGTGATCCAAGTGACTGTCTTTCCTACTGCGGATCCGATTCCTGACACAGCTACACCTGCAGGCAACCCGTGCACCTTTGGGCACAGCACCCTCTGTCACCATCTCCAGGGGTGCTCTGCACTCAGCCGCAAGGGGAGCCCTCTCGTCACCTCAGCCTCCAACCAGGTTCGTGACAGTATGTGGCTGCTTGTTCAGTCTGTGCCCAGAACAAATCTCCTCGGCACCTTCCCTTTGGGCCTTCTGCATCCCATTCCCAATGGGGAGCATCCCTGGTCTCATCTGGCAACTTTATTGTGAAACTTCCCACGTCTCGAGGTTACTTTGTTATCCTCATGGTTGACGACCGATTCTGCAAAATGTGCCACTGTGTTCTGTTTAAGCGGCTGCCTACCGCTCAGGAGCTTGCCTCGGTGTTTGCCAGGGAGGTCTTCCATTTACACAGTTTGCCTAAGGAGATTGTCTCGGACCGTGGGAGCCAGTTTGTCTCCAGGTTCTGACATGCCTTTTGCTCCCAGTTGGGTATTCGACTCTCCTTCTCCTCGGCCTACCATCCGCAGTCCAATGGTGCCCTTGAGCATTCCAACCAAGCTCTGGAGCAATTTCTCCGCTGCTATATCTCTGACCATCAGGACAATTGGGTTGATCTGCTACCCTGGGCGGAGTTTGGCAAGAACTCTGCCATCGATTTGTCTTCCGGAATGTCTCCATTTATGGCCAATTATGGGTTCCAACCCGCTGTGTTGCCCGAGTTGTTCTCGCCATAGGACATCCCGGCTGTGGAGGATCATATTTGTGCCCTCTGTTCCTCATGGGTGCAGATTCAAGAGTCTTTATGGATCTCTCCACAGCGTCAGAAGCTCCGGGAAGATCGGAGACGTTTATCTGCTCCTTCATACCAGGTCAGGGAGAGGGTGTGATTGTCAACCCGTAATTTCAACCTCAGGGTGCCCACTCCAAAACTGGCACCCTGTTTTTTTGGGCCTTTTCACATCCTTTGTAAGGTGAACCCCTTGGTCTTCCCCCTGGCATGCGTATCGCCAATGTCTTTCACGTGTCCCTTTTGAAGCCATTGGTTTGCAATCGCTATATTTCTTCACTTCCTCACCCTTGTCCCATTCCTGTGGGCAATCATGAGGAGTATGAGGTTAGCAGCATCTTGGATTCTCATCTGTTCCGAAGTCAGGTTCAATACCTGGTGCACTGGAAGGGTTATGGTCCTGAGAAGCGCTCCTGGGTTCCCCCTGCTGATTTTCATGCTCCCTCCCTTCGTTTTCCATGCTCTCTTTCAACAGAAACAGTTTTTTGCTCCGCGAAAGAGGGGCCATTGAGGGGAGGGTATTGTCAAAGTCTTAACTTGCCCTCCTGTTGGCAGTCATCTTGGACATGTGCAGACTGCTGCCTCTTATAGACTCTGATTGTATCTTCACTTGCCTGCTGCCTGGGCGTCGCACAGTGATGATGCTGCACACCTGACTATATCTATCACCTGATGGGTTGCGGTCCTTGCCCTTGTATTTTTTGTTCCATTGTGCATCTCTGCTAGCAGTCTTCTGTTCTACATGTTCCTCTGGGTATGACCTGGCTTGGCTAATGACTCTCCTGGCTCTCGAGCCGGCATCGGCATTCGACCTGGCATCGGTAGACAACCCGGCATCGGCAGACTATCCGCTTCTGGACTCGACCCCGGCTCGGATCAGCTTCTAAACTTGACCCTGCTCCCACTTACACACTCTTGCTGTGAGTTTATTGTTGTTTGCTCCAAAAAACTGCTTTATTTTACCTGCATCCCCATATGGTCTGGTTTCCTGGCACCCTGACACAGTGCTGTGCGGGGTGAAGGGAGCAGAGGAGGACATTACTGTGGGGGCTTAAGAGGGCAGAGAAGGACAGTGCTGTGGGGGGGGGGGGGTGTATATGAAGGTAGGCAGAGGAGGATGCTGCTGCGGGGGGTGAAGGGGGCAGACTAGGACACTACTGTTGTGGGGGGAGTTATATGTAGGGGGCACAGCAGGACGCTGTAAGCCTCTAACCATCTCTTGTATCATGTCTGCAATCTCTGACTAGCTCTTGTCTTTTATCATGTCTGCAGTCTCTGATGGGGTCATTGGAGTCAGACGTGTGTGGACTGTGGATAGGAGACACTAGGATAAAACCAGAGCCACCGAGCTTGAGCCGCCTGACGAGCCCTGCAAGGTGCACCTGAGAGGAGGTCAATGACAGCGCCACCAGGCCAGTCTGAAGGGGGGGGGTACTGATGTAAGCGAGGAGTGAATACAATAATGTAATGGGGCACTGATATAAAGGTTCCCCCTTATAGCAGGGAACCCCCCTTACCTTAGTGTATTCACTCTGCGGAAGGTAATCTCTGGTCACCAGAGTCCCCCCCCCCCCCAAATCAGAGTTCCTGGCATTCCCCTCTACATCAGAGTCTACAGGTTTGCCCCTTACAGTGCCAGGAGTAACTCTGTGGACCCTGATGTAAAAGGGAACTCTGATGTAAAGGGCAATGCTGCAGAACCTGCTGTAAAAAGGAGCTCTGATGTAAAGGGGAACACAGTTGACTCTGATATAAGGTGGTCTCTGGTCACCAAAGCCCCCTCTTACATCAGAGTTCCCACTAAATCATGATCTGCAGCACTCCCCTTTATGTGCAGGCTGAGTTATATTAGCCCGAGTTTCATGTGTATGGAGAAACATGGTTTTTGACTTTTGTTTAACTTAAACATATTGCTAATAGCAATAGCTACATGTTTATATTTTAAATATTGATATCTGCACTGTTTAGCACTGAAAAAGGCCATTTTAGGTATTTTTTGCAGTGTCAGCAAAAATGTTGCTCTGTCAGTAAATTTTGCCAGTAAAAAATTGGTGTCATTTGTAAATTTTGTCATCCTGCAAGCAAATTTCACTTTGGGGGGTTGGCAACATTGCACTGAGTACAGTGAGCAAACTATGCTTTTACCTAAAAAACAATCCCAGCCACACCGACTACAGTGTGGAAACTAAATTTACTTATCAAAACACATACTAATTCTATCTACCTAAACCTCACTCGAAACTCACAAGGTTGCCATTGCAGGGGTTTTCAGCATCACCACAACAAAACATACATTTCTCAGCTTCATGGCTGTCATAACGCTATCCACCTTGGACTGACCAGGCTCCCGCCTAGTTACTTACACAGTTTCATAGGCTACATAGGCTGGTGCGAATTGTAGGGATAGGAATCTTCTGATTCCTCTTGCATCTCTGTAAGTGGTAAGGTGCAGCCGCCGACCCCGTTCTCTATAATGACATGTTGCCGGCGGCCGCAGCAATTCACGGCTCCCTGCACAGCGAGCGATTACCTGTGGTGATTGCTGCTGGATGCACACAAATTGGGCCCAGCAAGGATCACTGCAGGTAACCATTGGTCATGCTGAGAACTGCGTATAGCTGCAGCCGCTAGCCACCTGCCATTATAGAAAACGGGGCTGGTGGCCACACCTAGCCACAGTAGGAATCAGAAGGCCATTGAGAATGTTCCCTTTGTGCTGCTTTTAGGCCACAGTCTGGTCACATCTGGCCACCTCTCTTTGAGGCAAGGGTAGATGCTCTCCTAGTGTCTCTCTACACATAAGCTGCTCCCACAGCAGCTAGTCTCCAGGTGAACAAAGCCTTAATCATGCACAGCCCCTTTATTATAAAGGTTGTGTACACCTGCATCATCAGGCTGCTGGTCTCCAGTAAGATGTGGACACAGGGTTAGATGCTTCACCCTCCCAAAACTCTTCAAAGCCTTCAGACTCCAGGACCCAACAATGCTGCTCCTCAGAAACAGTTAATGCTGCCTCTAAAAAATGGCAGTGTTAGCATGCAGTAGTGATTAACTTATCGTTACTCAACTATCAATGTATCACCAATGATTTTAGCTGCACACATGCCCTACTAAAGTTTCTTGTGTACCATAGGCCTAATGCAGCCAGTCCTTGCTGTGGGTATGAAGGTTATTTATAAAATACGCTTGCCTCTCCCACTACTCCACTCTTTGGTTCAAAGTGGAGTTTCCATTTAAGCTTCTTGTGCTTTTATAAAAGCGAGAAGATGTGATAAAGGCCTCTTCAGGAGGATTATCTACAAGTGCTTATTATATAATCTCAGAAGCGTTATCCCTTATGATGAGGACAGAAGGGATAGTTTGCAGATATGAGCTGCGCTCTCAGCATCCAGCAAATTCCGTGTTATGTTATGTTGCGGCTCCCTCTGGAAATAAAACCAACAAGCTGATGAATACTGCAAGGCCTTTATTCCAATGTGTTTGGAGTTCTTGTTGTTTAATTGCTTTCATTATAAAAGGAATCAGAAAAACAAACAGAGACGAGGAGAGACAAGGGGGAGCATCGACTATTTAGAAATATGTGCGGTTCATTTTACCCGTAATAACGAGAGTGTGGGGCGCTGTTACTGGGGGTGAGCTTGGTGTCATTGGATGTGTACTGCTCCCTTGCCAGCCTACAGGTGGTGCTGTAAATGTAGGGTAGGCAGGAAATATGGGTGCTGTTATTACAGGTTGACTTGGATGTCAGTGTATGGGTGTGGGTGAGTCAGGACAAGGGAGGTGAGATGATGTTAGACTTATGCACATATGCACATGTTATCTCCAGGCAAAGACACTTGTGAAGTGTACAGAAGCTTAAAGTGACACTGAAATCTGGCTTAAAGTGGTATTAACGAGGGATGTCGCCGCATATGACTTCCACCCGGAAGGAGAAGAGTCCCGCCCTGCCGTCAATCTGCTTTAGGCCAGGCGGGACTCTTCTCCTTCCGGGTGGACGTCATATGCGGCGACATCCCTCGGACACAGCGCATCATCGATCAGGGTAAAGAGCCAATGACATTGGCTCTTTACCATGTGATAAGTTGTGTCCAATCACAGCTGATCCTATGTAAACAAATGGCAGTTATTGGCATTTCCTTTCCTCAGCGCTGTGGCTGTGTGAGTAAAGGAAAGCAGATAACCGGCTTTCCTGTGACAGCAGACATTTACACTGATAATCAGGACACTGATGATCAGTGTCCTGATTATCAATGTAGCCCCATCAGTGCATCATATCAGTGCCCATCAGTGCCCCCTTATCAGTGCAGCCTCATCAGTGCGTCTTTATCAGTGCAGCTTATCAATGCCCATCAGTGCTGCCTCATCAGTGTCCATCAGTGCAGCCTCATTAGTGGCCATCAGTGCAGCTTTTTGAGTGCCCATAAGTGCAGCTTCATCAGGGCCTATCAGTGCAGCCTCATCAGTGCCCATTAGTGCAGCACCATCAGTGTTGCCTACCAGTGCCCATCAGCGCAGCCTCATCTGCGCACATCAGTGAAGAAGAAAAATTACTTATTTGCTAAATTTTATAACAGAACCCAAGAAAAAGTTTTTTTTTTTTTTTTTAAATGTCAATCTTTCATTTGTTTAGCAAAAAATAAAAAGTAAAACATTGGTGAATAAATACTACCAAAAGAAAACTTTGTCTAAAAAAAATGATAAAAATGTAATCTGGGTACAGTGTTGCATGACCATGCAATTGTCATTCAAAGTGCAAAAGCACTGAAAGCTGAAAATTGACCTGGGCAGGAAGGGGGTAAAAGTGCCCAGTGGGCAAGTGGTTAAACCCAACCGAAAATGTAATATCTTGCAGCTTAGCAGTCATTAGATGTGGTGGCTGCATTCATTTTCTTCTTTGGCTTTTCACCCTCTGTTTTCAGCTGGTGATCTGGTTAGTAAAATATTTCCTGTATAGTGAGACACCACTCTGGAGGAATGAGAAGAGGAGACACAGCAGACAGCAGCATTGTCAGTTTGGGGTGGGGGTAGTGTTAAATGTATTAGCAGATTTAGCACCACTAACAAATTGAAGCCAAACTCCAGCTCACACTTTATAAGCAGTATGTAACCTTAACTCAGAAAATTCCCTTTTATTGCTCTCAGCCTCCTCCAAATTTCCAAATTGCTTTTTTTTTTTGCTGCTGTAATCTGACTTTCTGTTAGAGGATGGCCACGTTCATTCTCCATGGCCACCCTCTCTTGCTCGCTTCCTAGGTGAACATGCCACTTTAGTTATACTGGCTGGCGCGTCAAGCCCATCCATATAGTTACTAATGTTTTCCAAGACAGCACACCAATCTTAGAGGCCTTGATGGTTAAACTCTACATGGCTGAAACATATTCGAGGTTTTTTTTCTATAGAGTGGAGATCAAGCTGAAGCCATTTTGCGATCATTGTTTTTGTGATATGCGGTCCTGCGAAACCTCATATTATATTATACAGACCATACTATATTATATGATACAGTATATGTATTTAACAGACCAAAAGAGAAGAAATAAGAGAAGTTCATTGTTAGGCTTTTCACACATTGTAAGGTGAAACTAAAGTCTCAATTACATACAGCTTTTCTACTTATTCTCCATTACCACTGTGGCTTTAACCTGTAATATGCTGTTAAAAGTTTTCATATGCCCCCTATGATCGCTTTAAGCTCAGTCCAGCCAGTGATAGAAAAAAGCCGCTACTGGAGGGTCATGTGACCAGTGTCAGCAACCAGGAATTGTGCTCAGACAGGGCCACTTATGGGATCACAGTGTCCACTAGACCTCCTGCATGCATGGCTGGGGTCTAGGAGCTGCCGATGAACCATGCATGGAGCAGTGCTGGTGGTTGATATATTTAAAACCTTTAAGAGCATGTTACAGGTTAGGACGACAAGGGAGAGGGGATAGTATGATGTAAAATTGTGGAATATTGAGGCCCCTTCCTGCACCTTTAGACCTCAGATCAGCCTAAATTCCTGCAACTTCATACTTATGATAAGCCCCAATTCCTGCACCTTCAGACCTGTGATCAGACCCAAATCATGCATTTTCAGACCTCAGATCACATCTAATCCCTGCACTTTCAGACCTCAGATCACATCCAATCCCTTCTCCTTCCGCCCTCTGATCACATCCAATCTCTGCACCTTCAGACCTCTGATCACCCCCAATCCCTGCACCTTCAAACCCTAGATCAGCCCCAATTCCTGCACCATCAGACCTCACATTACATCCAATCCCTGACCTTCAGATCTCAGATCACATCTAAGCTCTGCACCTTCAGACCCCAGATCAGCCCTGATTCCTACACCTTTAGACATCAGATCACATCTAATCTCTGCACCTTCAGACCTCAGATCAACTCCAATTCCTGCATCTTCAGACCTCAGATCACATCCAATCCCTACACCTTGAGACCTCAGTCAGACCACATCTAATCCCTGTACCTTCAGACCCCAGATCAGCCCCAAATCCTGCACCTTCAGAGCTCAGATAACATGCATTCCCTGCACCTTCAGACCTCAGATCAGTCACATTCAATCCCTGCACCTTCAGACTTCAGATCTGACCCAGTTCCTGCACCTTTAAACCTCAGATTACATCCAATCCCTGGACCTTCAGACCCCAGATCAGCCCAATTCATGTAACTTCAGACCTCAAATAAGTTCCAATTCATGCACCTTCATACCTAAGATCAGCCCCAGTTCCTGCATCTTCAGACTTCAGATCAGCCTTAATCCCTGCACCCTCACACCTTCGATCATCAAACCCAATTTCTGCATATTGAGATCTCAGATCAGCCTCAGTCCCTGTATCTTCAAACTTCAGATCAGCCCCAAACCCTGCACCTTCATACCTCAGATCTGTCCTAAATCCTGCACATTCAGATCTCAAAGCAAATCTTGCATCTCTGAAATGCAGGAATTTTACATTCATATGTGTTGTAGCTGTCAGTTCCACTAGGAGGATAAGGAGGTAGAGGGTAGGGTGGGCTTGTAGCACCTGTGCGGGTTTTACAAGACACTTTGGCAACATGTCTGGGACTCTATTTTGACACATTCTTCCAGGCCACCTGCCTATGTTAGGAGTCAACATGCTCTTACACCCCCAAAGGAAAATACATACAATAGCTATCCTTTAAAGCGGTAGTATACTGAAATGAAAAAAAAAAAAAAAAAAAAACCCTGCAAGACAAAGGCATAATGAGCTAGTATGCATCGCATACTAGCTCATTATGAAAAACTTACCTTAGAACAAAGCCCTAACACGGACCCCCGGACACCTCTGTGGGGGGCGGACATGATCCCTCGGCGTCTCTTCCGGGTTCAGCGGCTCCGGCGCTGTGATTGGCGGGAGCCGCAATGACGTTACTCCCGCGCATGCGCGCAGGAGTGATTTTCCGGCAACTTCCCGGCAAGGAACTCTGAAGGTCCGTTGGACCTTCAGAGCGCATGCGCCGCTCACGTCAGCGGCTTCATGCAGCGCAAATATCTCCTAAACTATGCAGGTTTAGGAGATATAAATTTTATCTACAGGTAAGCCTTATTATTGGCTTACCTGTAGTTAAAAATCACAAAAAGCGGTATACTACCGCTTTAAAGTGGTAGTAAACTTTCTTTTGTAAAAAAAAAAGTGGTACATGGCTTCCATCTTCACCCGATCTTCCTTACAGTTTGTGCGCCCTGGAAGGGCCCGGAATACACATGTGCCTAAAATTGCACAGAGATCAGAGAGGGGCCCAAAAAATAGCAATTACAGCCCTGCTAGTAAGAGCAGCAGAGTGGGGGCAGTGGCGTCACTAGGGTTGGGGTCACCTGGTGCAGTAAACAAACGTGTCACACCCCAAACCCCCCTGGGCACAGAGACTGCAGGCATGCTGTAAATACAAAACAAAGAAAGGGCGCACCAGCCTAGCGCATTATCCTCAGCGAGTTTATTAGATAAAAATTAAAATCAGCTACTCACAAACAATCGTGAAATTCAGGCACATCAATTCCATAAGACCGCCTCATAGCAGAGGACCAACATCTTTACTGGAAGCAGAGGGCTGACGCGTTTCGAGGCCGTGCTCTGAGGCAGAGGCTCTGAGGAAGAGGCACGGCCTTGAAACGCGTCAGCCCTCTGCTTCCAGTAAAGATGTTGGTCCTCTGCTATGAGGCGGTCTTATGGAATTGATGTGCCTGAATTTCACGATTGTTTGTGAGTAGCTGATTTTAATTTTTATCTAATAAACTCGCTGAGGATAATGCGCTAGGCTGGTGCGCCCTTTCTTTGTTTTGTATTTACAGTGTTTGGTCGACCGCCCTGGTCGTAAGGGGCAGCAAAGCCTAGCCATAATGGATGCCAAGTACTAGCACGAGTTCCGGGATTGAGGCAGCCTGAGGACCAGGTTCTGAGCGCAGGAGGGGAGACTGCAGGCATGCTACAGGAGACAGTCAGAGAGTGCAGGCATCATACAGGAAACAGTCAGAGATTGCAGGCATGCTACAGGAGACAGTCAGAGAGTGCAGGCATAGTACAAGTAAAAAAGCAGACATTACTACCGCTTTAATTCCTGGTTGAGTATTACTGGGGTCCAACTACACTTCTGGCCCAAAAGGCTGAGGGCATGGGTACTGGGCAAGTGGTCAATTAGGGTTCTCCTTAAAATCAATTCCAGACTAAAAGGGCTGGTATGGATTGGGGGGGGGGGGGTCCCCCCCACTCAGTTTTTTAAAATATTTTTGTATTGCTGGCAATGGTGTTGTATTTCCGGCAATTTAAATGTCATTTTTTTTTTTTTAATGTCAGTTTTGCTGCAGTAGGTTTTATACATGATACAGATGCACCACTTTAAAGGCAGACTAAGGGGACCCCCCTCCCCCCCAGAAACTATATTTAAAGAAATTTTTCATTTTTATTGTTTCGCTTTAACCATTATTAAAATCACTGCTCCTGTAAAAACATGGATACATGTCTCCTAGTACAGTACCCAGGCCCCCATACCCTTTTTATGGCCAATAACTTGCATATAAGCCTTCAAAATGGGGACTTTTGATTTTTCTAATTCGGGTCCCATAGACTTCAATGGGGTTCGGGTCTGAACTTTTGCAATGTTCAAGAGTTCTGGTGGGAACCGAACAGGGGGGTGTGTTATTCATCCCATCTCTAGTTTTGGATTATCCTACACCCTCATCCCTCTACTCGCATGCGTTCAACAATTACTGCAATAAAACTTCAAAGATACACCCCTAGACTGGGCCTGGATCTTGTCAGCATTCCCTATAACTGGTATCTGGGCTGGTAAAATTTGAACAGGTAAAGGAGACCTGGTTTATTTCCAGCGGCTCCTTGAGGGCTGAGTGCTACATATCAAAAGAGGGTCAGGAGGGAGAATTGATCTGAGAGTAAAGGCTGCTATACATAGTTTGAACTTTGGGTGATTCAGCAAGAATCTCCGAACATTTGCATACCCCCCAACTTTTTGAGGTGAGAACGAGGGACACCTATTAGCAAAAGTAGGTAGGCATAGGACATTCCCCCTGCCATGCCCCCTTAAAGAAATAACCCAAAAGTGTTTTTTTATACCACTATTATTATAGCTTTATACTGGCTTTTGAAATTTAGAAATGCAGCAATTTAGTAATTGGATGGAAGGTTTAGCCCCCGGGAAAGACTTTTTGAAAAATAAAAAGGGCATTTTATATCAAACTATATAGATCAGACCAAAATGAGGGACATATGAGAAGGGACAGAGGGACTTTGCTCCAAATCAGGGACAGTTGGGAGCTATGCATTTGTGTCAAAGGGACCAGGTAGAAACTTGTTTGAACAAACAGTGACTTCATCCAATCAGATGCAGCCACTGTTCAGGTATCCTGACAGCCATTGGTGCTAGCTATTTTAATACAAATTTTCTATCCACGCTATTTAGTGTGGATTGATGAATCTGTTACCTTTTCTTTGCTCAGGGTTCAGGCTGAATAAAAAATCAATATAAGTGTAGCACTCTTTTCAGAGGTAGGCTAACACCTCCAGAGGCAGGGAGCGAGCTAACATTTACCCCAGGGCTGAGCAGGGGCAGACTTGTAACTTTCGGCCCAGGGGGCAAGTACAAACTAGAGGCCCATGGTGCAGAGACTCGGCCCCCTTCCCACTTTCCCTCACCCCCCTCCCAATCCTCCTCCTGACCCCCATTCCAAGCAGAAGCCCTGCTCCATATATTCTCTACTTACCGGCTGAATCTGATCTGACCGTTCCTGACCTGGCCAGCCAGGGGAGGTGGGACAGCTTGTTTGGGACTTGCTGGGGCAGAAGAGTCTCCAGTGGGGCATGGAATCCGACTCAGACACAGTTTACACCATCCATGCTGGGGGGGGGGGGGGAGGGGGGCTGTGCTTCGCCCTTGTCTTCAACTCGCATTCAGTAAGTCAGCAGCAGGGACTTTTTACTTCTCTTCATCAGGAATCCTTTAGGCATGTCTGTGTGCAGCCTTTTTACAGGACATCAGAGTGGCCCAGGGGGCAATTGCCCCCCTGCTCCCTGGCCCAGTCCTCCCCTGGGGCTGAGTCCATGGCTATAATGGGGAGTTTTGAACAAAAAGTTGGTGCCAGTCACTTTTGGCCTTTTCAGAGCTTTATTGTTGAACTTAGAAATGAGGTAGAAGGAGAGAGCGTTAGGGGTCTCAGATACTGCAACAGATCACTTACAGACTCCTCAGATCCACATAAAATACAGTTTCAGTATCCAGACCTTAAAGCCAACCTGGCAACACCACAAACACATTTTTAGATGCATAACAAGATCCAGCTTCACAGTGTGAGAACCTTTAAGCCGGCCCGGCAACACTGCAAGCACATTGTTAGGTTCTGGTGTGTCCTCCAAATGAGTCCCCATGCACTTTTGAGAGACCAGCCCTCATCCTTGCTCCTTCCAGCAAGAGTCCTCCCCTAGGTCCTCTCACCTCAGCTTCTTCCACACCTGGCAAGACTGGCTCAGGACCACCTCAGCGTTAATAGGCCCCAGACAGGCATCTGGGCCTAAGCACAGAACTCACTTCAGCAGCACCTCCTCAGGCCTCAGCCTGAGGTAAGAGCAAGCACATAGCCCACCCTAAATATATATATCCTCTACCAGAATGCACCAGTGGCCATAAACCTCCTACTGGGTTGGCTGGAAGAAATATAAATATTCATACCTCAGCCTGTTTGTGAAATCTCATACTATGGGCTGTGGTGCCAGTGACACCTACTAGTGACGGTCAGAAATCCACAACCTAATTGAGCTTATTGAAAGGCCAGATATAAACTGTACAATCAGTCTGAGCTGTCTACAGCCAAGCCAAAAAACGGAATTTTTGTAAAATCTTACCTGTAAAATTCCTTTCTCTGAGTCCTCCGACAGTCGCCGCCTCTTCATATTCGTCACATATGGGGTATTAGACTTTGCTCCGAAGGAGTAGCTAGGCAACAGAATATGTTAACAATAAAGCTTTAACATATCCCACCCTCAAGGGGTGGTCCCCTCAGTCAATACCCTCCTACTTCCTGCAACCATATCTCAGTTTTAGTGGAATAGCAGTAGAGTATACAATCAAACCCCAAAAGAGGGGCGGGGGCGGCGACTGTCGGAGGACTCAGAGAAAGGAATTTTACAGGTAAGATTTTACAAAAATTCCGTTTTCTCTTACGTCCTCCGACAGTCGCCGCCTCTTCATATTCGTCACATATGGGGACGTCCCAAAGCAGTGCAAACATGAGGGGTGGGAAACGCATCCGCGCCGAAAGGCAACGCAGTCTCCACATCAAAGAAAGGAACCTTACCAAAGGAAGGAAACCAGCTGGGCAACAGCAAAAATAAGTGCTCAACAGGAGCAACAACCCAGGAAAAGACAAAAAAACCAGGGGATACAAAAGATATCCCAACAGCCAGGAGTCCCCAACAAGGGACCCTAGGGAACAGCCGCACTAAGAACCTTGCGGCCAAAGGAAGCATCCGCCGATGCCTGAACATCTACTTTGTAGAATTTCGTGAAAGTGTGCACGGTCGACCAAGTCGCCGCCTTACACACCTGGGCTACAGAAGCCCCATGACGACAGGCCCAAGACGTACTCAGAGATCTAGTAGAGTGCGCCTTCACAGGCACAGGGGGAACCTTCCCTTGCAAAGCATAGGCCTGTTCAATGGTCTGCCTGATCCATTTGGCGATGGTAGAGGCCGAAGCCGCCATGCCCTTCCGAGGACCCTCTGGAAGAACAAACAAGGAGTCCGTCTTTCGAAAAGACTCAGTCGATTTAAGGTAAACCCTTATCGCCCGAACAACATCCAGAGAGTGCAATCTCACCTCCTTTGGATGTTTAGGCTTCGTGCACAACGAAGGCAAGACAATATCCTCATTAAGATGGAATTCCGAAACTCGTTTCGGCAGAAAAGAAGGATTAGGTCGCAAGACCACCTTATCCAAATGAACAACCAGGTACGGAGACTTGCAGGACAAAGCCGCCAGTTCCGACACTCTGCGAGCCGAAGTGATCGCCACCAAAAAGGCGACCTTTTTGGACAACATAGACAACGAGATCTCCCTGATCTGTTCAAAAGGAGCACGTTGTAACACAGATAGAACGAGATTCAAGTCCCAAGGGGGCAAAGGATCCCTCCTAGGAGGAACCAGATGCCGCACACCCTGAATAAAAGTGCCAACCAAGGAGTTGGAAGCCACGGGACGTTGAAACAGAACGGCCAGCGCAGACACCTGACCCTTTATCGTAGCCAGCGCCAAACGCTGATCGACACCCGTCTGAAGGAAAGACAGCACACGGGAAACCGAGTACGTGCGGGGTGAAAACCCCCTGGACTCACACCAGGCAAAATAGGCCTTCCAAGTACGGTAATAAACCTTCCCCGAGGAAGACTTCCTCGCGTTGATCAAAGTATGAACGACCTCTGGAGAGAGACCCTTCTCCTTCAGGACCTCGGTCTCAACAGCCAGGCCGTCAAAGCCAGCGACTGTAAAGCAGGATGGTAAATCGGTCCTTGAGACAGTAGATCGTCTCGAAGAGGCAGACGCCAAGGGGCGTCGACCGCCAGATTCACGAGGTCTGCGTACCAGGACCGGCGAGGCCAGTCCGGTGCCACAAGAATCACCGTGCTGCGTTCCGAGTGTAACCTGCGAAGGAACCTGGACAGCAACTGAATCGGTGGAAACGCGTACATCAGCCTGTACTGATGCCACGGGGCCACTAACGCGTCCGACGCGTCTGCCCGAGGGTCGCGCGTCCTTGCCACGAACCTCTTCACCTTGTTGTTGAGGCGAGACGCGAACAGGTCCACATCTGGAAGACCCCACCTCGCGCACAACGTCTGGAAGACAGCCGGATGGAGAGACCATTCCCCCTGATCCAGGGTCTGGCGACTCAGATAGTCCGCCTGCCAGTTCTCCACTCCCGGAATGTGAACCGCCGTTATTGCCGGGACATGAGTCTCGGCCCAAGACAGAATGTCGGCCACTTCTCGAGCCGCTCGGGCACTCCTGGTGCCCCCTTGGTGGTTGATGTAGGCCACCGCCGTGGCATTGTCCGTCTGCACCCGAACCGGGCAACCCTGCAGCCGGTCCGTCCAGCGATGAAGACAGAGCCTTATCGCACGCAATTCCAGAATGTTGATCGGAAGGGAAGACTCCCCCTCCGACCAAGTCCCCTGGGCGGACAGAACGCCCAGAACTCCACCCCAGCCCGACAGGCTGGCATCCGTGGTGATTACCGTCCACGAGATCGGACGAAACGACTTGCCCCCGGACACCAACGGGGACTGGAGCCACCACAGAAGGTTTTCCCTGGTGCGAAGACCCAACGAGATTTGAAGATCCAGAGACTGAGGTCGCCCGTCCCACCTGGACAGGATCTCCGCTTGGAGACCCCGCGTGTGAAACTGTGCGAAGGGAATCGCCTCGAAGGCCGAGACCATCAATCCCAGACATCTCATACACGTCCGCAGAGACGAGTTCGGAACGTCCCTGAGAAACCTGACTTCCTCCTGAAGAGTCCCGAGTTTGTCTTCCGGCAGGAAGACCTTCGCCTGCACCGAGTCCAGTATCATTCCCAGATAGGGGAGACGAACCGACGGACTCAGTGTCGACTTTGGAACATTTATCGTCCAACCAAACTCCTGCAGAGTTTGCATTGTGACAGACAGGTCCTCCTCCAGACCCTGTCTGGTCGCAGACCGAACCAGAATGTCGTCCAGATACCCCAGGACAGAAATGCCCTGGGCCCTCAATAATGCCAGAACCGGTGCAAGCACCTTGGTGAAGACCCGCGGAGCCGAGGCGAGACCAAAGGGCAACGCCACGAACTGGTAGTGATCCTCCGCAATGGCAAATCGAAGGTACCTCTGATGACCCTCGAATATGGGGATGTGAAGGTACGCATCCTTCAAATCGATGGAGGCCATGAATTCCCCCGGAACCAGGGCAGCCACCACCGACCGCAGGGATTCCATGCGGAACTTGCGAACCCGCACAGAGCGGTTCAGAGCCTTCAAGTCCAGAATCGGACGAACCTTGCCCTCCTTTCTGGGCACGGTGAACAGATTGGAATAAAACCCCCGAAACCTGTCCCGATGAGGCACCGGAACCACCACTCCCTGAGCCCTCAGGTCCCGCACCGCCAGGTGCAGATCCCGCAGGCGCTCTGGAGACAGTTGAAGATTTGAGGGAAAAAATCTGCTCTCCGGCCGAGAGAGAAACTCGATCTTGTAACCAGATCGAACGATTTCCAGAACCCATCTGTCCCGCACACGGGCCAACCAGGGCTGAAGAAAACCGAGCAAGCGTCCCCCCACCCCAAAGCTGGGTGAGGGCGCCCCTTCAGGCCGAACTGTTATGGGCTGCAGGTCCGGATTGGCCGGACTTCTGTTTCCCAGACCAGGGTTTCTTCTGAGAGCCTTGGCCTTTGAACGGTTTGCCCTTGTAGTGCGGCCGAAAGGCACGAAAGGACCCCTGAGGGGGCCGAAAATTTGCATGCTTCTTCCCAGAAGCCCCCTTAGCCTTGGGGAAATGGGGCAAGAGAGTGCTCTTACCCCCGGTGATCCCCTTAATCAACACATCCAGGGACTCCCCAAAAAGGCGAGACCCATCATAAGGCAGATTGGCTAAGGTCTTACGTGAAGATTGGTCCACCGACCAACATTTCAACCAAACCAGGCGGCGAGACAACACCGCCACGCTGTGCACACGTGCAGCCAACGGAATCAGGTCCAGGTCCGCATCACACAGATACATGACACCCTGGTGGATCTGATCCACCATATCCAGGGTCGCCGCCGAGGCCGAATCGGCCACTAGGACGCGCCTAAGCATCTGCGTCCAACTTGCGATCGCCTGGGCCGCCATGAGAGAAGCAAACAGAGCCTTAAGCATAGAACCCGTAACAGAATAAGTATGACGGGCAAGAGACTCCAGTCTCCTATCCGTGGCATCACGGAAAACAGGGGAACCCTCTGCAGGAATCGCAGTGGCTTTGTTCAAAACCGCAATTGCATGATCCACTGGCGGAGGCACACACCACCGTTCATCAGTGGCAGGCGAGAAAGGATAACGCAGCTTGAATTTACTTGGTACCGCAAAAGGCTTGCGCAGATCGCGCCATTGATCCTTAACAGCGCGCTGAAAATCAGCATTGCAGGGAAAAACCTGCGGCGTCCTGCGTTTTCTCTGCGTCCCATAAGCCGCCAAGGCAGCGGGGGGACACACTTCGTCCTGCAAACGCAGCGTTTGCTTAATGGAAGCAATCAACTCATCCATGATTGCAAGCTCTTCAGGCGAGCCAGGGGGAGAATTATCGACCCCCTCAACTTCAGCCTCCACCTCAGACCCCACTAGATCAAGAGAGGAGCGGGACCCCGATAAGGAGGTCCCTGCCAGAACAGCCCCATCACCTTCACCCTCAGAATCAGAGGACAGAGCAACTCTGGGCCGTTTAGTGGATTGAGCAGCCACCAGCATTTGCACCTGGGCAGCAAGGCCAGCCACAATAGTGGCCAAATCCCCCCCTGGGGGGGAAACAGCGGTCCCCTGGCTTTCCACCAATACTGTAGGAAATTTGCCCTCCTGAGAATCCATTGCCCCTGTAATGCCCGACAACCAAGGGTTAACTGCCCCTTTTTAGCAAGCGCGGCAAGCGCAGCCCACCGCACCACACTCAAGCACAATGAGACCCCCACAGGGAATATGCAAACTGAACACAGGCAATGGATAGCAAGAACAGAAGGATAAAACCTGAGGAGACCCCCGCTGCTGCTGCTGCCTCGATCGGTGTTCCTGGAAAGAGGAAGTGATGCTGCCAGGGCGCTCTATGTAAGCCTAAGGAGGCTACAAGAAAATGGCCGCCATGCATGTAAACCATGCGGCCGGAGCGGGTGCCGGCAAAATGGCGTCGTTTGGCGCCGAAAACGCCGCTCCACAGTGCATTAAAACACACACATTACATCCCAATATAAGGATACATGTTAGATCGCCGCAGCGATCGCTGTATATGCCCAAACATGCCAAGAAAAAACATGCCCCACAGCACACAGCTTCTCACACTGCCCAGCCTGACACAGACAGTGTCATACAGCTCCCCCCCCCCCCCTTGCAGCCCACAGCATGCAGCCGAGAGATAGGGAGACAAGCAGCGTGAATAGAGGCAGGTTACACAGTCCCAGACTGATACCCCCCCAGACAGACAGGTCCCCACATAAATACACTTACCTCACATGGCGTGGGGAACCCGCACAGGCGAACAAGCCGCTGCACATGAGGCAGGGAGAGTCGCAATTCAAGACGCACAAAATGGAGGTTAAGAAACCGCACAGCGTCCGGTGAGGTAGCCACCTCACCAATCATCCCTGCACCGAACAGGGATGGGTCGTTCACTATGCCAGGAGCGTTACCTGGCTGAACGCTCGATGGCAGACTGGGAAGCCACTGACCCACGACCTGCGACCAGGGGGATCAGCCCGAGACCCAGTCCGCATGATCCTCTTCGTCCGAAGAACTAACTAACGCTGACAAAATAACAGCTAATGAAAGGTAGAGAGAAAAACTCAAACAAAATATTAAAAAGAAGAAAGAGTCTGGGACAGAAAGTCCCAGCACAGAGAGAGCCAGCCACTCCTGACAAGCTAGACATTAAAACTGAGATATGGTTGCAGGAAGTAGGAGGGTATTGACTGAGGGGACCACCCCTTGAGGGTGGGATATGTTAAAGCTTTATTGTTAACATATTCTGTTGCCTAGCTACTCCTTCGGAGCAAAGTCTAATACCCCATATGTGACGAATATGAAGAGGCGGCGACTGTCGGAGGACGTAAGAGAAACTATGTTTGAATTGTAGCCCCAGTTTAGGACCAGGGGGCTACATAATCAACTTAACTCCAACCCTTATTTCAGGTATACCTGCAGTTTATAGATCATTGAAAAGAAACTATACTTTTCTACTTTTCCTGCAGACAGAAGTAAGGGTCAAAATACTGCAGTACAGAGCATTGTCATGGTGTATATGTAGTTTCTGAACTCTTTTTCTCTCAGCTGTATAAATTCTGTGTGTGTATATATGTAATTGTTATATATATATATATAGTATATATATATATATATATACTTTTGTTTTCTCTCTTGCTGTGAAAGCTATAAGACAGAGTCCTTAAAGACTTTGGAAATAAGCCACTCACATTAGAAAGGACATTGAGCATGGGAATAACCGCTGAAAACTAAATTCCCAGCTGAAGTCTTTAAGAAGAGAGAAGAGCGGACACACAGCCCAGGATAAGCCTTTCAAGAAGATGGATTACATGAGTGCGGCACTTGTGGGATCTCTGCTATAGAACAGACAATTTTATCTACGGTGCATAATGGCGATAAGAAAAGCAATGTTCCTCAATTCTGCCGTCTGGTCCCTCGCTTTCGTCTCTCGTTCCCTCACTAATCTGTACCCTTCTCACTTCCTAATCCATAACCCTGGTTATCTCTCTCTTCCAATTCCCTGCCCTGCTTAATTCCTCTGTTCTTCCCTTCTCTTCCTTCTTTCCCTCTCTTCTTACTCTCCCCCCTCCATTCTATTGCCTTCCTTCCTAGTCGCACATGCTATCACTTTCTTTAAAAGGGACCCCTCCTTATGCTTGTATTTCCCCTGCACACTGGTAGGTAGTTCAAGACTGGAACATCTTCTGTCTTTGTTTTTATTCCTAATAATTAAGTTAATTTATTTTCTCCCTCTTATGATGCTCATATCTTTCCTGTGCAGGCATTCAGCTAACAAGTCAAGCTTTCAGATCATTCAGGGGACAGCAAAAGTAGTCCTATGACTTAAAGACGTAATAAGTATTCTACAGCCCTTGGGCACCAAGGTTACTGCAGCTGCCATGATTGTACACCAACCCCTGCTCTGCACCTGAGATTGCCCTGAATGGCCATTAAAACAAAAAAGATCACCAAAAAGCAACAATAGCAAACATTCAAACATTGTAAAACATATTTAAACTAGCAAAAAAGGAGACAAGAGCACATGGACAGATCAAAATACAAAACAATGTAAACATTTACCAACACGCTTTTTGGATAGCCAGCAAGAAACCTAACAAAACTGTTTCAACTTCTCAGATCACCTTGGAAATAGTGGTTAATGGGATCTATTCCTGAAGTCAGGTCCCCGTGTAAATATCTTTAGAGGCCTGAATGGGATAATTTGGTTTCATGGCTAATAAAAGTACAAGCAGGCATCTTTTGGCACTGCTCTTAGGCAAGACATTTAAAGGTTTTACATGGATGACAGGTACACTATAAATCAGGGGTCTCCAAATGTTTTAAACAGAGGGCCAGTTTATTGTCCGTCAGTCTTAAGGGGGTCCGACTTTGGCCCTCCAAGAGTAGAAAATGCCCCAGCATCAGTGGGAGTAAACAATGCTTCTGACTTGGTGGTCAGTGGGATTAAAAAAAAAAAAAAAAAGACATAGCACCTGGTCAGTAGTAGCGGGAATAGTGCCCTGTCATTGGAATTGGAAGAATAATGCCCCATTGTTGGTGACGTTGAGAGGAATAGTGTCCCATTGCTCGTGTTAGTGGGAGAAATGGTGCCCCGAGGGCTGTAGAAAGCCAAGGAAAGGGCCACAATTTGGAGACCATGGATATAAAGGATAACTGTATGAAAGTTAACTTCTCCCAGTAGCCCCCCAAAGTTTTATACTCACCAATCCATGCTATTACCAGTCCCCTTTTGTAGAGCTCAAGAAAACTCTTGCAGATGATCCCTTACCTCTTTTGCATATGCATCTTATTTCTATGAAAAAAGACTACAGTAGGGTTGGACTACCCTACTGTAGAAGTCAATACCGATGTAACGCGTATAGGGGCCAGGGCATGTTCGTCTATTTCAAACTGTGGCCATGGTAGCCATTGAATGTCTGTAAGGCCCACACAGCTGCTTGTGCTTATTTTGTCGGTATACAGTACATTGCTTTTATTAAACTGCATGGTGATTCCTAAATGACAGAGAGGCTCTAGATTTCTTCCTTTCTGCCTTATATATGGATTGTTTTCCTTGAGAGGGATCTGAAGGATTTAAACCAGAGATCTACACCTGATTGGATATATCCCTACATGGGGAACTGCTTTATCTGACCTGCTGGTGAAACAGGGGTCAGATAGCAAGGTGAGCGGCTCATCCATAGGGGTGGTGGAGAAGCACAGAGCACTTTGCATTTTATAGATTTTTGCACTGAAGTATCACCCACTGAGATTTTATGGACTATTTTTTGCACATTATTGTAATATTTTTCATGGTATTTATTATTAATATTTTTATTGCTAGCACCTTCCACTTTTTTGCATTTTATGGACTATTTCTTTACATTATTGATTAATATTATTATTGCTAGCACTTTGCATTTTTTGCACTTTATGGACTATTTCTTCACATTATTTATTAATATTTGATGCAATTAATATTTGATGCGATTATTGTTGAATTATTTGCACTTTTTGCCATTTTTTCTAGCGCAGCACTATTTGATATTTATTTATGTATATGTATATGTACATGACTAACTATGTAACAATGTTTGTTATTTTTAAAGGAAAAAAAAGAGACTTAAAGCGGAGTTCCACCTAAAACCAAAAAAAAATACATAAAAATACCCCCGGGACAGTCAGGGCTAGTGCATTCCACAATGGATAGCCTCTGAACTGTCCAGGGTTGCACCTACCTGCAAGAAGAAATACTTACCTTGAAAATGTTTTGTCCAGCGCTGCCGTCTCAGGTGTGGGCAGCTTGAAGCCAGCGCGATCCTCTTCTGCGTCCTCTTCCGTCCTCTTCGGTCCCACGATGCACTGCGCCGGCCCCGCCGACACTTCCGGGGCTGCAGCGTCATCTCTGCACAGCTTCTGGGCATGCCCAGAAGCTGTTTAGCAAGGTATGACGGCGCCTGCACCGGAACCGACGTCGGACCTGATGCAGGCGCATTGATTCCTGGGAGCGATGACGTTCAGCTCCCAGGAATCATTGCAAGCCAGGAAGTGACGACTCGCCGTGGCCGCCGAGGGGAGGAAGAGGAAGTAAGGTAAGTATATTATCTTCTAAACAAGGTAAGTAAAAAAAAAAAAAATTGCGATTATCCATTTGTTTTTCAGGTGACCCGGAGCAAGAAGATGGACGGAACTTTCATTTTAGGGTGGAACTCCGCTTTAAGAATCACTTTAAGCCCTGGTTCACATTGAATACAGCTTTGAAATTGTGTGACTTCACTTGAAATCGAACAATTTCTAAGCTGCATGTCAGTGCAACTTCAGGTGCGACTTGGCAGACATCTGTGAGACTTCATGCACAGATGTCTATGCAAGTCGCACCTGAAATCATCAAAAATAGTGCAGGAACTACTTTTTCAAATTGGTGTGGCATCGCAAAGTTAGCGTTACACTGATTTGAGCAGTTCCATTGCCAGCAGTAGGGTGCGACTTGTCATGTGATTTGAACCTGTCAAATCCCATGACAAATCACACACATGTGAACGGAGTATCATAGATAGTTTATTGTTCCTTTGAATTTAGAGCCTGCAATGGCATATAGAGTATAGTGGTGCCTGCCCAGATCCGCATTCCATTGCATGATCAGATGGTTGATGGATTCATTAAAACAAATGAGCAATGTTCAAACAGCCTCTAAGCTTTCCCCATACTAGCTAACAATGAGAGATGTTTGACACAGCAAGAAATCTTTTGTAAGTCCTCTTACATGCACATGCAGATATAATTCCCTTTACAACCCATCAATTTATGTCAGCTGTGAAAGTTGCATGTGCACCATCAACTGTGCATTCATCATCAGGTTATATGTAAAGTGATCTCATACAGTGCATCCCGAAAGTATTCACAGCGATTCACATTTTCCACATTTTGTTATGTTACAGTCTTAGTCCAAAATGGATTAAATTCATTATTTCCCTCATAATTCTACAAACAAAATCTCATAATGACAACGTGATAGAAGTTTGTTTGTAATCTTTGCAAATTTATTTAAAAAAATAAAATAAAATCACATGTACGTAAGTACCTACAGCCTTTGCTCAATACTTTCTTGAAGCACCTTTGGCACCAATTACAGCCTCAAGTATTTTTCAGTATGATGCTACAAGCTTGGCACACCTATTTTTGGGAAGTTTCTGCCATTCTTCTTTGCAGGACTTCTCAAGCTCCATCAGGTCGGATAGGAAGCGTTTGTGCCCAGCCATTTTCAGATCTTTCTAGAGATGTTCAATCGGGTTCAAGTCTGTGCTCTGGCTGGGCTACTCAAGGACATTCAGTGAGTTTTCCCTTAGCCACTCCTTTGTTATCTTGGCTGTGTGCTTAGGGTCGTTGTCCTGTTAGAAGATATACCTTCGCCCCAGTCTGAGGTCAAGAGCACTTTGGAGCAGGTTTTTTTCAAGGATGTCTCAGTACATTTGTAGCACTGTCCCCGTAGGGCTTGCTGTGTGATGACTTCTTAGGCCTCCTCTGATTACCTGAAGACAGTTACTAGGGGACAGTTCACTCATCCATCCTTACTCCCAGTTGCTTGTTACTTAATAAACAGCCCAGAGGTTTTGGTTTTATATTTATTGTGGAACTAGGATAGGATAAGAAAATAGTGAGATACTCCAATGTGAACTATTCACAGTAGATAAGGGTAACTCTCACTTGGCCTCGCCAGGATTTTTGTGTAAGTAGACACTGCTTTAATCATACTGCCACTTGTATGGAATAATTTAGTCCTCTTGCGCTCTCTCTAGCAGCAGACTTCATGCAACTGCATTATCTTCAGGACACTCTTTAGCATCCCCTTGACTGACACCTGTCAACTGACTCTTCTAGCAGAAGGATTGGCCCTCTCAGCACAGGCCCCATCACACAGTTCTGTACTCACTGTAGGCAGAATCAGATCCTCTCCAGTGTCTCCCTTCCAGTCAGCTCAGAAGGACATCTGGGTTCAGCTCCTCTCTAACTCTCCGGCCCTCAGGTCGACCCCCTGAGGCCGCATGGCAGCTTCTACAGAGGAGGGGCAGCCGCCCCCCTCCTTCCAGGACGCCGCTCTCCAGCTGAAAGACCCTGAGCACATGTGCCTTTATACAGTATCCCAGCATCCACCGAGGCACTTTCCACTGCCAATTACCAGGGCTGTACTAAATGCTTGTTCACTAATTTTTCAGGTTTCATCCCATTTTCCGATATGCCTCCCTATTGGTGAAACACTTCAGACAAACTGAGCTGCATCTGAGCACCATGAGCAGACCCCACTAGCAGATCCTGCTCTCTAGTAGGCAGAGAGCATTATAAATGTACCTGGCAATCTCTCTGATAAGCAGAAAAGATCCAAAAACTATATTCTCCCTTCTAGCACCTACCTAGGAGGGTGCTACACAGGGGCGGCCTGTCCATTGGGGGCGCAGGGGTGCCGCCCCCCCATCTATGCATTCCGGCCCCCTAATATACATGCTGGACGCATGGATTCCAATAGGGGATTTTTTTTTTTGAAGCACGTGATTAGAACCAGAGGCTCTAATAGGCTTCAAAAAAGGGTGGGCTCGGGGTGCAGAGCACTGCGCCCTTAGCCCACCCAGTTTTTTGACAATGGCGAATGAATATTCTCTATTGTCACACTGACTCTCCTCCCAGCCAATCAGGAAGAGGGTTGTGAGACCCTTTTCCCAATTGGCTGAAAAGGAGAAACGATCTTACTGTCCAGTGGCCAGGAGGAGGACAGCAGCTCAGCCATCCAGCACTCCTTCTGACAGAAGGAAGGAGGAGGCGAGGAGGTAAGGAGGCGGGGGGGAAATGTGTCACCTGACTGACTGACCCGAATGACCTACCGATCCCGGGGTGTGCGCATTGGTTTTCCGCCCCCCCCCCCCTGAACTACAGAGCACCAGCCACCTACACATTCCTGCCATCATCTTTCTCTTGATCCTGACTAGTCTGCCAGTTCCTGCCACTGAAAACATCCCCACAGCATGATGCTGCCACGACCATGCTTCACTGTAGGAGTGGTATTGGCTAGGTGATGGGCGGTGCCTGGTTTCCTCCAGACATGACGCTTGCCATTTAATCTTTGTTTCATCATACCAGAGAATTTTGTTTTTCATGGTCTGAGAGTCCTTTAGGTGCCTTTCCATGCGGGCTGTCATGTGCCTTTTACTTAAGGGGGGGGCTTCCATCTTGCCATTCTACCATACAGGCCTGATTGGGGGAGTGCTGCAGAGATGGTTGTTCTTCTGGAAGGTTCTACTCTCTCCAAAGAGAAACGCTGCAGCTCTGTCAGAGTGACAATCAGGTTCTTGGTCAAATCCCTGCTCTAGGAAAAGTTCTGGTGGTTCCAAACTTCTTCCATTTACGGATGATGGAGGCCACTGCGCTCATTGGGACCTTGCTGCAGAAATTTTTCTGTACCCTTCTCCTGATCTGTGCCTTGATACAATCCTGTCTTGGAGGTCTACACACAATATCTTGGACTTCATGGCTTGGTTTGTGCTCTGACATGCACTGTTATCTGTGGGACCTTATATAGACAGGTGTGTGCCATTCAAAATCATGTCCAATCAACTGAATTTACCACAGGTAGACTCCAATCAAGTTGTAGAAACATCTCAAGGATGATCAGTGGAAACAGGATGCACCTGAGCTCAATTTTGAGTGTCATGGCAAAGGCTGTGAATACTTATGTACGTGGGATTTTTTTTTGTGTAGCACCCTGCAAGGTAGGTGCTAGGTAAAAGTATAGTGGACTTTGGCTGCCTAACAGCAGGGCCATGATTTCAGCCAGGCTGTCATGTCTCCAAGGTGTGGTTATTGAGAGGGGAGTCTCCCCACTGGCTCTATGAAAGGATTCTCATTGGGCAGTGGAGGAAACCCAATCAGTGGCCCATTCGGGCTTGTATTTACCCCAGAAGGCAGATTCTGCCGCAGAGGATTCTGGGAGTGGGAGTAAGTTTGAGGGGAACGCATGACGCAGCGTCTTTGGCGGGAAGCAGTCCCAGGAGGCAGAGTATGGCTGTTTCTCCTCCTGTCAGAAGAATTGGGAGTCTCGGGTGGCTACCTGAGGGTTACAGAGTGATCTGAGCTGAGCTGCAGAGGGGATCCGGTGTACGGAGGACCAGAGGAGGAAGAGGGTTTCAGTTCCAGGAAAGCCTTCCAAGGTCGTGAGTACTGTGAACTGCCCCTGGGGGTCTGCATAGTGTAGAGGGGACCACTCCGGTGAAGGTCCCAGGAATCCAGGAGTCAGCTAGCAGTAAAGGGGGTGCCTAGTCAGAGGACCCTGAAGTGTCAGAGGGGGTGCCTAGTCAGAGGACCCTGAAGTGTTAAAGGGGGAGCCAGCAGTTGGGCCCTGAAGAGTTAATGTGTACAGTGTTAAGAGTTGCAGCAGCACAAGCAGTTACAAGGAGCTACCTCAGTCAGTGAAGGGCGGGAGGGAGCTGTTCACTGGACTTTTGAGCTAAACAGAGTGTCAGGAGTCAAATGTGTTTCCGTTCTGGATCTTCTGAGTTAACAAGTCTGTTAAAGTCGAAGTTCTAGCACAAGTTCAGCATAACAGTATTTTCAAGCGACAGGAAGCGTTGGTCGGCATCCAGCTGGCGTCAAGACAGCGCTAACAGGTATTTTTCTGTACAGTGTCCCAGTTAATCCTAGTTGAGCCAAAGGAGTATCACACTCATTCCCTTCTCCCATCCCCAATATAAAATAACAAAACAAACCAAAGATGCAGGAATGGTCATTGTCGCAGTTCTCACACCTGGGTTCACAACTTAAATGTGTTGGAAGTGTTACCGGTGACAATGGCAGACCCATAGCAGGCACAATGCCTGGAAATACTGCTACATTTGTTTTTATTTATTTTTTTGTATTTTGTTTCAATTTGCAACGATTTCAAACAAACTTCTTTCACGCTGTCATTATGAGGTATTGTTTTTAGAATTCTGAAAAAATAATGAATTTAATCTAATTTGTGAAAAGGCTGTAACATAACAAAACATGGAATAAGTGAAGCAATGTGAATACTTTCCAGATGCACTGTATGTCTAATAAATAGAAGACATACTGCCGCGTTTACCCATGACATACCAGCATTTTCCTTCTTTCTCCGTATAATCTTTCTCCTTTTATCAAAGCTTTTTCTAGCTTTTATCGTGGCTTTATCTTATTCCTCCTGAATACTTTCTATCTTTACCCATTCATCTTCATTTCCGTAACGCCTTATCTAACCCCTTACTTCTTTCTAATCTGTTCCCATCACTGCTTTCTTTCATGGCATCCTCCGTTTCATTTCCCATTTCCATGCATCATTTCCAGCCCACAGTTTCCTTTACTTCTTTCTACCTTTAAAGCCTTGTTTCATGAAAAAGGGTTAAAGTGCACAAGACAGATGGGAAACGGTTTGTGAGCCCTTATTACCCAAGTTTTATATTGTCATTTGAGCCTACTGCGGTCTCTCAAAACAACAGTGTTTTTAAGAACGTGTTTTTATGCATTATTTTCTTGAGGAAACATTTTGTTTTTGCCAGGTAAATATGAGATATTGCATATGCTTATTTTTATTTACCAGTTTCGGCCAGCAGATGGTGCCCTTCTCAATCACTTCTGATGAGTCATTTGCTAAGATACTTTGAATAGCATGCCTTTTGCTTTCCTGATTTTCAGGTCTAGTCATAACTCATAGAACTGAATGACACAGACCCTTCTCTTTTTTAATTTTTTTTTTTTTTTTTAATGTAGCACCCTACAGGTAGGTGCTAGGTAAATGTATAGTGGGCCTTGTCTGCCTAACAGCAGGGTTGTGATTATCTAGCTATGGTGTCATGGCTTCCAGATGTGCCTGCTGAAGGAAGAAGTATCCCCACTGGCTCCTATGAGAGGTTTCTCATAGGGCAGTGTGGGAAGCTCAATCAGGGGACACATCCCAGCTTGTAACTACCCCAGAAAGCAGATTATGCTGCAAAGGATTCTGGGAGTGGGTATAAGTATGGAGGGAAGTGCGTGGCTCGGTGTCTTTGGCGGGAGCAGAGTCCCAGGAAGGAGAATACGGCTGTCTCTCCTCCTGTCTGAGGAAAGTGGATGTCTCGGGTAGTCCAGAGAGAGAGTTGAGTTGAGCTGCAGGGATCCGGTGTGCCGAGAGCCTGCGGAAAGCGAGAGGGGTCCAGTCCCAGGAAAGCCTACACAGGTCAAGAGTACTGCGGATTTCCCCTGGGGGTCTGCCTGAAGTTAGAGGGGACCACTCCGGAAGAGGTTCTGGGATCCAGGGTCAGCTAGCTGTAAAGGGGGTACCTAGTCAGTGGACCCTGAAGAGTTCAAGGTAAAAGGGGGCACCAGTAGTTGGGCCCTGAAGTGTACAGAGTGTGTCAGTTAAAGCTACAGCCATACAGGATTCTACATCATACTACCTTAAGCCAGGCAGAGCGGAAGAAAGTATTCAGTGACTTTTACAGTACAACAGTGCCAGAGGTTCAACAGTCCTCAGTCCTGAATCTTCTGGACTACAAGTCGAGGATTCAGCACTTTTAGTGTTCTACAGAGTGCTCTCAGAGTTAGTGAGCATTGGCTGGCACCGGCTGGCGTCAAAGAAGCGCCAACGGGCATTTTCAGAAGCAAAGTCCCAAGTGTAATTAGTTGGAGCCTTAAGGAGTATCCCACTCATTCCCTTGTTCCATCCCCTTAAATTCAATAAAAACCACAAACAAAGATGCTGGAGTTGTCGCTGCTTTAGTTCTCACACCCAGGGTCACAGCTGACATGGGCTGGAGAGGTTACCGGTACTGATGGCAGACCCACATCAGGCCATAGGCCTGGAAAACTTGCTACATTAGGGGGCTCGTCCAGAATTTTGCTATTGGTTACTGGGCCAGTTACCCTTGGCAACGGCACAAAGAAAAGTCAGAAAAATCAATTTTTGTGTCTGGAACTTCTATACCAGCATCAGGCCGGGTGTGAGACTGCAACTGCGGGAGGCAGGGAGAATGGGTTGAGATTGGAAGCCCACATGGAGGGATGCTTGTGGTGACGTAAATGCTCCAAGAGAGACTGTAAAGTGATCAAGACCTTTCATATGGATTATGAGATGTATTCTGCTATCAGAAAGTGGAAAACAGGAGACAAGTGTGTCAGGCTGTGTGAATGCAGCAACTGCCTGATAGCAAGGAGTCCTGGTGTGGACAGTGAAAATGGCGTCAGGGGTCCTGGGAAGGACAGAGAAGTGGATGCCGGAGGTCCTAGTGTGTACAGTAGTAATGGAGGCCAGGGGCATGGAGAGAGAGGTGCCAGGGGCCGGGTGGTGGTGCACGCTATGTGGAAGAATGTTGACCATGCATTTGACAGCGGGACATTTATTCTTTAAGGCTATTACACACATACTGTGGGGATTGTAGTTGGCCACACCGACATGGAGCTAGTCCCGAAGCCAGTATGGAAGATATGGATTGCACGTGTATGGCAAGGAAGAGGAGTATCGACCGTGCAGTCGGTGGCGGGATGCTACTCTTGCCGAGCAAGAAAGGACGGCTGGCTTTAGGTAGGAAAAGCGCAGTGGAGACCCTAGTGCAATTAAAGTGGGCAGATGTATGTCTGGCAAGTGACATACTCCACTTTGCAGCTACTTCCCAAGTGTTTGCAGCGCAGCAGCATGGTAAGGGAAGAGTTACAGTACCGCACAGGAAAGCGCGCCACGAGCCGGACTGCCCAGTGGGAGGAGTCACCACCCAATATGGTGAATGGGTGGAGATAGCGGGAACCTCTGGCCAATCAGGAGCGACCCAGGGGACCCTATTAATATCCCCTCCTCCGGGCGCGGCCGTGCGGGAGACACGTGTAGGAGAAGGAAGTATGACGTTCATCAGAGGAGCGAAGAGTGTCCCCGCTATTTTTATTATTATTATTATACAGGATTTATATAGCGCCAACAGTTTGCGCAGCGCTTTACAGTGTGGGGGAAGACAATACAGTTACAGTACATTTCAATACAAGGGGAATCAGAGGGCCCTGCTCGTTAGAGCTTACAATCTAGAAGGGAGGGTCAAGTGAAACAAAAGGCAGTAACCGAGGGGGGTGGGCAGATGGATAAAATGGAGGTGGAGTTGTTAGGTGTGGGTAGGATAGGCTTCTCTGAAGAGGAGGGTTTTCGCTATGGCTACCACCGTGGCCGAAAACCCTGCAGAGAGCCGAGAGCAGATGAACCTGTCTGATCCCCCGCTAGTTTGGGATACTGGTATCCAAATGGTGCCGGACGGCAGACTCACGTTGTGCACCGGTGGAGGTCGGGAGTTCCTTGGAGTGGTATGTCCCCAATGTGCCACTGTTACTCTGAGGGTTCAATGTGGGCAATGTGGTGATTTGCTGCTCAGGGTGGAGAAGAGCGAGGGCCATCCCAAGAAGCTTACAGTTATGTGGGAGACAGGCCTCACTCAGGAGATGACGGGGAACGAGTCAAAGTTGCTCCACAGAGTAGGAAGAGGCATCTTCAGGTGTCACAACCCACCTGGGGTCTTGCAGTGGAGAGGGAACCCAGTTGCAGTGGAACAATACTCCCTTACAATCACGACCCTCAGGAGTCCCTGAAAGTGGGAACAGGGCCCGTAGGGTCTGTGGTGGCACGGAGGCCTTTAATGAAGAGGAGGAGGTAAGGTCGACAACTCTGGAGTCAGGTCTGGCAGGCAATCAAGGAGTATCCACCTGAGGGAGAAAGGATCAGGAACCAGGAACACAGACAATGCAATTAGCAGACACACAGGAGCAAGGAAAATAACCAAGCACTGACTGGAAGGTGTGCTTGGTTTATATAGGGAGCCAGGATCACATGACCCGCCACCTCCCACCAGTAGGTGGGGCTGCCAGGGGCTATAAAGGGAGGTCAGAGACCCAACGCCATCTTGGTTTGCTTCATAGAACCTGATCTTACCAGATCTTCAACTCTCCTCTCTCCCTCTGTGGAAAACACTGTAACCGCATGGCAGCCGCCATCTTGCCATGACAGTGTGCCGCTGCAGTCCTCAGAGGTGAGGGGAGGAGAAGGAGCCACCGCAGACCCGGAGGGGGTGTCTCTGCGACCGGCAAGCACCGAGACTCTGTTGCGAGAATGCCGCAGGCGCCCAGACGCAGGTGAGTACGAGGCAGTGCCGTGACATCAGGCTGATGATGCAGATGGAGGCCCTGCCTGCATTTGGTTGGCTTACAGTCTGCGGGAAGGGGGTTCGGTCGCAGAGCTCCATAGGGAGGGGATCCGTGTCCACCCAAACAGTGGGGACCAGGCCAGAAGCATCGTCGGTCCAGGCCATTACGGAATCCGCTCCTATAAGTATTCCCCAGCCTGTCCAGACAGAAGTTACCCAGGTGTCCTCTTCCACCGCCCGCACTGAAGGTGAAAAGTGCCCTGTTCGAGTGGACTCCCCATCGTTCCATATGAAGCATGGTTCTTTTGAAGAAGGTATGGATGACTGGGGATCCATTGAGGAGACTGAGTGGGAATGGGGATCAGAGACTGGAAGCAGCTCCCCAGGTCCCGAAGTTGTTTCACCCCTAGACCGAGAGGCTCAGGAGGCCATTGAGAGAGGGGAACTGGCCCAGAAATTGGGGTTCTGTGATGCCTATGTCACAAGGATCCCAGACCTCACCCCACCTGGGAACATTGCTAGGGCCAGAGACCAAAACACAGCCTTCGAGGAGATGATTCAGAGAGTGCACACCCCCTTTTTCTCCACCAGGGAGAGGTAACCGGAAAACCCTTCCCAGGTTATCTAAGATGCAGTGGTGGATGCAAAAGAAGGTGGCATTGGAGTATGGCTACGACTACCCTTACTGTCTTAGGGAAGTCATGCTCCTAGTAGAAAAGTTCAGAGTCTGGTGGTGTGATGAACTTATTTGTGACTACCTTTTTGTCCAAAAGCCATACCGAGACTCCCCAGAGGAAGGACTCAAAGAGAAATTTGCCAAAGTTAAGGCTCAGTGGTACTTTGGGCGCTCAATATATATATAGACAGAGTGGAAGTCCGTCGCCTGGATGGGTCAAGACATGCTTGGTCCATCCGGGTCAGAAATGAACAAGGGGAGTATATCCAAGTGCCTCATCCGGAGTATTATATCTGAGCTTGTCAGTGTTCACTAATAACAGGGGGAGTTGAGGAACAGCTAAACGGAAAAAAAAAAAAAAAAACATTTTGTGTGGCCGGCTGGCTACCACAACTGACCAAGGAAATCTTTTGTGAAATGATATAATGCTGAGATTCCAGTTGCATCTGTTAAAGTAAAACAGACCTTTTGGGACCATCGGGTCCGGGTCTGTTGGAAAGCTATTCTTGTGTGCTGGATCCTTTGGGCTATCAGGCCGGGATCTGTTGTGGATTACAAATGGCTGTGGGACTTCATCCACAGTCTGTACAGATGAAGAAATTGCTACAAAGTTCGTGAGTGTCCAAGAACTTTGGTGTGGGGTGCCCTGCTGGACCCCTGTGATTTTTCCCTGACTCAGCAGGATTGTGGGTCATGATAGACTGTGACCTGCCCTGTTCCTCGCTGAAGTACTCAAAGGGACAGCAGAGGGCGCTGTGTTTCACTTCAACAAAGAGGACTCTGTCTAGACAACTAGTGTTAGGGGGCAAGTTCTTTTCACGTTAAAAGAGGACCCCGGCGTGTCAAGACACTGGTTGGCAGAGGCAGTCAGGGAGGGAGTGGAAAGGTCGCCCTTGTAATTTTGAAGGAGCGTCTTTCCATTCAACTGTTCAGTAAGTTAGAAATGTGATGTGATTTCAATGTGATAAGATGAGATTGACTAACGTTTTCTTCCTTTCTCTATGCAGGTGGAACCACCTTAGAGTTAGACAGTCAGGATGTTATAATGCCTTTTCTTCATTGTTCCCCACCAAATGAGTTTATTTGCTGTGGGGTGCATCAGTTTTCATGCACCTTAAACTGTGTATCATACATGTACAGCAGATTGTAAAGATATATTTTTTCACGCTAACTTATTCTCTAAATTCATTTTCCCTTTTCCTCTTTTCCAGGTTTGTGGGATACTCCTAATTTTTGGCAGAGTTTTTGATAGGAGGCGGCTGCCTCAGAGTCAGAGGGACCTGACTCATTTTTGGAAAAAGGCATTGCTTCACTTTAAGTACATTTTCGTTTTACATACATGCTCTGGTCCCATTCTGTACTAAAAGTAGGGTATGCACAGGTTCTGTGGCTGATTTACCCACTTACCGCAAAGTGACGTAGGGGTGCGTCGGCAGACTTTGCGGTGTTATACCAGGGTGATGCCTCTAGCTGTTGTTTAGAGCCGGCAGTCAGCTTTCCGGCGGTAATGACCGATGTGGCTCGGGAGCCACTCAGTCGTTACCCCGGCGAACAGGAGGGGACGTCCCCCCCCTCCCGCTGCCTTTCGCGGCTTTGCCCTGGTCTCCCGTCCCACCGGGAGACCCGAGCACCCAGCCGGCACGTCCGCCGGCTGCATGGAGTCCCGTTCTAAGCCAGATGCGGCTTCGATCGAGTCTCCGATGACGTAACCCGGAGGCAGCGTCCATGACGTCACGTCCGGGTTACTCTGCTGCTAAAGGCAGCAAATTTAAAAAACTAGTGTATTCAAAAATGCCATTTTCGGCGTTTTGCATACATGAAAGTGTAGTGGAGGGGTCTAGGGTCTTTTAGACCCTCGATCCCTCCATAAAGAGTACCTGTCACAGCATATTACTGTCACAAGGGATGTTTACATTGCTTGTGACAGCAATAAAAGTGATCAGATTTTTTTTTTTTTAAAAACCTGTGATAAAGTTAAAAAAAAAATAAATAGGAAAAAAAAAAAAATTGTAGCCTCCCCTGTCGCCGTTAGCTCGCGCACGAAAGAAAATGCATATGGAAGTCAAGCCGTGAATGAAATCACTGTTCAAACCACACATGTGAGGTATCGCCACGATTGCCAGAGAGTGAGCAATAATTTAAAAAAAAGAGCTATACTCTAACTCTAAACTGGTAACCGTTAAAAAACTTTAAAGCATCGCCTATTGAGATTTCTATTGACCGTAGCTTGTCGCCATCCCACGGGTGTGCGCAATTTTAAACCGTAACATGCTCGGTATCTATTTGCTCGGTGTGACAGCAACTTTCACATTATACAAAAAAAATGGGCTAACTTTACTGTTTATTTTTTTTTAAATGCAGTGAAATGTGATTTTTAGTAATTTTTCCAAAAAAATGGCGTTTTAACCACTTTACCACCGGAGGATTTTGCTGTCTTACGTCTGGGCCACTTTTTGCGATTCGGCATTGTGCGACTTTAACTGACAATTGCGCGGTCATGCAATGCCATACCCAAACGAAATTTACGTCCTTTTTTTCCCACAAACAGAGCTTTCTTTTGGTGGTATTCGATCACCTGTGCAATTTTTACTTTTTGCGCTATAAACAAAAAAAGAGCTACAATTTTGGAAAAATAACAATATTTTTATATGAAATTCCCCCCCAAAAAAATGTAAAAATCAAAATTTTATATCATTTTTGGCCAATTTGTTTTCTGCTACATATTTTTGGTAAAAAAAAATCACAATAAGCGTATTTTGATTGGTTTGCGCAAAAGTTATTGCGTTTACTAACTAAGGGAAAGATTTTTGGTGTTTTTTTTTTAACGAGTAATGGTGGCGATCTGCGATTTTTTTTGCGGGACTGCGACATTGCGGCAGACAGATCGGACCCTTGACTGACATTTTTGACACTTTTGGGGGTACCAGTGATATTACTACAGTAATCAGTGCTATAAATATGCACTGTTACTGTAAAAAGGACACTGGCTGGGAAGGGGTTAATTTTATTGGAGAGGGAGGGGTTAATGTATGCCTGGTGCTTACTGACATGTGTGGGGGAAGGTGACTGAGTGACACAGGGACAGATCGCAGGTTCAGCTAAGCTGAACCCTGCAATCTGACCCTGCCTGCCACTTAGGAGCTGCGCCCGCTTTGTTTACACAAGCGGGCGGATCTCCACACTCGATTCCCCGACGATCGGGGAAGAGTGGCGGTCATCACCGCCGCTCCACCCCTGGCCCGACTCCCGCTGTGACTGAATACAGTGGGAGCGAGCCTCCGGCGGCGCGTGTGCCGCCAAGAAAGGGGAGTGTCTGGCGACGTAGGTCTACGTCGCCAGACGATAACGAACCACTTTGCCGCAGTAGAGCTCTAGTGAGCAGCGGTAAAGTGGTTAAAGACCGCTGCACAAATACCGCGTGACAAAAAATATTGCAATGACCGCCATTTTATTTTCCAGAGACTTCGCTAAAAAATATATATATAATGTTTGGGGGTTCTAAGTAGTTTTCTAAGAAAAAATACTGATTTTAACTTGTAAACAAAAAGTGTCAGAAATAGGCCTGGGGCTTAAGTGGTTAAGGGGGTAATTAAACTCACTTGGTGCCTTATCTGCATTAAATTAGCCTCAGAACCTGTGTAATTCATATGTGTTCGGGTAAAAGGGATGAGGTGGCAACCCTAACCACCGCCTGCCCGTCAGTTTGCTAAAAGTGGACTGTGGGATGCAGATTTTTTCTGTTCTGGTTTATGCAGCTAAATTCTACATAACAAAATGGAGCTGAGTTAATGGGCCCATAGCATACAATACTGCTGTGTTCACATCCGTATAAATTACAGGTCTGAAGGCAGCATTTAGTGAGCTCTTGATTTGTTCCAGCGTTAAATGAAATTACAGATAAAGACTGCATTTATTTTATGGATTTGGACGCAGTTCAATTGTTTTCTATGGGCCCATGCACACAGTACATGAAGATCAGTAAACTTGCAGATCCATAAAATCAAAGCAGAAAAATCTACATCCAAGTTCAGTAATTTGCACGTATAAACGCCTGAGGCATGCACACACATAATTCAGTGGAACGGAAGTAGAATTTTACATGTGTCTACTATAAGGACGTTTATACGTCTATACATGTGTAAACACAAGCACTTTATGGACCATTTCATGCATTTTTTTCGCAGGATCTTTCTACCAGCCTGTGCTGCCTCTAGCAGCTCCATAAACAATACACTTGCAGCTATGTTTATTTCCTTTGTTGTTTTGCTAAGTTAAAGTCATACTCAACTTTTTTCAAATTGAAATAAATAACTTTTTATGCTTACCAGCTCTGTGCAACAATATTGCATGGAGCGGTCCCTTACCCTCTATTTGGAGGTCAGCTTCTTATTCTTTCAGGTGCCCCCTTAGCAAGCTGGGTGCTAAGTGAGCACCCATGTGCGCAGGCTTCCAATGTGGGCTGTTTGAATCCATAGACACACACACCACTGATAAACCACTCCCTGCTCCCTCCTCACAGAAGTTTAGAAGCCTAAGGCTCCTGCTGCTCTTAGCATCTCTTGTGAGACCAGGAAGTGAGAGAAGTGGTGCCGCAGCCAGGATAGCGCTGGAGCCATGAGAGGAGTCGGGTAAAGCCTCGTACACACGCAACGATTATCGGCCGACTGATCGGTCGACTTTTGTCCAGTGTTGTTGTGTTGGTTAAAATGTGCCTAGACTGCACACGAATTTTCTCGGCCAACAAAAACCAACTTCAGAAGGGATGTCATGTGCTTGTTTACTTTCCGTGTGTTTTTTCTTCTCTGAGCATGCCCAGTCTTGCTCATCAGATTTTTGTCTGCCGAAATCTGTACTGACTGACGGAAAATCGGCCGTTCTGTTGACGGCCAAAAAAAATTCATGCTAACAAGCCCGAAAATCGGCGGATCGGACGTTGGCCGAAAATTCACGGCCAACTATCGATGCGTGTGTACGAGGCATTAGTGTTTAGGGAGTTGGGAGGTTTAAAACCTTTTTGTAGAGAATGTTTTAAAGAAGAACTGTAGGCAAAACATGTTTTCATTTTGGATAGAGTAAGAGTGAGTTATAACCCTTGTAATGTTTATTTTTTGCCTTTTTTTGTTCCAATGGGGAGATTTACCTTCACTTCCTGTCCCATAGTGAAAACAGGAAGTGAGAAGAAATCCCTGCAAATTAAGGGAATCTCTTGGGGACCTGCAGGTCACCATAACTAGTGTCCCCATTGGAAGATCTCTGTTACTTTTCTGGGGACAACCCAAAATTTGGGATTTTCTTTTACTTTCACTTTTAATGATAATGGTATACAGGACAAATAGAGAGGGCACAGGCAATTTTGCCTTTAGCTATACTTTGAGGTAAAATAACATTTTGAGTTTAGAACTGTTGGAGATACAACAGCTTTTAGCTTATCCGATAAACTGCAGTTCACAAATAGGACAGTAGATGTCGCTAATGCTAAGTGATATGCTATGCATTTTCTATGATGTGTATTTCCTGTACACTGCACTGTACTTGTTGGTACTTGGTTGTCTTCCTGTCTGTGTTCTTATTACAATGAGAAAGTGACATCTTTGATATCTGTGTTATGTTCCAATAAAGAAGCCAGTTCCTGTTTACTCCACAATGTCTGATCTGAATGGACTCCGCTGCACCCAGTGATCGCACTATGCAACAGGTTATGGGCCCAGGATCCGGATAAAGATCGACATAAGGAAGGTTTCCAGTGACATCTCCTATAGACAAGTAAGACTGTTTATATACAGTGGGTACGGAAAGTATTCAGACCCCCTTAAATTTTTCACTCTTTGTTATATTGCAGCCATTTGCTAAAATCATTTAAGTTCATTCTTCTTCCTCATGAATGTACACATAGCACCCCATACTGACAGAAAAACACAGAATTGTTGACATTGTTGCAGATTTATTAAAAAAGAAAAACTGAAATATCACATGGTCCTAAGTATTCAGACCCTTTGCTCAGTATTTAGTAGAAGCCCCCTTTTGATCTAATACAGCCAGGAGTCTTTTTGGGAAAGATGCAACAAGTCTTTCACACCTGGATTTGGGGATCCTCTGCCATTCCTCCTTGCAGATCCTCTCCAGTTCTGTCAGGTTGGATGGTAAACGTTGGTGGACAGCCATTTTTAGGTCTCTCCAGAGATGCTCAGTTGGGTTTAAGTCAGGGCTCTGGCTGGGCCATTCAAGAACAGTCACAGAGTTGTTGTGAAGCCACTCCTTCGTTATTTTAGCTGTGTGCTTAGGGTCATTGTCTTGTTGGAAGGTAAACCTTCAGCCCAGTCTAAGGTCCAGAGCATTCTGGAGAAGGTTTTTGTCCAGGATATCCCTGTACTTGGCCGCATTCATCTTTCCCTTGATTGCAACCAGTCGTCCTGTCCCTGCAGCTGAAAAACACCCCCACAGCATGATGCTGCCACCACCATGCTTCACTGTTGGGACTGTATTGGACAGGTGATGAGCAGTGCCTGGTTTTCTCTACACATACCACTTAGAATTAAGGCCAAAAAGTTCTATTTTGGTCTCATCAGACCAGAGAATCTTATTTCTCACCATCTTGGAGTCCTTCAGGTGTTTTTTAGCAAACTCCATGCTGGCTTTCATGTGTCTTACACTGAGGAGAGGCTTCCGTCGGCCACTCTGCCATAAAGCCCCGACTGGTGGAGGGCTGCAGTGATGGTTGACTTTCTACAACTTTCTCCTATCTCCTGACTGCATCTCTGGAGCTCAGCCACAGTGATCTTTGGGTTCTTCTTTACCTCTCTCACCAAGGCTCTTCTCCCCCGATAGCTCAGTTTGTCCAGACGGCCAGCTCTAGGAAGGGTTCTGGTCGTCCCAAACGTCTTCCATTTGAGGATTATGGAGGCCACTGTGCTCTTAGGAACCTTAAGTGCAGCAGAAATCTTTTTGTAACCTTGGCCAGATCTGTGCCTTGCCACAATTCTGTCTCTGAGCTCTTCAGGCAGCTCCTTTGACCTCATGATTCTCATTTGCTCTGACATGCATTGTGATCTGGAAGGTCTTATATAGACAGGTGTGTGGCTTTCCTAATCAAGTCCAATCAGTATAATCAAACACAGCTGGACTCAAATGAAGGTATAGAACCATCTCAAGGATGATCAGAAGAAATGGAAAGCACCTGAGTTAAATATATGAGTGTCACAGCAAAGGGTCTGAATACTTAGGACCATGTGATATTTCAGTTTTTCTTTTTTAATAAATCTGCAACAATGTCAACAATTCTGTGTTTTTCTGTCAGTATGGGGTGCTATGTGTACATTCATGAGGAAGAAGAATGAACTTAAATGATTTTAGCAAATGGCTGCAATATAACAAAGAGTGAAAAATTTAAGGGGGTCTGTATACTTTCCGTACCCACTGTATAAAGGAGGGAAAAATGTCTGGAAACTCAGAACTTAAACTCTCAGTGGCCAAGCTGAACAATGACAATTATCAGCTATGGAAGTTTAAAGTGGAAATGCTATTATCTAGAGAAGACTTGTGGGAGGTTACCACTACAGAGAGGCCACAGGACAATAATCAGGACTGGGACAAGAAAAACAGACAGGCACGGGCCACCATAAGCTTACTTGTGGAGGATGATCAGCTCATACATATACGCCATGAGGACACAGCGAAAGGCATGTGGGACATTCTAAATAGACTGCATGAAAGATCCAGTTTAAACAGCAAGCTGTTTCTACTGTGGAAACTTTTCAGAATGAGACTTAGCAGAGAACAGGACATGCAGGAGCACATAAATGCAATGCTGGAAGTGATTGCGCAACTCAGATCAATCGGGGAGAATATAACAGACAGCCACTCAGCAGCCATGTTGTTATGCAGTTTTCCCGATACATATACTGCACTGATCAATGCACTGGAGACACGACCTGAGACGGATCTGACGCTAACATTTGTAAAAACCAGGCTCATAGATGAGTATCAGAGAAGAAAGGAATTAGTGCATGCCTCCACAGAAACCGACACCAGAACCGCTCTTAAAGCTACAGACGCAAGGTTACACAGGAAAGAGACCAGAGTGTGTTTCAGATGTCACAAACAGGGACACATAAAGAAAGACTGTACTATATGGAAAGCAGAGCAAATAAGACAGCGTCTATCTTATGCTAAACAAAAGGTCAAAGCCACAATCAATGATCCATGGAAAGGAAACTGGAATGCCACATTTAAAGTGACAGGCAACCATAAATGTCAAGGCTGGTGCATCGATTTGGGGGCAACCAGTCACATGACGAGTGATAGAAGTTTTTTCACAGAACTTGATCTGAACAACAAAGAAACTATTTATCTTGCAGATGGAAGCAAAATACATGCAGAAGGATATGGGCATGGGACCCTTGTATGCCCTGATGATGCGGGACACAATCTAGCCATACCAGTGAAAGATGTGCTTTATGTTCCTAATCTAGAAGGAGGACTCTTATCTGTGAAGCGTCTAACAGCCAGAGGACTCACTGTAAAATTCCAAGGTGACAAGTGTTCAATCCTACACGGCAACCAGACAGTAGCAAGTGCCAAGCTGGATGATTATCTATATCACCTCGACACAGTGAAGGAAAAGGTGAGACTATGTACACACAAGCACAATGACTGTATACATATATGGCACAGACGTCTAGGTCACAGACACCCAGAATGCATACAGGAACTACAGAGGAGGAATCTGACAAGGGATCTAACAATATCCCCTTGTCCAGTTAATGTTAAGTGTGAATGTTGCATTAAATCCAAAGCTACAAGAGCAACACTTCCCAAAGTCAGTCAGAACAGAGCTTCAAGACCACTTGACTTAGTTCACAGTGACGTGTGTGGTCCCCTAAACCCACCTACACCTGGAGGCAAAAGGTACATAGTGACTTTCATAGACGACTATTCAAGATACACAGTCACCTACCTAATGCAACACAAGAGTGAAGTTTTTGACAAATTACAAGACTATATAATAAAGACCAGTAACGAGTTTCAGAGGAAGCCTCTCATACTTTGGAGTGACAATGGAGGTGAATTCACAGGATATAAGATACAAGAGTACTTAAAACAGAATGGAATAGAACATCAAAAGACAGTCCCATATACACCAGAACAAAATGGAGTAGCTGAAAGGAAGAACAGAACTCTGACTGAAATGATCAGATGTATGCTGACAGACTCTGGACTACCACAAAAATACTGGGGTGAAGCAGCTATGACAGCTACATATTTGCAGAACAGACTTCTTTCCAGAACAATAGAGAAAACTCCATATGAACTTTGGCACAATGAGAAGCCAAATGTAAAACACCTAAGAGTTTTTGGATGCAAAGCATTCATCTACATACCTGAAGAAAAACGCACCAAACTCCAAAACCGAGCATTTGAAGGTATCTTTGTTGGATACAGTGACAATGTCAAAAGTTACATAATCCTTAATCACAAAACAGACAAGGTTACCATTAGCAATAGCATAACTTTTGTTGAAGATTTCAGAGACAATGTAATGACAACAGTAGAAGCAAGAATAGAAGAGAAAACTGACATTGACCAGCCCATCTCTGTAACTTCTGAACAAACAGTTGAAGTGACTGCAGACTCTACCAGTACTGAAGAGCAGACACAAGAAGGCTCAGACACAAAACCGAGACGTTCAACAAGAGAAAACATAGGTAAAGCACCTGTACGTCTCTCATACAAAGCAAGTACTGCCAGTATCAACGAACCTGCAACCTGGGAAGAAATATCTCAGCTTTCAGAACAAGAAGCAAGTAAATGGATAAAGGCTGCTGATGAAGAGATAAAATCCATGCATGACACTAAAACATGGACACTTACAGAACTACCACCCGGAAGGAAAGCCATAGGCTGTAAATGGACTTTTAAAGTGAAATACAATGCAGATGGCACAATTGAGCGATACAAAGCAAGACTAGTAGCCAAGGGCTATTCTCAAAAATACGGAGAGGACTATGACGAGACGTTTGCACCAGTAGTCAAGCACATACAATACGGACTTTACTGACAGTAGCTGTCACAAGGAAAATGCAAGAGAAACATTTTGATGTGAAAACCGCATTTCTACATTGCGAGCTAACAGAAGAAATTTACATGGAACAGCCGCCAGGGTTCAAAGATGAACAAAGGCCAGACCTAGTTTGCAAACTTTGCAGGAGTATATATGGTCTAAAGCAAGCAGCCAGAGCGTGGAATATAAAAATAAATGAAGTCCTTACACATCAAAACTTTTTGAGGAGTAAAGCAGACCCCTGCTCATACACAAAGAAATTGGGAGACAGATGGGTCTATATGCTTATTTATGTGGATGATATCCTGATTTGCTTTGAGCAAGAAGGGGATGAAGCGGAAATACTAGAAAAATTAAATCAGAACTTCAACACCAAAGATCTTGGCAACATAAAGAATTACCTCGGCATCCAGATTGAGAGAGAGGAAGATGGCAGCTTTCTTCTGAACCAAAGACACAAAATACAAGAAATAATTGAAACATTTGGAATGGAAGACGCCAAACCAGTAAAGTCTCCAATGGAAACCAACTACCTAAAGGAGATGAATTGCCAAGATAACCCATTACCTACTAATACTCAATACAGGAAGGCAATAGGGAAATTGCTGTATCTTACCACTGCTACAAGGCCGGACATTGCAGCAACTGTTGGAATCCTATGCAGAAAGGTTTCAATGCCAAGTCAAAAGGACTGGAATGCTGTAAAGCGAATCATTCGCTATCTAAAAGGGACTTCGCACTACAAGTTAAAGTTACCAGCAAGTGATGAAAGCACCTTAACAGGATATGTGGATGCTGACTGGGCAGGAGACACCAGCGACAGGAAATCTACCAGTGGATACTTATTTTTTCTGTCAGGAGGTGCCATCAGTTGGACTAGTAAAAAGCAACTCTCTGTTTCACTGTCGTCTACTGAAGCAGAATACATTGCTGCAGCGCAAGCAAGCCAAGAAGTTATATGGCTGAGACAGCTATTAACAGATTTGGGTCAACCACAGTTGGGACCAACAGAAATCTATGTGGACAATCAAGGATGTCTCGCACTTGCGCGCATGGAAGGAGTTAATTCAAGAACCAAGCACATTGACGTGAAGTTCCACTTTCTTAGGGATCTTCAAGAGCAAGGTCTTCTTGAGTTACTTTATTGCCCAACCGAGGATATGACAGCAGATATCCTTACAAAGCCTCTGACCGCTGAAAGACACTCAAGGCTTACGAAGAAGATGGGTTTAATAGACTAAGCCTTAGCTGTTGAGAAGGAGTGTTGGAGATACAACAGCTTTTAGCTTATCCGATAAACTGCAGTTCACAAATAGGACAGTAGATGTCACTAATGCTAAGTGATATGCTATGCATTTTCTATGATGTGTATTTCCTGTACACTGCACTTTACTTGTTGGTAGGGCTGCAACTAAAGATTATTTTAATAATCGATTAGTTGCCGATTATTTTTTCGATTAATCGGATAAAATAATAAAAAAACTCAATATGCCTTTTTTTTCATTTATTTAAAATAATAATGAGCAAACAGAGTGTAAGTGTCGGTTCACACTTGTGCGATGCTGGAAGGCTGCGTATTCGCAGCCTGTTCCCGCATCGCATCTGCAGAAGAGGCAGTTCACACTGCCATATGCGATACGCAGGGGGTGTCAATTAAATGTTAACGACACCCCCAGTTTGATTGCATATCTATCGCAGTGCGATCTGATAGTTCGCACAGGATCGGATTGCACAAGTGTGAACCACTGTGCGATCCGATCCTGATGCGGCTGAAAAAAAGGGTCATGTGCGACTTTTGTGCGGGTGCAGTGCGAATCAGCGCACCTGCAGTAGTGTGAACCAGCACTTAGTGCCGGTTCACACTTGTGTGGTTTGCGAGATTGCATGTAATTCAGAGCGCACTGCTCCTAAATTACATGCGATCTCGTGTGCGGATGCGAGTTCAGCCATACACTTTATATGGCTGAATTCGCAGCGCATCCGCAGCAAACTCGCACATGAGGCATTTTTTGAGCCGCCTCAGGATCGGATCGCACAGTGGTTCACACTTGTGCGATCCGATTCTGTGCAAACTGTCAGATCACACTGCGATATGCAATCAAACTGGGGGTGTCGTTAACATTTAATTGACACCCCCTGCGTATCGCATATGGCAGTGTGAACTGCCTCTTGTGCGGATGCGATGCGGGAACACGCTGCATATTCGCAGCCTTCCCGCATCGCACAAATGTGAACCGAGCCTTATACCAAAACTTTTTTTTTTTTCTTAATTAAGCTCCTATATACTGTAAATAATATAATAAATGCTTATCTAGATAAAATAGTTAATATTCCTTATAAGGTGCAATATTATAATAGAAAAATAAGTGAATAAAAACATCCATGTCAGCCATAGATATGAAATAGGCAGCATAGAAAGACCACCTTTATGTGCTATATGGACGTTTTTAATCACTTATTTTTCTATTAGAATATTGCACTTTATAAGGAATATTAACTTTTATCTGGAGAAGCTTTTATTATATTTTTTGGCGGGCTGCATTGCATGTACAGTCACAGGACACTGTAGCTCTAATCTCGGCACTCACGTTCTTCTGCTTCTGTCCTCTTTCCTGCCTCACCTCGAGCTACTGACTCCCTCACTGACATCAGCAAGAGGGCGGAGAGGAAAGGCAGAGAGGAAAAGAGGGGGGAGAGGGAGGGGGGAGGAGGGAGGAGGGAGGAGGGAGGAGGGGGAGGTCACGGAAGTGCAGAGCTGTGAGAGAGACAGTGAATGCAGCCGTCGGCTTCACAGAGCAGACAGCTCGCTGACAGGCGGGGAAACTTCACAAAGCAGCACAACTAATCGACGGAGCAACTAATCGATAATGACAATCATTGACAACGATTGTAATTATCGATTATTATCGATTTAGTCGATTAGTTGTTTCAGCCCTACTTGTTGGTTATCTCTTTTGGTCTGTGTTCTTATTACAATGAGAAAGTGACATCTTTGATATCTGTGTTATGGTCCAATAAAGAAGCCAGTTCCTGTTTACTCCACAATGTCTGATCTGAATTCACTCCGCTGCACCCAGTGATCACACTCTGCAACAAGAACCACTTTAACTGCTTGCCGACCGTGTACTGTAGATTTACACTGGCAAGACAGCTCTCCTGCACAGAATCACGTACTTGTATGTACTCTGTATGTGATTCTGCATTTCCGGGTCTGGGGCGTGCATGCGTGCCACTGGCGACCCGCTCTGGCTGTGTCCAATCACAGGGTCTGGTGGACTCGATGTCTGCTGGGACCCACCGATTGTTCCCTAGAGAAGCAGAACGGCGATCTGCCTATGTAAACAAAGCAGATCACCATTCTGTGAGAAGGGAAGGTAGTGATCCTGTGTTTCTGCTAAGCAGGAACACGTATCTCGGCCTTCTCAAAGTACAAGCACATCATCCACAGTTAGTAAGCACTCCCTAGGGACACATTTATCCCCTTGATCGCCCTTGTTAACCCCTTCCGTGTCAGTGTCATTAGTACAGTGACAGTGCATATTTTTAGCACTAATAACTGTATTCGTTTCACTGGTTCCACATAAAAGTGTCAAAAGTGTTGATTTATCCACTGCAATGTCGCAGTCCCATTATAAGTCGCTGAGTAAAAAAAATAAATAAAAATTCCATAAAAATTTCCCAAAGTTTGTAGACACTATAACTCTTGCGCAAACCAATCATTATACGCTCATAGAGATTTGAGTTTTTTTTTACCAAAAAAATGTAGCAAAATACATATTGGCCTAAATTGATGAAGAAATTAGATTTTTTTTTCAGTTTTATTGGATGTGTTTTATTCAAAATTGTCGCTCTTTCTTGTTTATAGCGCAAAAAATAAATATCACAGATGTGATCAAATACCACCATAAGAAAGCTCTATTTGTGGGAAAAAAAAGGACATACATTTTATATGGGTACAGCGTCGCACGACCACGCAATTGTCAGTTTCAAGTAACACAGTGCTGTATCGCAAAAAATGGTCTGGTCATAGAGGGGGGTAAACCTTCCAGAGATGAAGTGGTTCAGGTGGGGCCGCTGGAAGATAACTGTTCCCAAAGGTTGCCCTGACCTCACAAGCCTTCCGACACCTCTGACACCCTGGTTCTGACATAATTCAAAGAAAAAATACACTTGAAAAAGACACCAGAGAAACAATAGAAATGGCAAATAGGTATTTTACTAGATGTTCTTGAGTCAACCAAAGAAAGAAAAAAATGAATGTAAATATTCCTCAAATTGCGAACTTTAGCATTAAACAGAATTACAGAAAATTTACCAGAACTGGACAGCATACTCCAGGTGTGGCCGGACCAGAGTCTTGTAGAGTGGGGGAATAATCTCTTCATTTCTGGAGTGAATCCCCTTTTATATACATCCCAGTATTCTGTTGGATTTGCTTGCAGCAGCTTGGCATTGCATGCCACTGCCAAGCCTGTTGTCCACTAGGACCCCCAGGTCCTTTTTCATCTTAGATTCACCCAGAGGTTCCCCCCCCCCCCCCCCAGTGAGTACCTTGCATTCGTATTTCTGATGCCCAAGTGCATTACCTTACATTTTTCAACATTAAACCTCATCTGCCATGTATAAGTAGTTGCCCATGTTGCAGAGAGTGATCACTGGGTGCAGCGGAGTCCATTCAGATCAGACATTGTGGAGTAAACAGGAACTGGCTTCTTTATTGGAACATAACACAGAAAGCAAAAATGTCACCTAATTGTAATAAGAACAACAGAACAGGAAGAGATAACCAACAAGTTCAGTACAGTGTACAGGATATTACAACACATCATAGAAAATGCATAGCATATCACTGAGAATTAGCGACATCTAGTGTCCTATTTGTGAACTGCAGTTAATCTGCTAAACTGAAAGCTGTTGTATCTCCAACAGCCCACACCATTATTTTGTTCAGGTCTGCTTATAAGGTTTCCACATCCTGTATAAAAGTTATCGCCCTGCTTAGTTTAGTATCATCCGCAAATACCGAAATTGTGTTGAATATCCCCTCCTCTACATCGTTTATGAATAAATTCAACAGGATTGGTCCCAGGACAGATTCTTGGGGAACCCCACTTTCCACACCCGCCCAATCCGAGTACTCCCCATTTATCACCACCCTCTGGACCCTGGAGCCAGTTCTCTATCCAGGTACTCACCCTATGGTCCATACCTACGTACCTTAGTTTGTACAGTAAGCGTTTGTAGGGAACGGTGTCAAATGCTTTTGCAAAGTCCAGATACACCACATCCACAGGCTTTCCTTTATCTAGATGGCAACTAACTTCATCATAGAAGGTTAATAGATTGGCCTGTCAAGAATGATTTTTCATGAATCCATGCTGATTACTACTAATAATACTGTTTTCATTACTAAAGTCTTGTATGTGGTCCCTTAACATCCCCTCCAAAATCTTGCAGACTACTGATGTTAGGCTGACCGGCCTATAGTTACCCGGGATATATCTTGGTCCTTTTTTAAATATTGGTACCATGTTGGTTTTTTCCAATCAGCTGGCACCATTCCCGCCTGAAGACTCTCTGTAAAGATCAAGAATAATGGTCTGGCAATCACCTGGCTGAGTTCTCGGGTGCAAGCCATCCGGTCCCGGTGATTTATTTATGTTAAGTTTTTCTAGTTTAGTTCTATAGTTCTAAGTCTATCTTCTGTTAACCATTGGGGTACTTCCTGAGGTGTATTATTTAATTTAGCATTACAAGCTAGTGTAGCCAACTAATTCATTTGTGAAGACTGAAGAGAAGAAATTATTTAACACTTTTGCCTTCTCTCTGTCCTCTGTGGCCAGATTCCCTTCATCGTCTTTTATGGGGCCAATGTGTTCTGGTCTCGCTTTCTTACTGTTTATATACTTAACCACTTCAATACCGGGCACTTTCACCCCCTTCCTGCCCAGGCCAATTTTAATCTTTTAGCGCTGTTGCATTTTGAATGACAATTGCGCGGTCATGCAACACTGTACCCTAACCAAATTTATGTAATTTTTTCCCACAAATAGAGCTTTCTTTTGGTGGTATTTGATCACCGCAAGGTTTTTTCTTTTTTTCTAAACAAATAAAAAAAGACAGAAAAGTTTGGAAAAAAAAAGGTTTTTTTTGTTTATGTTATACAATTTTGTAAATAGATACGTTTTTTCCTGCACTGATGAGCACGGATGAGGCCGCACTGACAGGCACTGATGAGGAGGCACTGATGGGGTGGCACTGATGGGGTGGCACTAATATGCGGTACTGATAGGCAGCACTGATAGGCAGCACTGATGGGCACTGATATGTGGCACTGATAGGTAGCACTGATATGCAGCATTGGTGGGCACTGATAGGCGGCACTGCTGGGCACTGATAGGCGGCATTGATGGGCACTGATAAGCAGCACTGATGGGCACTGATAGGTGGCACTGATGGGCACTGATAAGCACTGATAGGCGGCACTGATGGGCGGCACTGATAGGCGGTACTGATGGGCGGCACTGATGGGCAGTAATGGGCACTGATAGGTGGCACTGGTGGGCAATAATGGGCACTGGTGGGTGACACTGATAGATGGCAATAATGGGCACTGGTGGTCACTGGGCAGCACTGATGGGGAGGGCACCGGCGGGCAGCACTGATGGGGAGGGCACTGACGGGATCCTTGAGCCCTGATTGCCATCCCTGGTGGCCATGGTGGGCATCCCTGGGGTCATGGGTGGGCATCCCTGGTGGTTCTAGTGACACCCCCCAAAGGGTCTGCACCAGTGCAGACTCCCCCTGTCAGGAGAGCCGCAGATCGACTCTCCTCTATTCGTGCCTGTCAGGCACGAACTAAGGAAAGCCGATAAATGGCTCTTCCTGTGTACTATGTGACCATGGTCACATGGTAAAAAGTCTACGTCAGTAGGCTCTTTACCGAGATCGGAGATGCGGTGTGTCAGAGTGACACGCCGCATCTCCGATCGCCGGGGATGCGCAGAGCGCATTATCCTGCTGCTATCATATGACGTCCGGTCAGAATAATGCAACTACCTTCCAGCCGTCATTTGTCTATAGGGCGGGTTGGAACTGGTTAAAGAATTTCTTGGGGTTTTTTTTTTTTTACTCTCTTCCGCTATATGTCTCTCATGCTCTATTTTAGCCGCCTTGATTTCGCATTTACATTTTTTATTGCACTCTTTGTAATGTTGGAATGCTGCCAATGACCCCTCAGCCTTGTATTTTTTGAATGCCCTTTCTTTAGTATTAATATGTCTTTTTATGTTGGAGTTTAGCCACCCAGGGTTTGCTTTTGCTCTTTTAAATTTATTCCCTTTTGGAATGCACTGGACAATCCCTTTGTTTAGTATGCTCTTGAAGTGAAGCACTCCCATTTTTCCTCCGTGTTCTTTGTTCCCAGGGTTCTATCCCATTTTATATTGTCTAGCAAAGAGCGCAGTTTTTGGAAATTGGCTCTTTTGAAATTCAGTGTCCTTATATTACCCTTGTGTTTTCTATTACTATGATTTATACTCAAACTAATTGACCTATGGTCACTGTTTCCTAAGTTACCCCGTATTTCTATATCCGTGAGCAGGTCTGTATTGTTGGTAATTAGTAGGTCAAATACCGCATTGTTTCTTGTCGGTGCGTTCACCATCTGACCCATGAAATTATCTTGCAAAACATTTAAGTACTGCCGAGCCTTGGATGAATGCGCAATTCTTCTGCCCAGTCTATATGTGGATAATTAAAGTCCCCTATTATATTTACATTTCCCATCCTTGCTGCCATTCCAATCTGTTACTAGGAGGTCCGCCTCCCCCTCCTCCCTCTGGTTTGGGGGCCTATAGCATACGCCCAATATTACTTCCCCATTGTGCCTTCCCTTTGAAGTTTTACCCATAGGGATTCTGCCTCGTCCATAGCTCCATTATTAATATCATCCCTCCTATTTACTTGTACACTGTTCTTAATATACAGACATACCCCTCCCCCTTTTTTACCTTCTCTATCTCTGCGATAAAGGGAATACCCCTGATTGGTCGCCAGCCAAACATGAGAGCTGTCAAACCAAGTCTCAGTTATCCCCACAAAATCTAAGTCCTCCTCATACATTAGCAGCTCCAGCTCTCCCATCTTGTTGGCCAAGCTTCTAGCATTGGTATACAAACCTCGTAATTTTGTCAGTTTGCATACTATATCCTCGTTCAATGTTTTTTGGCTGCTCTTGCGATTTTTCCCCATACCCACCTTGGGTTTATGAACTCTGAATACTCTACCGCTAATGTCCCCATTTGTGCCTGCTGAACCTTGTTTCCCGCAGGCTAATTCTACATCTGTACCCTCCCCCCATCATCTAGTTTAAAAGCCCCTCTAACATGTTGGCCATCTTCTCACCCAGTACGGTTGCACCCTCCCCATTTAGGTGCAATCCATCCCTACTAAAGAGCCAGTAGCCGACTGAGAATTCAGCCCAGTTCTCCAGGAACCCAAAACCCTCCTTACTACACCAGCTCCTCAGCCACTTGTTTACTTCCCTAATCTCCCGCTGCCTCTCTGGTGTGGCTCAAGGTACAGGTAGTATTTCTGAAAATACTACCTTGAAGGTCCTATGCCTCAATTTAGCTCCTAAGTCCCTGAAATCGTTTTTAAGGACTCTCCATCTCCCTCTGACTTTGTCATTGGTACCCACGTGTACCATGAAAGGTTGGTCTTCCCCAGCCCCACCCAATAATCTGTCCACCAGATCCGTGATGTGCCGAACCCGAGCGCCCAGTAAACAACAGACAGTTCAGCACTTACGGTCTTTTTGACAGATTGCCCTCTCTGTCCTTCTAATAATTGAGTCCCCTACCACCAGAACCTGTCTTTCCTTTCCCTTGCTCCCGCCCTCACTAGAGGAGTTCTTCCCCTAGCAGCTAGGGGTGTCCCTCTGCTCCAGCAATGCTGGCCCCTGACTGGTTTCCCCAACATCACGCAACAGGGTGTATTTATTGGGGTGCTCCAGCCCAAGACCGGCCTCCTTGACTTGTTCCCTTCTACCCTTCCTAACTGTCACCCATCTACTCTGCTCTGATGCCTGCACCCTTGTGTCTCCGCCTTCCTCTGTGAAGGCCCCTGCCTGCACCTGATGGGTACGCTCCCAGCTCTCCTTCAGTATGGAGATTCTTCTCAGTGTTGTCAGTTGCTTCCTTAGATTCAGGACCCGAGTTTCCAGGGAAGCAACGTGCTTACATTTTGTGCAGCTGTATTCGCCCTTGATCACATGATCGAGGAACGTATACATGCCACAAGATGTACAACGAATCGTATCTCCACACCCCCTGGGCATTGTTCCCCTATCTACTCTAATGGGGATTTAGATATTTAAGTCTGTCCTTTGTAGCTGTTTTCTACTCTCCCTCAGGCACTCGTAGACACTCAGGTACTCAGGTACACAAGTACTCACAGACACTCAGGTACTCACAGACACTCAGGTACTCACAGACACTCAGGTACTCACAGACGCTCAGGTACTCAAGTACTCACAGATACAGGTGGTTATGCTGCCACCCTGTGGCCATTTAAGTACATTCTATTTTTTGTAATGCCTCCCCTATTTGTATGATGTAACTTCCATCCTCATTGGGAGTTCCAGTGTTATTGCTTCAAGATGCACTTTGATGCTTGAAATATCAACATTTACAGCATTAAATTTGTATCCTTCAACTCTTCTGTATGCCGTTAAGATATTTGTGGTTGCCAAGTGTTTGGTGAGTTCAGTTATCTGATACAGGTTGTCTGCAGTGACTGTCTCTGCTACATTCAGGCCAGGCATAGAGATCTCACATCATCTCAGGAAGGTATACATCACTATTACAACATTTGGAGTCAGAATACAGCCTTTGCCAGCAAGATCCTGTGTAGATGATCAGTAATTTAATGACGGCCAGTGCTCCACACCTACAGGCAGCCAAGGAAGCAAAGTGCTATAATCTGAATTAATCAAATTAGGCAGCTGCATTGCCACTCTTCTCCACTAGATGGCAGCGATGCCTGAATATTTTTCATGCTCACTTAAGATATATTTTTCTATACAGTATATCCAGCTTGTTACCAAAGGACTTTCTCCCATATTATCTGCAGTCTGATTATATTTTAGTAACAATATCCTTCTTCACTTTCTGCCTGAGCTGATTTTTGCCTCCTGCCAGGTTTGGCCATTATTGGAAAAGCCATATTCCAAAGGAGGGAACGTGCCAGTTGGCTGGCCAGCACCTTCTGCAAAGCTGCATGTAAATTGAAGTAACATGTTCATCTTATTACTGAACACATTCACAGACCTGCCATCTCCTATTTTCTATCTCGTCTCTTCCTTTTATATTTTTTAATATTTTTTTTTCTCTCTCCAGCGGAGAAAAGAGGGCCGTTGGCAGTTTAACCTCTTATGTGCCGGCCGCCTCTCTGATAACTGCAATGACACTGTACCTGAGCCTGAGCGACAGATGGCAGCACTGCCCTTTACAGATTACAGAAAGCTCCAGTAAGCACAGAAACTGCACTGCGATGGCCTACATCTCTCCCAGGTACCAAATCCATCACAAGCTTCTAATTGTGCCATGTGTGGAAATAAAAGTGCCATCACAGCATCTTGCCCGGGACCTGTCCTGTGCATGGAGTAGAGTGATAGATATTTATAGATTGAGCTGTAAAGCTTGCAATCCGGAGATAAAACACCATTAGGATTGCTAACTGTGCTATGGCAGAGCTGGGAACTTTTTCCATTAAAGAGGAGATTCTTTACACTATGTTGCATTGCTACCATTCTCATCAGATGGTCATATTTGTACTTGCAGCCTTCCTAGACCAGCTGTCTTGTACCATTGCCCTGTCACCCCAATCAACTAGCTAGCCTGAAAGCGTATCTAAACCCAAAAGCAAAAATGCAATATATTGCTGCTTACCAAACCTTATATGTTGTGGTTCTATTAGTTTATTTTATTTTTTGGCTTTTTCCCCCTTCTTTTTTACCTGGTGATCATGCAAAAAAATCACTTGCTGTCTTAGGGTGGCTACACTTACCCTTCCACTGAATCTATGGAGGAGCAATGTAGCCACCTTTAGACAGCAGCATTGTTAACCTGTGGAGGGTAGTGTTAGATGGAATAGCAGATTTAGATAAAGCAGGGCTTCACCCAAAAGGGGAAGCTACGCTTGTTCACACCCTCCACCCCCCTCCACTGTCGCATTTGGCACTTTTAGGGGTGGGGGGAATGGGCACCCTGGTTTTGAAAGGTACCTGCTCCCACTTCCTGGTAAGATCGCTGCACGGCGATCTGCGTCCATTTTGGCCCCTCCTCCTCCCCCTGCTGCCTTCTGGGACACAGAAAGTGGGACCATAAAGGAAGCGCAGCACGATTCGCGCATGCCCAGTTGGAAACAGGCCGCGAGGCCACAAGGCTTTACTTCCTGTTTCTCTTACTACAGATGCCAGTGTTCTATCAGAATACGAAAGTGGGGGGTGTCATGGCGCTCTTCTAATATCCCAAGATGGTACAAGGAATGTGGGTGGATGGGAGGGAGGGGTTATGGGGCTGCGTGGGGGGGGGGGGAACAAAGTTTGGTACTGTAGGGAAGCTATAGTCCGCGGCAGCCGGCTGAAGCGTGGAGAAGCCCTGAGAGATGCAAGAAAGGAGAGAGCGGCGCCAGCTTAGTATAGTACAAGTTTATTTAACACTGTTAAAATTGGTGACTCACTGTCCGAGGTTGGGTGAGACCGGTAGACAAAGACTGTTAGGGTCATCCATTTTCCTCTTCCAGGATAGTGGTCATAGGAGAAGGTGGTGAGGTTCCAGAGGTATAGCCGAGCCGCTGTGGGGCTGCTAGTTGTCACTGGCCGCGGCGGAGCATGCACAACAGGGCTCCGGCTGCCGACTTCTGATCCCTGATGACATCACTTCCTGGCAGGAGAAAAATAGGGGTTGCACGCGTTCAGAGCATCCGTGCTCCTTCGTCAGGCGATCAGAAGTCGGCAGCCGGAGCCCTGTTGTGCATGCTCCGCCGCGGCCAGTGACAACTAGCAGCCCCACAGCGGCTCGGCTATACCTCTGGAACCTCACCACCTCTGGAACCTCACCACCTTCTCCTATGACCACTATCCTGGAAGAGGAAAATGGATGACCCTAACAGTCTTTGTGTACCGGTCTCACCCAACCTCGGACAGTGAGTCACCAATTTTAACAGTGTTAAATAAACTTGTACTATACTAAGCTGGCGCCGCTCTCTCCTTTCTTGCTTCTATCAGAATACTGCTACCCATCAGAAAAACAATGGAAGTGATGTTGTGAACAAAATTGCTTATTGCGCATGCGCTATGCATTCCAACATGTTTCAAAAGAGTTCCTAATCTGACAGAACACGAAGGCGGCAGCAGACATCTTCTTACACCCATACAAGTCTTCAATTTCACACTTATTTTAGCAGTTAACTCATCTTATATACTGAAATAGACTATTTCACTGTGACTGAGGCGCTGAGCAGTGTGGGGTGTACCAAGATGGCCGTCACCACCTTCTGGCTGCAGGGTTGTCGCTGTATTTAGTATAATACTAAAATTACTATAATATTAAAAATGTAATACTGTATTTCAGTATATAAGGTGAGTTTACTGCTAAAATAAGGAGGAAATTGAAGACTTGCCTGGGTGTAAGAAGATGTCCGCTGCTGCCTTTGTGTTCTGTCAGCTTAGCAAACCTATTGGAATGCATATCAGCCATGTTGGAACGCATGGCACATGCGAGTAAGCATTTTTTGCTCAGAACGTCACTTCCGTTACATTTTCTGAAGGGTAGCGGTATTCTGACAGGCCACCAGCGCCTGCACCCTAAGCCGATTGACGAATCAGCTTGGGGTGCCGACATCATGGGATCCCTGGACAGGTAAGTGTCCTTTTATTAAAAGTCAGATGCTACAGTATTTGTAGCTGCTGACTTTTACATTTTTATTTTCTTTTTTACAGACTGGAACTCCTCTTTAAATGAACTTTAGCTATTCTTAAGGCACAAATATTCACCTGTGCACCAATGGTTTGACTCCCATTAAGTCCCTTGCCAGCATCTTCTCCCCTAGGGTTCTTCAAGGTACTGGTATTTGGCTGATTTGATTGGCCAGTGCTGGATGATGTCACTCCTGCACATGCGCAGGAGTGCAGTCCTCCCGGCACACAGGGGGTGTGGCAGAATGTAAACTGAACTGTGTATGCTTAGCTCAGTGTGTGTTCTAGAGAGGATTGCTACTAGGCAGATAGGTGTATTTTATTGTGGAAGAGGTATTGTAATAAAGAGCCTGACTCTGCCTGTTCCCAATTTTTACCTTTTTTGTCTTCAGTTCTGCTTTAACCACTTGCCTACTGGGCACTTTCAGCCCCTTCCTGCCCAGGCCAATTTTCGGCTTTCAGCGATGCCGCACTTTGAACGACAATTGCACAGTCCATGCAATGGTGTGCCCATATGAAATGTTTATCATTTTTTTTTCACACAAATAGAGTTTTCTTTTGGTGGCATTTAATCCTAACTGGCTTTTTATTTTTTTTGCGAAACAAACGAAAAAAAGACAGAAAAAAATGTTCCTGTTCTAAAATTTTGCAAATAAATACTTTTTTTCATTCACCGATGTGCCCTGATGAGGCTGCATTGATAGGCACTGATGAGGCTGCACTAATGGGCACTGAGAGGCGGCACTAATGGGCACTGATGAAGCGGCACGAATGGGGTGACACTGATGAGGCGGCACTGATGGACACTGATGAGGAGGCACTGATGAGGCTGCACTGATAAGCGGCACTTACGAGCACTGATAGGAAGCACTGATGGGCACTAATAGGCAGCACTGAAGGGCATCGATAGGCAACACTGATAGGCACTGATTGGCCTTTTATCCTGATCTGTATACAGCTGTGTCCCAAGGACACAGCTACCACAGAGTGCGCTCGATGCGTGCTCTGCGAGGGCGTCAATAGAAGCCCTCCTAGAACTGAATGACCGCGCTGTAGTCGTCATTCGACTACAGTGTGGTTGGCAAGTGGCTAGGTGACTAATTAAACCATGACTACAGGTAACATTTTTTAAGCAGTTATAGAAAACAGTTTTTTTTCCTCTTGGAACAAAGGTTTTATATTCATGAATAAAATATGACCATTTTGAGCACACCTGATATTGTTAAATAGTTTGTCAACCCTCTAACGGCAACTTTTGCTGGTCAGCTTGGTCTGTTAAAGGATGCTGAAAAACAACAGACCTGCTGGCTGGATCACCAGGTGAAAATAAAGGAAAGAAACATATATAAAAAAAAGGAAACACATGCAGCCATCACATCTAAGAATTAGTGAGCTGCAATATAATACATTTTTGTTTTTGGGTTTAAATATGCTGTAAATCACATTTATACAGTATCTCACAAAAGTGAGTACACCCCTTACATTTTTGTAAATATTTTATTTGATCTTTTCATGTGACAACACTGAAGAAATGACACTTTGCTACAATGTAAAGTAGTGAGTGTACAGCTTGTATAACAGTGTAAATTTGCTGTCCCCTCAAAATAACTCAACACGCAGCCATTGATGTCTAAACTGCTGGAAACAAAAGTGAGTACACCCCTAGGTGATAATGTCCAAAATGGGCCCAATTAGCCATTTTCCCTCTCCGGTGTCATGTGACTCGTTAGTGTTACAAGGTCTCAGGTGTGAATGGGGAGCAGGTGTGTTAAATTTGGGGTTATCGCTCTCTCTCTCATACTGGTCACTGAAAGTTCAACATGGCACCTCATGGCAAACAACTCTCTCCGGATCTTAAAAAAATAATTTTTGCTCTACATAAAGATGGCCTAGACCAGTGTTTCTCAAATCCAGTCCTCAGGGCATACTAAACAGGCCAGATTTTAAGTATTACCTTGGGTAGATGCAGACTGTGTTTCAGTTTTCTTGCAAACCTGGCCTGTTATAGTTTGCCCTGAGGACTGGAGTTGAGAAACACTGGCCTAGACTATAAGAAGATTGTCAAGACCCTGAAACTGAGCTGCAGCACGGTGGCCAAGACCATAAAGCAGTTTAACAGGACAGGTTCCACTCAGAACAGGCCTCACCGCGGACGGCCAAAAAGGTTGAGTGCACGTGCTCAGCGTCATATCCAGAAGTTATCTTTGGGAAATAGACGTATGAATGCTGCCATCATTGCTGCAGAGTTTGAAGCTGTGGGGGGTCAGCCTGTCATTGCTCAGGCCATACGACTGCATCAAATTGGTCTGCATGACTGTCATCCCAGAAGGAAACCTCTTCTAAAGATGATGCACAAGAAAGCCCGCAAACAGTTTGCTGAAGACAAGCAGACTAAGGACATGGGTTAATGAAATTATGTCCTGTGGTCTGATGAGACCAATATAAACTTATATGATTCAGATGGTGTCAAGCGTCTGTGGCGGCAACCAGGTGGGGAGTACAAAAACAAGTGTGTCTTGTCTACAGTCAAGCATGGTGGTGGGAGTGTCATGGTCTGGGGCTGCATGAGTGCTGCTGGCACTAGGGAGTCACAGGGCACCATGACTGCCAGCATGTACTGTGACATACTGAAGCAGAGCATGATTCCCTTCCTTTGGAGACTGGGCCGCAGGGCAGTTTTCCAACATGATAACGACCCCAAACACACCTCGAAGACTACCACTGCCTTGCTAAAGAAGCTGAGGGTAATAGTGATGGACTGGCCAAGCATGTCTCCAGACCTAAACCCTATTGAGCATCTGTGGGGCATCCTCAGATGGAAGGTGGAGGAGTCCAAGGTCTCTAACATCCACCAGCTCTGTGATGTCGTCATGGAGGAGTGGAAGAGGACTCCAGTGGCAACCTGTGAAGCTCTGGTGAGCGCCATGCCCAAGAGGGTTAAGGCAGTGCTGGAAAAAAATGGTTACCACACAAAATATTGACACTTTGTGCCCAATTTGGACATTTTTTGGTAGGCGTGTATTCACTTTTGTTGACAGCGATTTAGACATTAATGGTGTTGAGTTATTTTGAGGGGACAGCAATTTTACACTGTTATACAAGCTGTACACTCACTACTTTACATTGTAGCAATGTGTCATTTCTTCAGTGTTGTCACATAAAGATATAATAAAATATTTACAAAAATGTGAGGGGTGTACTCACTTTTGTGAGATAGTGTAAGATCACATGTCATAGCCACGTGTGTTGGTCTTATATAGATATATGATCACATTATACAGTAAATCACTTGTATATCGGGTGAACTGTAGATAACAGTACATAATTCCACTCAAAACGGCTAGTCATGGATGTTAATCAATAGATTCCCCATCTACGTTAAAAGGCATAGATGGAGGAATCTCCCCTACGGTGATTATTTTATTCTGACAGCCTCAGGCTGTATGCAAACACCAGTCACTCCTGGGTGCCTTTGGGCCACATAAACACACTCCTCTTCACACTGTACAGCCCTCTACAGCTGTGTGAATGAGACCAAATGCTGTACAGAGAAAAACTCGTGGAGAAGATTTAGAAGATATGTTCACTTCACACTGAGCTGTGCACTGGAGAGACTGATGTCACAATTCTTTCCATAATATTCTGGGAACGCTGAGGATTTCAAAGCTCTTGCCAGATTTGGTATGTTAAGTGTTGCCAGGATGTCACCCAAAAAAATATGATGTCACCTTTGCCTAGGCGCCTTTGCCTAGGGTGGATGCTGGGTGTAATGTATGTATATATTCCACAGCTTTAGGCCTTAATTACACTTGTAGCTGGGGCTGGTAAAAGCCTCTTCTCCTTCTCACTGCCTGTCAACCTTTGAAAAGCAATCCACCTCAGACTGCTTTTTAGAGGGTGACACCTGTGTAAACGAGCCCTTAACCACTTAAGCCCTGGAGGATTTGGCTTCTCAAAGACCAGGGCCTATTTTGAGATTCGGCACTGCGTGATTTTAACAGACGATTGCGCGGTCGTGCGACGCTGTACCCAAAGGAAATTGACGTCCTTTTTTCCCCACAAACAGAGCTTTCTTTTGTTAGTATTTGATCAACTGTGCGATTTTTACTTTTTGCGCTATAAACAAAAAAAGAGCTACAATTTTGAAAAAATAACAATATTTTTCACATTTTTTTATATGAAATTCCCCCCCAAAAAATGTAAAAATCTAAATTTTTTAACATTTTAGGCTAATTTGTTTTCTGCTACATATGTTTGGTAAAAAAAAAATCGCAATAAGCGTATTTTGATTGGTTTGCGCAAAAGTTATTGTATCTACTAACTACGGGAAAGATTTATGTCATTTTTATTGTTTTTTTTTTACTAGTAATGGTGGCGATCTGCGATTTCTTATGCGGGACAGTGACATTGCGGCAGACAGATCGGACCCTTGACTGACATTTTTGACACTTTTGGGGGTACCAGTGACATTACTACAGTAATCAGTGCTATAAATATGCACTGTTACTGTAAAAATGACACTGGCAGGGAAGGGGTTAACTTTATTGGTGATCAGTGGGTTAAATGTATCCCTAGGGGCGTGATTCTAACTGTGGGGGCGTGGCTTGTGATGTAACCACAGAGACATACGATCCTACATGGCAGGATCGTATGATCTCTGCAGTTACACCAGGGAGAATGACAGGCAGCTTTGTTTACATTAGCCGCCTGCCTTTCTCCCTCTCCAGCGGGAGATCGCGAGTGGCCGGCGGACGTCGGAGCCACCGGTCACTCGCGCGGGGATGTTAGTGAACGAGCGGGGGCGGGAGCGTACCTCCGACGGCGCGCTCTCACCCCCTAGAGGCTCGTGGGCGAGCGACGTACGTCGTTTTGCCTGTAGGGGGCTGACTGCCGCAGTAAATAGTCGTGCGGCGGTCGGCAATCGGTTAAAGAAGAATTACAGTCAAAGCTCATTTGGCTGTACGTCTGCTATGGATCACAGAAGGGCAGTTCGTTCTGTACTCCCGTGACCCATTTTCAGCAGACAGCGGGCCGCAGCCTGCTGTCGGCTGACGTCATGGAGTCGGTCCAGGCTTGGGCCAGATCATGACAATGAAGTCAGGATCCACCCACATGCCTGGACCGGCACCCAGGTCCTATCCTCACTTCCTGTTTTTGGGCATGTGACATAAACAATACTGTACATGACACAAAGCCCCAAGAGAAGTCTGAACCGGAACTGAAGCAAGAAGGGGAGTTCAAAGGGGCTAATCTGTGGTCTTTTTGTTAATGGGGGGTTGTTCTGTGGTCAAATTGTTAAGGGGGGGGGGGGGGTTGTTCTGTGGTCTGATTGTTAAAGGCAATAGAAGAAGAGTTTTGCGCAACGGACATTATGATGTCTAACAGTGGCCTGAACCTGATAATTGCAACGTAATGTAGTGAATGATGGTGGGGCACTACAATACCAGTGTAGTTAATCCTTAGTCAATAATATATACTTCAGTGAAGTGAACTACAAAAACACCTTCCTCTCTTATTTACCAACCCTATAAGTGCTCTGAATTAAAATGCTTATCTATGGTGAGTAGAAAGCAATGAGTGTATGTTTCTGTGTTTATACAAGTGATTTTTCAAGTGGTTATTAGTGCGATCTATAATACACCTCCCCGTTGTTATAACCAAGTAACACTTTCTCCTATGGAAAAGGGGAAAGAAGTGCACTTACTCAAACTCAATATGTAAATTATAACTGATAAATTAGCAAACAAAAAAAAACAAAAAAAAAAAACATAAACAACAAATCAATAGTCCATATGTGCAATATGATACAAATGACAGTCCATAAATCTTCATAAAGTGCAGTAAAGATGTGCCCTTTTAATGCAAAGTAATGCGGTGTCACTTGTGCTCTCCTTGGGCTCTGCCCAAAGCGTTTAGTCATCTTGACATTATCAGGACTGGCGCCATCTTGCTTCACCCTATAGTTTATACAGTATCTCACAAAAGTGAGTACACCCCTCACATTTTTGTAAATATTTTATTATATCTTTTCATGTGACAACACTGAAGAAATTACACTTTGCTACAATGTAAAGTAGTGAGTGTATACTGTAGCTTGTATAACAGTGTAAATTTGCTTTCCCCTCAAAATAACTCAACACAGCCATTATCGGCTAAATCGCTGGCAACAAAAGTGAGTACACCCTAAGTGAAAACGTCCAAATTGGCCCCAATTAGCCATTTATCCTTCCCGGTGTCATGTGACTCGTTAGTGTTACAAGGTCTCAGGTGTGAATGGGGAGCATTTGTGTTAAATTTGGTGTTATCGTTCTCACTCTCTCATATTGGTCACTGGAAGTTTAACATGGCACCTCATGGCAAAGAACTCTCTGAGGATCTGAGAAAAAAAATTGTTGCTCTACATAAAGATGGCCTAGGCCAGTGATGGTGAACCTTGGCACCCCAGATGTTTTGGAACTACATTTCCCATGATGCTCATGCACTCTGTAGTGTAGTAGAGCATCATGGAAAATGTAGTTCCAAAACTTCTGGGGTGCCACGGCTCGCCATCACTGGCCTAGGCTATAAGAAGATTGGCAAGACCTTGAAACTGAGCTGCAGCACGGTGGCCAAGACCATAAAGCAGTTTAACAGGACAGGTTTCACTCAGAAAAGGCCTAGCCATGGTCGACCAAAGAAGTTGATTGCACATGCTCAGCGACATATCCAGGGGTTACCTAGGTTACCTAGCAACCTGTGTTCAAAACAATCAGCGCTCATCTTAGATGCACATTGAGCCAATGGCATATCCCAGCCAATGAAATTACAGAGGCCGAAGATTGTTGCTACGAGTGCAGTTGTCTGATTGTTAACGGGGGGGTTGATCCGTGGTCTTACTATTAAGGGGGGGTTGATCTGTGGTCTAATTGTTAATGGGGTAGTGGTCTGTGGTCAAATTGTTAAGGTTATGGTCTTAATATTAAGGGGGGGGGGGTTGATCTGTGTTCTTATTGTTAAGGGGATTGATCTGTGGTCTAATTGGTAATGGGGTACTGTTCAGAGGTCTGAATTTTAAGAAAGCCTGAACTGGGGTTTAAATGTTAAGGGGGGCTGATCTAGGGCCTAAATGGTAAAGAGGAGGATGATCTGAGGTCTGAAATTTAAGAAGGACTAATCTGGGGTCTAAGAGTTGGGGAGGGACCAAACTGGTATCTGAATGTTAAAGGGAAAGTTACCTGGAGTTTGAAGGTTAAAGAGGAAGTAAACCCTCCTCTGACACTTTTACCTATAGGTAAGCCTATATTAAGGCTTACCTATAGGTACTGTAAATATCTCCTAAACATGCACCGTTTAGGAGATATTTACCTTACATGCAGCCAGTGACGTCACTGGCGCATGCGCTTTGAAGGAACGGCCGCTGGTGCCGTTTCTTCAGAGCCCGTGCCGTGACCGTCGGTTCCCGCGCGCGTGCGCGGGAGTGACGTCACCGCGGCACGGGTGACGTCAGATGGCCGGATGCCGCGATCACGGAAGACGGGCGACTGGACATGTCGCCCGTCATACAGGTGAGCGGGCGGCACGGCGGGGGCTCGTTCTTAGGTAAGTATTTCATAATGAGCTAGTATGCGATGCATACTAGCTCATTATGGGTTTCTCTTTCAGGTTGCAGAAAAAAAAAAAAAAAACTTTCGAGGGTTTACAACCTCTTTAAGGGAGCTGATTTAAAGAGTCCTCATGCACATGGAGAGTTAGAAAAAAAACAAGCTGCAAAGCCACTACCAATGCCAGGAAAAAGTGGTTGTAAAAACATGCTTTTAGTAGCCTTTTCCATTGGCATTAGTGCACGTTTAGCCACATAAGCTTTTAGCAGCATTTCTCTGTCTCTATTCAAAATCAATTATTCTCTATGAGAGCCATTTTTGTTCTGACTTTTAGTCCATTGATTTGAATAGAAGTCGCATCCACGTCGGATCATAATGATTCGACTTGTGGTGCAACTTGTGCTCTGAGGATTTTGAAGGGGAACCCCACGCCAAAATTAAAAAAAAAAAACTGTGTGCCCCCCCCAAGATCCATGCCAGGCTCTTTGGTCTGGTATGGATTTTAAGGGGAACTAAAAAAAAAATGCAACGCCCCCCCCAAAATCTATACCAGACTCTTATCCAAGCATGCAGCCCAGCAGGTCAGAAAAGAAGATGGGGCGAGAGAGCACCCCCCCCCCCCGTGGACCATACCAGGCCACATGCCCTCAACATGAGGGGGTAGGTGCTTTGGGGCAGGGGGGGCTCTGCACTCCTTCTCCCCAAAGCACCTTGTCCACATGGTGATGGGGACAAGGGCCTCTTCTCGACAACCCTGGGGGGTGGCTGTGGGGGTCTGTGGGCAGGGGGCTTATCAGAATCTGAAAGACCCCTTTAACAAGGGGGCCCCCAGATCACGCCCCCCATGTAAAGGCGTATGGGGTACATTGTACCCCTACCCATTCACCCCAAAAAAGGCAGTGTGGTTCTCTGGTCATCTGCCTCCAGTCTACTCCGTTGCTGCTGTCTTCTCTGCCACCAACCCAGTCCTCCCCTCATGCTTCCTCCCGTGATTATACCAGGTCCGCTCTCTGTCACTCCTTATATAGCCATGGGCGTGGCCACCTGATGACGTCAGCAGGAGACCCTACCCCTTGTGTAGTCATGTGACATCACCGGGTGGCCATGCCCCATCGCTATAAAAGAAGTGTCAGAGAGCGGACCTGGCATAATCACGGGAGACAGCGTTGGAGGAGGACCGAGTCGGTGGCAGACAAGACAGCAGCAGCAGAGAAGACCAGAGGCAGAAGACCATAGGAAGAAGACCTGAGGGAGAAGATCGGAGGAAGATTTTTATTAAAGGACTTTTCAAAACCCTCTCTTTTTTTTTCCACTACACTGCCTTTTTTGGGGTGAATGGGTAAAGCTTCATGCATGTGCAATAGGGAACCAGCTGTGAAGCTGCAAGGCTTCACTGCAGGTTTCGACTTCAAGGAATGGCGGTGGCAGCACCTGAGAGCTGAGGGAAAAATCGGCTAGGGTGATGACATTGCGGGATCCATTGACAGGTAAGTGTCCTATTATTAGAAGTCAGCAGCTACAGTATTTGTAGCTGCTGACTTTTAATTTTATGGTGGGGGGGCTGGAGCTCCACCTTAAAGAGTATTTTGAGGGTACAAGGACTGCGGTAACTGTACTTTACACTGCGTGCGCACTCCAACCTTTTCCTCTTTATGAAAGTCCAAATTTGGAAGGTTTATTTTAACTTTTGTAGCATATCACCTAATTTACATGCCACCTCAATTAGATGTTGCTACTGAAAAGCCTAATTTCTCCTTTTAGCTAAAATATTGCAGCTTAGCATTTATACAGATTTCAGGTCATTACATTATAGTTGAACAGAAACCAGAATAGATGACATCTGAAAAAATTCATACAATGAGCTAAAGTTGTTTTTCAATACATACAGCAGCTGCCTAAGGTTGTTGTTGAAGCACCGGCCTCTTAGAAGAACGCGCTCCTGGAGCTGCAAGAAAACGAGGTGGGCGAGAGAGACGTTTAAAGGCCATTCATCCGGTCGGCTCAGTTTGTGAATGGCGACAGTTGCTTGGGGTGCTCTGGTGACTGACGCAAGTACAAGTTAACACAGGGAAAAACCCTTCCTTGGTTTTTGTTTTATCAAATACGGGAAAAGGTCAGTCGAGACGGGGAGATATTTATACTTTTCTTTCTGGGCTTTATTACAGAGCAGGTTATACAAAGGGCACCTGTCTGGCTGCTCTTTCTTGGCGTGGGACATTGGGGTCCCTAGTCTGCATTGCTGCTTTTCCTTTCTAGGAGGCTGATTGGAACTGGAATGACAGATGTCCCAGAAGATCAGCTTGGCCGGGGCTCATTAACTAACTTACAGGTTGACATTTCACTGCAACGATGAGTGGCAGGAGCCCCACACCCTCAAAGCTCAAAGCACCAGGAAATCTCCTTAAATGTCACCAACACTCACATCAGAAGGAAAAAAATCTTAATGATACAAAACAATTCATAGCGTAGTGCCATAATTATCTGGGTGTTTTATACAGGAGATTGAAGCAACAACCTCTATGGTCATTATGGGGTTGATTTACTAAAACTGGAGCATGAATCTGGTGCAGCTCTGCATAGAAAGCAATCAGCTTCCAGGTTTTATTGTCAAAGCTTAACTGAACAAGCTGAAGTTAGAAGCAGATTGGCTACCATCCACAGCTGCACCAGTTTCTGTGTGCTCCAGTTTTAGTAAATCCCCCTCTATGTGTTTCTACCTCAATCTGTCACCACTGCCTTTCCATTCACCAGTAAAGCCACCCATGACATTATTGACAATAGGAAGAAATGAGCGGTGGGGATGGGCAGGGCTTTAGAATGAACAGTGAGCTGCTTATGCACAACTCAGCTTACATTTTAGCACAGACAGTGCCTGTGTGGCAGGATGACTGCACCCATGCACATGCTTGGCAGCGACATCATCACGTACCAGCCAATCGGGTTGGCTGAAGACTGGCACCTGGAAGAAAATGGGGAGAAAATGCCGACACTGGCAAGGGACCTTTAGTTCCACTTTAAGGGGCCTATCACACCATCGGTGTCCATTCCGATCAACAGGAGTCCATGTATACTGTAGATCTCCTACTTAATTGAAGCTGAACACTACGGATGCCACATTTGTGACATTCGTATACCCATTCAGTTTTGCCCTCCTAGAGCTTTTTGGTCCCATCGTAGGTATATGGGATATAAATATATATGTGTTTGTTTACATCGGGCTGCCTCCAATCTGTCATGGTTATGTCTGAATAAATTGAAAAGGATGCAAACCTTTTCCATTTTTCTTAAGACCTGGACTCAGAGGTAATCCCAAAGACAAGCAGATCTGATCTATATGAATGGCTGCTGGGTCACTGTTCAAATAAGCTGGAAGCAAATTAAGGCACCTGGAGGAGCCTAACATCCAGAGGAGAAATCCAGAAACCTATACTACAAGAGATATGTAGGGCTAGCATTGCTGACCTTCTTCTGAAAATGCTGGTTGCTTGGCTGTCCTACTGATAATTAGGCTAAAATATGTCACAGACCTGAGCAAATATTTATACATGTGTAGGCAGGTAGCCTACATGGGGAATGTTTTATGTAAGCAATATAGAGAGAGGCTGCCCAGGCCTGTTTCTGCAGTTTACCAGTCATTTCTGGGCTCTGCCCTCTCCTCTGTGCTGTAAATAAAAGGGAGAAGGGCTCTACGCACAGACAGCTGCTGCATGGGAAGAAGACACAGACAAGCCTGAAGATGTAATCTCCAACTATGAGGAGGACTGCTGTGCCTTGCAGTCCACTGAAGGCACTGGGGTTCTGGAGATTATTCAAGCCATTGAGAATACCAGCATGGACTATCACCTCGTGGAGGTATGCCTGGGCAGCCACACAACTAGGACAATAGACACTAACAAGTAACGTTCCATACAAACTTCTTCATCTACACAAAATCCCCCCCAAAAATCTAAAATGTCACTCCAAATACCAGCGATATACACTACATTGTCAAAAGTATTGGGACAATAGAACACCTTTGGGATGAATTAGAGTGGCGACAGCGAGCCAGGCCTTCTTGTCCAACATCAGTGCCTGACCTCACAAATGCACTTCTGAAAGAATGGTCAAACATTCCCATAGACACACTCCTAAACCTTGTGGACAGCCTTCCCAGAAGAGTTGAAGCTGTTACAGCTTTAAAGGGTGGGCCAACTCAATACTGAACCCTATAAACTAAGACTGGGATGCCATTAAAGTTAAAGCAGGCATGTCCAACCTGCGGCCCGAGGGCCGCATGCGGCCCGAAACCTCAGGCGATGCGGCCCACTGCCCCCTGACAATTTATTTTTTTGCTGGGGAGGAAGGAAGTCAGGTCGGAGGCACGGCCACAGCAGCTTCCAACTAACGGTAGGCAGAGGCTGCCTCAGAGGGGGCAGGGGAGCATGTGCAGTGTTTCTGACTCCTACCACCATGACCACTTCAAATCACTGAACTGGTGATGGTGGTTAGAGCGTTCCTTTATTATCACTCAGAAGAAGTAAACCTCTGTATACTGATTCCATTTCATTTGATCATCCTCTAGTTGTGTTAAATTAGTGTTGGGGGCGCGGCGGCGCGGGAAGGGCGCGGCGGCATTTTATTACTTATATACCTTAACTATAGTATATATTTAATATGCGGCCCCAGAAAATTTCTCTACACTCAATGTGGCCCAGAGAAGCCAAAAGGTTGGACACCTATGGTGTAAAGGCAGGCGTCCCAATACTTTTGGCAATATAGTGTATGTATATATCAGTGACAGTGTCACTGTAAGAGAGCAGAGGCCTTAATTTTGATATGTCCACTTTAAGAAAGCACACAAATATATCAACACACCATGCATAAATCTTTGAGAACTGTATGCCAAAAAAATAAAGACCTGAATGGTATAAGCTAATTTTGGCTGTGAAGCCGCCTTGGTAAAGAAGGGGTCATTTGGTTTTGTATTTTCCTTTCATATATATTTTTATTTCATGTTTAGTATTTATACAGCTGCATAAAAAGAAACCCACGAATGTAGGCCATACACCTTTTTTTTATCTTCATGGAGAAAGACCAGGATTTAAATTCATTAACCTAGGCCCATCGTTCCTATCCCCACTGCTGAGTGGGACATTATGTAAAATGTATGGGATAACCAGCCCACGCGACCCTTGAGCACAAGCCTTTGCAATTATTTATTACTTGGGGATAGACAGACATATCACCTCTTCAGCAAGTGTTGTAGGGATTAATGTAGCTGCTCTCTCTGGGGGCTTTCTCTTCGGGGGTAGGCTGTGAAGTGTTAATAATTATTTATCAGGAGCAGGCACGGAGCTCAGCACTTGGGGGAGAACGGCATGTAAAAATAATTATTTGTTAATCAGGGATAAGAAAGATCTTGGAGGCCGGGGGAGATAATAATTATTGGCAGGGGATTGGCTAATGCCTTGATGCTGCAGGGTTGGCTGCAGGTTTTCATTAGCATTAATTATTGACAGGCAGCCTTGTCCACGCAGGGATTGGGGGGGGATGCAGATGAGATTGGTAATTATTTAGGGGAAGTCGAGCGTCCCACCTCCCTCGGTTTCCAGAATGAGAAGGGATTATTTTTGTTCTGGAGTGTCAGTGGAATATGACTCGGGGATCGTCGACTTTAGGAGAGAACTGAGTTGTCCCAGTGTCTGCGGTGATGTATGAACCAGTATTTCCATAGCTTGTCATGCCAGAGCAGAGGTCCCTAACAATGATTAATGGCAGCGGGAGCTCAGTGGCGGTAGCGAGGGAGGATCTGATTTATCTGCTTCATTTATTTATTTATTTCTTATTTTGCAAAGGGGAGGATGACAGACGCTCAATAACGCACAGGTATCTCTCTGTTACGCCTCACAACGCTGCTGCATGACCTAATTTAATCAGCAGCTGCACACTCCAAGCATCCGCCGGTATGCATGGAGACAGTAATGCGGTTTAGTGCACGCTGTACTGAACAGTGAAAGTGAGAGGCAGCAAGCAGGGGCCCATGTAATTGCAGCTATACGATGTCCCTTAAATAGAGACTGTTACCTGCCTATTTAGGGCAAAGTGACAGTGCCTGTGTAATGGGGATCCCCCCAAGCTACACATTTTTCAAGTCTAGAGGTCATCTATATCCACATGAAAAAAATGAACAGGTCCGTGTCCTTTTCCATTTTTGTGGACATAAACTGATATTGTCCTTTATGTCCGTTCCATTCATATCTGCTTTTAGGCAAGAAACATATTTTTTTTTTATACTTTTGTTGACTAGTTAAACAATTAAGGTCCCTTTCACATGGGATATACTAAGGAGATTGGCTGTTGGATAGACTATAGTTACATGGTATGATAACCCTACAATCCCAAGTAATATGGATAAAAAGCGAAACAGGGATAGTGAGGTCCCACCAATGATTGAAAGGCGGGATCCTGACTAAACCTATAAAAGAAGGGGATGGTGAAGAGGGTATCATAAACCAGTAAGTCTGAGCATCATAAACAAGCAATTAAGAGAAACAAGAAAAAAGAAATATATATATTATATTAAAATTCATTTTATTAAGACATATACAAGACATAAAAATTGAACAAAGTCCATGAACCTGACATCATTTGTCTCGCAATAAATAACAGGCACTTGTTGTAGTGACAACCGGTGAGGATGGCTGACGCGTTTCGCTTATAGAAAAGCTTTCTCAAAGACCGCTTAATAATCCCCAGTTGACTATTACAAGGAAAAGAAAGAAAAATACATACAGTATTAGTTGAAAAAAACACAATTATTTTGCATAAGCAAACAGTTCCATCAATCAGATCATTATATCCTAAAGAACAAAAATAAATGTGCTAGTGCTTCTGAAGTGCAGATAAAGAACATAGACGTAGGCTGCGCAAAACACACTCCAAAGGGGCTTAGAAGGAGGTACAACCAGGTGGGGACTTCAGGGTAAGCACCCCTAGCACCTCACTTTTAGAGAAAGGCAGAGTGCCGAGTCCCGTACCCTCAGAGACTAGAGGGACACAGAGCCCCCACTTCAAGGCGGAGGTCCCTTTCACATGGGCTTTCACATGGGCTTTCTGATCAGGTCCTCCTGTCAGTTTTTTAGGCAGACCTGATCGGAAGTTCCATGCAGGTCTGTGGGCAGGTGGTTGTAAATTAACTTTTTTCTGTTTACATCTGTCCACCCCTGAGTCCATCCAGGTTTGCGTCCTTTCCCATTTCGCCGGACCTACACAGATTGGAGGTAGGCGGATGCAAAATGGACACAAGTCTGTTTACATACAACCACCCATTGAGCCATCATGGCATCAGCCATAGTCGGCTGTCAATATGCAGACAAAAGCTGAACAGCAGGGGTGTCTCAAAACTGATGCCTGTCCTGGTTTGCTCCAATTCTGTAGGGGATCTTCACAGAGAACATCCTCGTATGAAAAAGCCCTATTTTCCCTTTCACAATGATTTTCCGATCAGGCCTGCCTGCCAATTTTTCAGGTGAAGCTGATCAAAAGCTCCATGCAGGTCTATGGGCACTGTGTGGTTAGGGTGGCTGTAATCTTTTTGTATAGCTTGCTCTATGGGCAGGCTACATCTATTCTACCCAGACCTAAATGATCAGAGTTAGACTGATGTAAACAGATGTACAGACACAAGTTTGTTTACACCCAGCAGCCCTGGAGCTATCATGAGTTCACCACAGTCCTCTGTCAAAATGCAGTGTGGCGCTTACCACCGCAGGAGCTGCTGATGATGATGGGTCTTCTGCTCTGACACGGCTCTTAACTTCTTGGTCCCCACTGACACACTTGGTCAATTATGGGAATTCAAATATCAGGTACCTGACTGAAGCCCAAGATAACAAAGGTGGCCTCTTGTGCAAGTCCTATCCAAGCACCCCTGGTAGTGAAGACAGGGACTGCTAGGGCAGTAGAAGGGCTCAGGTGCCAGGAAGCTGGTGTAATAAACTAGAGCTGGTAAACACAGAAATCCCTCCAGTGGCAGTATGGAGTCTGGTCATAAGCTATTTTCAGCAGCAGCCAGGCAAACAGATTGTCATGTACCTGATTGTGGTGCCTGAGATGATGAGGGTGGCCTCTTGCACAATTCCTGTCCAAACACCCCTGGTAGTGGAGACAGGGACTGCTAGGGCAGTGGAAGGGTGCATGTATGTGCCTGGAAGCTGTAGAAGTGAGCTGTAGCTTGGAGACACAGGAGTGCTTTTCATTGGTGGTATGGAGTCCAGTCACAAGTCTTGTTCAGTGGGAGCCAGGCAGACAGGTGCTCAATCAGGATCAGATTCGAGGCTGGGAACAGGCAGAAGTTGGTAACGTGCCGATGGTGGGGGTACCAATTCAGGAAGCGGAGTCGTATCCATAAAATCCAAGCTGAGGTTGGTAAAATAAGCGAGACGCAGATCTAACAGACAGGGGTGATCCAATAGAGGTGTCAGGCGTAGCTGGGTCAGAAACAAGGTTAGCAGACATGGATTAGAATCAGGAACACAGGAACCAAAGCTGAAGACAATCCAGCCCTGGAACCAGGCAGACTCTCAGTTTAAATAGGCTGCTGGGCGCCAGAATCAGTTGATGCGTGTGCACGCCTACGTGTATGCACACGTGCCCACACGTATGCAGCAACTGTTGTTTGTCTTGGGCTTCTACGCTTGTGACTCTTCTCATGCTCATAAGAAGTAGTGCCTGCTGCATGGGAATGAGCACTTGCTGCACGGGAATGAGCACCTGCTGCACGAGATCCCTGACACAGATGCAGCATCAGGAACACGTCCAGGTAGGAGTCGGTAATGTGCTGGCAGCGAAGTACCACCTCAGGAGGTGAAATCATAGTCAGAAGTCTAAGCCAAGGCCAATAAAACTAGCGAGCAGCAGACAAAACAGGTAGGGGCAAACCCAGAGAGATGTTAGGCATAGCCGGGTCAGGAACAAGGTAAGCAGACTTTCAGGAACTAGTAATACAGGGATCAGAGCTGAAGACAATCCAGCACTTAAGGCCAGAGAAACCCTGACTTTAAATAGGTCGCTGGGCGCTTAAACCTGTGAGCATGCGTGCGTGTAGGTGTTAATGCTCAAGAACCTGCACATTCTTGTCCTTGCATGTCTAGCTAGGCTTCTATACTGCACATGTACATGAAAATGAGCACTTTCTATACGAGATCCATGACCCAAATCCTCACGATTTAAAATAGGCGGATAATTGTAGAGACTTAGGGGGAACTAGGGTCAATGACTCACTAACTGGCACTCAAAAGGTTTTAGTAAGGGTAAACTTCCCTACTACAGGGTAACTAGAGTCTCTAAACTGCATTAACCATTTCAAAATAAAAAGGGTTCTGGTGTACACCTTGTGCACCTTACACAATCCCAATAGGGGGCGGGTGTACACATTTTCTAGTGTGTGTATACCCTTGGAGGTGGAAGTACCTGAAGCCTATAAATGAACGTTGGCAGAATTTTTGGTGGGGCCATTCTTTAGGTGGTGCACTGTCCCTTTAAGAATGTAGGTAGATGATTAGATGATAGGGAAGAGGCTGCTAAGTAGGAGCAGTCTCTACATGGGCTAACAGGGTATGGTGAGTGTTTAAGACATGTAGTACAGTTTGCCACTCCTGACGTATATGACTGGCCTGGTCCCAACAGCTTAGCGATCAGCAGGTCCCTGTAAACAGGTCCTGGTTGCTCAGTTTCTCAGCTTGGATCTCTTCATGGGGTCCAGTCTCTTGGCTCCAACCCCGAAGATGCAGCGACTCTCTCTCAGGCTCAGTCTCTGAAAGCAGCTTTGGCAGACGCAGATGCAGGTCCATCCTCTGCCCCTGATGTGGATGAACAGACAGCAATAGGTCCCCTAGCTCCTCTCCAATGCCGCTAGTCCCTTGGATGTAAGACACAGGCCCTGATAGCATGCCTGCATCCATTGCTCTCCTGACTGCCTGGACCTGGAACAGTTTGCCTGGGAAAACAGTGAAGCCCTCCGCCTAAAGGTGCAGAGATTTGTGGGAATTGAAGGCCACAGCCTGTTAGCCTCCATTAACAAGCATTGTGCAGTGCCCCTTTAGGAACTACAATTCCCATCATCCATAGCTTCTACCTCGAGTCCTCTCTGATGTCCCCATTGACTCTTTCTCTCCTGCCCTCTAATAAGATTCGATCGGCCTCCAAGGAGGGAGGGGGTAGAGCAGAGAAGTGAGCAGGAAATTTCACGAGGCTCGCGCTTGTAACAGATTGCAATGGGGAAGAGAAGTCCACGTAGAGCCAGCAGCCAGCAGCCAGCAGCCGCTCTGTAATCCCAGCACATACAAAGCTCCCTGTGGTGGTGGTGGGGGAAGGGGGGATCCACAGAGTTGCTGCTCCACACAGCCGGCAGAACACTCATTGGGGAGGAGGAGGGAGTTGATGTCACAAAACTGACATCTGTCCCATTCAGCTCCAGTTCAGCAGGACATCTGCTCATGGATCCCCCTTCTGAATGAAGACAGATGTGTAGAATTAAATAACCTGAAGCAGTATTCATCAGTTTTTTTTCCTAATGACGCCCATGTAATAGGACCCTTAGGCCCCATGCACATTGGCTGTTTAGCCTCGGTGCATGGGGTTCCAGCAATTAGCTGTGGGCAGAGGGCATGGGTGCACCATATAGCCCTGCAGCCAGCATTTAGGCAGGTTGCCTATTTTAGGCCTAGTTAGGTGCTGCCCTATTTGGGAGGGATAGAGTTAATTATGTTTCCCCGGTTTTTCTTGGGGGGCTTCTTGGGTCTGACCCAGTGGTCCTCTGTGAATATAAAATGGACAGCAGTCCGTATTCCAGGAGAGTTCTTGACTGCTAATATAGTTGCTGGAATCTCTCCTGCTTATATGCCAGGAACAGAGTGCCAACTAATGTAATCTTTCTTCAAGATTTTCCGTCAGCCTAGGGGGATTCCAGGAACCTGCTGTCCGCCCTTACCAATGCCGATGGAAATCCTGGATACTACCATCATGGACTCAGTCAAAAATGGACTCTATCCTGTGCAGGTATGCTGGGGCAGCCACCAGCCTGAGTTAGGGATTTGTTTAGGGAAAAACTGTGTCTTTTGTTTGACTGTCATGCCTAAGTTATTTGAGTAAAACTTTTTAAACCTTTGCCTTTGCCTGGTCTCAAGTTACTCAAGGGGTGTAATGCAGACGTAGCACCCTCCTAGGTAGGTGCTAGAAGAGAGTATAGTTTTTGGGTCATTCTGCTTACCAGAGAGATTGCCAGGTAAATTTAGATTGCTCTTTGCCCACCAAAGAGCGTGATCCATTGGTAGGGTCCTCTTATGGTGCTCAGGTGCAGCTTAGATTGTCTGAAATGTTTCACACTGGTCCAATAGGGAGGCATATTAGACAGTGGGAGGAAACCTGACAAGTGAGGGCACATGCATTTTTACAGCCTGGGTGATTGGCAGAGGAAAGTGTCTCAGTCCATGCCGGGTGACTGTATAAATGCTAAGGGCACATGTGCTCAGGGTCTTTGCCTGGAGAGAGGGTCCCAAGGGGAGGGGGCGGCTGCCCCCCCTCTGTAGAAGCTGCCATGCGGCCTTGGGTAGTCAACCAGAGGGCCTAAAGGTTAGATAGGAGCTGATCCCAGATGTCCTGCAGAGCTGACTGGAGGGAAGACACTGGAAAGGATCTGATTCTGCCTACAGTGAGTACAGATCTGTGTCATGGTGCCTGTCCTGTGAGGGCCATCCCTTCAATGGAAGAGTCAGTGGACAGATGTTAGTCAAGGGGATGCTAGAGAGTGTCCTGAAGATAAAGTAGTTGCATCAAGTCTGCTGCTAAAGAGAGCATAAGGACTTAATTCTTCCATACAAGTGGCAGTATGGTAAAAGCATTGTGTCTGCTTCTATAAGTAATCTGGTGAGGCCAAGTGAGAGTTGTCCTTATGTACTGTGAATAGTTTAGTTGGAGTTTCCCACTATCCCATCCAAGTTCCACAATAAATACAAAACCAAATACCCTTGACTGTTTAGTGAGTAACGAGCATACGGGAGTAAGGAGGGATATGTGAAAACCCCCAGCAACTGTCTGCAGGTATTCAGAGGAAGGCCTAAGAAGTCAACAGACAGCAAGCCCTACGGGGACAGTGCTACACAAATAACGAGCTTACATAGTCTATGACTCAAGTCAACTAAGCACATTGGGGTATAAAGACATCAATATAAGAGTTATTACAGTGTGAAGATGCAGGTGGTTACCAAGGGTAACAAAAGGTTTTCCTAGCAGCCTGTTGTAAACATGTACATGTGACAGGAAGGATAGCCTCTTGCAGTTGGAATGGTTGTTGGCACTCTCAGTGAGCAGGTCTGTCTCCCATAGCCATGGGAGCAGATCAGCACCACAGAGGTCCTTAGCCTGAACACTGGTACAGAAAAGGAAGAGTTAAGTGAAGTGCGTGCATAGAGTCAGCGGAAGTGCATGGTGGAGCTCCATACCGTTACTGGGAGTGAGGTAGCAGTGATATGCTGGACGTGTGTGTGTGTGTGTGGGGGGGGGGGGGGGGGCATTGGCTTTGTATGTCCCTCCTAAATGTATTGTGGTGTGTAATTACATTTAGAGAGTTTACTAGAGTTCAGTCAACTGTTCAAATAAAGGTACCCCATGTGTAAGGCAATAACCCTAACCAAAGTGGCTAGCATAGCCCAGAAGAACCCACCCCAGGGCAGGCCTCTCATGTGACCCTTGGGTAGTGCCACCCCTGAAGGAGCCATTGTGAATGTCAGGTTCTTTGTTCTGCCTCTCAACCCCAAGAACAGTCTCAGTTACTCTGGCACAACTGGTAAACAAATGTAACTGCAGACACAATGGTAATATTTTTACTGAAAGACTTCTGTGTAAATGAACAGTAGTACTTTAACCAGTAGTTAAATATGGCAAACTGATAATGAACAGTAAAACACAAAGGTACACACAAAATATCTAGAGCACAAGTTCAACCAACCCAAATATTACCTCTGTGCTCAGGCATGAAGGGGAAGAGAGATGACTTGTTGCAAGTCAGTCTATTTCCCTAAAATCCTGAAATCACAGGCCCTGAACAAATACGTGTGGTACAATATGCAACAGCGGGTAATATCAACTTTATACTTTAAAGTTAGAGTTCCCCCTTAATGAGTAACAGTGTCTGTCACTGAGTGTGTGGTGTGGCAGAAGAAGATATATGGGAGTTCTTATAGTGGAAATGTCCAGTATCTTCAGATAGCTTAGAAGGCACAAAGATCATTTATGCAAAGAAATCTCAGTAACCGAGGGTAACTGGTGTAAAGTGTCTGCTAAAAGACTCTGATGCAAGAGAAGGTAAAGGTGTCTGCATGCAGTGTCTCTTTTAAAGGATTTGTACAAGATGGGCTTCTGCCCACACACCAATTATGGCGACACCCAGGCTCACAGGAAGGCCCAGCGATATCTCTACAAGCACCCACACAGCCGATAGAGTGCCTGGGGAAACGGTCACAACGTCCTGGATAAAGAGCTCCCTTTCTCCCTCATCCGACCCCCTCTCTCCTGCCTCATGGTCTCCCCATCTTCACTTTCCCCTCAGCCTTGTGGTCTCTTGTGTCCTCCACTGCCTCTCTGCCAGCATGCAAGGGTGTGTAGTGTGCCACCAGGGGATTGTAATGGGGCTGCTTGTCCCTGGGACTACATGCCCCATGATCCTCTCCCCTGAAGAGTCTGGAGCTGATTGGTCCTCCCCTGTCCCATGGGTAGAGAAACAGAGCAGGCGGCTTGCTGGCTCTGCAGCGCTCCCTGTGTACAGTGTGAGGAGGAGATGGAGGGGGGGGAGAAAACCCGCTGCAGCTGTGTCAGTTTTTCAGCCTGAATGTGTGATCCTGTGGCAGCGGAGCGGGCTGAGTGGGAAGGGGGGATTTGAACATCGGTACCCGCTACACTTGCTTGGCGCCCTATAAAAAGGGAAGCATGGAGGGCGTGACTGCCACTCCACGACCCCTGCCCTACTACAGGCATCCTCTCAAATGCTATAAAAGGCTAGCAGCTGCTGCGACTGGACAGTGCATCTAGCAGTACAAATATTTAGGGCAGCATGCACACAGGGACTATTGCCTTGAATGCAAGAAGTCTGTGCTCTGGCCATTCGTCCCTGAGCACATACTGCTCTAAATGCTAGTATTATAAAAATATTATGTTGCTATGGGGCCAACCTTAGAAGTAATATTCCCTACAATACCGTCACCAGTAGTTGTTTGCCGACATAGCGAGTAACATACAAGTAGAAAATACCCCGTATAGACACGGGCAAAAGAAGCTAAAATGTCAGCAATAAATCAGGCAGAGGGATATGTTAAATAGAAAAGTTTAGAATTTATGAATAAATGGCAACATTTGATGGTTCTAAGCAATGTGCAAAAAAAAAGCAAAGAGCATCACGACGTAATTTCCTGAAACCACCGTGGAACGCATGCCGGCAGCGTACGCGGAAGTGGAGTGACCTATAGTGTTTGCCAAACCAACGCTGATTACCATGCCATGTTTGTGAGTACCATTCTTATAACTTGATTTTAATAAATACACCTATGGGCTTCACTATGTCTGGCTTCTTCCCCTTCTTTTGATACACATTGTTGGTGAGAGAGAGGAGAGGAGACACTAAGGGAGCCATTCTAAAGAGGCTGTATTGGATTCTAAAGAGGCTGTATTGGATCCATCCATCTGTCCAGGGGATATTATATCTGCTCAAGTCTTATATATATCCTTAATCTGGTGAGTGCATCCCCATAGGGGGTTTTTCTTCCTGAAGAGCACTTGGGCACCTATATGGACTGTTTTGAGCACCTTTCCAGCACTTTAGTTCTTTGAAGGAACCTTTTTGGACTGCACTTTAACCCATTTTATTTTGCACATGTTTGCACAATGGACATATTATTGTAACATTATTTTGCACTTCAATATTTATTAATTTTGTACTTGTTGATCACGACATGCACTTTATTATTTTTTACCCGTTTTAATATTCTGATCACAGTCACACGGATATATTTATTTATACATACCTGTTAGCGCTGCTTTTTTGATTGATTTTAGTACATTCTGGTCTTTTACTTAGTGAGCAGCAGCTCCAGGAAGCACAGTTTTATTCACCTTTTATATTTATACACTTTTTAGCGCGGGTTTTAACTATTTAGTTTTACACAATAACAGAAGACTAACAACATGTAAACAATGAAACTACCGGCCTGTCACCAGATGCCCCTTGCCTATAGAGGGATCCTTACGGCGTACGTCATATGGGTGCTGCCAAATTGATGTATCTAAGAACCCCTCTATGTGCAAGCCCCTGGGACCTCAAGCTGCAAGAAGGAAGGAAAGGCATGAGGAGGGATGGAGGATGCTTCCAAGTAAGATGGGTATGACAGTAAGGTCAGATGATTTCCTTGAATGAAAATGGATGGGATAATGTCCAAGATGAAAATGGGTATTTCATCATGACTTGTAGTATACAGTGCCTGCCAGTCCATTTAAATGTGGAGTGTATGCCTCTCAATAGATCTCTCCTAGGGCATGGAGAAGGTTGATGTCTTCTATAGCCTATGGAGGTGGATCCCTTGGCTATATACTGTTTTAAATGCTAAACCCTGTGAATCTCTAATATAAAGCCATATACCTCCATCCTTTTGCGAGTATAGCTGCGTATCCCCCGAAAGATAGCATCCAAATAATGTGGCAGGGTAACATCCTCTTCATGTCTGTAGATCAGTGAACATGGATGGGTGCCCTTCCTGGGTGTCCTTTGCCCTCCCTGAGTGTCCTTTGCCCTCTGCAGTCCTGCAGCTCACCACCTTATGGGGATGTTTGGGGCAGTGACTCGGCTGACGATGACATCAACGCGTTTCGCAAGGCTATTGCGTAGCTTTGTCTGGGCGCCACTATCCAGCAGCAGCTGTCAGCCTCTCGTAGAGTTTGACAAGCTACCAGCAGCAGGCTGGAGAGGGCACATGTGCCCTCCGCCAGCACCTAAACGCTGGAGTCCAATGCCCAGCGGGCACGGGCCTTAATCATTTCATGATTTTGATAGCAGAGAAGTTGCAGTTATCTGTCTTGACAATTTTTTGAATGAAAGTTGAAAATTCTTGCGTATGGCCAGCTTAACTGTCAAGCATCCTCAAGGGAGAAGAAATGCATGATTAAAATAACAGGTTTTGTATTTATAAGCCTTGCTTTGTCAGCATACTGCCAGATTCATAAAATGCTGTATATAACGCCTATGCAAAAATAAAATTATGAGGTTATTTTAAGAATACTGCGACTATCTAAAAAACATGTATAAACAAAAAGTGAAAGTCGCATTTTTTTCCCCTTAGGGCTGAAAATAGCTAGGCCTGCCATAACTGTCACTTTTCTTCCATCACCAACAGCTCTGGCGCTTATTAGGAAGTAAAGCCAAGATGTATCCACAGTGCATTGTGGGAGATTGCATCAGCGCTTGCGGAATCCCAGGCATATTATGTCCTGTAACCGGCTAACTGGTGTTTTCAAGGGAACAATGGAGCTGATACATCCGTATCTGTTTCAAAATTAATTTTTAAATGCCAGTAAAAGCTGAATTTCCCCCAGGGCTGCTAAATACATGATTCTCAGGGAAAGGTAGATGGTCTTAAGGCTGACAACCGTCAGTTGTGCGCAGCGCAGCGAAGAGAAAGAGAAAGAACGCCTGTCCTGCCAGCCTGGGAAGCGAGCTGTCAGGGATAATAGCTGGAAACAGGCCGGCTCTGGATCTTGTTCCAGAGAAGAGTTACCACAATTTTGCATTTACGCACCGTCCTCTGCTGTTCTCTTTCCACTTACTGCTCATGTAACAACCCACAAACATCAGCAGCTTCATTTAACAATTGTGGTCAAGGAATCTGGGCAGCTTCAAATAGCGATGGCGTGTCGGTCTGCGGAGAAAATGTCTCCGAAGAGGCGAGGTAACTTATTATATCCCATTGTCTCTGAGCAGTGTAACTTCATCAGAGGTGTGCCGCGAGGCCAATTAAAATGTTTCACAGCGTCAGCTTGACAGCAACACGAGCCAGACGTCGCGATGCACGTAGTCTCTCTGATTGCTTTACAGCGCTTGATACACATGCAGATGGAGACCGCTGATTATTCCTTTCACACGGTGGTTCCCATGACTATGTAAGCAGAGTGAGCAATTAATGTGTGAAATCAGTGAGAAACGCAAATAGGTGTTAAATGGTTAAATTAATAAGTGTGTGCAAATTGCAACAAATAATTTACAATTAGACATGAATGTTTGCCATTTGAAGTACATACATGAAATGTTTTACCTCTTAGTGCAGGTTCCCACTACGTCGCTCCGACTTAGGGGGCGACCTGTGAAGTCGCGTGCACCGCAACTTCGGCACGACTTGCACGGACTTAAAATGAATGTCTATGCAAGTCGCTCCAGGTCCCCCGAAGTAGTACAGGACCCTTTTTCTAAGTCGGAGCGACTTGTGTCGCTCCTATTAGAACCGTTCCTGTACTACACAATGGACCGCGATGGTGCGCGACTTGCCAGGCTGACCAAGTCGCCTGACAAGTCGTAATAGTGTGAACCGGCACTTAAAGGATCCAGTACCCCTGACAGGTAGCACAGCCAGGTCCTGGACCTCTACTGCAGTGGCAGCACAGCTTGGTCAAGAACCCACCTCTAACCCGCTGAATCAAAGAGCTTATGTCATCATTCGGCTCACTGTGCTCTCTTCCCCAATATGTCCCCTGTCAAAAATGTTCATGTTACACTATGTTGTCAAAAGTATTGGGACGCCTGCCTACATGCAGGTGAACTTTAATGGCATCCTAGTCTTAGTCCATAGGGTTCAATATTGAGTTGGCCCACCCTTTGCAGCTATAACAGCTTCAACTCTTCTGGGAAGGCTGTCCACAAGGTTTAGGAGTGTGTCTATGGGAATGTTGGACCATTCTTCCAGAAGCGCATGTATGAGGTCAGGCACTGATTTTGGACAAGAAGGCCTGGATCACAGTCTCTGCTCTATTTCATCCCAAAGGTATTCTATCGGGTTGAGGTCAGGACTCTGTGCAGGCCAGTCCAGTTCCTCCACCCCAAACTCACTCATCCACGTCTTTATGGACCTTGCTTTGTGCACTGGTCCAAATCATTTGGTGGAGGGAGGATTATGGTGTGGGGTTGTTTTTCAGAGGTTGGGCTTGGCCTCTTAAGGCGTCAGCATACCAAGACAATTTGGACTATTTCATGCTCCCAACTTTGTGGGAACAGTTTGGGGGTGGTCCCTTCCTGTTCCAACATGACTGCGCACCAGTGCACAAAAGAAGGTCCATAAAGACATGGATGAGCGAGTTTGGGGGTGGAGGAACTTGACTGGCCTGCACAGAGTCCTGACCTCAACCCTATAGAACACCTTTGGGATGAATTAGAGCAGTGACTGAGAGTCAGGCCTTCTCATACACATCAGTGCCTGACCTCACAAATGAGCTTCTGGAAGAATAGTCAAACGTTCCCATAGACACACTCCTAAACCTTGTGGACAGCCTTCCCAGAAGAGTTGAAGCTGTTATAGCTGCAGAGAGTGGACCAACTCAATATTGAACCCTAAGGACTAAGACTGGGATGCCATTAAAGTTCATGTGCGTATAAAAGCAGGGGTTCCAATACTTTTGACAATATAGTGTATATGTGCCTAACTGTTTCCTAGTGTTGGACCTCCCTATAAGGCCAAATTTACGCTTTCAGGTCAGGAGTGGTAAAAACAAACGATTAAGCTTCATTTCCACATTAACCTGCAAAGGCAGCCAGATGGGGCTGTACACAGAAAACAGTCACCATGCTTTGCTTCACATCTGCGGCAATAATTATGCCCTCGTTGGGGGGGGGGGGGTAAATGCAGTACCACCTTCCGAACGTGACCAATTCAATTAAATGGGGCCATGCTGCAACTGCTGCATGTGGTTATGGCTTGGTGGCGTTGACTTGTAGGAGTTAAAACTCCTACAAGTCCCATTCACGTCTAAACTTCTGGAAAGCTTAGTCTACAACCGTCTCAGCTCCTACCTCAGTGAAAATAACCTTCTTGACCGCCTTACTAAAACTCACCAATGATCTACTAACTGCCAAAACCAATGGCCACTACTCCATACTCTTACTACTTGACCTCTCTGCGGCCTTTGACACTGTTGACCACCCGCTCCTTCTTAATAAACTCTGTTCCCTTGGCCTCCAAGATTCTGCTCTATCTTGGTTCTCCTCCTATCCAATCATTGTCAAAAACTTGTAGACTTCACCTCCGCAACATCTCTAAAATTCGCCCCTTTTTAACAACTGAAACCACCAAGCTACTCATTCACTCCCTTGTTATTTCTCGCCTCGACTACTGCAGCTCCCTTCTCTTAGGCCTACCACTTCATAGGCTATCCCCTCTTCAGTCCATCATGAATGCTGCTGCCAGGCTTATCCACCTTACCAACCGCTCAGTGTCTGCCTCCCCTCTCTGCCAATCCCTACACTGGTTCCCGACTGCCCAGCGAATTAAATTCAAAATACCAACCATAACATACAAAGCCATTCACAACTCTGCCTCGAGCTACATCACCAATCATGTCTCCAAATATCACCCAAACCGTCCTCTCCGCTCCTTTCAAGACCTCCTACTCTCAAGCTTCTTTGTCTCCTCCTCCCATGCTCATCTCCAGGATTTCTCCAGGGCCTCCCCCATCCTCTGGAATGCTCTACCTCAACCTGTACGGCTATCTCCTATTCTAGCTGCTTTCAGGCGATCCCTGAAAACTCATCTCTTCAGGGAAGCCTATCACACCGCCAACTAATCTTCCATCAGCTCATTCTCTACTGTTATTACCTCTTGTACCACCTGCCCCACCCTATTAGATTGTAAGCTTTTCTGAGCAGGGCCCTCTTAATCCTCTTGTATTTTATTGTATTGTAACTGTATTGTCTCCCTCTAACATTGTAAAGCGCTGCGTAAACTGCTGGCGCTATAGAAATCCTGAATAATAATAATAATAAAACGGGCAGGGAGGAGGCCATATATTGCCTCCTCAATGACTGTCAAATGCCTTACAAAAACAGAGTTCCACTGCAGAGGGCAACACTGGTGTAATAAGCCCTAATAGTGCTGCTGTGTAGGTAACTAAAGGAAGCAGATATCAAGATCGCTTCTCGGCCTTTTGGCTAAGATCAAGTGTAGTATCTGTTCTTATCAGTTGGTATGGACCTCAGCTAGTACCAGTATGACCGAAACCCGGAGCGCTCTAAGTATTGAGGTATGGGGAGTAGGTCGTCTGGCAAAGCATGTGGGGACCGCCGCCTTCTGATTCAAATGAGTTTAACTGTCCTAACCAGTTTGAAGGGAGCAGGAAAGCCGGTCTGACTGGGTGGCCGGTGGAACTGCTCCTGGATGTAATGGGCTGAGGAACAGGATGGCGAGGGGAGGGCTTTCTCTCCTGGGTTTTGATCTGGCCTTGCAAAAGGCCTGTCCCCAGTGGTAGGTAAGCTCTCTCTAAGCTGTCCAGGTTCTGATGTCTGCTGGTGGGGATAGGGCTACACTCGGTCTGGCCAGGGGCTGAGATTGAAAAAGCCTGTGGTGTAAGTGCCCCTGGGGTGGCAGCCCAGGGGTGCCTTAATTCTCACTGGTGAGGGGCAGCTCGCCTTGAGTTTTTCGGCACCTTGGTCACTGCACTATGCACACCTTTTTCACACCTGCCTCTTGGGACAGACCTTTTGGCTTGCACCAGAGGATTTTTTTATTCCAGCTGGAAGGCCTGCCTTGGTTCCTCACATGGCACCATAGCACTTTCCCCACTTCCCCTTCCCCCACTTCTTTGTTTTGTTTGTGTCTTTTTCTTTGTAGTTTGTCACTGCACTATCACCTTTTTTCTTTATTTGCACGACTTGTAGGGTGTGGGTCCTCGGGCCCAGCCTTGAGTTTTGGGAGGGGGTGGATATGGCCTTTTGGCTTAGTTCGCCCTCTCTCATGGGGTCTCCCTTCGGGGGAGCCCCACTTAGTACTTGGGGTGGGCTGTTTCGGCAGTCCCCCTGGAGAACGGGGTCAGTCTGGTTTCGGCCAGACAGACCATAAGTACCTTATATCCCTGTCAGGAGTCTTGCGCCCCAGGGGATCGAGGTTAGGGTCCTACCTCTTCGGAGGGAAGACCATTCTTTTCGCACACTCTGTGCACTTTTTGTGTTCTCACGTTTGTGTGTGTGCACTTTTTTATGCACCGGGTGGAGTCTTTTGAGTGTGTTTCACACGCTACGGCTTCAAAAAAAAAAAAAAGTAGATATCAAGACAGAGTCAGGTACATTATTTTGATTTAACAATATAATTAACCACTCAAGCCCTGGAAAGTTTTGCTCCCTTCACGACCAGGGCATTTATGACTATTCAGCACTGCACTCATATAACTGGCAATTGCACGGTCATGCAACACTGTACAGAAATTACATTTTTATAATTTTTGTTAGATAGAGCTTTCTTTTGGTGGTATTTGATCACCACTGTTTTTTTTTTTTTTTGCGATAAAAACAAAAAAGAATGAAAATTTTGAAAAAAAACCCCAATATTCCCTGCTTTCTTTTTATAAAATATATCCAATAAAAAAAATCAAGTTTCTTCATAAATTTAGTTAAAAATGTATTCTGCTACAAATCTGTAGTGCTACCCCTGTAGGAGCCGCTTGAGTATTATATGGATAGTCCTTACTTCTTCACTGGCATTCAGGCACAAGGTATTTCCTGCAGCCAGATACACACACACACTTAGCTCAATGTAGTCAAAGACCAGTCTAGGGTGTTTTGTAGTTTTATTTTGTAGGAACTTGGATAGGGTAGAGGACTTGTAGTAGGATACTCCAGAAAAAAACTATTTACAACTTGAGGACTCTAGCTGACCTAGAATTGAGCCCTTGCCTTGAGCAGATGGCAGACTTCTCCTGTGTAGCAGTGTAGAATTCAAGAGCATGAGCAAAGTCTCTTGTAGTGAAGGACATGTAGATAAAGCTCTTCAGATCACTAGCCAGGGACCCCTTTAGTTGGACCCTTGGCTGACTGTACTAGCACAAAGGGAGTAGCCAAAAAGAACCAAGTCCCTAGATCTTTGGTCTGTACTCACAGGAGTTGCAAACAAATCTTATCAGTCATGGCTTCCCATCAGCCAGCTCTTCAGAAGCACCAGGGTCACTCCTTTACTTTAGCTTCAGGCCCTCAGGTCGCCCACCTGAGGCTTTTTGACAGCTGGTGTCAGGGGTGGCATGCCTGCCTCGGCGCTGGCTGGTGCACACCACCATCTGGTAAGGACCCAGAGCTTACATGTTCCCTGAATATATAGGCCAATCCCAGCATGCTCAGGGACATCTCCCCTGTGATTGGCTGAGACTGCTACATAATTATGCTGCCTATTTGCCTAGCTCCCACCCATATTCCAGAAAGCTCTACTAGTTTCTAGAAGGCGGCTCAACAGCACCAGTACACCAAGGGCAGCCCTAACTAATGAATTGCAGCATTCTGTTAGGCAGACATGCTGAGATAGGTTTGCTTCAAGCCCCACCGTTAAGCGGAGGAGCAAACTACACCAATCTAACCATTTACATTTAGCACCAATGCTAGGACACTAGGAGGGTGCTACATATCTTTGGTAAATACATTTGGGTAAAAATATATGGAATGACTTGAAGACTGCAGTCCACAAATAGTCACCAGCAAATTTAACTGAATTTGAGCAGTTCTGTTCTCTCTCTCTCTCTTGTCCAAGAACAGTGGACAAATACTGCAAAATCTAGATGTGGAAAATTAGTAGAGACATATCCCAACATACTAAAGGTTGTAATTAAAGCAAAAGGTGGTTCAACAAATTACTGACATAAGGGGGGGGGGGGGGGGTGATCCTTTTTCCAACTCAGTGATTCTGTTTCTGAATTTTTTTTTTTTTTTTTTTTTGTTTCTGACATGTTGGTGTTGGATTTTTCACTTGTATGTTATAAATTGCACTAGTAAATACAGCTGGAAAAAACAAAAACTGTGCCTGTCTTCATTTCAGGCTGCAAAGCAGCAAAATGTGATTATTTGAAAGGGGGGTGATTCTATTCTATAAACAAAAACTATATATTTAAATCAGCGCAATTAAATATATTTAAATAAAATTAAGGGAAAATTTGTGAAGTGATAGCTGCCAGTACTCAACAAGTGTTTTCACCTCACTCACAACAATATAAATATAAAATTAGTACAGCGCAATCATCTTTTTCAAAATAGTGATCTATCCAAGAGGCAGGAGCCGACATCTGATTCTCACCCACGTCCATTCTCGGATTGACGACTGCGAGCCGGAGGATCGTACTTCATGCTGTATACAGCTGGCATGGCTCATAGTGCTGCTCAATGGGAGTGAGCTTATTTTTATTGCAAGGTATAATACATTTGTTTTTACAGAGAGCACTAGATATTTTGCTTTTTGTTTTATAAGGCTGATTATCATGCAAGCACCTGAATAAAGGAAGAGTGGGATCCTGATATATCCAGGGACATCCATCCACACTGAGCTCGATCATCCCCAAGGGGGAGCAGCGTACTTTGACTCCCTGGTAAAACAGGTGTCAAAGCTGGAGGTGAGCAGCTAGTGAATACCGGTGATGGATTTTTTTGGAGCACCTGTTGTTTTGATTACTACACACAGAGGTGGCAGGATTGATTGAATGTTACTGGAGAATTTTATTGTCTTTTGGACTTCTTTTGATGGCAATCTATTTTCTGATAGACACACTGCATATACAGGCAGTTTCATAAATATTGGGACATCGACACAATTCTAATCTTTTTGGCTCTATACACCACCACAATGGATTTTAAATGAAACAAAGATGTGCTTTAACTGCAGACTTTCAGCTTTAATTTGAGGGTAAATACATCCAAATCAGGTGAATGGTGTAGGAATTACAACAGTTTGTATATGTGTCTCCCACTTTTTAAAGTGGAGTTCCACCCTAAAATACAACTTTTCGCCATCTTGTTCCTCTCTGTCCCTGTAAAACAATTGGATAATCGAACATTTTTTTTTCTTTACTTACCTTGTTTTAGAAGAAAATATACTCACCTTACTTCCTGTTCCTCTCTCTTCGGCCGTGGCCCGCGCCGTCACTTCCTGCTTGCATTGATTCCTGGGAGCTGAGCGTCATCGCTCCCAGGAATCAATGCGCCTGCACCGGCCCCGCTCCTCAGTTCCAGTGCAGGCACGTCATTCACTGCTAAACAGCTTCTGGGCATGCCCATAAGCTGTGCAGGAATGACACGCCTGCACCGGACATGACGAGCGGGCCGGTGCAGGGCATTCTGGGACGAAGAGGACACAGCAGAGGACGCCGAAGAGGACGCGCTGGCTTCAGCTGCCCACACCTGAGATGGCAGCGCTGGACAAGACATTTTCAAGGTAAGTATTTCTTCTTACAGGTAAGTGCGACCTGGGACAGTTCAGAGGCTATCCATTGTGGAATGCACTAGCCCTGACTGTCCCGGGGGTATTTTTTATTAAAAAAAAACTTTCCGAGGGTGGAACTCCGCTTTAAGGGACCAAAAGTAATGGGACAGATTAACAATCATAAATCAAACTTTCACTTTTTAATACTTGGTTGCAAATCCTTTGCAGTCAATTGCAGCCTGAAGTCTGGAACACATAGACATCACCAGATGCTGGGTTTCATCCTTGGTGATGCTCTGCCAGGCCTCTACTGCAATTTTCTTCAGTTCCTGCTTGTTCTTGGGACATTTTCCCTTCAGTTTTGTCTTCGGCAAGTGAAATGCATGCTCAATCTGATTCAGGTCAGGTGATTGACTTGGCCATTGCATAAGATTCCACTTCTTTCCCTTAAAAAACTCTTTGGTTGCTTTCGCAGTATGCTTCGGGTCATTGTCCATCTGCACTGTGAAGCGCCATCCAATGAGTTCTGAAGCATTTGGCTGAATATGAGCAGATAATATTGCCCGAAACACTTCAGAATTCATCCTGCTGCTTTTGTCAGCAGTCACATCATCAATAAATACAAGAGAACCAGTTCCATTGGCAGCTATACATGCCCACACCATGACACTACAACCACCATGCTTCACTGATGAGGTGGTAAGCTTTGGATCATGAACAGTTCCTTTCCTTCTCCATACTCTTCTCTTCCCATCACTCTGGTACAGGTTGATCTTGGTCTCATCTGTCCATAGGATGTTGTTCCAGAACTGTGAAGGCTTTTTTAGATGTTGTTTGGCAAACTCTAATCTAGCCTTCCTGTTTTTTGAGGCTCACCAATGATTTACATCTTGTGGTGAACCCTCTGTATTCAATCTGGTGAAGTCTTCTCTTGATTGTTGACTTTGACACACATACACCTACCTCCTGGAGAGTGTTCTTGATCTGGCCAACTATTGTGAAGGGTGTTTTCTTCACCAGGGAAAGAATTCTTTGGTCATCCACCACAGTTGTTTTCCGTGGTCTTCCGGGTCTTTTGGTGTGGCTGAGCTCACCGGTGCGTTCTTTCTTTTTAAGAATGTTCCAAACAGTTGATTCTGCCACACCTGATGTTTTTGCCATCTCTCTGATGGGTTTATTTTGTTTTTTCAGCCTAATGATGGCTTGAATGACAGCAACAGATTCCAAATGCAAATAGCACACTTGAAATTAAATCTGGACCTTTTATCTGCTCCTTGTAAATGGGATAATGAGGGAATAACACACACCTGGCCATGGAACAGCTGAGCAGCCAATTGTCCCATTACTTTTGGTTCCTTAAAAGGTGGGAGGCACACATACAAACTGTTGTAATTCCTACACCTTTCACCTGATTTGGATGTAAATACCCTCAAATTAAAGCTGAAAGTCTGTAGTTAAAGCACATCTTGTTTGTTTCATTTCAAATCCATTGTGGTGGTGTATAGAGCCAAAAAGATTAGAATTGTGTCGATGTCCCAATATTTATGGACCTGACTGTATGAAAATTAGTTTTTTGTTATTCAACTTGGGGTGTGTTGTGATTTAGCTACATTTTGACACAGTTAATATATGTTTATACATATGCTTCCACATGTGTAGCGAATTTTGTGCACATAGATCACTATTTTGAATAAGATGATTGCACTGTACTAATTTTATATTTCGATTATTTTCTATACTCACTGTACATGTAGGTAGGGTGCCGAGTGGTGCGGAGTCAATAATTCACACAGGGAGGTGCAATAAACTTTTTTAGAAGAAAGGCAGCAACAGTTTTTCAACAACCCGGGAAAGCCTCCCGTCGGGCACACTCACGTTTCAGTAGTATGACAGGAGTAGGTTCCAGCTGGAATGACAGCATCTGTTCAGAGGGGACTAAATGCAACCTAGCCATCTGGTCTCCAATCAGAAGAATGTCCAGAAGAGATGAGGCTCTTCTCTTTCCCTCCTCGTTAGGAAACTTTTTCTAGCACTAACACTCCCTCACAGACGGTGTACCTGTCCCTACTCAGGGTACATGTCTCTACTCTATCCACTCACCAAAAGTTAGCCAAAATAGGCTCTGCCTTACCCAAGATGGCTGCTTGAGTCACATGGAGCGGCAAAATCCAATAGGATAGCTTCCCCAGTGACCTAGGAAAGCATAGATGAACCTTGTTTCTCCTGACTTCCTCTCCAGCAACAATTACACTACAGCCGAGCACCACCTGCAGTGGAGAAAGTAGACTGCACCTGCCCACACATATTATACATTCCCTGGCTCAGTCAGTAATAGGAAATGCTTGGCATACCAAAAAAAGGTGGTGTAGAAAAAATAAGAAAAATACATAACAATTCTTGATATACAAATATAAAACAAAAACCAACGTAGTCCCTCTCATCAAACCCACTGCCCCCACTTTCGTGCAATACTCCCTTTAGTATGAGGAGAAGGCCGGAGGTAATTTTATATGCAGTTTCGGGTACTATGTTTAAATAAAAGTTTTGGTGCCTGGAGTTCAGCTTTAAAGTGTTACTAAACTGATTACCCTACATTCACTATATCTGATCTCCCACAGTACACAGAACATGGAAATGTAATTATTTTAGTAAATATAAACTGCTAAATACCTTTTCTCATCAGCAGTATATAGCAGTCTTGTGACTTCGATCAGTGTCCAGCCGAGCACTGGTTAAAGCTTGTAGGAGGAGTTTTCATTCTCCCCTGATTTGTCCTATGAGACTGCAGGACCCCTGACCCTCTATATGGACAGTGCTGATTGGTCCTGTGCTAATCACATGCACCCTCCCAAGAAAAAAAAATAAATCTCTAGAAATACACACCAAACTGAGCATGTGCAGCTTGCCAGCAATGCTCTCATAGGCGTGCGCACGGGGTGTGCCGGGTGTGCCTGGGCACACCCTAATCACCCTGTGTCTGTTAGTGTTGGGCCGGCTTCTCCATCTCTGCCACTGAGGGTAGTGAGATACTTGGTTGAGAGGCGGCTGTGCTGTTGGCTCCAGCAGATAGTGAGGCTTGTCAGAGCCGCTCAGTGTGTGTGTGACACTGTTAGGTAATGTTAATGCTTGCAGGGAGAAAGACGAGCTGTCAAAACTCAGGGGTGATGTCGGGGGTGGGCGGGACCGAACAGCTATCAAACACCAGCCAATAGGATGGGGTCTGGGCGGCCGCTTCGTTTATGTGGCTCCGCCCTTTTCTTAAGCAGCCCAATCATTGGCTGGTGTTTGACAGCTGCTTGATCCCGCCCACCCCCGACATCACCGCTTTTTTTTACAGCTGGGCTTTCTCCCTGAAAGCAGCTACATTACATGACAGTGTCATACACACAGTGGGGTACCAATGTGGGGTGTCAGCCGGCGTTCTCTGAGATCCCACATCGCAGGGTGAAGGCAGCTGCAGTGGCAGCTCCTTCAGTCCGTGCTGCTAGCGGGGGGCGGAGCCGGGATGGGAAGAAGGGGGCGGAGCCTCGCGGGGAGGGGCGGAGCCTCGGCGGGAAGAAGGGGGCGGAGCTTCGGCGGGAAGAAGGTGAGTGCGTTCCCATTGCTCAAGTGTGTGTGCTGGATAGGAGGGGGGTGGGGAAGCTGCATATAGAGGGATTCATCTTTCCCTATTCTTTCTGCAGCTGCTGAATAACTGATTCTCCTCCTCTCCCTCCTGCAGGAAGAATAGGGAAAGATCAATTCATCTATATGCAGCTGCCCCATCCCCCTCCTATACAACTTCTTTTGCTAGCCCCCCGGTGCTCGTAATCCCCCCCCCAAAGGCACTAGACCCCCCTGTTCTTTAGCACCCCCCATGCTCTTCAGCCCCCCACAGTGCTTTTCATCTCCCTCCCCCCAAGTGCTCCCTGTCCCCCCCAGTGCTCTCCACCCCCTGGTTTTCCCTGCCGCCCCCCAAGTGCTCTCCACCCCCCTGGTTTTCCCTGCCCGCCCCCCAAGTGCTCTCCACCCCCTGCGCCTTCCATCCCCTCCTACAATGCTTTCCAAATCCCCTCTTTATTCTCTCCAGCCCCCCCCCCCCCCCACCGTGCCCTTCAGCTCCTCCAGTGCTCTCTGCTTGCCCTGTGCTCTCCGGCCCCCCTAGTGCTCTTCTATCTTCTATCATGTCCTCAGTCTCTGACCATCTCCTGTATCACATCTGCAGTCTCTGACCATCTCCTGTACCATGTCTACAGTCTCTGACCATCTCCTGTATCATGTCTGCAGTCTCTGACCATCTCCTGTATCATGTCTGCAGTCTCTGACCATCTCCTGTATCATGTCTACAGTCTCTGACCATCTCCTGTACCATGTCCTCAGTCTCTGACCATCTCCTGTATCATGTCCTCAGTCTCTGACCATCTCCTGTATCATGTCCTCAGTCTCTAACCATCTCCTGTATCATGTCCTCAGTCTCTGACCATCTCCTGTATCATGTCTGCAGTCTCTGACCATCTCCTGTATCACATCTGCAGTCTCTGACCATCTCCTGTACCATGTCTACAGTCTCTGACCATCTCCTGTATCACGTCTGCAGTCTCTGACCATCTCCTGTATCATGTCTGCAGTCTCTGACCATCTCCTGTATCACATCTGCAGTCTCTGACCATCTCCTGTACCATGTCTACAGTCTCTGACCATCTCCTGTATCACATCTGCAGTCTCTGACCATCTCCTGTACCATGTCTACAGTCTCTGACCATCTCCTGTATCACGTCTGCAGTCTCTGACCATCTCCTGTACCATGTCTACAGTCTCTGACCATCTCCTGTATCACATCTGCAGTCTCTGACCATCTCCTGTACCATGTCTGCAGTCTCTGACCATCTCCTGTACCATGTCTACAGTCTCTGACCATCTCCTGTACCATGTCTACAGTCTCTGACCATCTCCTGTATCATGTCTGCAGTCTCTGACCATCTCCTGTATCATGTCCTCAGTCTCTGACCATCTCCTGTATCATGTCTACAGTCTCTGACCATCTCCTGTATCACATCTGCAGTCTCTGACCATCTCCTGTACCATGTCCTCAGTCTCTGACCATCTCCTGTATCATGTCCTCAGTCTCTGACCATCTCCTGTATCATGTCCTCAGTCTCTGACCATCTCCTGTATCATGTCCTCAGTCTCTGACCATCTCCTGTATCATGTCCTCAGTCTCTGACCATCTCCTGTATCATGTCTGCAGTCTCTGACCATCTCCTGTATCATGTCTACAGTCTCTGACCATCTCCTGTATCACATCTGCAGTCTCTGACCATCTCCTGTACCATGTCTACAGTCTCTGACCATCTCCTGTATCACGTCTGCAGTCTCTGACCATCTCCTGTATCATGTCTACAGTCTCTGACCATCTCATGTATCACGTCTGCAGTCTCTGACCATCTCCTGTACCATGTCTACAGTCTCTGACCATCTCATGTATCATGTTTGCAGTCTCTGACCATCTCCTGTATCACGTCTGCAGTCTCTGACCATCTCCTTTATCATGTCTGTAGTCTCTGACCATCTCCTGTATCACGTCTGCAGTCTCTGACCATCTACTGTATCATGTCTGCAGTCTCTGACCATCTACTGTATCCTGTCTGCAGTCTCTGACCATCTCCTTTATCATGTCTGTAGTCTCTGACCATCTCCTGTAAACACATTGCTAATAATATTAGCTATCTATTTATGCTGAAGGTAGGACTGTGCAGGGGAGGCAGAGAGTGCAAAAGGGGGAACTGTGATTAGAGAGACAGGGGGCAGACTGCAAGGGGCACTGTGATTGGGGGGGGGGGGGGGGCTGTGAATTTTGTGCAATAAATATTCCTGAAAACATTACAAATTTTTGTGGGTGCTTACATTTTAAAGTTGGGGGGGGGGGGGGGTGCCAGATATAGGATCCGCCCCGGGTGCCAAATTCTCTAGGTACGCCACTGCACACACACTGAGCAGCTCTTGCAAGTCTCACTGTCTGCTGAATGTGAAACTCCCCCTCTCCCCTGTTAGTGTCCATAAGTGGTGTCCAGTAGTGCCACCTATCAGTGCCCAGTAGTGCCACCTATCAGTGCCCACCAGTGCCACCTATCAGTGCCCACCAGTGCCACTTCATCAGTGCCCATCAGTGTCACCTAATAGTGCCTATCAGTGCCCAGCAGTGCCGCCTCATCAGTGCCACCTATCAGTGCCCACCAGTGCCGCCTCATCAGTGCCCATCAGACACATCTAACAGTGCCTATCAGTGCTTCCTATCAGTGCCACCAATCAGTGCCCACCAATGCCGCCTATCAGTGATGCCTATTAGTGCCCATCAGTGCTGCCAATAAGTGCTGCCTATCAGTGCCACCTATCAGTACACATCAGTGCAGCCTCATCAGTGCCAGTCAGTGCTGAGAACAAGCGCCTATTAGTGCTGCCTATCAGTCCATATCAGTGCCTCACATGTAATTTCACCTGTAATACACATCAAAAGGAAAATAAGGCATACATCTTTTTCAAAACTTAGCAGTGATGGTGGAACCCCTCTACAGATATTTGCCATACAATTTAACTTAAGTGCAAAAACCTTTTAGTGTCCCAATACTTTTGACAAGTGTTTATGTGTGTGTGTATATATATATATATATATATATATATATATATATATATAGTGTATGTGTGTGTATATATATATATATATATATATATATATATATATATACACACGCATGTGTGTTTGAGCTTTGGGGTGCACACCCTAATGCAATAGGCTGCGCACGCCTATGAATGCTCTGCTCTATCAGCAGATAGATTGGGGACTGTGAAAGAAGGGAAGGGTCAGAGAAGACAGGATCAAACAGCCTTTTTACACAATGCAGAGGATTAACCCCTCAGGTTCCACAGTGAGTATAACAAGCATGCTTTACTGCATATACAGACTGATTTTACTGTTGTGGGTTTAGGAACTTTAAGACTTTGTGCGGCTTCTGTTTTTATGCAAGGTGAGTAGAATGTTCAGTTGTGCGTTATTGATTTAATGAATATATAAATAAACTGATTAGTTTATTTTTAAGTTTATCCGCACAGAGTTCAGCTTTAGATTTGGTTGTTAGCTTACTGAACCCACTATGTCACACCAATCTAACACAGTAGAATGCCGTGCCAGGGAAAGCCTGGGGGTGGTGAAGTGGTAAGCCACACGCTGCTGTATAATTCTCCAGGGAGGTCTAGAGACCTGCACAGCGGGTACACATAGCCTCTGGAGACAGCCCTATAGAAGTATCTAAGGATCTATTGCACAGATGTTTCCAGCAGAAGAAACATTTCAGACACAATGTCACATTCAGGTAAATATCTATTTGGGTTGGGCTAGGCGAGATACTTTAGCTCACAGGGATTAGGCATACCTGATAGATGTACTTTATCTGAGTACATACTGTATCCCTTTATAGCTTTTAAGGAGCTAGTGCATTGTTTTCTATGAGCCCATGCACACAGATGTGTAAAGATGAGTAAACTTGTGGTGCATGCAGAAGCATAAAAAAAAAGACAATATAACAGCCTGGGCTGTAGTGTATGCTGTAAGCATGGAAACGTGTTTCAGTTTAATACAGTATGTGCACAGCCCTTTATTGGAGTACAAGAGCTGTCTGTGTCCTAGCAAAAGAAGGACACTAGGTGAACAAAGCTGCCTGCGTTCTAGCAATGGGGAATGACCGGTGACTTCTTGGAGAATCCACCAGAGTCCTGGAAACAGAGAATAATAGGCAGCAATACCCACCTGCATAAGTAGTGCCAACCGACCGTCAGTATTTTTTCTGGTAGCCAGTAAAATAATGGGCTATTTTCTACTGCCAGTAAATGCCAGTGAAAGGAAAAGGTTTCCAGTAAAAAATATGGCTGTGAAGCTTGGCTCAGAACTGCGCATGCGCAATTCCAACTCAGAGCCACACAAAACTATTCAAGTGCCTGCTTTAGTGTGTTCAGATGGCGCTGGCGTGGAGCAGGTCTGGTGGAGGTGGTGCCTGAGCGTGTTGTGTGATGTCATGGTGCAAGGGAGCCGAGCGGTGCTTGCCCATTCTAATTTCTTGCCCTCCTGAGTCCTGTCCCAAAGCTAATTACTATGTGGCACCCTACAGGCATGACTGCAGCCACTAATAGCAAGGAGTGCGGATGCAGACTGTCAAGATGGCGCCAAGGGTCCAAGGGAGGACAGAGAAGTGGACGCCGGAGGTCCTAGTGAGGACAGTGAAAATGGAGGCCAGGGGCACGAGGAAAGAGGTGCCAGGGGCCGGGTGGTGCACGCTATGTGGAAGAATGTTGGCTGTGCATTTGACAGCGGGACATTTATTCTGTATAGTTTCTGCACGCATACTGTGGGGATCGTAGTTGGCCATGCTGAGACGGGCAGTGGGGCTAGTCCTGGAGCCAGTATGGAAGATGAAAATTGCACGTGTGTGGCAAGGAAGAGGAGTATCGACCATGCAGTCGGTAGCGGGATGCTGCTCTTGCCGAGCAAGAAGGGACGGCTGGCTTTAGTCGGGAAAAGCGCAGTGGAGGCCCTAGTGCATTTGAGGTGGGCGGATGTATATCTAGCAAGTGATATACTTCGCTTTGCAGCTACTTCCCAAGTGTTTGCAACGCAGCAGCATGGCAGGGGAAGAGTTACAGTACCGCGCAGAAAAGCATGCCACGAACAGGGCTGTCCAGAGGGAGGAGTAACCATCCAGTATGGCGAATGGGTGGAGACCGCGGGAACATCTAGCCAATCAGGAATGGACCAGAGGATCCTATTAATATCCCCTCCTCTGGGCGTGGCCGTGCAGGAGACACGTGTAGGAGAAGGAGGCATGTCGTTCACCAGAGGAGCGAAGAGTGTTCCCGCTATGGCTACCACCATGGCCGAAAACCCTGCAGAGCAGAGCCGAGAGCAGATCTACCCACCGGATCCCCTGCTAGTTTGGGATACTGGTATCTGGATGGTGCCGGACGGCGGACTCATATTTTGCACCGGAGGAGGTAGGGAGTTCCTTGGAGTGGTATGTCCTCTGTGTGCCACTGTAACTCTGAGGGTGCAGGCGTGGGTCCAATGTGGGCAGTGTGGTGATTTGCTGCTCAGGGCAGAGAAGAGCGAGGGCCGTCCCAAGAAGCTTACCGTTATGTGGGAGACAGGCCTCACTCAGGAGGTGACGGGGAACAAGTCAAAGTTGCGGAGCAGGGAGAGGCATCTTCAGGCTGATGATGCAAATGGATGCCCTGCATGTAGATGGTGGGCTTACAGTCTGCGGGAAAGGAGTTCAGCCGCAGAGCTCCATGGGGAGAGGATCCATGTCCATCCAAACAGTAGGGACCCGGCCAGAAGTATCGTCGGTCAGGGCCCTAAAGGAATCCGCCCCTATCAGTATTCTCCAGCCTGTCCAGACAGAAGTTGCCCAGGTGTCCTCTTCCGACGCCAGTAGTGAGGGTGAGAAGTGTCCTGTCAGAGTGGATTCCCCGTCCTTCTACTTGAAACATGGGGGAAAGATAACTGCGCTAACTAATCAATACAAGCAGCAACTTAAATTGTGACAAACAATTAAACAAATAAGGAAAAGGTAAGTTGCGCTAATGAATGAAAATGACAGATATAAACAAAAATTAAGAATGGATGTCAAATCATAAATGAATGTCCACATAAACTGTCTAAAATAGAATGTCCAAATGTCAGGAGTTATTCAGAAATCCGGAATTGTCGAATGGCAATTGAACCACCAGATATGTAGTCTCCTTACCAGATAAAGGAAGGAAAATCGCTCTAAAAGCACCAGATGGAATGTGTCCAGCAGTCTCTAGTTCAACGAACTTATATGGTTCCTCAGGGTAGTGTGTCAAATACATGTGAAGAAAAAATAAACTTCCATAGCATAATACTGTTTGATTGTATTATACCCAAACTGTGAACCACCACCAACTGGCTACATGGCTCCTTGGAAGAAGGTATGGATGACTGGGGATCCATGGAAGAGACCGAGTGGGAATGGGGATCAGAGACTGGAAGCAGCTCCCCAGGTCCCGAAGTTGTTGTGCCTATGTCACAAGGGTCCCAGATCTCACCCCACCGGGGAACATTGCTAGGGCCAGAGACCAAAACACGGCCTATGAGGAGATGATCCAAAGAGTGCACACCCCATTTTCTCCACCAGGGAGAGGTAACCGGGAAAATCCTTCCAAGGTTATCAAGGATGCAGCAGTGGATGCAAAAGAAGGTGGCATTAGAGTATGGCTATGGCTACCCCTATGCTCCCAGGGAAGTCATGCTCCTAGTGGTTCAGAGACTGGTGGTGCGATTAACTTATTTGGGACTATCTTTTTGTCCCAAAGCCGTACCGGGACTCTCTGGAGGAAGGGCTAAAGGAGAAGTTTGCTAAAGTCAAAGCTCAGTGGTACTTCGGACGCTCTATTTACATAGGTAGAGTGGAAGTCCGTCGCCCAGACAGGTCAAGACATGCTTGGTCCATCCGGGTCAGAAATGAACAAGGGGAGTATGTCCAAATGCCCCACCTGGAGTATTACATCTGAGTTTTTTTGAGTTCTTTGAAAACAAGGAGTTGAGGAGCAGAGGATAAAGACAATTTTTTTTGTGTGGCCAGCTGGCTACCACAACTAACCATGGAAACTTTTGAGATGATATGATACTGAATCCAAGTTGAAAAGTATTGGGAGCTCAACCAGACCCCTTGGGCCATCGGGCCAGGGTCCCTTTTGCAAAGTCAAGTGTTGTGATGTCGGGCCAGGGTCCCTTTTGCAAAGTCAAGTGTTGTGATGTCATGCCTTTGGGACCATCGGGTCCAGGGCTTTTTGGAAAGTTATTTGTGTGCTGGGTCTTTTGGGCCATCGGGCCGGGGCCTTCTGTGGATTACAAATGGCTGTGTGGGACTTCATCCACAGTCTGTACAGATGAAGATGTTGGTACAAGTCGCAAAGTTCATGAGTGCTCAAGAACTTTGTAGTGGGGTGCCCTCTGGACCCCTGTGACTTTTCCCTGATTCAGCAGGACTGTAGGTCATGAGAGACTTTGACCTGCCCTGTTTCCTCATAGAAATGCTCAAAGGGACAGCAGAGGGCGCTGTGTTTCACTTCAACAAAGAGGCCTGATATGGGTCTGCCATCGTTACCGGTTACCTCTCCAGCCCATGTGAGTTGCGGCCCTGGGTGTGAGAACTGACACATTGACAACTCTGGCATCTTTGTTTTGTTGTTTTTATTGTATTTGAAGGGGATGGGAGAAGGGAATGAGTGGGATACTCCTTTCGGCTCAACTGAGTACAACTTGGGACTTTTTCCTGAAAATGTCTGTTAACGCTGTCTTGACGCCAGCCGACGGTAGCCAACGCTCACTGATGCTTAAAACACACTGTAACCTGGATGAAGTGCTGAATCCTCGACTTTAAGTGCAGAAGACCCAGTACTGTGAATTATTGAACTACTGACACTGCTGCACTGCAAAGTCACTGACTACTCCTTCCCAGCCTTGCACTGGCTTGAGGTAGCTTGACGTGAATTCCTGTATGGCTACAACTCTCAACTGGCACTCCGTACAATTCAGGGCCCAAACTGTCGGCGCCCTGAATTGTATGCACTTTTAGCTCTTTGGGGTCCACTGACTATGCACCCCCTCTGTAACTTCAGGGTCCTCAACCTAGGTACCCCCTTTACAGCTAACTGACACTGGATCCCAGAACCTCCTCCGGAGCGGCCTCCTCTAACACTTCAGGCAGACCCCCAGGGGAAATCCTCAGTACTCACGACCTGTGTAGGCTTTCCTGGGACTGGACCCCTCTCACTCTCCGCTGGTTCAGGGCACACCGGATCCCCTCAGCTCAACTCAGCACTCTCTGGATTCTCAGGCGACACCCTGAGATATCCGCTTCCTCAGACAGGAGAAGAGACAGCTGTACTCTCCCTCCTGGGACTCTGCTTCCCGCCAAAGACCACGAGTCCTGCGCCCCCTTCAGACTCATACCCCTCTCCAGAATCCTCTGCGGCAGAATCTGCCTTCTGGGGTAGATACAAGTCCGAATGTATCTCTGATTGGGTTTCCTCCACTGCCCTATCAGAAGCCTCTAATAGAGCCAGTGGGGAAACTCCCCTCTCAGGAGACACACTGGAAACCATGACAACCTACCTAGCAAAAGAAACCTGGCCCTGCTGTTAGGCACTATGCATTTACCTAGGACCAACCTGTAGGGTGCTACACCTGCATCCTAGAAATGAAAGAGTACTAGGCTTCTACTCTGAGAAGCCACCTGCATCCTAGCAACAGAGGATGCTGGGCATTATTAGCAACCTGCATCTTAGCAACAAAAGAATAATAGGTGGCTCCCTTGGAAAACCTTCTGCATCTTAGCAATAGGGAATGCTAGCTGGCAATAGCTGCCTGAGACATAGCAATGGAAGAGTGTTAGGCTGCTTCCTTGAGAAGTCGCCTGCATCCTAGCAACACAGGACACTAGGCAGCAATAGCCACCTGCATCCTAGCAATGGAAGAGTACTGGGCTGCTACTTTGAGAAGCTGCCTACATCCTAGCAACAGAGGACGCTAGGCAGCAATAGCCACCTGCATCCTAGCAACAGAAGAATGATAGGTGGCTTCCTTGTAAATCCACCTGCATCTTAGCAACAGGCAATGCTAGGTGGCAATAGACGCCTGTGACATAGCAATGGAAGAGTGTTAAGGGACTCCTTTGAGAAGTCCCCTGCATCCTAGCAACACAGTACACTAGGCAGCAATAGCCACCTGCATCCTGGCAACAGAAGGATAATAGGTGGTTTGCTTGAAAAGCCACCTACATCCTAGTGGCAGAGTATGCTAGGCAGGAATGGCTGCCTGCATCCTAGTTATAGTCTAGGCAGCAATAGCCACCCACATCTTAGCAACAGAAGGATAAGAGGTGGCTTCCTTGAGAAGCTATCTAGTGCCCTACAACAGAGAATGCTAGGCAGCAAAAGGCATGTCTTTCTTGAGAAGCCACTTGCATCCCAGCAACAGTGCCATTTATGCTGCAACGCTTTAAGCATGTAAACTTTGCTCAAATGTTACATGCACACAGAACACTCTTTATACAGGATCTTGCTGCCAGCTTCTTTGTGCCAAGATTGTACTAGCTGCTGTATTTTTATACAGTCATGTGCATGTACCTAGAGCTGCATGATTATTCGTGAAAACATTGCAATCACGATTCAACCCTCCTCACGATCTTAATCCGGTATTTCCATGATTCAGTGCAGAGCCATTCTCCTCTCACAGCTGACAGATGTCAAAGAATAAAAAACATAAACTTTTCGGCTGTTTTTTTTTTTTTTTTTTTTTAACAACATTGCTAAGCACTAAGAGATAAGAGAAAAATTGTATAATTTTGGTCTTTTAGATCAAAGGGATGAACTTCAGTCTGTAAGTGAGGTCAGTTTAACCACCTAAAGACTAATGCCCCGTACACACGTGCAGATTATCTGAAGACTTTTGTCTTCAGATTTACCTTTTCTATGTAGTGCAAGGGCCTGCCGGATTGCATACAAATTGAAAGTGTTTAGGTTTGACCTCATATTATATGGTTTTGGTAAATCTACAGACAAAAGTCTTCAGATAATCTGCACGTGTGTACGGGGCATAAGCCTTTTTCTGACATGTGTTGCTCACTCACAAGTTAAAATCAGTATTTTTTGCTAAAAAATTACTTAGAACCCTAAAACAATTTATATATTATTTTAGCAGAGACCCTAGAGAATGAAATGGAGGTCATTGCAATATTTTATGTCACACTGTATTTGCGCAGCGGTCTTTCAAACACAATTTTTTTGGGGAAAGGGTACACTTGAATGAATAAAAAAAAAAAAAAAACTAGACAGTAAATTTAGCCCAATTTTTTTGTATAATCTGAAAGGTGATGTTATGCCGAGAATCGTGATCTTTATTTTAAGCAAAAGAATTGTGATTCTTATTTTATCCAGAATTGTGCAGCTCTAGCATGTGCTCTCTCTCTCTCTTTTTTTTAGCTTTAACTTTGCTTTAGGATAAAATAAATGGTCTTTCTCACTTTTGTACAGTAGCTATATTACCTGCATAGCCCTGACAGTACCTGTCCTATAAGAGCATATATTTTACACACTGCTTTATACCCTAAAGATCACATCCAGTAGAGGTCCCCTTCACTTACTATATGCCATGCACGATGTTAATCCAGAGTGACTGCTAGACTGACTAAATTATGCTCACTGCTGGGCAGCTCTGTCTGCTGCAGGTGATCCTGAGCCAATCTTCAGGGGTGTGAGTGATTCCATCATTCCAGCTGTCACTTGACATTATCATAGAACCCATCCAGGGAATACATACAGTCTCTAGGGCCCAGCCAAAATGTATGTTCTGTGATCATTTCCTGGTTGGTGTACATCGAGTAGAATTCACAGTGTTATATGTTCCTAAAGCTCTATATATCTTTAGGACTCCCATTATGAGACCTCTGCACTGGTGTTCCCAAGTCGGCCAGTGTCCTTTGATTCGCCAGCATCCTCCAAAAAGGGAAACATCAATTTTGGACTAGATACCTACCATGGTGGCCATACACGCTTTAATAAATAATCAATATCTCTAAAATCGATTTCTTCTGATAGTAGTATTTGTTCTGTAATCACCAATCAAGATGGAATTACATAATTATGCACCTACATTTCCTGTCATATTTCAAAAGAAAAACAGTACAAAATTGTTGGTGGGACTTTTAACATTGAATTTAGAATGTTTTTTTCTTTTTTCACCTAGTTTTCACAGAACCTGATGAAGTGGGTTTAATGACCCATTAAACACGTTGTGTACTCAACAGGACCCCACCATTCGATCAGCATGCAAGATATCATGATCATTTACATTTTTGCTAGTAATTGATAAAATATTCTGAAGAGTGAGGGGAAACTAGGGCAGATTGTGAAGCAATAACTGTATGTGTTGTAGATGTCATGTCTTTTGGATATTGTATATTATACTACCATCAGCTTCAAGGAGGCTTGCATACAGTGTGCATCTAAACTCCCAGCAGTGTTAATTTGGTTGACTAAATGAAAACTATTTTAGTCTACTAAAATACGACTAAAACTAAAATGGCATTTTGGTGAAAAGACTAAAATACGACTAAAACTAAAATGGCATTTTGGTCAAAAGACTATGACTAATACCTATTCAAAATTTGATGTAAAAATTAACACTGCACTACCACATAGGAATAAGTAGGGGGCATCTACTGAGCTGCTGAAAGAAAACAAATTAGGAAACAATTATCACAATGGCTAAATCTGTGTCTGTAGTGCATGTTCAAACCCTAATAACAAATAATAACATGTTATTCGATTTTTACTCCTGGGGTATATAAGGAGTTTGGCAACTAGAGAAATGTTTAAATAATGCATCACAATTTAACTAAACCTATCAGATTTTAGTTGACTAAAGTATACTGGAGATTTTGGTCGACTAAAACAGTGGTTCCCAACTCCGGTCCTCGGGACCCACCAACAGGCCAGAATTTAAGTATTACCTTGGGGAGATGCAGACTACAATACTGCAATCACTGAACAGCAAATGAGATCACCTGTGATGTTATTTAGTTATCTTACAAACCTGGCCTGTTGGTGGGTCCCGAGGACCGGAGTTGGGAACCACTGGACTAAAATATGACTAAAACTAAAACCATTCAAATGACTAAAATGTGAATAAAACTTAAAGGGTTGAGAAGAGCTCTGTACTGGGGAAGGTTGAGGGAGAGCTTGGTACTGTGAGAAGTTGAGGGAGAGTCCGGTACTGGGGGAGGTTGAGGGAGAGCCCGGTACTGGGGGAGGTTGAGGGAGAGCCCGGTACTGGGGGAGGTTGAGGGAGAGCCGGTACTGGGGGAGGTTGAGGGAGAGCCTGGTACTGGGGGAGGTTGAGGGAGAGCCGGTACTGGGGGAGGTTGAGGGAGAGCCCGGTAATGGGGGAGGTTGAGGGAGAGCCTGGTACTGGGGGGGGTTGAGGGAGAGCCGGTACTGGGGGAGGTTGAGGGAGAGCTGTTAGATATAACCTTTTGGGGCTAAACAAAGTACAGGCAGACAGTCTGTTGTTTCACTGAACGCTGCTTTTCTTTCGGAGCAGGAACTATTCTTTTTATTACTCTTTTGAGGCATAGACAAAACATGAACTCACAAATGTTACACTGCCATCTAGTGGTCATACAATGTAATAGGCACACAGCAATGACATACAGTGGTTGTTGCTAATTAAATACAAACCTTGTATGCTAACACCCCCACTCAACAACTACTATCTATGTCAATCCCATTTCTGATCTAAGATCCACAAATCTGGTTCTAGCTAGTGGCTTTGTCAAAGCATCAGCAATCATTTTTTCCGACTCACAATACACAAGTACAATCACTTTCTGATCAACTAAGTCATGAATGTAATGATGTCTGACATCGATGTGCTTGGTTCTTCCATTCATTTTCTCACTTGTTGCAAGCTTAATGCAAGCCTGATTATCCTCAAATAAGACGATAGGTTCTGATGTTGCTTCTCCAAGATCCTTGAGTAATTGCTGTAACCACACAACTTCTTGACTGGCATAAGCTGCAGATATGTATTCAGCTTCTGTAGAGGACAATGCCACTGACATCTGTTTCTTGCTGGACCATGATATAGGACTGTCTCCCAATTTTAATAAGTAACCACTTGTGGATTTGCGTGTGCTGTGATCACCTGCCCAATCGGAGTCCACATATCCCACGAGGTTTAAACCACCACTTGATGATAGTTTCAAATTTAAGTCTTTTGTCTGTTTCAGATATCTCATAACTCTTTTGATCGCATTCCAGTCTCTTTGACGTGGTTTATCAACTCGCCTGCAAAGAAGAGACATGCTGGCTGCAATGTCTGGACGTGTAGTGGTTGCAATGTAGAGAAGTGCCCCCACTGCTTGTCTGCATTGTTCATTGGATGTGAGAAGATCATCTTCTCCTTCTAACTTTGGATAGACTGTATCCATAGGTGTGCTTGCTCCTTTCGCCTCTGTCATGTTGAATTGCTGAAGAATAGATTCAATTTTTGCACTCTGATTCAACAGGAAACTTCCATCTTTCTCACGCTGGATGTCAATTCCAAGATAATATGTCACTTCACCTAGGTCTTTAGTTTCAAAGTGCTTGTTGAGTACTCCTGTTAACTTTGCAATTTCATTGTCGTTTTTGTGAGCAATGATCAGGTCATCTACATAAATTAGCAGATACATCCACTCAGTGTCTACTTGTTTAGCATATAGGCATGGATCAGCTTTGCTTCTTGTAAATCCTTCATTTAGTAGAACTTGATTAATCTTCAGGTTCCATGCTCGAGCTGATTGTTTAAGGCCATAAAGAGATTTATTCAACTTGCAGACAAGATGCTCTTGTCCCTTTTTCAAATATCCTTCTGGCTGTGACATGTAAATTTCTTCTTCAATATCACCATTAAGAAAAGCTGTCTTAATATCGTGATGTTTCACAATCATTGTACGCATGGCAGCCACTGTCATTAGTGTTCTGAAAGTACTTTGTTTAGCAACTGGAGCAAAAGTAGCATCATAGTCCTCACCGAACTTCTGTGAGTAACCTTTAGCAACCAGCCTTGCCTTGTACCGACAGACTTTCCCTTCAGAGTTACATTTGGTTTTAAAAACCCATTTACATCCTATGGCATGTTTACCTTGAGGTAGCTCTGAAAGTGTCCATGTCTGGAGATTTTTGAGTGATGTCATTTCTTCATCAGCGGCTTTATACCATACTTGTTTCTCATGCATTGGCAGTTTCTGCATCTCTTTCCATGAACCTGGTTCAGTTTGAACAGCTCTGCGAGCTATGTAAGATAAACGTTCAGCTGGAACACCTTTATTGATTCTGGTTGATTTTCTGACTGAAGGTATTTCTATTTCAGTTTCAGGTTTTGATTCTTCTGCAGTTATTTCTATTTCTGTATCACTTTCCTTATTTTCTTGAGTGACTGATGTTGATTCTTTCACAGTTTGAAAAGTTTGAGTCTGTTGTTCAAACTTTGAGCATACAGAACTATCATCAATAATCACACTTCTGCTGACTGTTACTTTGTTTGTGTCTTGATGTAAAATCCTGTATCCTTTTTGAGATTCACTGTACCCCACAAGCACACCTTCTTTTGCACATGCATCCCATTTTGTACGTTTTTCTTTTGGAATGTGTACATAGGCTTTACTTCCAAAAATTCTGATGGGTCTTAAATCTGGTTTCCTTTTGTTCCACAGTTCATATGGAGTTTTTGTTGTTGCTTTTCCCGGCAAACAATTTTGAAGATAACATGCAGTTGTGATAGCTTCTCCCCAGTATGTAGTTGGCATATCAGCATCAAATAGCATGCTCCTCCCACTTTCACACTGTGCGGTTCATTCTCTCTGCAACTCCATTTTGCTCTGGGTTATATGGAACTGTTGTCTGGAACATAATTCCATGCTTCCTGAGAATGGCTTGTGTTTTACCACTTGTATATTCTGAGCCATTATTTGTTCGTAGTACTCTGGGCATTCCGCCAAAAATATTATTTACTTGAGCGAGATACTCTTCTAATTTCTCTGGCACTTCATCTTTATTGTGAAGTAGAAATACTGTGGTATACCTGGAGTAATCATCAATGAAGGTCAGGAAGTATTTTTTCTTTCCTGGAGTCATAGTTTTCATTGGATCACAAAGATCTGAATGTATTAAGTCCAGAGGTTTTTGGGATTTGCTGTTGGTCTGCTTGGGAAAAGGTGTCCTTGCCATTTTTCCTTTAATACAGCTGGTACAAATCATTATGTGATCACATGGATTAATCTTAATACCACTTGCATAGTTATTCTCAACTATTTTCTTTATTGTATCAGAATTTATGTGCCCCAATCGTCTGTGCCAAGTGTGGATGCAGTTTGAATGTTTATCCTCTTTGGCTATTTTAACCATTTCACTGCAGTTCAGCTGATACAGTTCATCTATGATTTTAGCCTTTGCAAGCAAGCAATCCCCTTTTGTTATGATACAACTGTCACCCTGAAATGTGACTACATTGCCTTGGTTAGTGAGTTTCTTTACTGACAAAAGGTTGCTTTCAAGATCTGGCACATACAGAACATTCCTCATATGGATCTTTTTAGTGATATCTGGAGAGATAGGACAGTATAGAAAGCCATCTCCTATTCCCACTGATTTCATAAATTGTCCATTAGCTGTAGTTATCCCTTCTGTTTTGCTTTCATCAAGCTGAGTGAAGAAACTTCGGTCATTTGTCATGTGACTTGTAGCACCTGAGTCCACACACCATGCTTGCACAGAGGTGACACCATTTTTGGATCCAAATGCATACTCCTTTGTTTCTCTGACATTCTTAGCTTGTTGCAGTGCACTTTGTTTTTGCATTCTAGCTTTCCAGATTCTACAATCTGCTTTTAGGTGTCCTGGTTTCTTGCACACAAAGCATTCCCGCTTTTCTAGCTGCACGTTACTGTGTTTATTTTTGAATTTTGTCATTAAAGCTGTCTCTGAACACACACTCACATTACTCATGCTTTCAGTTTTGCGCTTGTATTCATCCACAAGCTTGCCTTTAACATATTCCAGTGTCAGATCATCATCTGGACGTGCATCTAGTGCTGTGACAAGCGTCTCATAACTTTCAGGAAGTCCACTTAATAACAGCGCTGCAACATGGAAATCTTTTATCTCTTCTCCAATCCCTCTCAGTCTCTCCACCATCTCTAAGGTCTGTCTTATATAGTTCTGCATGTCCTGGTCTTTCTGTAGCTTAGTTTGATAGAGCTTTCTGATTAAATACAGTTTATTGCTGAGATTAACTCTTTCATGTGCTTTCTGTAACTCTTCCCACATGTCTTTAGCAGTCTGACAGTTACATATATGTATGATTTGATCATCATCTATGCACAGGGAGATTGTGCTCTGTGCTTTCTGATCTCTGTCTAACCTCTCCTCTGTGGGCTGTGCAGGTCTTGATTCATTTATACATTTCCACGTACCTTCTCTTATAAGCAGCATTTTCATCTTGAATTTCCAAGATTGGTAGTTCTGATTTGTCAGATTTGCAATGGAGAACTTTGCTGAGGGGATGGCAGCAGCCATTTCTGCTGTTTGTCTTTCTGTTGCTGTCTCCTGTACTCACTTGCTTTAGCTCACTGTATCTGGCTATATCCAGGGGTAATCTGTATTATATCCTGGGCTTCTGTAACATGTCCTGGGCCCATAACCTGTTAGATATAACCTTTTGGGGCTAAACAAAGTACAGGCAGACAGTCTGTTGTTTCACTGAACGCTGCTTTTCTTTCGGAACAGGAACTATTCTTTTTATTACTCTTTTGAGGCATAGACAAAACATGAACTCACAAATGTAACACTGCCATCTAGTGGTCATACAATGTAATAGGCACACAGCAATGACATACAGTGGTTGTTGCTGATTAAATAAAAACCTTGTATGCTAACAAGAGCTCAGTACTGGGGAAGGTTGAGGGAGAGCCCAGTACTGGGGGAGGTTGGAGGAGAGCTCAGTAGTGGTGGAGGTTGAGGGACAGCATGGGACTGGCAGAGGTTGAAGGAGAGCTCAGTACTGGGTGAGGATACGGGGGGAAGGGGGGGGGGGGCTCTGTACTAGATATATAATTAGGACTAAAACTAAAAAACTAAAATATCATTTTAGTCAAAAGAATTTGACCAAAACTGAATCGAAATTTGACATCAAAATCCACACTGCCATCTAGCAAACACCCTTTTAATAGGGTCTCCATGCCTGGGGGGGTGGGAAAGATTGTCTATCCCCCAGGGGGAAGGTTGGGGAAGAGCTCTGTATTGGGGGAGAGCTCTGTACTAGGGTAGGTTGGGAAAGAGCTTTGTACTGGGGGAGCTTGGGGAAGAGCACTGTACTGGGGGAGCTTTGAGGGAGAGCTCTGTACTGGGAGAGGTTGGAGGAGAGCTCTGTACTGGGGAAGGTTGAGGAAGAGCCTCAAAACCCTGTGCAAATGAGATCGCACAACCTACTAGATAGACAAAGTTGTAACAACAATTGCATACATCACAGAATAACCTGTGTTACATGAGACGGCCCGGGAGAGGGATAGTAGCCGTCTCCAAAGGTCGTCTGTACAGTGTAGGTAATCAGATGTTGAGTTAAATCCCAGTTGCCCTACATGTTTTGCTTAGCATGCCAAGCTTCTTCTGGAGCACCTGATATAAGCAAACATCTGAGAAAAAGATTTCAGGTTATGGAACTTAGTAGTAAGCTGAGCCGGATAGGCTATGAGAAGTAACGAGGGGGTCGGTACACTGTGGTTGGAGCAATTACATACGTCCTAATGGAATTACTGCCGCCTTGTAAATGGCATCAATAGCATATATAGATAATACAAGGGCCAGAAGGGGGAAGGGCAAACTGCCTTCCAGTCCAAACACAGCAGGACGAGGTGGGTACACCTCGTGTGCCTGGGACCCTGATGGGTATAGACAATAGGTACGCTCCAGGTCCTAGGACCACCTGTACACCCCCCCGGATGGGGATACCGCCATGATGGCGGTAGATGGCGGTATCCCCATCCGGGGGGGTGTACAGGTGGTCCTAGGACCTGGAGCGTACCTATTGTCTATACCCATCAGGGTCCCAGGCACACGAGGTGTACCCACCTCGTCCTGCTGTGTTTGGACTGGAAGGCAGTTTGCCCTTCCCCCTTCTGGCCCTTGTATTATCTATATATGCTATTGATGCCATTTACAAGGAAGCAGTAATTCCATTAGGACATATGTAATTGCTCCAACCACAGTGTACCGACCCCCTCGTTACTTCTTATAGCCTATCCGGCTCAGCTTACTACTAAGTTCCATAACCTGAAATCTTTTTCTCAGATGTTTGCTTATATCACATGCTCCAGAAGAAGCTTGGCATGCTAAGTGAAACATGTAGGGCAACTGGGATTTAACTCAACATCTGATTACCTACACTGTACAGACGACCTTTGGAGACGGCTACTATCCCTCTCCCGGGCCCTCTCATGTAACACAGGTTATTCTGTGATGTATGCAATTGTTGTTACAACTTTGTCTATCTAGTAGGTTGTGCGATCTCATTTGCACAGGGTTTTGAGGCTTTACCACCGATTCCTACTGTATGCTATATATATGTGATTTTCTGTATATTTTTGGTATGTTTTCCTTTTTGTTTCTAAATATATTTCTTTGTGATCTTTTTCAATAAAATATATATCTTTTTAATACCGGTGCCTATAAAGTCCCCACTTCTTTTTCTTCTGTTTTCCAATTCCAGTATCAAGGATGTGGCACCTTTAATTATTTCTGTGAGCCTAGGTATCCTGCGACCTAAGTTCCCACATAAAAACTCTCGGAAGGTTGAGGAAGAGCCCGGTACTGGGGGAGGGCGAGGAAGAGCCTGGTACTGGGTGAGGTTGAGGGAGAGCTTGGTACTGGGAGAGGTTAAGGGAGAGCTTGGTACTGGGAGAGGTTCAAGAAGAGCTCATTACTGGGGGAGGTTGGGGAAGGGGAGGGCTCTGTACTAAGTAGTGTTTTGTTGTACACTTTCCTATGTTAACCACTCATGAGCTTTGTGCACTGTGCAATTCTCAGTTCTGAGCCTTACACTCTTTGCACTACACACTCCTGAGCCATGTGTTCTTTATATTACATACTCCTAAACCCAGCACTGTGATTATAAAGTATTCTAAGCCTTGTGTCACAAGTTAGTCTGCAGTTTTTGCTTGTATACTCTTACCTCCTTGCTGCAGTGTTTCAACCTTGATTCCTTTCACATGTGTGGTTTGTCTGTGCTCACCTAAGGGTGTCATCTGCTATTCTGTGGGCTTTTATTTCCTGTCCCTTCCATCACTTCCTGCCCCGACTTCTAGTTGGTTTGTCTATATAAGACATGCTCAGCGTAACCCTCATTGCCTGAGCAACTTCACAGTTCTCTGAGCTCCAGTTTGCATACCCCTTGGCTACCATGTCTGATTAACCATGTACCACCCTGGCTTCTTTTACTGTCTGTGTTCGCTACCTGCCCTGACCTCGACTTGTCTCCTGGATATCCTTTTGTCTGCTGCTTGTACTCAGCACACGTCAGCGGTCTCTGCATCCTCAGCTGGGCCTACCTGGGGGCCGTGACCTGGTTCCAGCTTGCTGCAAGTCAATCCCCACAATCAGGGGCTCTGGTGAAGAATCAGGTTGGGGTTTAGACTCTGCGCCCTGGGGAATCCTGAGCTGGTGCTTTACAAGGGCTCACTACCACAGACTCCTGACACCCTGCACTCCTGTGCCTTTTACTCAATATCTTTTGGTTTTACATTTCATACTTCTAACTACATCATTCTGTACACGGGGCTGTATATGACATACTCCTGACCCATGTGCTCTTAAAGTGGTATTAAACCCAAAACCAACAACGTAATATATTGTAGATTACCAATCATTAGATGTGTTGGCAGCATCAGTTTTTTTTTCTTAAGATTTTTTCTCTCTGTTTTCACCTGGGGATCTCGCTAAGAAACACCTCTTTTATTAGAGTGCCCCAACTCTGGATGAATGAGCACAGGAGCACCCTTTGACAGCAGTATTGTAAGTCTAGGGGGATGGGAGTGTTAGATGTACTAGCCGATTTAACACAGTAACAAATTGAAGCCAAACTTCAGCTAATACTTTATAAGCAGTAACCTTGTTCCTTGGAGACCTTGTTCTTTTGAAAAACAACAGAATTACTGGCTGGATCCCCAAATGAAAATAGAAGAAAGCCTAAAGAAAATGAATGCAGCCATCAATCTAAGAACTGGTAAGCTGCAATATAAACAAATGTTTGCTTTGGGGTTTAATACTGCTTTAATACTATACTTTACATTCTAGCCAAAGCATTTATTGTCTCAACAGTTGCTGGTTGCTAAGAAATATAGTGCTACCCCAGCAGGAGCCGCTAGTAATTTTTCGGTCCTCTGCTCCTTCTAGCCCTAGGCTAGGCTTCACCCTCGCTGATACCACCAGAATACCTTGTCTGGGAATTTAATTGCACACACTGCCCTTTAAAAAGATAACCAGACTGTATTGGCAGACTAATGTTACAAAAAACACAGGGCAGATTGGTACATCAACATCAATGCATATGAACATAACAGTAACTGATACAGTGTACTCAACAGAGGAACCTCTATAGTCAAACCCAGCTTATACTGCAGTATTTCGAGCAAATAGCTATCTGCATGAGAGGTGACCAAAAAGAATTAAGAAGAGGTGTTGCAGATTAAGCCACTTGAGGGCTCTCAGACGAAGGGGCTAGGCTTAGGCCTTATATTTTTAAACTCATTAACAGCAACCCTGTTCTGCCTTCAGGGATGATGTGACACGAGTGAGTCTCTATGATGAACTTCTGCCGGCTATGTTGGGGCCCTTTAAAACTGATATCATACAGAATGGTGAAGGTAACTCAAAGGATATTAGTGAGCAGCAGTCTAGTGTGGAGTCAGGCTCAGTTGGGATGTAGATTCCCCATTGAAGCACTGTAGAAGATGGGGCAAACTCAAAGGGCAGTTTGAGGGGGGGGGGGTTATAAGAACGAGCTATAAAGGCAGACGAAAACAAGGCAAAGTCAGCTTTCTTGGACACTAATGGCCTCATGCTTTTTTGTTTGGCTTTAATGGCTGCAGCTTACTGATGGATGCAGCAGCAGGTGTGAAAGATCTTTTGTGGCAAAGCGTTACTGGAGAAAGATGACTCTTTAGCAATTCTAGAATGAAGAAAAGGTTTTCAAGTGGTTGTAGCTGTAAAGGGGGCCAGAGACCCTTTCACCGGATTGTGGCACTCCTCCGAAAGGCAGCAAGTGATTTGTATGGTAGGGAACCCCCTTAAACAGCGATACAGCAGATGACAACTGGTATGATAGTGGCATGATAGTGGCCTGGGGTGTGATTCTGGATGCAGATGTCTGTTTGGATTAGCCTTTCTGGTTGGCATTCTTCCCCCAACTGTCCGTCTCCTTCCCAGGCTTTTTCTTTTATATGGTTCCCTCCTGCTCCCAGGTACTTATGGGCCTTGTAGTCGCTGCCCACTAATGTCTGTAGTTAGAATCCTTCTTCAAGACTACATCTCCCAGACTACTCTACTTTTAATTTTGGATAGAGCAAGGGAGGGTTATAACCACTGTCAGATTTTTTTTTTTTTTTTTTTTTGCCATTTTAGTCCCTTTGCTGAGATATATCATCACTTTCTGTCCATAGCCAAACAGAAAGGGAGCAGAAATCCCTGCAAATTAAGGGAAATCCTTGGGGACCCCCAGGCCACCAGAACCAGTGTCCCCATTGGAAGATTTCCCCTCTATTACTTTTTTGGGGACAACCCAAAGTTTGTGATTTTCTTTTATTTTCAAAATGATAATGGTAAACAGGACTAATAGAGAGGCTGAATCTCCTCAACGGGGGGCACAGACAACAATAAAAACTGACAAGCGTTCTAATTCCTCTCCACTCTATCCTGATTAAAAAAAAAAAAAAGTTTTGCCTTTAGCTGTACTTTAACCATGCCCCTTTTTACAATCACTGTTAACTTAATTTGGCCACACCTACCTTTCACCTCTTTTATAAGCTTCCTATCCCATATATTTATTAGGTAGAACAACCAATAGAGGGAGCCCTTAGTGACTAGAGCTGCTGTTGAGCTGTAAGCCACACAGGCAATGCATAGTTTTTAGAGGGTCAGCAGACTAGCAGACTTGAACTTTAAGAAGAAGCAGTAACACAGAACCAGTGATTCTGACTCCCCCCCCACCACACATGTATAATCAAAAAGTATGCAGAGAAATAAAAAAAAAAAATTGCTAAGATTATTTAGGTCAAGTTGATTCCATATAAAAAAGGTCAATTTCTTAGTACGGTAATCAACAGGGACCAGTTATAATGAATCTTTAATTGCTTGGGTTATAGTAAACTGAAATAAATAAAAAGAATCTTCAGTCTTTCCTGACATAATCAGGGTGACAGTAATATGGTCCACAGACCCACAAAATATCATAAGATTCTTTCAGATACATCTTCCCAAATTAGACATTGAGAGTCCATTCACGTTCTAAAGTTAATTAATTTTATTTAGTAAGTCAATTCAAAAAGCAAAACTCATCACAGACTGTGGAAAATTTAGCATTTCATTTGGAAATCAAGGTCCCAGAGTCTGGAGGAAGAGTGGAGTGGCACAGAATCCAAGTTGCATGAGGTCCATTGCAGGGGCAGACTGGCAGCTTTCGGCCCAGGGGACAGGTACAAGCCAGAGGCCCATGGTGCAGCGACTCGGCCCCCCTCCCACTTTCCCTCACCCCCCTCCCACTCTCCCAATCCTCCTCCTGACCCCTATTCCAAGCTGAAGCCCTGCTCCAGAGACTCTCTACTTACCTGCTGAATCTGGGTTCCTGACCTGGCCAGCAGGGGGCGGTTGGGGGGAGCTGGGACCGCTCAGTTGGGGTTGGTAAGGGCAGAAGAGTCTCCAGTGGGGCATGGAATTGGCCTCTGCTCAGAAATAGTTTACACCATCCATACTGGGAGGGGGGGGGGGCGAGGTCTGCTCTTTGTCCTTGTCTTCAAACCACACTCAGTAGGTCAGCTGCAGGGACTTTTTACTTATCTTCTCCAGGAATACTTTAGCAAGTCTGTGGCAGACGCAATGCAGCCTTTTTACGGGGCATCAGAGCAGCCCAGGGGACAATTGCCCCCCTGCCCCATGGCCCAGTCCTCCCCTGGTCCATTGTGAAGTTTCCACAATCATCTGCTGGTGTTGGTCCACTGTGTTTTTTCAAATCCAAATTCTAGAGCACTTCTTGCTTCCCTCTGCTGACCAGCTTTATGGAAATGTGATTTTATTTTCCAGCAGGACATGGCACCTGCCCACACGGCCAAAAGTACCATCTGGGAGGCCAACAATCAAACACCACCATCAATTGGATTTATTAACCCATGAGTGTATCCTGAAGGAGATTTTCTACGGCCATCTGCACTCCCTTTACCTCATTCTCCATTGTAGGAACTCCAGAGGGAAATCATATTAAGAAGAGCCCTATGAGGGAACCCCAGCGGGACAGCACCACTACAGGAGATCTTACTGGTGCCTGACCCCAAGGGGTCATCTGGTAAGTAAGCCGTGCATACGGTTGAGGTGAAAGGATCTGCACATCCCCACCAAATTCCTCACCGAGTGAAGGTTGTTCCACGGTATCTGTTCACCACCCTGATTCAGCACAAAGAGCACTTTCTAGTGAACTGAATAATTTTTTTGCGTTTTAAACTATTTATTTATATATTTTTTATTTGTTCAGATTTAGCACAAACAGCACTTTCAGCACATTGGACTTTCTAAATATCACTACTGGCAATATTTTTATAATCACTTTGGACTTCTTTATTCTCACTTTTGAATTTTTGTTGTCTAATTATTTATTGTATAATTTTTATTGATTGAGATTTTATTAATTGGAGATTTATGTATTTAGTATGAATTCATTATGGTATTGATAGGAGAAGCATAGAGTCATATCTAAAACTTTTGCACAAAATTTGCATTTATATTCATTTATTTATTTATATTTATATTTACTCATTCACATAATTTATCGAGCGCGGTCCCTACCATATCTGCTATCTCCCAACTTTATTGTTGTCTGGACAAGCAGCTCATATAAATATACTGTTGTTTGATTTTTCATAGTGGTATCACATAATTAGGTTCACATAGAGCCACACATATATTTATTTTTGTCATGTGGACACTAATCACTTCTATATAATTAATTTGGATCAATATTTAACCTGTGCGCATCCGCTATAAGTGTCTATTACACTTATATTACATTTATCCAAAAGTACCAATACCTAGTTTATTGATCATGGTATCACTGTGCTTGATTGGCCAGCAAACTAGGCCTGACTTAAACCCCATATCTGTGGGGTATTGTCAAGAGTAAGATGAGACACCAGACCCAACAATGCAGATGAGCTGAAGGCCGCTATCAAAGCAACCTGGGCTTCCATAACACCTCAGCAGTGCTACGGGCTAATTGCCTCCATGCCACGCTGCATTAATGCAGTAATTCATGCAAAAGGAGCCCCGACCAAGTATTGAGTGCATACTATACTGTACATGGGCATACTTTTCAGTAAGCCAACATTTCTATATGAAAAATCATTTTTTTTATTTGGTCTTATGTAATGTTCTGATTTTCTGAGATACTGATTTTTGGGTTTTCAATAGCTGTAAGCCATAATCATCAAAATTAAAAGTATGAAATGCTTTAAATATATCAATCTGTGTGTACCACATCTATATAAAATATGAGTTTCACTTTTTGAATTGAATTTCTGAAATAAATTTACTTTTTGATGATATTCTAATTTTTTGAGATGCACCTGTTGGTGTGTTTTGTTACACCGTAATGTGCGTTGTGCTAAGGCAACCCATTCATCCCACTGTGCTTACGCGCTAACGCGAACGCATATGTTACTCCCTCAGGCTAATGTAAACGGTGATTGCACTACACATGTGAGGTATTGTCGAGAACATCAGAGCGAGATCAATAATTCTAGCACCAGAGCTCCTGTGCAACTCTAAACTGGCAACCTGTAAAGACATTTAAAGCCTCGCTTATGGAGAATTTTAACCGCTTAAGGATCAGGCCTATTTTAACACTTGTTTACAAGTTAAAATCAGTATTTTTTGCTAGAAAATTTACTTAAAATCTCCAAACATTATATATTTTTTTTAGCAGAGACCCTGGCCTAGAGAATAAAATGGAGACTGTTGAAATACTTTACGTCACACCGTATTTGCACAGCGGTCTTACAAACGCAGTTTTTTAAAAAAAAAATACATGTTTTTTAATTAAAAAAATAAGAAAATAGTAAAGTTAGCCCAATTCTTCTCTATAATGTAAAAGATGATGTTACGTCGAATAAATAGATACCTAATATGTTATGCTTCAAAACTGCTCACACTCGTGGAATGGCGGCAAACATTGGTACTTAAAATCTCTATAGGTGACACTTTAAAAGTTTCTACAGGTTACCAGTGTATTAGGGTTTCCAGGCATTTGGCCTGATGTGGGTCTGCCATTGTTACCGGTTACCTCTCCAGCCCATGTGAGCTGTGGCCCTGGGTGTGAGGACTGAGACACTGACAACTCCGGCATCTTTGTTTGGTTGTTTTATTGTATTGTAAGGGGATGGGAGAAGGGAATGAGTGGGATACTCCTTTGGCTCGACTATGTACAATTCTGTGACTTCTATTGCAAAAATGCCCGTTAGCGCTGTCTTGATGCCAGCCGCCGCAAGCCAACGCTTACTGACGCTTTGAACACACTGTATCTCTGAAAGCTGTGCTGGAACTCCAACTTAAGTCCAGAAGATCCAGGACTGTAGAACATTGAACTTCTGATGCTACTGGCACCCACAGTCACTGACTACTCCCTCCAGCCTTGCACTGGCTTGAGGTAGCTTGTTGTGAATTCCTGTATGGCTGCAACTCTTAACTGATGCACTACACACTGTGATCTGACTCTTCAGGACCCAAACTGCAGGCGCCCCCTTTAACACTTCAGGATCCCCTGACTAGGGACCCCTCCCCCGCTGTCACTTCAGGGTCCTCAACCTAGGCACCCCCTTTACAGCTAGCTGATACTTGGATCCTAGAACCTTCTCCGGAGTGGTCCCCACTGACATTAGGCAGACCCCCAGGGGCAATCCTCAGTACTCACGACCTGTGCAGGCTTTCCTGGGACTGGACTCCTCTTTCCCTCCGCTGTTTCTCGGCACACCAGATCCCCGCAGCTCAACTCAGCATCCTCTGGATTCTCAGACAGCACCCCGAGACATCCACTTCCTCAAATAGGAGGAGAGACAGCCATGCTCTCCCTCCTGGGACTCTGCTCCCGCCAAAGACGCTGAGCCACGTACTCCCCTCAGACTTATACCCACTCCCAGAATCCTTTGCAGCAGAATCTGCCTTCTGGGGTAGTTACAAGCCTGAATGTGTCCCTGATTTGGTTTCCTCCACTGCCCTATGAGAAGCCTCTCGCAGGGCCAGTGGGGAGACTCCCCTCTCAGCAGACACACCAGGAAGCCAGGGCACCCTAACCAAAAAGCAATCATGGCCCTGCTGTTAGGCAGACAAGGCCCACCATACATTTACCTAGCACCTACCTGTAGGGTGCTACACCAGTTTAGAGTTACAGAGGATGTCTAGGCAGCGATAACTCACATGTGTGGTTTGAACACCGTTTACATAGGTGGGTGCAACTTACATATGCGTTCGCTTCTGCGCGCAAGCTCGGAGGGACAGGGCACTTTATATTTTTTTTTTCTTATTTATTTTACCTTTTATTAATTTTTTTACACTGTCCCTTTAAAAATGTTTTTTTTTTTGATCACTTCTATTCCTATTAAAAGGAATGTAAACATCCCTTATGATAGAAATAAGCAGGACAAGTCCTCTTTAATGTGAGATCTGGGGTCAAAAAGACCTCAAATCTCGCATCTACCCCTAAAAGCAAAGAAAAAAAAAACCCCCCAAAAAAAACCAAAATGTCATTTTTTTTTCAGCAAGAAAAAAAAGAGCCTATTAAGGCAGTTGGGAGGAAGCAACGTATGACGTCTTCCCGGTCTTCCAAGGCCATAGAGTGAAGTGGGGGCCATCTTGCCCTCACTCGACTTCCTGTACAGCACCTGAGAGGACCGGATCCTTTTCCCCACTACCGCCGGCTCCGGTAAGCGGCGAAAACGACCGGGAAGCGACGGGAGGGGCACCTATCCTGCCGCCCAAAAAAAGTGATCCCGCGGCGAATCTGCTTCTGGGACCATTTTTATGTGAAAGAGGACCGCCCGCCCTGTAAGAAAATACTAGGGTTATGGCAGCCATCTGCTGCCATAACACCAGTATTTAACATCAAAGTACCGACGTAAAACTGCAGCAGGCGGTCCGGAAGTGGTTAAAGCGGAGTTCCCGGCCTCGGGGGTCAAATTTAGATAAAAATACCCCCAGGACAGTCAGGGCTAGTACATTCCACATTGGATAGCCTCTGAACTGTCCCAGGTCACACTTACCTGTAAGAAGAAATACTTACCTTGAAAAGTTCTTCTCCAGCGCTGCCATATCAGGTGTGGGCAGCTGAAGCCAGCTCGTCCTCTTCTGCGGCCTCTTCGGTGACGTCGGAGTCTCACAATGCACTGCACCGGCCCCGCTCGCCACTTCCGGTGCAAGCGCGGCATCCCTGCACAGCTTCTGGGCATGCCCCACATATGTAAACTGTGTTCAAACCATACATGTGAGGTATCGCCGCCTAGACATCCTCTGTAACTGTAAACTGGTGTAGCACCCTACAGGTAGGTGCTAGGTAAATGCATGGCATGCCCAGAAGTTGTTTAGCAGGGAATGACGCGCCTGCACCGGAAGTGATGAGCGGGGCCGATGCAGGCGAATTGATTCCTGGAGCGATGACGTTTAGCTCCCAGGAGTCATCGCAAGCCGGAAGTGACAGTGCGGGCCGCGGCCGCCGAGGGAGGAAGTGGAAGGAAGGTGAGTATATTTTCTTCAATATCAAGGTAAGTGACCAAAAAAAAAAAAAAAATTGGGAGCATCCATTTCTTTTTCAGGTGGCCCTTAGCAAGCGGATGGCCCAAAATTGTTTTTTTCGATTTTGAGGCTGGAACTCCGCTTTAAGCACAGTAGTTTGCTGTTATTCCATGGGCAGACATAATTTTAAAGCGTGACATGTTCAGTATCTATTTGCTTAACATCATCTTTCACATTATACAAAAAAATAGGGCTAACTTTAGTATTTTTTTTTTTTTTTTAATTGATGAAAGTGTTTGAAAAACTTCTGCGCAAATACAGTATGACATAAACTATGCAACACCCACCATTTTATTCTATAGGGCCTCTGCTAAAAAAAGAATATATAGTGTTTGGGGGTGCTATTTTCTAGCAAAAAAAGAAAATTTTTTTACATGTAGGAGCGAAGTGTCAGAATTAGATGGCAAGTAGTTAAAAATGATCTCTAGAGCTGTCTGGATCATTTTTTACTGCAAACCAGCTGTTGCAGTAGCCGTGAGCTTTTAACCCTTTGAATACCTGGACATTTATAAATGTACCTTGGTAGACAAGGTGTTAAGAGCTACTGTCACCTTGCCCATCCAAAGCAATGCAAAAGTTTCTCTTGTAAGTACAATGCCCCCACCCATTGACACTTACCTTGGCCTCACTCCTTCCTGATCCATTGGGGCCCTGCTGAGTATGGAGGAGCATGGGACCCCCTTCCAGGATGCAGTGCCCGGTCCAGATCAGATACAGCCTAAGCACTGCCATATGTGGGGGATGAAGGCAAAGTTTACCCTGCGTAAGCTCTGACACAGAGCTTACGCAGAATTTGGGCTGCCACCTCCGATGGAAGATGGTAGTGGTGAGGAAGCTCAGGGTAGGCAGGTTTGTTCTTACAAGACAACCTGTCACTTTACTCTGAATAGGCAAAGTGAAGGAGTCTCTTTACATTGTGCATTAGGGATGCGATATGGAACATCAAAGACTATCATCCCTTTCATGTCTGAAAAGCGTCATATCTAATTTCCATGGATTTGTATAGGCCAGAACAAAACCTGCAATTTCAGGAGCAGAGCAAGCTTACTTCTTACATTTCTATATAGTTTATATAGAACTGCTGGGTAAATCAATTCTAATACTGGCCAATGATCATACACACAGCAATCCGATCATTCAGTCTCAGGTCAGTTGAATTGAATGACTAATTCACTATTATTGACTGCTGGGGCACTGAGTTGAAGGAGTTCCAATCGAACACCGTGTAAAATCTGATCACTTGCTATGAGTGTGCTTGCTGGTTCCTATCTTTCAGTCCATTTCTGTTTGTTTCCCATTATTCATTCAATCTATTAAAACAATTTCAGTCTGATTAAATCTCTAAAATCGATTAAAGTTTGTCCATTAATTGCATTTGTTAATAGTTGTGAAAATGTTAATTAAACCCGCCCTTATGGCCCAAGATATAAAACAATTGGAATAAACAGGTATGGATAAATAGAAAATATAAATAGTGAAAAAAAAATATATATGATGTGAAAATATATATATGTAAATATATAAAAATATAAAATGTGATGCAGCTGCTGTCGCACTAAGTAAAAACTTAGGTAAAATATGCTGTCAAAATTAAAACAGTGCTAGCATAAATACAATTGAACATTAAAATAATAAAATATATAGTGCAAATGAATACTATAACTCATATGAGTGTATATATCAAGTAAAAGAGTCCTTTCATTAAAGTGATCAAATTCCAAAGTGCTCCAGTGCAAAATAACATATAAGGTGCTCCAGGTGATGGTGACCCCTCTCGGTTCCCCACTCACCGCAACAGCAGACAGATATAGCCTGAAATCAATGAGATATTGCACCGGGACTTCTCCTATGGAATGCCACGTGGTATCAGGTGTTCTCTTGGGTAAAGCTGGTCCGAGTCTCCTCCATGGACCCCAAATTAGAAACAAAGGACCGCATATGGTGAAATATGTTTTGAACAATTTATTAATAGACTCCAATTGGAGAAAAAACATACTCACAAGCAAAGATAAAAAACATGCAGTATACAGGTTACAAGTTGTAGTGGACGCCGCTGTTAGCGTGCGTTCCACGGCCGATTCAGGAAGTGCAACCAGAAGTGACGATGCGTCAGAGCCGTACCAGAAGTGCGTCAACACGTTTCGCCCACCTACTGGGCGTTTTCAAAGACTATATCTGTCTGCTGTTGCGGTGAGTGGGGAACCGAGAGGGGTCACCGTCACCTGGAGCACCTTATATGTTATTTTGCACTGGAGCACTTTGGAATTTGATCACTTTAATGAAAGGACGCTTTTACTTGATATATACACTCATATGATTTATAGTATTCATTTGCACTATATATTTTATTATTTTAATGTTCAATTGTATTTATGCTAGCGCTGTTTTAATTTTGACAGCATATTTGTTAATAGTTAGTTGTCTTCAGTCTTTCAGTCACTTTGATCTCAAAACTTTGATAAAAGTGATTGAAATTGCCTAGATAGTGTTACGTGTGTGGCCAGCACTAGGGTCATGTTAAATTAGCAACCTAGTTAAAGAGGAGCTCCAGCCCCCCCACGACAAAATTAAAAGTCAGCTGCTACAAATACTGTAGCTGCTGACTTTTAATATTAGGACACTTACCTGTCCTGGAATCCAGTGATGTCAGCACCCCAGCCGATGTTTCCATTGGCTCTCGGGTGCTGCCGCTGCCATTGCCTGTAAGGGAAACCAGCATTGAAGCCTTGTAACTTCACAGCCGATTCTCTACTGCGTATGTGTGGAGTGCTGCACTTTGTGAATGGCTCGGGGGCGGGGAAGGAGGCAGTGTCATCTTAAGAGCATTAAAGGGCCCCGGACATTGCAATGCACTGGGGTCCTGCCTACACAATCACCCACGAGAATAAAAATGGAAATTATCAATAAGGCTATATGTATTGGTACAGCAGTGCCAGGCTAATGACAGTTTCCAAGTTCAGCGGATGGGTCCGGTGAACACACACATGGACGGGAGTCAGACTCTGACCGTGGAAGTGGACAGGTATTACTGCAGTTGTGGGCTCCCCCTCCCCGGCCCAAATGGCCTGACAGCAGCGCAGGGCCGACAGGCGCTTGCCACCTGCTAAGTTTGGTGGCGGATGCACATGGGAATCGGGACTAATGCTTGGCTGGGGCTGGGTCACTGGGCAGGTGGGGCCCCCCCGGTCAAGTGGGGTCCACGGGCAACTGCCCAGCGTGCCCATTCAGTAAGATGGCCCTGGAAGGAGGAGGGGGGCCAAACTTCCAGGTGATCCCGCTGCTGCAAGATCACCCGGAAGTGGAAGCAGGTACCTGTCAAAACCAGGTACCCGTTCCCCCCTCCCCCCCTTCCCCCCAAAGGGTGCCAAACGGGGCACCGGAGGGGGGGGAGGTGGCGGATAAGCAGATCTTCCCCTTTTCGGCGGAGCTCCCCTTTAAGAGAGAATTGTCCTGATTTGTTAAGACACAAGCACTTATAGTGGGTGTAAACCCTTACATGTACCCAGTGAAGTGACTAGCCTCAGGTGATACACAGAGATTATATAAATCCTCCTACATAATTTGTACCTGTTTATCTGCAGTCTTCTCTTCATCCATTCAAAGTCCAGAATTAATAAAGCTTGTCTGAGCTGTCAGAAAGCGGGAGGTGGAGAACTGAAGTTACACACTGCAGAGCTCAGTGAAGAGAGCTCTGAGAGCTGATTGGAGGGAAGGGATACCCTCCCCCTGATTGGAGGGAAGGGACACCCTCCCCCTTCACACAGCACACAGGAACAGAGCTGAGGCTGTCAATCAGCTGGAGGTCCTTCCTCTGTCACCTTTTTTTTTCTTGGTGTCAGGAAAACTTGCCAGAAGTGACTCATAGCAGAGGAAAAAGACAGCAGACAGAAATTACACTTAGTGCTCTGGATGGAGACAAGTACACACTATAAAGGGATATGCTTTGTTCATGTTTCATGTCTGAGGTTTACAACCACCAAGGAATGCTAAATAGTGTTTACAGCATCCTAAAATTACAAGCATTTACAGTCAGGTCCATAAATATTGGGACACACAATTCTAATCTTTTTGACTCTATACACCACCACAATGGATTTGAAATGAAACAAACAAGATGTGCTTTAACTGCAGCCTTTCAGCTTTAATTTGAGGGTATTTATATCCAAATCAGGTGAACGGTGTAGGAATTACAACAGTTTGTATACGCGCCTCCCACTTTTTAAGGGACCAAAAGTAATGGGACAGATTAAGAATCATAAATCAAACTTTCACTTTTTATACTTGGTTGCAAATCCTTTGCAGTCAATTACAGCCTGAAGTCTAGAATGCATAGACATCACCAGACGCTGGGTTTCATCCCTGGTGATGCTCTGCCAGGCCTCTACTGCAACTGTCTTCAGTTCCTGCTTGTTCTTGGGGTATTTTCCCTTCAGTTTTGTCTTCAGCAAGTGAAATGCATGCTCAATCGGATTCAGGTCAGGTGATTGACTTGGCCATTGCATAACATTCCACTTCTTTCCCTTAAAAATTTCTTTGGTTGCTTTTGCAGTATGCTTTGGGTCATTGTCCATCTGCACTGTGAAGCGCCGTCCAATGAGTTCTGAAGCATTTGGCTGAATATGAGCAGATAATATTGCCCGAAACACTTCAGAATTCATCCTGCTGCTTTTGTCAGCAGTCACATCATCAATAAATACAAGAGAACCAGTTCCATTGGCAGCCATACATGCCCACGTCATGACACTGCCACCACCATGCTTCACTGATGAGGTGGTATGCTTTGGATCATGAGCAGTTCTTTTCCTTCTCCATAATCTTCTCTTTCCATCACTCTGGTACAAGTTGATCTTGGTCTCATCTGTCCATAGGATGTTGTTCCAGAACTGTGAAGGCTTTTTTAGATGTTGTTTGGCAAACTCTAATCTGGCCTTCCTGTTTTTTGAGGCTCACCAATGGTTTACATCTTGTGGTGAACCCTCTGTATTCACTCTGGTAAAGTCTTCTCTTGATTGTTGACTTTAACACACATACACCATCCTCCTGGAGAGTGTTCTTGATCTGGCCAACTGTTGTGAAGGGTGTTTTCTTCACCAGGGAAAGAATTCTTCGGTCATCCACCACAGCTGTTTTCCGTGGTCTTCCGGGTCTGTTGGTGTTGCTGAGCTCACCGGTGCGTTCTTCCTTTTTAAGAATGTTCCAAACAGTTGATTTGGCCACACCTAATACTTTTGCCATGTCTCTGATGGGTTTGTTTTGTGTTTTTTCAGCCTAATTTTGTTTTCTTCACTGATAGTGACAGCTCTTTGGATCTCATATTGAGAGTTGACAGCAACAGATTCCAAATGCAAATGGCACACTTGAAATTAACTCTGGGCCTTTTATCTATTCTTTGTAAATGGGATAATGAGGGAATAACACACACCTGGCCATGGAACAGCTGAGCAGCCAATTGTCCCATTTACTTTTGGTCCCTTAAAGTGGGAGGCACATATACAAACTGTTGTAATTCCTACACCTTTCACCTGATTTGGATGTAAATACCCTCAAAATAAAGCTGAAAGTGTGCAGTTAAAGCACATCTTGTTTGTTTCATTTCAAATCCATTATATAGCCAGAAAGATTAGAATTGTGTCGATGTCCCAATATTTATGGACCTGATTGTAGTTGGACTGCAAGGCAACTTAAAGTGATTGTAAAGTCTTGTTTTTTTTTTTTTTTTAAGATAAGTATAACATGTTTGTTAACTCTATATAGTTAGTTTTGCACAGGCCAGCCCCGATCCTCCTCTTCGTGGGTCCCTCGTTGCTGCTCCTGGCCCATCCCTCCTGTCCAGTGCCCCCACAGCAAGCAGCTTGCTATGGGGGTACCCGAGCCGAGCTGCAGCTCCGTGTGTCCTATCAGACACGAAGCTGTGGTTCTGACCCGCCCCTCTCTATCCTGATTGACTAACTGACTTTGACAGCCCTGGGAGCCAATGGCATGCTGTGTCTCAGCCAATCAGGAGAGAGAGAGAGTCCCGGACGGCTGAGGGACTCGCGACATCGCTGGACAGAGATGGGACTCAGGTAAGTATTAGGGGGTGCTGGGGAGGCTGATACACTCTAAAGTTTCTTTTATTTTATGCATAGAATGCATTAAGATAAAAAACCTACTGACTTTACAACTACTTTAAGCATGCCGTATGCACACTTTGGGTGCCTTAAATGCTACTGTTATCTTAAAGTGGTACTAAATGCAAAATTAAAAAATTTTAACATATCATACAGTCGGTCACTAGCATTGACAAAGCATATTTATTTTGCTGAGTCCCCCAATTACAAAGTTAATCTACCTGTTGATCCTGCTTTCTTTTTTCAACTTCTTTTAACCCCTTCCTGCCAAGCCCTGGCATCCCTTTAACTGGGCTATTATGCCCAGAAGGGCTTCCTGAGCAAGTGACCTCTGCGATTGGCTGTTACCGTGGTCACGTGATTGGGAGCCAATCTCACCAGCTCCTGGTCATTACTAGGGATCAAGAACTATGCTCAGAACTGTGCTGGGAGGACACAACGAGCACACTCTCAGCACAGAAATCTCTGCCGCCCATGGAACCATAAGTGTGCTGTGTGAGTAATAATGCCCACCCTCCTTGCTGCCACACATATGCATTATGTGGACAGCAAGAGGTTAACAAACCAAGTTGTCCAGCAAAAGTGGATGTCAGAGGGCTAAGGTAAACCGTTTACCAATAACAGGGGTGCTTACAATAATCACCTTTTATTCATTTATGCGTAGCACCCTCTTAGGTAGGTGCTAGTGAGAGAGTATAGTTTTTGGCTCTGTCTGTATATCCGAGCAGCAGCAGGCAAATCTCTATTGCTTTCTGCCAACCAGAGAGCAGGATCTGTGAGTTAGGTCTGCTCAGTGTGCTCAGTATGTGATTCATTGGGTCTAGAGAGTGTTTCACACTGGTCCAATAGGGAGGCATGTAGGACAGTAGGAGGAAACCTGACCAATGGGTACATAGGCTTTCATACAGTCCTGGTGATTGTCAGAGACAGGCTGTCTCAGTGCATTCTGGGGATACTGTATAAAAGCTAGAAGCACACGTGCTGCGGGGAATTTGGCTGGTGAGCAGAGTCCCAGAGGGAGGGTGGCAGCTGCCTTCTTCTCTGGCTTCAGGAGGTCGTCCTGAGGGCCAGAGGAACGGAGATGAACCCAGAGATCCAGGAAAGCTGACTGAGGGGGAGACACTGGAGACCCTAGAAAAAAAGTTACATGAGTACAGGGGATTGTGTCAAGGGACCTGACCTGAGGGGGGGCCACCCCGGAGTAGGATAGTCAGAGGATGGGTGTCAGTGGTCAAGAAAGAGGATACTAGGAGAGTGTCCTAAAGAGAGTTTAGTCCATCAAGTCATCTGGAAAGAGACTTAACCCCAAATTCACCTAAGTGGCAGGGTGAATCAACAGCCTGGCTGTATCGGGAATTAGAAGTCCTCCATCTTGTAAATAGGTAATTTGGAGTATCTCGCTATTCCCTTCTCCCATCCCTATTTAAAATAAAAAATCAAAAAACAACTACATACCCCTGGACTGATCATTGACTGAGCCAAGAAGTAAAGTGTTAAATTGTGAATGCCAGTGTTGCTAACGGTAAGCCAGGGGGACCCGAAAGTGTAATATCCAGCAGTCCTCAAGGGGGCAGTGCTACATTTGCAACAGCTTTATCCCAAATAGAAAATAAAAACTGTTTCTGTAACTGCTTAACAAGTTTTGGAGTTGGGCTTTCATTTGTTAGTCAATTATGTAAAGTCCATCTAAATCTACTAGTCCATCTAACACTACCCTCTCCAGACAATGCAGCTGTTGAAGGGTGACTCTATCCCAGATAGCAAGGATAACTTGCCACACATTTGTGGCAGTGTTGATTTGTAAGTCTGTTAACTTGCTGCACATTTTTACTGGCAAGTTGTACACTTGCAGAGCACTTGAAGTTCTAGTGGACACTTTTCCAATTTTGCAATTTTGACTTGCAATTTTGTGTGGCAAGTCTCTAACAAGAGCAAAGTTGCAGTGGTGAGTCTACAGCAAGAGCTCCGCAAGTCTACAGCATGAAAATTCAGCCACAGTGACCCCTGTGGTGGGATGACTATTGCACAACATAACTGAGCCAGAACTTGCAGAATGTTTGCAAAGAAAGTTGATCTGGAGTCATGCAATGCGGACTTCCTGCAATTGTGCAACAAACTCGTGAAGTCTGGCAAGTCTAGCAATAGCTTAGCAAGTCATTTTCAAACTTGTAGCTCAATTGCTTACTACCTGGGATTGCTCCTCTACAGACAGAGGAGACATACTAAAGCCTCGTACACACGCAACGATTGTTGGCTGTGAATTTTTCAGCCAACTTCCGATCGGCCGATTGTCGGCTTGTTAGTATGATGCTTCCGACAACCGACTGCGACTTTTCGGCTGAAAAAAATCTGGTGTGCAGACTATAAAATTTTTGTTGGCCATTAACAGAACGGCCGATTGTTCGTCAGTCAGTACAGATTTCAGCAGACAAAAATCAGATGAGCAAGACTGGGCATGCTCAGAGAAGAAAAAACACACGGAAAGTAAACCAGCACGACATCACTTCTGAAGTTGGTTGTAGTTGGCCGAAAAAATTAGTGTGCACAGAGCACATTTCAACCAACACAACAACACTGGACAAAAGACGGCCGATCGGTCGGCCAACAACCGTTGCGTGTGTACGAGGCTTAAGAAGGGAAGTGTGTTACTGGCTGGATCACAGGTGAAAATAAAGGAAACATAGCCTGAAAAAAGAATACAAATGCATCCACCACCTTTAAAGATTAGCACTCTGCAATATCGTAATTATTTTTTTTTTGGGTTTAATACCGTTTTAATGAACCGGAGTGGTTATAAAACTATGGAGTTATTGTTGCAGCTGGCTCCAATGCTTAAGTGTATTCATCTACGTGTCAATGGGATGCCAAAATCCTCTGCACCTGCATCAGATAAGATGAGTTGCTGCTGAATTTAGCTAGTTTTAAATGCGACTGAGTGGCGGTTCACACTATAGCGGTCAGACAGCACATGTGATTCGCACCTCACTGCTATGCAAATCACATGCGATGCTGAATTCGGATCGCATTGGACAAAAATCGTGCAGGACCCTTTTTTGTCCGCACCAGAATCGGATCGCATGTGTGTTCACACCTATACGATCCAAATTGACAGTTTGCACTGTGATATGCGAACTAATCTGGGGGTGTTGTTAACTTTGTATTGACACTCCTAGCAGTTCGCATATGGCAGTGTGAACTGCCTGCGAGTCGGGTGCGATGCGGGAACCCGCAGTGGATTTGCAGGGTCCCCGCATCGCACCAGTGTGAACCGGTAGAAAAAGTCGGCAAATAAGCTACAAATTGCTGTGTCGGAGAGATCTTTCACTGAGTGCAATTCATTTTTCAAGCAACTAAAATGTTAAGAAGAGAGATTCTGCTAGAGACTGCTGCTAAAACGTTTTTTTTTTTTTTGCCAATTTCCTTACATCGTATATGGTGAAAGCTGGTCCACTAGTATATTCAGGGCTGGGTTTCTGTATAGCCAACATAGACCATGCCCTAGTACAACAGAGCTGCCAGGGGGATCTCAATCACAAACACATCAGTAATACATACTTGTAAATAATGAAATGTTCTAGGCTATCACCCTGCCTGCCAGTACAAGAGGTCCTTGCATAGTTTGTGCATAAAAATACACGCAGAGAAGGGCGCCACCTAAGTGGAGCATTAAAACATTTATTTGACAAAAAAAAAATTGGCAACTCACATGAAGTAAGTTTGTAGAGACCTGTAAGCATAAGAAATCAGGATATCCAGGGAACTGTGTAGCAGAAGCATCCAGTCCAGGGATTGTGCAGCACTGCACACATGAGGTATGTATAGGAAGCTCAGAACAATTCCAGAGGAACCCAATGGATGATGTCAGACATAAGAGGATATCCTGGGGGCATGGATACATGTTTCAAGGTGTTCCTGCCTCTTTGTCAAAGAGGCGTGACAAAGAGGCACTAAAGCCATCCAATGGGTTTCTCTGGAGGTTCTGCCCGACCAGGATGTGCTCTGAGGTACCTATGCCTTCCTGACCAGTGGCAATACTGCATAATCACTGTACTGGATGCATTTGCTACAGTGTTCCCTGGATGTCCTAATTTATTATACTACACATGCCTCCACAAATGCTGTCAGTCTGTTGTTATCATACAATAAATGTTTTAATGCTGCACTTAATAGGCGCCCTCTGATGTGTGTTTTTGTGCATATGTATGGGATATTGTAACTTATACAGTCAATCTTCCCTACTTTTCTATTCATCGGCTCTAGGTATAGAGATTAGTGAGAAAATAAGGTTTGGGCCAAACCTGTGGGAAGCATTCGCGGGGTAGTAGGCCCAATCATCTGTGGCCACATGTGACAAAAGGGTGAGGAGGGTGGTGAATTAATTGACTTAATATGGCCACTCGTTATATTTGATCAATAGCACTGACAATTTGGACAAGATCATCTTTCAGGTCCCGCTGTTCTCTATGGGGGAATCGGATGGGAATGGACCGTCTGTCGGTTCTCCTCCGATCCCATCCGATCCCATCCGCTGGACGGATGGAAAATAGGGTTTCCATCCGTCGAGATTTGACAGACAGGATTGAATCGGATGTCAGCTGACATCCAATGCCCCATAGAGATGCATGGGGTGTCTGTTCAGATCGGCCAAAAAACTGACAGGCGGATCTGAACGGTCTGCCTGTGTGAAAGAGGCTTACGATAGTTGGCCTAATTGTAGCTCTGAATATATTAAGCCACTTCAGCTTTCACACCTGTAAAACCCCTAAGGGGCTACTTAGATCTCTGTGTTTGCATTTCTTGTAGCATTAAGCAGGTGTGTTGTAATGAGTCAGCATGAGTTTCCTTTGTGCGTTGACATGTGTTTCGACATGCATTGATGCTCATTTTCAATGGTTTTTTGAATTTAGAATTTGGAGCAGATAGGATTAACAGCTTATGACCAAAGTTAGTTAATACATGTCAAACTCATCAAAATGCATGTTATATGCATTTTGATGAACTGTGATTGATGTCTGTGAGCCTCCCAATATACTAAAATGCTGATAAAAATATTTTATTTAAAGCGTAACTCCACTTTTGTTGAAAAAAAAACATTCCCCTCTGGGTGATCAATATGCATTGCAAAGATTTGAACAAACCGTGTTGCAGATTCCTACCTTTTGTTATTCTGAAGAAATCACTGTTCCTCTGTGCCCCCGTGCTGAGTGAGTCTAATGGGAGTGCTTTCATAATTATCAACCAGCTGTTGCAGAATCAGGGCTAAAGGAAAGTGGCAAGGTCTGCATCCTTTTGGATGTGATTTCCTATAGGGAGTATCTCACCAAAAATGAAATTTTTGTTGCAGGAGATGCCAGAAATATGACTTGTATCTTAGTGTAGACTTCTGGGAAAATCAGTGAGCCAATCACACAAGCAGGAAATTACACATCTGGGGGGCATTCTGTACACACCTCCAGGTAGCCATATTGCATTGCACTTTACAGAAAATTACAGAGCTGCAGATTAAAAAGGAAAGGTAATTTTTAATAACATTCAATTACAATATGACTTGTGTCGCAATTGTATATGCTACATGTTTTTTTTTTTTTTTTTGCTAGTGGAGTGAAGTTACCCTTGAAAACCCTTTACCTTTTACTTGTAAGGTTGCTTTAACAGGTTCCAGACCGCCCGCCGCACATTTACTGCGGCAGGCTGGCCCTCCTGCGCGAACCAACGTAGCCCTATGTCAGTTGCGCGCTTGGTGCTGGGGGATGAGCACGCGCCGCCAGCAGTGCACTCCCACCAGCGGTGCGCTCCTGCCCCCACTAGGCAGCGGGGATGCAGATGCACAGGGCTGGCGGCCGCGATTACCGCCGGGCACCCGCGATCGCTCCCCGCTGAGAGAGAAGGGCGGTCAGCTCTTGTAAACACAGCAGACCGTCCTTCTCTCTGAAATGATCACAGAGCGCCTGTGATCCTTCTGTATAGGATCACAGGTCTCTATGGTCATTTCACAAGCCCCTCCCCCCACTCCCCTAGGCTCACATTTAACCCTTTGGTCACCCACTAGGTTAACTCCTTCCCTACCAATGTCATTAATACAGTAACAATGCATATTTTAGCACTGATTACTGTAGTAATGTCACTAGTCCCCCCCAAAGTGTCAAAAATGTCAGTTAGGGGTCCGATCTGTCCGCCGCAGTGTCGCAGTCCCGCTAAAAATTGCAGATCGCCGCCATTACTAGTAAAAAATAAATAAAAATGACACTAATCTTTCCCCTAGTTTGTAGATGCAATAACTTTTGTGTAAACCAATCAAAATACGCTTATTGCAATTTTTTTTTTTCAACCAAACATATGTAGCAGAATACAAGTTGGCCTAAAAGGATGAAAACATTTTGATTTTTACATTTTTTCTTTGGGAATGTTATATAGCAGAATGCGAAAAATATTGTTTTTTTTTTTCAGAATTGTCGCTCTTTTTTCGTTTATAGTGCAAAAAATAAAAATTGCACAGGTGATCAAATACCACCAAAAGAAAGCTCTATTTGTGGGGAAAAAAGTGAAGTGAGATTTGGTGATGACACTACCGTGTCACTGACATTAAGGAGCAAATCCCTGCTCCTAACAAAATGACCATCTCCATGCAGATACAGTGTATGGCAAGGCATAATGAGTTAGTATTATGCAATGAGACTATAGGCAACACTGATGACTAATCCTTTGCCTTTTTTGGCATAGCTTCCAGGCTTCAGTTTATTTTTAAAATGTCCAATGTATATCACTTGATTTAACTACCAGGTTCTCCAAGGAACCATAAGTAAAAAAGAGAGACATAAAAATACAGGAGAACATCTGATGGTGTAGTGATTTTTTTTCTCTGATTGGAAGAATAGACTAGGAAAAAGTCATATTCTCTCCTTGACATGTAGACTGTGCCTGTCTCTGTCCTAACCTTTGTCTGAACAGGGTAACATGTGATTCTAGTGGTGGTGTTCCAGAGCCCTTACCCTCTAGGTCAATGATGGGGAACCTTGGCACCCCAGATGTTTTGAAACTACATTTCCAATGATGCTTAACCACTTAAGCCCCAGCCCTATTTCGGACACTTTTTGTTTACAAGTTAAAATCAGTATTTTTTCCTAGAAAACTACTTAGAACCCCCAAACATTAAATATATTTTTTTAGCAAAGACTCTGGAGAATAAAATGTCGGTCATTACAATATTTTTTGTCACGCGGTATTTGCGCAGCGGTCTTTAAAACGCCATTTTTTTGGAAAAATTTAGAAAAATCACATTTCACTGCATTAAAAAATACTTGTATATTGTGAAAGATGATGTAACGCCGAGTAAATAGATACCCAACATGTTACGGTTTAAAATTGCGCACACCCGCAGGATGGCGACAAACTACGGTCAATAGAGATCTCAATAGGCGACACTTTAAATTTTTTTAACGGTTACCAGTTTAGGGTTAGAGTGCAGCTCTTTTTTTTAAATTATTGCTCACGCTCTGGTGATCGCAGCGATACCTCACATGTGTGGTTTGAACAGCGATTTCATTTGCGGCTTGACTTCCGTATAGGTTTTTTTTTTTTGTGCGCGAGCTAACGGTGACAGGGTTGGCTAAAATGTTTTTTTTTTTCCTATTTATTTTATTTTATTTTTTTAACTTTATTACAGGTTTTTAAAAAAAAAAAAAAAAAATCTGATCACTTTTCTTTGCTGTCACAAGCAATGTAAACATCCCTTGTGACAGCAATATGCATTGACAGGTACTCTTTATGGAGGGATCGAGGGTCTAAAAGACCCCAAACCCCTCCACTACACTTTCATGTATGCAAAACGCCGAAAACTGCATTTTTGCATACAGCCGTTTTTTAAATTTGCCGCCTTTTGCAGCACAGTAACCCGGAAGTGACGGAAATGGCTTCGACCGGGTCTCCGATGACGTAACCCGGAGGCGGCATGGGTTACGTCATCGGAGACCCGGTCGAAGCCATTTCCGGCTTTGATGGGGACTCCATCCAGCCGGCGGACGTGCCGACTGGGTGCTCGGGGCTCCCAGTGGGACGGGAGCCCCAAGCAAAGTCACGGAAGGCGGCGGGAGGGGGGGGGGGACATCCCCTCCCGCTCACCAAGGTAACGATCGAGCGGCTCCCGAGCCTCATCGGTCATTACTGACGGAAAGCCGACCGTCGGCTATAAACCACGGTACCGGGATGGTGCTTCTAGCTAGAGGCATCATCCCGGTATACCCCCGCAAAGTTTTCCGACGTAGGGATACGTCACTTTGCGGTAAGTGGTTAACTACACTGCAGAGTGCATGAGCATGATGGGAAATTTCGTTCCAAAACATCTGGGGTGCCAAGGTTTGCCATCACTGCTCTAGGTCATGTTTTACTGGATGAAAAGTACAGATAAGCAAAGCAATTTCAGTGATTTATGCACGATATTATCAATTTCTTGTTACTAAAATTTCACCTACTGTAAGTAGAACTTTCAATATGGGTTTTCTCAGGGTAAATTCAGGGTAGTTTACTTTATTTCATTAGGAGTTCTTTGTACTGGTGTTTTTTTTTACCCCTTACATGTGATTGTAAATCGTGTACTGTTGCTTTTGTAGCCGGGTTTCCCCTTTTACATTGTGCACAAAAAGACTGTATGACCCTTTGTAGGAACTCGGCTCCATCTAGTGGCCAAAATGACACATTGCAGCTGTTCTGTGATTTCCTGTCAGGGAGTTTATTAGACTATATCATCCACAATTCTCTTGGAGTACCAGGGTGCGCTGCCTCACCGCACAGCCTTCTGGGGGAAGCTTTATAAAGGAAGGGAGGAGCCAGACTCACTCTCTTGGGACTGCACTCTGAGCCACGCAGGAAGCCAGCGCTGTGGGCTGATGCTGTATGTTAGGCCAAAACTCCTGGGCCTGAAGTGACTAAGTTGAAGCGTTTCATCTTCAGTAGAAGACCCTTCCCGGAGGTTCCATCGATGCTTTGCAGAGACCGAAATCGTCCACCACCAACACCTAGCGCGGCTGGTGACAGAGACCAGAGACTAAGACAGCAGTGCAGAGTTCCAGGGAAAAAGTCCTGTTGGTGAGAGGGCACCTGCCCAAAACTGACTTTATCTACCAAAGAAGTAACTTTAATCAGAGATAGCCTTAGTATAACAGAAGGCATTAAACCCCGGTGGCCCAGTATACTGCCCCAGGAGATTCATGGGCAAACATCCGTAGCTGTATAAGAGCCGTCCGAGGCCTATCTCTCCCACAGAAGTTTTACCGCCAAACTGCACAGACACCCCGCGGTGACTATTAACTGTTCGCTGCCATTCTCTCTCTTGATCATCCATCCCTAATGTGGAGTACAAAAAAAACGTGCACCACCGTTGCTAGCGAAGATCTTGAGAAGAAAGAAAAGAACTGTGTGAGGGAACTCAGATAGGCCTACCTGTCTGGTACTGTGTCTAGCATTTATTATACATGAATGTGGGAGTATTTTTATCTTTCTAAGTTGGTACACATAATCCCTTAAAGAGCCATATTTCATTGTATCTCACTTGTTTCATTCTGATACATAGTAAATTAAGCTTTAACTTAACGCAATCCTGTGTGTTGTCCCATTGTGTCACAGAGAAGGACTGCAGCTGGAGAAAGGTAACAAGTCATTATTATTTGTTGAAGTGTAATATTCTAAGTTGTGTTCTCCTGTAGCCATTTGGTGTTCCAGTCCTATTCTGGGTCAGTTGTGCCTAGGGAGGGTTCGAGCCAATTCTGTGGGTTGTTAGGCAGGGCGTAGACCCAATAATCTAATCAGCAGCGGGTGGTGCTACACTTTAAATTATGTTCAATATCGGTCTTTTGTTTTTCTGTGAAAAAATGAAAAATTACCAGGCTTTAATTTTGCGCAAGAACAGGTTCAGCATACTTTAAGGGAGACTTTGTAATACTCCAAAGCCATTAAGCAGATCTTCACCCACCTAATAAAGTTCCCTTCACTCCACCCCTCCTCCTATTCTGTACGTGGATAGTGCTTTTTTAATCTTTTTTTTACATTTTTTTTAAGAAAAGTGTTTGGCCCAAGCATGTCACTCACCTAGGCATATGACACGCACAGTGCCTTCTGGGATATGCACTTCACAAATCCCAGAAGGCATAGTGTTTTTTTCATAAATGAGGCGGGGAAGGCCAAGTGGTGTGTCATCAGGAGGTCTGCCCGCTAAACCCAGAAGAGCCGACGGAGGCTCTTTACCATGTGATCAGCCGTGTCCAATCACAGCTGGTCACATAGTAAATAGGAACAGCCGTTGATCGGCTTTCCTTAGTTCGTGCCTGACAGGCACGAGCAAAGGAGCGCCGATCGGCGGCTCCCCTGACAGGGGGGGGGGGGGGTCAGCACTGGTAATCAGATCATTGATTACCAGTGCAGACCCTCGGGGGGGGGGGGATGCCACTAGATCCACCAGGGATGCCCACTATGACCCCAGGGATGCCCACTATGACCCCAGGGATGCCCACTATGGCCACCAGGGATGGCAATCAGGGCTCAGGGAGCCCCCCATTGCCCTCCCCATCAGTGATGCCCACCAGTGTCCTCCCTATCAGTGCTGCCCACAAGTGCCCATCATTGCTATCCTTTAGTGCCGCCTATCAGTGCCCATCAGTGCCCATCAGTGCCGCCCGTCAGTGCCACCCATCAGTGCCCATCAGTGCCCACCAGTGCCGCCTATCAGTGCCCATTAGTGCCCGTCAGTGCCACCTATCAGTGCCCATCAGTGCCACCTATCAGTGTCCATCAATGCCGCCTATCAGTGCCCAGCAGTGCCGCCTATCAGTGCACCAATGCTGCATATCTGTGCTACCTATCAGTGCCGCATATCAGTGCCTATCAGTGCCGCCTATCAGTGCCGCCTATCAGTGCCACCCCATCAGTGCCACCCCATCAGTGCCTCCTCATCAGTGCCTGTCAGTGCAGTCTCATCAGTGCTCATCAGTGCAGGAAAAAACTTATTTATTTACAAAATTGTATAACATAAACAAAAAAACTTTTTTTTTTTTCAAACTTTTCGGTCTTTTTTTATTTGTTTAGCAAAAAGTAAAAATCGCACAGGTGATCAAATACCACCAAAAGAAAGCTCTATTTGTGGGGGGAAAATGACATAAATTTGGTGTAGGTACAGTGTTGCATGACCGCGCAATTGTCATTCAAATTGCAACAGCGCTAAAAGGGGAAAATTGGCCTGGGCAGGAAGGGAGGGAAGTGCCCTGTATTAAAGTGGTTAATCATTAAAGCCCAAATGATGTTTCTATATTTATTACTGTAATGCAGTCAGGCTTCAGAGGCAGTGATAAATATGTGATTTGTGAACTGCACGCTCAAAAACCTGTGAATTTGTGTACTCTGAATTATAATTAATGCTGCTATCTAAATATTAAAATAAATACAATAATTCATACACTACATACATAATAAAGTGTTAGACATCGCTGTGAAAAATAAACAAAATAAATAACAGTATTAATCAAAAAAGTTGTAAATCAATACATGTCTATATATATGAAGGTCTATGTATGTGATAAGATGTGAACATTTTCAACAAAAATCAGAATCCACAAATCTGATGTGATGATACACTGCATGCCTCCACCCTCAATTGGAAAGCAGCTCACCGTAAGAATATGACCTCCGCACACATGGTAAGTCGTTAAGCGCTTGAATGACAACCACCAGCTGGCGGATACTATCCAGATCCTCTTAAAGATGGTAACCAGGACAGTCTCTTATCTCTATAAGCAGGACTCCACTTATCAAGTGTTTATTTTTCACAGCATCGTCTAAAATACTTTATTATTTATTTAGTGTATGCTTTAAAGATATACTGTATGTGTTTATTAATATTTTTAGTAACTTTTTTCTGTAGCAAGGAATAAAATAGTCTGTGTTGGTAGCATGGTACAGAGTTGGACTGCAGGGGTCAAGGTCTCCAGCGATCTGACGGCCGTTGCCCAGTGCTCCAGTCAACAGTGCTGCTCAGAGTGCATGCTGCTAACAAAGACAATTATAAGGACTCAATAGCACAGCCATTCATGACTGTACTCTGCCCAGATCAGAGTATTTCTGCATTGGGTACGACCATGTGATTGCAATCAGCTGCAGACCAGAAGCCTGTACAAATCAATGACGGGCTGACACTGTCCATGGTCAGGGTCTCCCCCAGAAATAATGGGGCGCCGTACAGCCTACATGACAGGGTCCCTCACAGCCACCTGATTGGTACCCCCCCTCCCGACTTAGCGTCTCACCATGCACTTTTCCCCACCTACCACTGCTCCTGTTTGTGGTAGCTTTCCTCCCAGCTGTTCCTTGTACTTGCCCCTTTGGTTCCTTGTGTGGGCTTGTATGTATGTGCTGTACATGGCCGTACATGGACACATACCCATGTAAGCAGGTGCAGTCTGCTGTCTTCACTGCAGGTGGCGCTCAACTGCAGCAGAGGGAAAGGAATTCATGAGGAACATGGTCCCTCTATGGTTTCCTGAGTCACAGGGGCATTTATGCAATTGGATGCTGACTGCCCATGTAACTCTGGTGACCATCTTGGGTGTGGCAGAGTCTATTTTAGACTCTGGCCCCTGGGGCTTGGTGTGTATTCATGTGTGGGTAGTGTAGGGACAGGTCCCCCAACTGTCACAGACAGTATTAGTGTCAGGGAAAGGTTCCAGATGAGATGGGAAAGTTTAGGGCTTGCAAACTCCTTGGACATCTTCCCGTTTGGGTACAAGAAGGCCAGGCCTCATTCTGCCCCTCTAGACAGACACTGTCAGTTCGGCTGATACCTGCTCCACTACACGCTGTTGGCATTTGTGAGTGGTCCTGGTTGGGTCCTTTCCCACCGAGTTTGTTGTGAACTGTTTTGTCTTTACTACAATAAAAGCTCTGCCTTTACTAAAATACAAGTTCTACAAATTGCACCTGGACTGTGTGTGTGTGTGTGTGTGTTATTGTTGTCGCACCATGCTGCACCTAACCACAACCAGTTCACAACATACTTTCACTCACTACTAGACTGCAAATCTAGGGCACTCTGGGGGATTTGGACCTTCACCTCTTTCCTCCACCCCTGTATTTAGGGCCAGCCTGGTGGGCCTTCCTGCTAACCTGATGGGTGCCCGGTACAGGAGTACTGCCTGTACAAGTGTAGGCAGATGTCTATTTTGGAAGCACCTACTTTACCAAGTCCGACCTCATGCTCTATTTCTACACTGTTTTTACGAAAGTACATGTGGTACATGTCGTTAGTGTGTTTTGTCTATCAGTCTGCCCAGAAGTCAGGAAGGGGTTAATATTCCGGTCCCCAGATGGGTGTTCATAGCTCTGCCCCCTTGTGGTGGGCTATAAATACAAGGGGAGGCAATCTAGCTGGGTCCTTGGATGGGGAATTGCAAGGAGGACTGCTGCCACATGTAACTGCTTTAACTTTGGGGGGCTCCCCCTTGGTGGGTAACCAGTCAGGGTACAGAAGGCAGGTTTATGAACTTTACTTAAAGGACTTTTAAAAGGAGAGAGCATGAAGAATAATCACAATGGTCTAATCTGCAAATGGTGTGGAGTAGAAGAGGCTATATTGCCATTGGTAAAGTTAAACCGGAGTAATGTTAGGTGCCAAAGCAGCCAGCCAATGGGAAGTGGTGACAAGTGACAGGAGGCCCTGGTAGTGAGGGAGTTTGCAAGCCTAACTCCCTTCCTAGCAACTAGTGCCCCACATAAAGGGACTGACATCACAGGGCAGGGTATCCTATGTACCTAGCCTGGAGGTCACAGAAGAATAGAGGAGAGAGAAAGTGAGAGGCATTTGGAGTGGAGAATCTTGGGAACATGTACAGAGATGATTTCTGTATATGTAAATTGTTTTCCCCTACTCCTGTTTTTCACTAGTTTTGCATTTGACTAGGGTCAGTGTCACTCAGGGAGGACTGGGCCAGGGGGCAGGGGGGAAATTGCCCCCCCAGGCCACTCTGATGCTCCCAAAATGGCTGCACCATTTCTGCACAGACATGCCTAAAGGATTCCTGGTGAAGAGAAGTAAAAAGTCCCCACTGCTGACCTATTTAGTGCGGGATGAAGACAAGGACAGAGCGCAGACCTCCTCTCCAGCATGGATGATGTAAACTGTGTCTGAGCAGAGGCCGGTTCCATGCCCCACTGGAGACTCTCCTCCCCCAGGCAGCCCCGACTGAGTTGTCCTAGCTGCCTCCTGCTGACCAGGTTGGGAACCCAGCCCGGATTCGGCCAGTGAGTAGAGAGTACCTGGAGCAAAGTTTCAGCCTGGAATGGGGGTCAGGAGGAAGCTGGGAAAAGGGAGAGTGGGCGGGGGGCCGAGTCACTGCACCATGGGCCTCTGGATTGTACTTGCCCCCTGGGCTGAAATTTGCCAGTCAGCCCCTGGTGTCACTACTGGTAGCATGAGGCGATACCTGGGCCCTATAGAGGTTGTGTCAGGAAACTAGCCGGAGAAAAGTATCTCACAGACCTGGCACATTAGCCAATTCTTAACATGGCCATGCCCGCACGAATATGCACACACGTATTGCAAATGGGCACATGCAATGGACGTCAGATCCCAGTGCCCTCAGGCCTTTAAAAGGATGACTGTGGCACATGGACATTGCTGACTGGTCTTCAGCTTCCTGCTTCCTATTCCTGTGTTTGCTGCTGCTTCTGATCACCTGTTGTCAACCCGGCTTGCTCTTGGATTCCTCTTGTCTCGCTCCCAGCTCTGAACTCTGGTTGTTTACGGATCTTCTCTTGTCATCTGCCCTGTGTATGACCCTGGCTTGCCTAACCATGACTCTGCTATCTGATCTGCTGACCACTGGCTTACTGACCTCTGCTTCCATCCCTGACTATGCCTTCTGCTGTGTCTTGTCTGCTGTGATCCGCCTTGGTACGCAACTGCTGTACCCAGCCTGCAGTACCTACCTTTCAGTACTTACCTGTTAATCCTGCCTGCTGCACTTTCCATTACAAACTACTTCCAGTCGTGTGCAGTCTGTACCATCCTCAGCGTTCCTGGGTCCTAGTGCTCACCTCCTCTGGTGTCCACCTGCAGAGAGAACTCCCTACCATCAACCCTCAAATGGGGCACAGATGGCAATCCCTGCTACTTTGGGCTTTGTGCTTCCTGATACCACCTATAGGGACACCGAGCACTCAGCTGCAAGGACAGCCCTCTCAGCATTTTGGCTTCAGGACCAGGTACGTGACAGGTTGCACAGGCAGTCCAACTCCTCCAGAATGGGACATCGATACGTGCCATTGCCAGAAGGTTTCCTGTGTCTCCCTGCACAGCCTCAAGAGCATGGAGCAGATTCCAGGAGACAGGCAGCTACTCTAGGAGAGCTGGACATGGCCTTAAAATGTCCTTAGCCCATCAGCAGGAGGAGTATCTGCTCCTTTGTGCAAGGAGAAACAGGATGAGCACTGCCAGAGCCCTCCAAAATGACCTCCAGCAGGCCACTGGTGTGAATGTCCCTGACCAAACAATCAGAAACTGACTTCATGAGGGTGGCCTGAGAGCCCAATGTCCTCTAGTGGACCTTGTGATCACTGCCTGGCACTGTAGAGCTCAATTGGCATTGGTCATTTAACACCAGACTTGACAGGTCCACCACTGGCACCCTGTGCTTTTCACAGATGAGAGCAGGTTCTTCCTGAGCACATGTGACCAACGTGAAACATAGTTCAGCATAAATGGTTTGGTGGTGGGGCAGTGATGGTCTAGGGAGGCTTATCCATGGAGGGATACATAGACCTCTACAGGCGAAATAACGGTACCGTGACTGCCATTAGGTATCAGGATGAAATCCTTGGACCAATTGTCAGACTCTAAGCTGGTGCAATGGGTCCTGGGTTCCTCCTGGTACACAGCAATGCCCGATCTCATTTTACTCGAGTTTCCGGCCAGTTCCTGGATGATGGAGTTGATACCATTGAATGGCACCCCTCCCTCCACATTACACCAGCTGGGGCCAGGGCAAGTTCCCTCTCTGCCCACCCCTTGTCCAGACTCTGGGACATGTGTGATTGAAGCATCCACCCAGCGCTAGCAATGCTACTGGCACCCCTCCCTCCACATTACACCAGCTGCACGTGAAGCACATGCCCTCTCTGCCCACTCCTTGTCCAAACCCTGGGACATGGATCTGGAGGCCCTGGCTCACCAGGCAAATGCCCAGTGTGCCCTATGGCCAGTCCAGGCCTGCTGTCCCTGTTCAGGGCCTCCATTAGAAATAATGGATCCCTGTACCTACTGTACCTGCCTACCTGACAACTCCCCACCCAGTACCCCTGTATCTCCAGCCTGCTGGACCCCCCAATGAGCTGTAGGGGCCTGATACTGGAATATTGACTGTACACCCCTATCAGGTGCCCTGTCTGCAGCTGTTTTTATGTGATTGTTGAAGAAGCAATTGCATTCTACCAGTAGACCGACTGTTTGCATCCAGGGCCCCTCATCTGTCCCTAACTTTAGGTTATTGCTCTATGTGCTGTTACATACAGAGCCTCTCAGCCTGTCATTGGATTGTACAGGCAGCTGAACCTAAACACCTGGCCGTACCCACCACAGCAATACGCTGATCTGGGCAGTGTATGGCCATTAACAGCCTTGTGAATGACCCTTGTGAAAAAAATGAGGAAGGGAAAAATGAGGAAGGAAAAAAAAAACAACATACTTATTAAAGTATATGTAGCCTTTATGGTAATAAATATGGAAGCTTCAACAGATTTTTGATATGTGGGTAAAGGATCTTATTTCTGTATGGAAAGATGTTTGACATCTGTGTGTGTTTACTGCACTGCACATTATTCTGCGATCGCTTCCATATTCAATTGAGGGCGGCTGAAAATAGACAGAGTTTGATCAATAGATGGGCATGCTGTGCTGAGTTGGGATGGACTGGGGTGCCAGCCAATTATATTTGCATTTTTCTGGACTTTAACTGTTTTATACTAGTGAAAACTGTCAGGGAATAATATCATAGGCATGAGTCTTACAGCTGAACTTCAGGCGGACAGCTAAGTACATGTGTGCAAATTGTCTGATCTGCTGCAGGATTTGCAATATTATTCAGCTACTTCTTTGATTCACACACCTCTGCTAGACAGTGCAGTCAGCAATGAGACATCACAGTCTCTGCAAGAGATAGGGGCACAGTCGGCTACCTACCACCTGCTTATTGGACAATGAAGGAGCAACAACAGACTAACTAGTCATCAGCTCTGCTCATTTTGCTCTCTTCTCCTGTTTGCATGTTCCTCTGTTAGCACATGTGCATGTAGCCAAGCCTAAATGGCTCCTAGAGCTACCCCTTCCTAGTCCACTATGAGTCCCGTTATGTTATACTGATCTGCATAGTTTTTCCAGGTCAGTGTCCTAAACTATTGAAGCCTTTGGATAATAGGGCAACTCGCAAAAGGGCTGGGGGAGGAGCAAAAGTTTTACTAAACCTGTTGCCGCCCATGTAACGTATATGTGCACCAGCAAAGAGGCGGAGCTTTAACGCCTACACACCAACCACACATATGCATCCATGGGTGGCCAAGGCTTATGTGTTGAGAGCATGCTCATTGCGTGCCCCCAACACAACTACCAAGCTGTTGAAGACAGCTTTCAGGCTCTAGCAATGATCAAAGTCAACACTGGTAGTTCTGCCACTGCCTAGGGTGGTCTGCATGCAAACATGGGGGAAGACTGGGAACATTCATTTTTGGTTGGACAAATACAATCGAGTGGCCCTGCTGGCTTATAAAAAATATTAATACAAAATAATATAATTATTAACACTCAAAGTGCTCACAGGTGCCACAGTGATTGTCAGGTATGTTGAAAGGTGGATGGTTCTAAATTATATAGATTACAGTAAAACCTTGGTTTGAGAGTAACTTGGTTTAAGAGCGCTTTGCAAGACAAGCAAAATTTTCAAATAAATTTTGACTTGATATACAAGCAATGTCTTGATATACAAGTAGCCTCAAGTCACAGCTGAGTATAAAAGAGAAGAGAGGCGCCTCGAAGTGTAGCAATATGGTTAAATTTTATGAAGGTACAACATTTAGCAACTCACATGGTTGATGATTGGAACAGGCACATCTAAGGATGCAGGCATCCAAGCCAAAGCTGTCCACATAGGACCATCCTCCGCACCGTCATCTACGTCATCCTTTCCATGCTGCCCCTCACTTTCAGATCGCTTTACTGCAGGGTGATCTTCCCGGTCAGGATCACAGACTAGCAGCCGGCTGTGCAGAAGATAGTCTATGTGGACAGCTTTACCCTGGATGCCTGCATACTTAGATGTGCCTGTTTTATTCATCAACCATGTGAGTTGCTAAATGTTGTACCTTCATTAAATGGAACCATATTGCTACCCTGTAGCTCCTGCTGGATTTTGCTTCCAATCCCCTTGTGGAAGCGGATATTTGTGGATGGACATTTTATGGTTACACAACCTATCGCAATGCTATAATCTTTTTATATGGACTATAAATTGAAGGATTTATGAGTAAATGGTTGTGGAACGAATCATCCGAGTTTCCATTATTTCTTATGGGGAAATTTGCTTTGATATAAGAGTGCTTTGGATTACAAGCATGCTTCCGGAACGAATTATGCTCGCAATCCAAGGTTTTACTGTATTGTGATATATTCCAACCACAGCTTGTTTTGTGGCTCTTGGTCAAATAAAATCTCAGAACTCCAAAGAAAGTTAGTGCTGGAAGACTTTCCTCTGCCTCAAGCTGACCAAACCCTAGTCGAATTTATTTTGAAAACTTCTGTTATAGGAGCAGTTGTGTAAATTTCAAGTCGTTAGTGGGGTCAATTCAGCTTTTGTTTTTGATCACAGTGATGAGAAAATTCGAAGCAGTAGAATGACATTTTTTGAATGACAACAGTGGATGTGGTTTTCATTTGAATGACACTCAAACGCACTGGAGAATTGTAGTACAAATGTTTGTAAGCAGTGGCGGCCGGCCCATAGGGGGCAACGGGGCGCCGCCCCCCCCCCCCCCAAAAAAAAAGAAGAAAGAAAGAGATTAAAAAAAAATGCATTTTCAGCCACTAGGGGCGCCGGACCTAGTGGTGGGTATGGGGGGGGGGGGGTGGGGTTTTTGACCCCTCGTGAGCCGAATAGAGGCGCCGATTGGCGGCCTTCTGGGGGAGTGTCGGGGCGCAGAGAAATGCACCCTGACACTCCCCACTTTACTGGACTCCTGGCTGTGATTGGTCCAGACTCCAGCCTGGACCAATCACAGGAGGACATTCCGGGACGGTCCTTTGGTCACGTGACGCATGGGGGCGGTGCACCGCCCGGCGTCACGTCCTTCCTGCCCGCTGTCGCAGAGAGAGGGGAGCCACGTGAGGAGTTGGGCGGACTCCACTGGATCCAGCCGGAGCCGCCGAAGCAGTCTTGCACCGGCTGCCGGAAGAAGCTGAGCTGACAGTGACCTGTCGTCTGACGCGAGGTGACCACCTGACCGGAGGACCGGTCCCGGTGCCTTCTCTTATCGGAGGACCGGTAAGAGAAGGCACCGGGACCGGCTGCACTAGCGCTGGCAAGTGGCAATGGATGGAGCCATGGAGGATGGTGCTGGATGGTAGAGTGCTGCGGGAGGTGCATGCATGGCTGCACTGTGCACAGTGCAGCCATGCATGCACCTCCCGCAGCACTCTACCATCCAGCACCATCCTCCATCCATTGCTACTTGCCAGCCCACTAGCCCAGTACTGTCTGCTTTGAAGGGGGCACGCACGCTGGTCTCTGCATTGAAAGGGGGCATGTATGCTGGTCACTACATTGAGGGGCATGTATGCTGGTTGCTACATTGAGGGGCATGTATGCTGGTCACTGCATTGAAAGGGTACATGTATACTGGTCACTACATTGAAAGGGGGCATGTACGCTTGTCACTGCATTGAAGGGGGCATGTACGCTGGTCACTGCATTGAAAGGGGGCCTGTACACTGGTCACTACATTGAAAGGGGGCCTGTACGCTGGTCACTACATTGAAAAGGGGCCTGTACGCTTGTCACTGCATTGAAAGGGGGCCTGTACGCTGGTCACTACATTGAAGGGGGCATGTACGCTGGTCACTGCATTGAAAGGGGGCCTGTACGCTGGTCACTGCATTGAAAGGGGGCCTGTACGCTGGTCAGTGCATTGAAAGGGGGCATGTACGCTTGTCATTGCATTGAAAGGGGGCCTGTACGCTGGTCACTACATTGAAAGGGGCATGTACGCTTGTCACTGCATTGAAAGGGGGCCTGTATGCTGGTCACTGCATTGAAAGGGGGCATGTACACTTGTCACTGCATTGAAAGGGGGCATGTACGCTGGTCAATGCATTGAAAGGGGGCATGTACGCTGGTCACTACATTGAAAGGGGGCCTGTACGCTGGTCACTACATTGAAGGGGGCATGTACGCTGGTCACTGCATTGAAAGGGGGCCTGTACGCTGGTCACTGCATTGAAAGGGGGCCTGTACGCTGGTCAGTGCATTGAAAGGGGGCATGTACGCTTGTCATTGCATTGAAAGGGGGCCTGTACGCTGGTCACTACATTGAAAGGGGCATGTACGCTTGTCACTGCATTGAAAGGGGGCCTGTACGCTGGTCACTGCATTGAAAGGGGGCATGTACACTTGTCACTGCATTGAAAGGGGGCATGTACGCTGGTCAATGCATTGAAAGGGGGCATGTACGCTGGTCACTACATTGAAAGGGGGCCTGTACTGTGGGATTAGTGCTAGGGGGTCTGTACTGTGGGGTTTGTGCTAGGGGGCCTGTACTGTGGGGTTTGTGCTAGGGGATCTGTACTGTGGGATTAGTGCTAGGGGGCCTGTACTGTGGGGTTTGTGCTAGGGGGTCTCTACTGTGGGGTTTGTGCTAGGGGGTCTGTACTGTGGGATTAGTGCTAGGGGGTCTGTACTGTGGGGTTTGTGCTAGGAGGTCTGTACTGTGGGATTAGTGCTAGGGGGCCTGTACTGTGGGGTTTGTGCTAAGGGGTCTGTACTGTGGGGTTTGTGCTAGGGAGTCTGTACTGTGGGGTTTGTGCTAGGGGGTCTGTACTGTGGGGTTTTTGCTAGGGGGCTGTACTGTGGGGTTTGTGCTAGGGGGTCTGTACTGTGGGGTTTATGCTAGGGGGCCTGTACTGTGGGGTTTGTGCTAGGGGGCCTGTACTGTGGGGTTTGTGCTAGGGGGACTGTACTGTGGGGTTTGTGCTAGGGGATCTGTACTGTGGGGTTTGTGCTAGGGGGTCTGTACTGTGGGGTTTGTGCTAGGGGGTCTGTACTGTGGGATTAGTGCTAGGGGGTCTGTACTGTGGGGTTTGTGCTAGGGGGCCTGTACTGTGGGGGTTTGTGCTAGGGGGCCTGTACTGTGGGGTTTGTGCTAGGGGGCCTGTACTGTGGGGTTTGTGCTAGGGGATCTGTACTGTGGGGTTTGTGCTAGGGGATCTGTACTGTGGGGTTTGTGCTAGGGGGTCTGTACTGTGGGATTAGTGCTAGGGGGCCTGTACTGTGGGGTTTGTGCTAGGGGGTCTATATTGTGGGGTTTTTGCTAGGGGGTCTGTACTGTGGGGTTTGTGCTAGGGGGCCTGTACTGTGGGGTTTGTGCTAGGGGGCATGTACTGTGGGGTTTGTGCTAGGGGGCCTGTACTGTGGGGTTTGTGCTAGGGGCCTGTACTGTGGGGTTTGAGCTAGGGGGCCTGTACTGTGGGGTTTGTGCTAGGGGGTCTGTACTGTGGGGTTTGTGCTAGGGGGTCTGTATTGTTGGGTTTGTGCTAGGGGGTCTGTACTGTGGGGTTTGTGCTAGGGGGTCTGTACTGTGGGGTTTGTGCCACTCTCAGTCAGTGTATCCCATAATAGGGTGTCTCTCACAGTATATCCCATAACAGGGCCCCTGCTCCCTATTATGGGATATACTAGTACTGATGGACCCCTTAATATGTGATATATTGGGAGAATTTGTTCACGCAAGCAAAATACAGGGGACAAAATGGATGGAGTATATAAGGGGCGGGGCTTCTGAGAAATGGGAGGTGTCAAAAATGGGAGGGCGGGGTCTTGAGCCCTCCCCATCTTAAAACTTCATCAGCCGCCACTGTTTGTAAGAGTGTTTTTACAAAACTCTACAAATGTATGGCCAGCCTTATGCTGTTATCCCAGGTCTAAACAAGGAGCAGATAGCTAGTCATGCTCCTCATGTATCACTAATTGTGGGTTCTGCTTTGGTCCATACCCGAATGGTGAAGTATGCCTGTAAGGGGGGCAGTCTGGTGGTCCATCATGTCCTCCATGCGTCCCTCTCTTGCTAGGTATGAAGCAAGGTTCACATGAGAGGGTGGATTCTTGGACTACACAAGGTATTGAACAGGGCACTAACCCTTGCGCGGGCCAATGTTTTACCCAAGGTTGTGCTCACCAATGCCAGGGGACAAGGCAGGAGCCGCAGTCATGTGAAAGGTCGATCGTTAAGGCGGTCTTCTTTTTTTGTTTCATAAAGTTTTAAGCAATCATCTAACTCCATAATGAGTAATGTGCGTGCAGTACCTGGGATATGTTTACGATCAGGTATGATGTTGTATCGATCAGGTAGTGTAAGGGTTACGCCCGCTTCACAGTGACAGACCAAACTCTGACAGACCAAACTCCCCGTTTAACGCACGGCAAACAACCGCAAACAGTCTATTTGCACAACTGCAAACTCTCCTCTTCTTCAGACTCCTCTCTGTGTAGCCGCAGGTCCAGCAATCGACGACGACAAGGCTGCTTCTGGTGGTGATGGTGACCACAACTCTTCCTCTTCATGCTCATCTATGGCCTGATCCAGCACTCTTCGCAGGGCACGCTCCAGAAAAAACGCATATGGGATGAGGTCGATGATGTTGCCTTGGGTTTATCGAATCATTGGGAGAAGTTGAATGGACTTTAAAGGCACAAATAGGGATGAAGTAACATTTTTTTTATTGATTGACAAATAAAAACAAAGGGAAAGCCCCTAACAACAAGGGGAATACTTATTTATACATACACAATATACATAAAAAGCACCACAATGTACTTAGACAATAAGACATATGTGTATATTAATAATAAAATGAGTAATTGCATAACACATGAGACATGGTGGTATCAGAGTACTATACATTACATCCTACAAGACTCGAAGGTAGTGCCAGGAATTGACGCTATATAGGTCCTCGAGTGTAGTTGGTACAGCCCTGAAATAAGGGATAATTCATGTAGTCAGATGCCCATCTTACCAGTTTAATCTCAGTTTTGTCCCCTATCAGGGGCCGGTGTATGGAATAGATTTTAGGAACCTGGAGATGGAAAAAGATGGTTGGTCGGTCCTCTTACTTCCAATTTGGGGCACTGCACTTGCGCCGTACAATGTACTGTGCCACCCTATATGAGTGGTGTGTTAAGTAGTACTATTCTTATCAGTTTAATCCCTGTTAAGTCCCCTATCAGGGGCCGGTGTATGGAATAGATTTTAGGAACCGGGAGATGAAAAAAGATGGTTGGTTGGTCCTCTTACTTCCAATTTGGGGCACTGCGCGTGCGCCGTGCAAGGTATTGTGCCACCCTATATGAGTGGTGTGCACACAGTACAGTCTATGGGCCTGTGGCCTCTCACACATGGGCAGGCAACTGCAATATATATATATATATATATATATATATATATATACTGTATATATATATATATATAAAAAAAAAGCAGACTGATGACCAGCCCTAAAAAGGGCTTTTTGGGGTGCTGTCAGGATGCTGTCCTTACAGCAGATAAATCTTTGAGGACTGGAGTGGACACAGAACACTGACCTAGCTATTAATTCAGCAGCAGCAGCAGCACTCTCCCTGCTCTAACTTACACTGCAGCTTCAGAATGAATCAAAGATGAATGCTGTCCTTGCTTTTTTATAGGAGGTGGGAGGGTCTGGGAGGGAGGGTATGCTGATTGGCTGGAATGTGTCTGCTGACTGTGAAGTACAGTGTCAAAGTTTGCTCAATGATGACGTATAGGGGGGCGGACCGAACATTGTATATGTTCGCCCGCCGCGGCGAACGCGAACAAGGGATGTTTGCCGGGAACTGTTCGCCGGCGAATAGTTCGGGACATCTCTGCTTCAGATCAGGCTCTGAACAGTTGAATCAATGTTTACTGTGAACCTAGCAACATGTAACAACACTTTGTTCCTAACTGAACCTAACTGTGGCTGCCCCAGGTTACCTTCACAGGTGAAATCTCAGAGGAAAGTCCAAACTTGGCGGTGCCCTCACAGAGAAGTCCCTGTTGCAGGGTTCTTCTGGAGATTCAGCATGCCAGTCGGACCACAGGTCCCAGCAAGTCATTAGCATAGATTTCCCCATGTGCTTCCCAAGTGTTAACTGCCCTATGATCCAGACCTCTTCCCTTTTATATCACACCTCTGACCTGGGTATCCGGGTGCTGACTCTACATACAATAGGCTACTTCCACCTACATGTTCACTCAGGACTACCAGCCCAATACAGATTATTGGTCCTTATCAGTCCTCCCTGGTGTTTTCACAGAAAGGGCATTGCTTCTCTGAAATAGCATAGTAATCATGGCTAGTTTAAATAGTTACCAAACACCCAATTCCCTTATAATTATAGATGTGGGTCGACCATCTCTATAATCTATATGTAGTGCACCCCATGTAGGAGCTGCATGTGAACTGGGATCCCCCACCCTGCACAGCCAGGCACACAGAATTTCCACAGGCTCCCAGAGTCAGAAAACAGTCCAGAACTTTGTTTTTTTTTTATTTTTTTTTTTTTTGAGGGGATACAACTTGGATGGGGAGTAGGGGTATTATGGAATGCTCACTTGACTTCAGAAAACTCTTCAGGGGCAACTCTCCTATATACAGTCTTTATACACTCCTTTGTCTTCCTCCAGCACTTTACTTGCTTTTAAAAGAACACATACTCAGCTGGGACACTTTAGCAAATCTGGCAAACCACTCAGCCAGATTAAAGCAAAAGCCCTTTACAGACAGGCACCCCAGGCCCCTCGGTTGTGTAGAAATGTCCAGTGTTCAGCTTACATCCCCGTGGGTACTGATCCCAGCACCACCTCTTTAGGCACTGCCATCCCACCTGGCTGCAGCTGCCCCTTTCAGTAGCCCTTCTGGCTATTTCTCCTCAGTCTTCCCAGACTGAAACTCTTCCCAGAGTTCTCCCAGACTGTACACTCACCAGGCCACCCAGCTGACTTCTGGAGAACTCTTGGGCATGATGACCCGCTCCTATTGTCCTCACTCTTGCTCCTGTGCCTCCAGGAAGGATATCCTCTGTGTGTTGTAGAGGGTCCCTCCAGCACCCCGAATCCCAGGCCCAAGGTCACCCCCCCAGACTAGGGGGCACCCTCAAGGGCCACGACAGCCTCCTCAGCACTCCTTCTTAATCTTCCACCCGACTGCCCTTGCTGGCCTGACCCATGAGTAATTATGAGGTACCCACCCCCTGCCAGCCCATTTAGTTGAGATTGGCTGAGGCCCTCATCAATACTCAAGGCAGCTCCTCCTAAACTCCACACTCTACTTCTGGAAGCTTCTCCAAGGTTCCAGAGAGCAGGGGGAGTTATCCAGCCTTAGAACAGGAATAATACGGCAAAAATAAATGAGTTCATGTAAAAAGAGAATTCCTATGGCCTGGTTCCCAGGAAGAAAAAAACAAACCGTTGAGCAAGTCCACTTTTCGGGGACAGCGTTCTGAAAGGGGGGAAGTAGAATGAGCTTTCCAGTACATGTAGAAGAGAAAAGAAAAGGAAGGCGCCTCTGAGTGTAGACAGAAATCTAGAGCCAGCTTGAAGGTGAGGAGGTATCCCTCAAGATGTCCCGAGGTGAAAAGGGTGGAAATGCCCGCGCTGCTGTCTTGTTTACCAGTCACCACTCTGAAACTGGCTGGGGATGCAGAGGAGGAAGCCAGAGCCCAGACTGAGGCATGGAACGCACGGTGAAGCCCAATGTAGACCTCTGACGTCACTAGTCCGCGACACATTTCGGAGCATGCCAGTAGATAGATTACCATAATGCACACTCCTTTTGTGAAGCTTACCCAGTCTCCCTGAGCCCAGGTTTGGCTGCCACTCAAGCCATATTTACCTACTCTAACCACTATGTGCACTAGCACATTAGCTAGAGGGTGCTACATATAGCTTGGATAGTTGTTAGTGGAGGTTTACTCTTATTTGCATTCAAATTACTGTGAAAAATCTATAAGTGTTGTTAAAAATGCAACAGTGTTTTTGTAGCACCCTCCTAGGTAGGTGCTAGAGAGAGAAAGTATAGTTTTGAATCCTGTCTGCTTACCAGAAGGATTTCAGGTAAATCTATATTGTTCTCTGCCTACCAGAGAGCAGGATCTGTTAGTGAGATCTGCTCAATGTGCTCAGGTGCAACTCATTGTGTCTGCATAGTGTTTCACACTGGTCCAATAGGGAGGCATGTTGGACAGGGGGAGGAAACCTGACAAATGAGTGCACAGGTGTTTGATACAGCCCTGGTGATTTGGAAGAGGAAAGTGCCTTGCTGCATGCTGGGATACTGTATAAATGCCAGGAGCACATGTGCTTGCGGTCTTTCGGCTGGATAGCGGAGTCCCGGAGGGAGGGGGCGACTGCCTCCTCCTCTGTAGAGGGGCCATGCGGCCTCAGGTAGTCGACCTGAGGGCCTAGAGAGAGCTATAGAGGAACTGAACCCAGAGGTCCTGTGAAGCTGACTGGAAGGGAGACACTGGAGGATCTGATTCTGCAGTACAGTGAGTACAGATCTGTATCAAAGGGACTGACCTGAGGGGGGCCACCTCTGCAGCTGGAAGAGTCAGTAGAAGGGTGTCAGTAAAGGAGATGCTAGTGAGTGTTCTGAAGAGAATATAGTTCACCAAGTCTATTGCTGGAGAGAAAAGAGCAAGGAGACTTAACCCTTTCCATACATGCAGTAGTATGGATTAAGCAGTGCAGTTACTTCTACAAGCAATCTGGTGAGGCTAGGTGAGAGTTGTCCTTATCCATTGTGAATAGTTACAGTTGGAGTATCCTACTATTCCCTTCTCCCATCCAAATTCAAAAATAAACACTAAAAATCAATACCCCTGGACTGTTTATTGAGTAACGAGCCATCGGGAGCAAGGAGACATGTGTGAACTGTACCCTAAGTGACTGTGTGCTGGTAATCAGAGGAGGCCCAACAAGTCATCATACAGTAAGCCCTACGGGGACAGTGCTACATTAATGACAAGCGTTCACATCTACAACAGTCCCTTGAAAGCGGGAGAATATAGATGAAAAATTAATCCAGTTATGGTCCCTTTGTTGTGAATGATTGTGCATCCAGTTAGCTGTAATAATGCCAAGTACACTTATCAATGTGTGTCCAGCAGGGGTATGAAAGTCTTTCTTGCCAGCGACTGGATAAACCAAAGCATCTGTTGCTATCTGATCTATTTTGGTTATGTTATAAAGAAAATGAAAATGTATTTAATTTTGAATGTGATTTTAAAGGGATGAGGTAAAAAAGCTAGCAGGTAAACAAATGAAATTAGTTGGTATACAAGTATGAAAGTTCAGCAATTAGTGAAATAACATGGAACATCAACCAATGTGTTTTTTTTTTTTTTTCTGGATAGTGTGGGGAAGAGTTAGAATCAGCCTTTGATTGATAGTGGTAGATGTATGGAGTGGTGGATCACTTTACCTGCATATCAAAACCAGATTAGGGTTTCATCCAGTGGAGAATGAGTTTCATAAAGCAGCTTGTGTCAATCACAGCTTAAAGACAGCAACGCATAAGGTGTATACATTTTATCCAGAAGACATTTACAGCAAAAACAACCATTGCATTTCAGGGTTGTGGAAGGTCCTCCTTTATCAGGGATTAATAAGTATAAGAAAATATCATTCTGGACAGTGGGGTTGAAACACTCTTTAGGGAATACGTTTTTGTGTGAAACACTAGTTAAAACAAGCCTGTTGCAGATGGTGGGTCCAATCCTGCCAGCATTAGCACCAGCAACAGGAACATGCTTGTTCTCAGTACCATTATCCCAGCTGATTTGGATAGTGGTATTGCTGCACAGAAATGTGTAATTAACAAATTTTATATGTCCATTTTTTTGTAATTAACAATTTCCTGACAATCCAAAGTCCTTAGCTATGAAGATAAAATAGCACCATGGTAATTTTATTTTGTTCTGTTTCAAATGCAGCTTTATGCATTGCCATACCCAATCTGTTTGGACAGTATGGTCCCCTGCTGACTTGGTACCATCCACAGGCAGCTTAACCTATGGGGAGGTACAGCATGGTGCGGCGGCAGTAAACACTCAGAGCCCAGTTGCAGAAAACAGAACTTGTATTAAAGTCAAAGTTCGGCAAATCACAACAAGCCCGATAGAAAGGTACCCGACCAAGAACACTCACAGAATGGAACAGCGATGTGCAGCAGAACAGATCTCGGATGTGCCAACATCATCTATCTTGAAGGGCAGATTGCGGCCTGGCCAGTCTGTGCCTAAATGGGGAGGTCTCCATGAAGGGTGCCGTGTCCCTATCTCTTCCCTACTTGTCTGGAACCTCTCCCTGCCGCTAATTACTGTCCCTGTCAGATGAGTGACCTGTCCCTACACTACCCACATGTGAAATGTGCATCAAGTCTGGAAGCTAGGGCCTTATATAGGCTCTGCTTGACCCAAGATGGCTGCCAGAGTCACATGGGGTGGCAGCATACAATCAGATAGCTTCCCCAGTGACCCAGGAAACCATAGAGGTGCCATTTTCCTCTTGACTTCCCCTCGAACTGCAATGCCGCTGCGTTTGAGCACTAACAGAAATTAAATCCAATGCAATTTTACTTTAGATAATTGCAGTACAGAGGATTCCTCCCAGTCTTTTGAAGTGTAAGAAAACAATTACTGTCTGTAATGGATCAACTGGCACCTCGACTGGGTACCTCCGTTGACGATGCTCCTAGTGCTTCCCGAGGGCTCCAAACACTCCACCAGACACCATAACCACCGCAGACCCCACGAACTGCCGCAGCTTGGTTGGGGGTCTCGCCATCTCTTACCCACCCTGGACCTACGACAATGCTCCAGGATCAAGTGGGTGAACCTCTCTTTCCCCAGAGAGTGAAGCAGGAACAAGCTCTTACAAGAGTTTAGTGATTATTCAAGTGAGTATGTAGAGCATAGCAATCTCTTGTAGCAGATTCCCCTAATAAGAGACAGGACTCTAGATTGAGGGTGAAGTAGAACTCTTTATTGAACAGTCACACAGAATTTATATACAGCATGGACCTCCCCCTTCTGATCATATCACCACCCACAGGCCAGGGGTTGCCAGCTTACATTATCATATGCAGATGAAATTGTATACAGAAACAGAATTAACCTGAACTAATTATCTAGACATCTGGACAGAACAATGTGAGATCATTAACATTTAACAATGGAACAGGCAGACTTAACACAATACACACTATCTCAATACACAAACAATAGGGAAAGCCTGTCTGACATTGAAGTTCAATACACATTAGCACAAGTGTAAATACAGACCCCATTTGAAGCAATCCAAACCATTATCTATCTTTCACTCCCAGTGACGGTTAATACCGTCACACTGTCCTAAGACTTGTCTCTGAAAAGAAACTAACACTGACTAAGAGAACATGAAAGAAGCAGGGGGGGGTCTAGCTAGGACTAAACAAGCTAGTATAAAACAATAGAGGAGGACAAAGAGTGTAGGGTGTTAGATCACCTTTTCATTTTTAGTGAAATGGTGAACCTACATTTTAAATTTAGAGACATGTTAAATATTATTTGGTTACCTTTCCCATGCAGCTCCATGATCGGTGGTAGAATGCCTTTAATGTTTCTTTGTGCAACAGTTTAGAACCTACTGGTTCTTTAGCCTGGAAGGAGTAAGCCACCTTTTCATAAAGAAATACTCTCCATTATCCACCATATTGTGTCAGCTGAAAGAATGTCTGCAATATCCATCAGTATTCTGCAGGAATATGTCACAGTCAAGTCATTTCTACCTTTGCAATGACATTCGTTGGACTGATGGGTCTTGACAGAATAGCTTGCAGTGGTCTATGGTAAGACGTTTACACTAGCTTCATACATTTATTTTCTGCTAACAATTCTTTTTTTATAACCTAGGCATAATTTGTTTTACATGTGTTAACTTTCTTGATGCAAAAGACAGTGATTATCCTTCTCACATGAAACACGCTCTGGGGTCATCTTTGGATGTGTCTGCTTCTATTACCAGTTTTTTGAAGGAGTAAAAAATAACTCAAAGCAGGTGCTCCTGTTAGTCTGGTTATTGGTAGTTTTAGGGCCTTTCAATTTGCAGGAATTTTTCTCACATCTATTTTCATGGCCCTTGAAACGATCACGCGTCTATTATTTTGTGTAATACATTTTTACCTATTAATCCCTGATAAAGGAGGACCTTCCACAACCCTGAGTTTTTAAGAAAAATAAACGATCAACATATGTGAAATATAAAACTCAAGTTTTCACACGCATAATGGTATTCACATATCCTAAAACTGGAGCGCACAGAATCTGGTGCAACTGTGCATAGTAACCAATCAGCCACTAACTTCAGCTTGTTCAATTAAGCTTTGTCAATAAGGGCCCTTTCACACTTGGAGTCCGTCAGGCGGACTCCGTTTATCTCAGCGGGGGATCGATCTGCCGATCCCCCGCTGAGCAGGAGGATGACAGCTGTTCTCTGTGCTGTGTGTGGAGACAGAGCTGTCAGTTCCCCATACATCTCTACCGTCTGTCCGTTCTCATCCGATCACATCCAGTCAGATCTGCTGGACGGATGGAAAATAGGGTTTCCATCCGTCCAGATTTGACGGATCAGATCGGATTTCAGCGGACATGTCTCCGCTGACATCCGATGCCCCATAGAGATGCATGTGGCGATCCGCCAAAAAAACTGACAGGCGGATCTGAACAGTCTGCCTGTGTGAATAGGGCCTTAAACCTAGAAGCTGATTGGTTACTATGCATAGCTGTGCTAGATTCTGTGTGCACTAGTTTTAGTAAATTTCTCCTTCAGAGACCCTAAAGCCCCCTCCCCCAGTCCCTGCTGTACTTATTACTGTGTGTGATGAGCTGTCAGTGCCCACGTACCCAGTGCAGGGGTCCTGGGATTTGAAATCCCTGCTCTTCTCCCTCTTTTTTCTGTAGGGCTGCTGGAGTTTAGATCAGAGTGATTCTGATTAGTGAGTGCTGGCACAGAAAATTGCTCTGTTCTGTCCTGAAAACGCTGCAGAGAAAGTAGGAAGAAGAGCAGGGTTGTAACTTTATATTGCTTGAGTGGTCTTTGTCTTCAAATTTTACTGCAATGCTGATCCCCAGCTGTTGTAAGTATTCAAAACTTCTGGATGTGTCAAATACCTGCTGATTAGGCATGCCCTCTGGTTCCTCCTGCCAGCTAATATGTTCTGTAGGTAACCCTATAAGCCAGTGATGGGGTACCTTGGCACCCCAGATGTTTCAGAACTACATTTCCTATGATGCTCAACTGCACCGCAGAGTGCATGAGCACCATGGGAAATGTAGTTCCAAAACATCTGGGGTGCCAAGGTTCACCATCACTGCTATAGGCTGTAATTGAGTCCCATTTCCCTGTGAATCAATTAGGGCCTATTGAGTTGCAGAACGCTTCATTTGCTCAGTTTATATTGCCCAGCTTTGTGACAGGTTCACTTTAAAGCCTGTAGGAGATTGCAGTAGAGATCCCATTGTAGTATCTCTTGGACATGGGTGAATGAAGTCCAGGTAAATGAAGGGACCAAGGCGGTGGGAAGAGACAGGGGGTTAAAGGGTAGGGTCCAGTTTCCAGGCTGGGTTGCTCACAGGTTGATTCTGGAGACATTGGATGTTTTTACCAGGTAATCATGCGAACCCTGGTGAGCTCCATGCCAAGGAACCATGGCGTGTCCAGGGACTGTGTATAGAAAAATAAGCCATTTTGCTGTGTGGGCTGTGTTTATTCTGCACAGGAAAAGGGGGTGGTGTCTTGCCTTTTTTCAACATAAGACACCATTTTTTCCTTTTTTCTCTCTATTTTTAAACTTTATTGAAATGTCACAAGGGGGGAAATTTACTAAAATTAGCACACACAGAATCTGGTGCAGCTGTGCCTATTAACCAATCAGCTTCCAAGTTGTAGCCCCTCATTCACACTGAAGCTAGGTTTGAAATCGTGCAAGTTCAAACGCGCATTTCAGTGGGAGTTCGGGGGCAATTTGAAAGACATCTGTGTGTGTTCATGCAACGATGTGTATTGAAATCGCCCCCGAAAGTCTCCAAAAGTAGTGCAGGAACTACTTTTGGAAATTAGTGTGGCGTTGCACTGATTGGAACAGTGCCATTGTAGCCAATAGGCTGCGATTTGGCATGCGATTTGACACGTCAAATCCCGCCAATGTGAACAGGGGCTTTTTGTCAAAGCTTAATTGAACAAGCTGACGTTAAATGCTGATTGGCTACCATGCACTGCTGCACCAGATTTTGCACTCTCCAGTTGTAGTAAATCCAGCCCAATGTGGCACTTCATTCATTTCTATTCATTGCAGCTCAGGTGGAGTGCACAGAAACGCATGGATGAAGATGGATGAAGACTTCAGGATAACTCCAATGTGGAATTTCCCTGTTCTATTGTAATGTGAATAGGGCACACAGAAAATGCGTGTTTTTATTGCCATCTAGGTTTCCACTGGTTCACTGGGACAGGAAGTTAGCGGAAATCTCATCCTTGGGGCCTCTCCCAGCAAGAAAAACCTGACAGACATTCTAATCCTTCCCCACTCTCTTCAAAGAAGAATGCTTTGGCTGGAGTTGGCCATGAGAGTTGGGTTTTTCAGCGGCTTCCATAAATATCATCATCTTCCTGATTCTGTAAGACAATTGCAACTTTCGCCTAAAATTATCTCCTTCAGTTATGAGAAAACCTTCAAAGTTTCCAAAATTCTTCTGCATTCTTCTCTGAAATACTTCGCTAGTGGACGTGATTCCAAATGATAGCTGATTGAATCTGTATTGTCCCCAAGGTGTATTAAAAGTACAAAGTAGTGATGGCGATTCATTTAGACTGACCTGCCAGTAGACATCTCTATCATCCAGAATGATAAAGAATTGATTTCCACTCCATTTGCTATGTACATCCTCAGGTGTGGGAACAGAGAAATGCCATCATTTGTTTGCTTTGTTACAGCGTATCTAAACCCAAGAACAGCAAATGGAATCTGCTGCAGTTTAGCAGTTCTTAGATGTGGCGGTTACATTCGTTTTTTCCAGGCTCTTTTTTTCTTTGCTTTCACCTGGTGATTCTGCTAGCACCACAATTCTTGTCCTGGGGGTCCAATTCTTACTTAATGTACTGTATCCACAGAGGAACAGCCTTAACTGATATGTTGAGTACTAAAGCGGTATTAATCCCAAAAACAAAAGTATATTATATTGCAGCTTACTAATTCTTAGATGTGGTGGCTGTAGCAGTTTTATTTTTTTAGGCTTTTCCCCTTTATTTTCCAGGCCAGTAAGTCTGTTATTTTTCAATTTCATTGAACAGATGAGATCAAGCTGTCCAGCAAAAGTGGCAGTTCGAGGGTTGAGACAAACCATTTACCACTTACAGGGGTGCTTACAAAGGTTAGCTTTTATACATATATGTAAAACCTTTTACCCCAAATGGGAAAAAAAGAACTGCTGCTGTAACTACATAAGCTGTTAGCTGGAGTTTGGCTTTAATTTGTTACACTGGCCATACACTCATTCAAATTTTTCAATCTTTAGAACGTTTGTTTTGTAATCAATAGTGGGGTAAAATTATCATTAGTTTTCGAACCAAAAGAAAATTTAAAGGACCAGGATACAATTTGTTCTTCAAAAAATGCATGCTGTATTGTGGCAGTTTAGCTCAGCCACCAGTTTTTACTGCCCCCCCCCCCTCCTCCTCCTCCTCCCTCCTCCTCCCTCCTCCCCCTCCTCCTCCTCCCTCCCTCCTCCTCCCCCCTCCCTCCTCCTCCTCCTCCTCCCCCTCCTCCTCCTCCAACCGAGTAAAACCCTGGTCCAAACAGTGTGTGTGTGGTGTGGTAAGTGTGTTTAGGAAAGTCCATTCATTCCAATATTGAACATTAAAAGCAAACACAATTTTGGAGCACCTTCGAACAACTCATGGAAAGTAGAAAGAGAATTTTTGTACAAATTTTTATTTACTAGTGCATGGCCACCTTCAGTCAAGTCTATCTAAATCTGCTAGTGCTTCTTACTCTACCCTCTGCACATATTGACAATGCTGCTGTCCAAAGATGTCTCTATTGCTCTTCCATTCAAAGTGGAGACACCACAAGACAGGACACGCGCTGCTTGCTGGATCAGCCGGTAAAAAAAAGGAAAAAATCCTAGGAAAAATGCAGAAACCAGATTTAAGGATTGGTACATTTATTTTCCAGAAAAACACCATATTCATACTCCACTTATACAAGACTGTAGAACACATGTGTCAAACACAAGGCTCGCTGGCCAAATCTGGCCCTATAGGCTATTTCATGTGGCTTTCGCACCTCTCCTACAGCTAGGGCACCCCCCTCGTGTCTGCTGTCACCTTGTCACAGCAGTCAGCATCAGAGAGGAGGATAGAACTAATCAGCCAGATCCTGTGCTTCTCTGTGCAGCGGGAGGGTGAGGAGAGGCTCGTCTCTGCTGGCCCCCCAATCCATCTCAGCAGTTGGCAGAAGAAAGGAGGACACAATCCCTCCTACAGATCCTGCACCTCTGCTGCAACTGCAGTTCCTTTTTTTCTCTGCTTCCCCTGGTCTCAGCATTCAGCAGACTCCAGCCCTCCTCTGGTCCTTCTTCAGACCCTACACTCTCTGCTTCTCAGCTCCACCCCAGATTCTTCCCGGCGGCAGCTCAAGGGGGGTGCACTGTGATGTAAGGAAGGGTGGAGGACTCTCGCCTTCTGATTGTGGGGCGGCTTTTGACATCTGATGCAAGGGGAGATGGGATGCCCTGGGTATCTGCTTATAATTATTATGAGAATAATACAATTCAATGCCAGTTAAAAAGTAGGGTTGAACACCCCTAGTATCTTCCACAAGTACCTTTATTGGAAATTGCTCAGACAGAACACTATTACAGAACCATGTTTTGTCTGAGCAGTCTCAACTGGCCCTTCGAGAGTAACCATAATGCTGATGCATGTAACAACTCACCCTTGGGCAGTGATGGCGAACCTTGGCACCCCAGATGTTTTGGAACTACATTTCCTATGATGCTCAACTACAGTGCAGAGTGCATGAGCATCATGGGAAATATAGTTCCAAAACATCTGGGGTGCCAAGGTTCACCATCACTGCCCTAGGAGGAACAGGTTGGAAGACCAGTTAGAGGAGAGGACACACACCGCATCTTACTTCAACGTGAAGTGTGGTGGATACACAAGCTTAATACCAGAGTGCCCAGTGAAATGAATAATGGAATGGACAGTAACCATTTTCTGAAATAATTGTGCAGGATGTAAGGGGATAATGTTTATTTTCTCATTGTGTATCCTTTTCTGTTGAAGTCTAAGCTAATCGAACACACCTCCCCCTGGTGTTTTGTATTGATCCAAATTGTAATTAGGTATGTACCGCCCCTAGTTTTAACTTACTATATAAGTTTGATTTTTTTGTATATGTGTATGCTATGAGGAAGGCTTTAAGCCGAAACGCGTTAGCATCTGTCATGTTGCTACTGCTGTCAGTGCTGGAATAAATACTTTCAAAGAAGAAGCTTCTGTGTGCCTGCTTTCTTTAAACATTAAATAATGCTGATGCAGCCCACAATGAAACTAAATATGACACCCCTGCTGTAGAAAGACACCTTTTGCAGCATGGGGCTGCACTCTGAAATGAAAACCATGGGCAAGCATCAGAATGGTGGGAGTACCACTGATAGCTAGGTTTAGCAGGTGTAGTGGGTGTTTGTGCTGACCCCTGTGGCATGGTAGTCAGCTGAGATTACATCCACTGAGTGTCAATGCAAACCAAAGCTGTTTTGACCTATATAGAGAGTTCCTCCAGAACACTCATTTTACTTTATTTGTAGAAAAGCGAGATTGCAGCATGCCGTGAAGGGGATGCAGAAGTTTAGGCTGACCATGCACCCATAGAATTTCATATGCATGTTTGTACAGAAAATCTGAAAAATCCTTTGTCTGTGAATTTGATCTTTCCATCACTGAGACGACTAATTTTGTTTGAAAGTGAAAATTGGGTAAAGATTTCCTGGGGGACCTCACAGATCTTGTTTTTTTGCGTGGGATACCCCTTTAAAATCCATAGCAGACTTTGAATCTGGTATGCGTTTTTGGCGTGGTTTTCCTCAATTTTCTGTTCATTATAGCTGTATAAGGAACAAACGCATTACGCGTTTTGTCAAACATGACGTTTTCCGGGACACCAGGAAGAAGTCACATTTGATTAAGTACGTAGGGAAGAGCTAAATGCTGACATCATCACATCATCGGATTAAATACGTAGGGAAGAGCTAAATGCTGACATCATCACGTCATCGGAAGTTTACCCAGAAGTTTACCCGGAAGTCAGCCTTTTGTCGACTGCAATTTATTTTACTGCACAGCACATATGTTATCCTTTTGTAGGTGCATTTTATGTTTTAATGGAATTGGATATCTTGTATTTCGCACTATGTGGCGTGTTCTGTCTCCTATTTTTTTCTGAGCATGTGCTGAGGTGGGGAAGTGGAGGGAGGAAAATTATGAGCATTAATGCCTTTGGCTAATTGCTGAGTCTGTTAGAGAAAGTTGGAAGCCTTGCCCTATGCTGGTTATCCCTACAAATACCTGTGCAATACAATTTGTACACTTTTTCTGAATGAAAACCACATTCAGAGTTAGAATGTAATTTTATTACCTTTTGCCACTACCACATTTGTTGGTTTAAGTGGTACAAAAGTCTGAATGGTTTATTTCCTTAATGCATTCTCTGAATTAGGGAATAAACAACCCACTACCTGTCCTACCCCCTGTCCCTCAAACGCTTACCTGTCATTGCTTCAGTGCTGTTTCTGTTCCAGCACCGTCCCCTTCACTTTTTGCTTTCAAAGAAGAAACTAAGGGAGGAGCAGCCATTGCTTCCTCCTGCTGCTGTCAGTCAAACTCTTATGAGGAGAAAGCTGGGGTGTGGTGTACTAGCGCTGTATGGGTCTATGGATGCACACAGCCCTGGTTCGAGAAACACACACGGTGCCTCCTTGCCAGGAGAGGAAGAAAGTTGCATTTCCCTGCAATATGATTGCTTGGAGCAGCTAAGAGTTACATCCTATTATTAAAACAAACATAAATTATAGACTTTCGTGTCATTTCAAGCCCACTAAACATTAGAACATTAAATGAACTTTATGAAAATGAACATTTTCAAACAAAATTCTACTAGCCTGTTCTTCCACCCCACCTATGACTGATTCAGCCACGTGTTGCTAGCTCTGACCAGCCAAACAGAAATATGAGTAAAAGAGATTTAATTTAAAAAAAATGGACCATCCCTCCAAATAAAAGACAGTAGAAAGCTACTGTCTCCATTAAATATTGTATTGTTTCAGAAAAAACATCAAGGATAACATCATGGGACAATGGTGAGGGTAATGTGATCTGTCCCCAAATCAAGATCTGGCAGGACGTGATCTGTCTCCATGGCCTTTGATATTGTGTACAAATCTCCAGCAATCTACTTATCAGGGAAGAAATACAGGGTGCTCTTTAATTATAGCGTTCCATCCATATCTTTTATCAATACCGCAAAATAGAGGCCATAAATCTGGACGAGCGGATTTCACTGGCTGTGTAAAAACTATACAGGCATTTCGTGAGGAGCGGGCAATAATGAACAAATCCCTATTGCATTTTTCTAATATGAATCAGGAGCTGCTCTTCATCAGTTTTATGAGGGCCTGTCATATACTCAGCTCTCCTCTTAATGTACACTATCTCCTTGTACAATATGATTTAACATAAAACTTCCCTATAAAAATGGGAGTCGGGGCCGTCTGTCGCCTCGTTTTCCTGGAAGTCGCCCGTGTCAAGAACTGGCGCCTGCTGCCATCTACTGAATTAACTGCAGATTAATTAGTGAAATTAGTTACACAACATTTCCCCATCTACTCCTTGCGGAGGATAACGCGCAGGCTGCTCTTCCTACGGCGAGGAGAACTTCGGCTTAATGATAGCGGTAATAATTAGTAATACAATGCAATGAAATCTAAATTGTATCGTTTTAATTTAGGAAGGAATTAAAGGCATTTTTACAGGAAAGAAACAGAAACGGAACAAGGTTTTTATTGCTGTAACAGGTTTATACAATAAGGCAGTAGAAAGTGAATGGTATAACCCACAATAGCCTATCAAAGGGGTTTATTAAAGCTGAACTCCGGGAGAAGCAAATTTTGTCTAAATACAAATAGGCTTCTCGGCCTTTTGGCTAAGATCAAGTGTAGTATCTGTTCTTATCAATTGGGATGGACCTGGAAGGTTAGTATCGACAGGGACTGAAGGAACCGGAGCACCTGGGCGTAACTGTGGGCCAGGAGTAAGTCCTGTCAGAGAAAGCTGGAAGGGTCCATTGCCTCCTGATTTGAATGGGATCTGCCCCTATCAGTTTGAAGGGAGCGAGAAAGCCGATGTAGGCATGCATGCTGGTTAGTACTGCTCCTGGATGTAGTGTAATTGGTAAGGAATGGTGATGGTGGTGGGAGGGCCTTTCCTCCTGGGTTGAGTTTGTCCCCAGTCGAAGGCAGGCTCTCCCTAAGCTGTCTAAGTTCTGATACCTCCTGGTAGGTATGGGCTGCCAGGGGCCAGGACCGAAAGAAGCCCGTGGTGTATGTGCCCCTGGGGTGCCATGATGCTCACTGGTGGGGGAGCTCACCTTGAGTTTTTTGGCACCTTGGTCACTGCACTACACACACTTTTTTCGCACCTGCCTCTAGGGACGGGCCTTTTGGCTAGGAACAGAGGAATTTTTTATTTCTGGCCGAATGGCCTGTCAAGGTCCCACACCTTGATACTATGCACTTTCTGAGGGGCGTGGCGACCGCCGGACAGTATGGCCGCTTAGCAGAGGAGCTCCGCTGCATGCTCAGTTTACAGCACATCTACGGCCCATCTACGTGAGTGTTACCGCTACTCACATACAGAGATCTTCTGGGGAACATCCACGGCAGCCGCCCAGCATGACGAGGAGGAGAACGGACCCGCCGGCGGTCCGTAAACTGTCCGAATTCTTCCACCTGGCGGCCTCGGGACCAACGAAAAATGGCGCCGGAGCCTTGCAGCATCAAGGAGATGTCCGCCCTCTAGCGTCTGCAGGTCCCGTCGCGGCCGTGACGTCACCAGCGCGCCCAGACACGGTGGACCCGAACAGGCAGATGAGACCAGCGTGCTCTGCCGACTTCTCTCCATCCACACTGTCCACCCACAGCCCAGCAAAATCGAAGCCTCGTGGGAGGAGGGCCATCTCACACCTCACCCTGCATCCATGGAGGTGAGTGACCAGGACTCATACATGGTCATATGTTCCCGCACCAGACCCCTTTGCTTCCATCCCCACAACGGGACAGCCTATCTCTGACACTGCCTTATGGGATATGTTATCCATGATGCACAAGTCGATGCAGGCAACTGTTTCCTCCTCCATTGCCTATTGCCAAAAAGAGTTGCATGGCCTGGGCGAAAGGGTCAACACTGTAGAATGCAAAATGGTTACTATGCACTTTCTCCACTTCCCCTTCCCCATCTGTGTGTTTTTTTCTTTGTGGTTTGTCACCTTTTCTTTCTCACTTTTTCACCATGAGTAGGGTGTGGGTCCTCGGGGTTACCTTGAAAGTCTTGGGAGGGGGTGGATATGGCCTTCTGGCTTAGTTCACCCTCTCTCATGGGGTCTCCCTTCAGGGGAGCCCCACCTAGTACTTGGGGTGGGCTGTTTCGGCAGTCCTCCCAGAGAATGGGGTTTGCCTGGTTTCAGCTGGGCAAACCATAGTGAGTACCTCAGTCCCTGTCAGGAGTCTTGCGCCCCTGGGGGTCAAGGTCAGGGTCCATCCTCTTTGGAGGTGGACTTTTCGCACACCCTGTGCACTTTTTGTGTTCTCACGTTTGCGTGTGTGCACTTTTTTATGCACCTGGTGTTAGTTCAAGTGTGTTCACACACCACGGGCTAAAAAACAAAAAAAAACAGATAGGATGTGTATTCTTACTTGAATCTTGGTGTCCTTTGTGTATTTCTACCAGATTTAAGAATCAAAACACTTTATTAATCCCAAAGTGAAATTATTGCCACACAGCCATACTCAACATAGACAACACAAGATCACAACAATGAACAGAGTAAGACACAGTGGGGGCATTTACTAAAACTGGAGCACACAGAATCTGGTGCAGCTTCTCACAGTAACCAATCAGCTTTTAACTTCAGCTTGTTCAATTAAGATTTGATAATTAAAACCTAGAAGCTGATTGGTTTTCATGCAGAGCTGCACCGGATTCTGTGTGCACCAGTTTTAGTAACCCCCCCCCAGTGACACAACAAAATTAGCAATAACAGCAATTAGAACCCATACACATACCCATACATATACCAAATAAAAAACTATACTCTATACTAGTGGTCTCAAAACTGCGGCCCTTTGCTCGCCTTTATCAGGCCCTTGGGTTACTTTTCCTTCTACTAATACAAGACACTATTCCTTCCACTGACGCCAACAGTGTGGCATAATTTCTGGTGGTGACATCAACAACAGGGCACTGTTTCTCCCATTGACACCAATGATGGGGTACTATTCTTCAAACTAACACCAGCGATGAGGATCTATTCAGCCCACTGCCATCAACAATGAGTCACTATTTCTCCCACTGACACCAACAATGGGGCACTATTCCTTCCATTGATACCAATGATGGGTCACTATTCCTCCGACTGACACCAATGATGGGACACCATTCCTCCCACTGATTTTTTTCAAATCAAACAGGTTCTTTATTAAAAATAAAGATAACAAAGTTAAATACAGACACAGTCTGACAGCATTCAGAAAAATAAATATACAGGAAAAACAAAACATTTTCCACAGCATTACACCAAGCATTGGCATAAAGAAAAGACAAGGATGTCTATTATTATAACATCAAGGGGCACATTATTAGCACATTCTTGCCCCCAGTTTAATGAATCCTGGGTATAACCTTTGAGTCAGAAAAAAATAACCATCCACTGGGTACAGTCAAGACCATACAGTATGTGAATCATGTTGGGCGACCAGGGCACTGCAATAGCCACAACTGTACAAGCTGCATGTGTACAAGGCCCAGGGTATCCAACCTTGGTGCCCATTATCTTTCAAATTTCCCGGGGCATCACCCTGTGTGATAAACATACCTTTCAAATATAAGGGTTTTTCCCATGTGTGTCACCCATAACTGGTGTAAGGGGGAATTGGACTACCGGAGCAATTGTCTTTCGAGCCTGGAAGAGGGCACGACTAAATGCCACCCGCATGGGTTCCTCTGGGATGATATCACTTAAGATGCCTAACAAACCACATTTACGTTTCAGGGGTACCTGAATTTGGAACACCCTAATAAAGGTACCCAGGATCTCCGTCCAATAGCAGTGTAATCTGGGACACCTCCAGAGGAGATAAATCAGGTCACCCCTGTCCCGTTTGCATCTGTAACAGAGAGTGTCAGGACTCTGGAGGTGAGCCTGACGTGCAGAGGGTAGCCTCTAGCTCACTGAGGGATGGAGCACAGATGAGTCACCTAGGCAGTAGACGCAGGCTAACCCGAGGTGCGGAATCTAAGTGCCAACCGGTCTTCACCAGAGCCTCTGATGGTGAGGATGGATTTTGCTGCGTGTATAGCACCAGGTCGCGGTCCTCGGGGTTGCCCTGCCAGGAGGTGAACAGGTCCGGATCCGGTGGCAGATAAACAGACAAGAATAAGACAAAAGAGTGGTCACAAACAAGCCGAGGTCAGGGCGGGCAGCAGACAAGCGGGGTGAGGGACAAGCCAGAAGGTCAAACAGGAATCAAACTGGATAAAACAGGTTTCAGGTTCAGGAACACAGGAGAAGCTGCAGATCAGACAGCAAAGAAACTGTGCTGCTGAGGTGCTTAAATAAGGCCAATTAATGAAATTTGTCTGAGCTAGGTTAACCCTTAGGTTGTAGATTCATGACAGTACTTCAGTGTGCACAGGGAGCGTTCCTGACATTGCCCCCCCCCCCCCTTAAGGGCAACCTCCGGGTGCCCAATAGGTTTCTCTTTTGTGGGTGACTGCGAAAGAAAGCCTGGATAAGTTGCATAGCGTGGACGTTTTGTTCAGGCTCCCAAGAGTTTTCTTCTGGACCATAACCCTTCCATTTGACAAGGTACTGTAACAGGTTTCCTCTCTTCCGGCAGTCCACAATAGCTTCCACTTCATATTCCACATCTCCATCAACGATTACAGGTTCGGGTGGCTCTGAACTCCTACCAGGGAAGGTATTGGGAACTGCAGGCATTAACAAGGAGACGTGAAATACTGGGTGAATGCGGAGTGAATTGGGTAAAGATAATTCATAGGAAACTTCATTAAGTTTCCTCTTGACCGGAAAGGGTCCAATAAACCTGGGAGCCAATTTCTTAGATGGACAGGCTAAATGGAGGTTAGTTGTAGACAACCAAACCTGGTCACCCGGTTGAAGAATCAATTCTCCCCTTCTTCTTCTATCAAAGATCTTCTTAGATGCCGTTTGTGCCTTAAGTATGGCTTCTTGCAGTAATTTGCTGTTGCGAGCAAAGAAATCAATAGTGTCCTGTACTGCGGGGACTCCAGAGTCAGAGGGGATATCGGGCAGGAAGGATGGATGGAAGCCGTAGTTTGAGAAGAATGGAGATTGTCCAGTAACGGAATGTTTAGCATTATTATAGGCAAACTCGGCAAATGGCAGCAAGGCCACCCAATCGTCTTGAACAAAGGTGGTAAAACACCGAATGTACTGTTCCAAGGTCTGGTTGGTCCTCTCGGTCTGCCCATTAGTCTGTGGGTGGTAAGCAGAAGACAAGGATAATTCAATCTTCAACAGACTGCATAATGCTTTCCAGAAGTGGGAGGTGAACTGCACCCCTCTGTCAGAGACAATATTTGCAGGTACCCCTTGAAGCCTAACAATCTCTTTTATGAAGACTTCTGCAGTTTCCTTTGTGGAGGGAGTACCCCTGAGGGGCAAAAAATGGGCCATTTTAGACAATCGGTCCACAACAACAAAAATGGCAGAGCATCCCTTAGAAGGAGGAAGTTCCACAATAAAATCCATGGTGATCATCCTCCACGGTCTGTCAGGAACTGGAAGTGGTCTAAGGAGGCCCCATGACTTACTTCTCGCGGGCTTGCTTCGGGAACACACAGCAAAGGAAGACACGTAGTACCTACAACTTTTTTCCAGGTCGGGCCACCAGAATGTATGCTGCAGCAAGTCAAGGGTCTTATGGACTCCAAAGTGACCTGCCAAGGGATGGTCATGACAAGAACCCAGGACCGACATTCGGACATCTTCTGGAACGAAGATCTTGTCCCCAAACCATAGCAAACCGTCCTTAGGTGCCAGAGAAATTTCAGGAAGACAGGGAATACTCACAGAAGCCTGTTTAATATGAGCCATCAGATTAGTTAATGGAAGAAGAAAGTTACCTTGAGACAGGTGTCAGGTACAGGAATTTCCTTAGGGTCATCGGACATGCGGGAGAGTGCGTCTGGTTTGACGTTCTTGGAACCAGGTCGGTAAGTAATATAAAAGGCGAACCTAGAAAAGAACAGAGCCCACCATGCCTGGCGTGGTCTCAGCCGTTTGGCAGATCTCAAGTATTCGAGGTTCTTGTGGTCGGTGAAGATAAGGATGGGATGTGCTGCCCCTTTGAGTAAATATCGCCACCTTGATGGCCAAAAGTTCACGATCGCCCACATCATAGTTTCTCTCTGCTGGAGAGAGTTCGCGGGAAAAGAAGTCTGCATGGTGTGTAATAACAGCCCCTACAGCCACTTCTGAGGCATCCACTTCAAGGAGATAAGGTAAGGTGGGATCAGGGTGTCTCAGGATAGGAGCAGTAGTAAACAGCTTTTTCAGGACTGAGAAGGCGGTCTGGGCTTCAGGGGACCAATGGAAGAGAATGTTCTGCTTGGCAAGCTGTGTGATAGGGAAGATGATGGTAGAGAACCTCTTAATGAATCTCCTGTAGAAATTTGCAAATCCCACAAAGCGCTGCACCCCCTTTTTGTTAGATGGAGCCGGCCAATCCAGGATAGCTAAAACTTTTTGAGGATCCATCTTAACTCCTTCGGTGAATATGATCAGGCCCAAGAACTGGATGCTTTTCTGTTCAAATTCACATTTCTCGGCCTTAGCATAGAGTCCATGTTGGCGGAGGCGGCCAAGAACGTTCCTGACATGCTCCCGATGCTGGTCCAGAGACGCAGAAAAGATTAAAATATTGTCTAAATAGACAATTACGAAGGTGTCAAGCCAGTCTCTGAAGATGTCATTTACAAAATGCTGGAATGTAGCCGGGGCGTTGCAGAGGCCGAAGGACATCACCAGGTGCTCGAAATGCCCAAACCTGGTACGGAACGCCATTTTCCACTCGTCCCCTTCACGGATACGAACCAAGTTGTAGGCCCCATGTAAGTCTAATTTGGTAAACAAGACAGCAGACCTTAATCTCTGAAAGAGTTCTGGAACCAAGGGGAGAGGATAGCGGTTTTTAACCGTGACTTTATTCAACTCTCGGTAATCCACACAAGGACGGAGAGAGTGATCCTTTTTTTCTACAAAAAAGATTCCTGCTCCTGCTGGTGAAGTAGATGGGCAGATGAAACCCTTCTTTAAGCTCTCGTCCATGTATTCCTTAAGAACCTCCAACTGCTGTTCAGATAATGAGTAGATACGACCAAATGGAATCTCGGCCCCTGGAAGCAGCTCTATAGGGCAGTCATAAGGACGATGAGGGGGAAGGGTCTCAGCCCTGCGTTTGCTGAAAACATCCAGAAAATTATGATAAGCCTCAGGCACAACAGAGCATAAATCTGGATCAGATTCTAGGCACAGCAAGGCTCTGGAGGAGCTGAGAGAGTCAGGCAGACAGGAATTCAAGCAGTAGGTAGACGGGAACTTGATGACTCCAGAGGTCCAGTCGATTTGGGGGTTGTGTGCCTTCAACCAAGATAACCCCAAGATGACTGGAAACAAGGGGGACGCGGTAGCGTCTAGGCTTATTAGTTCCTTATGGTCACAAGAGGAGATCATGAGGAGAGGAGGAATATCCTGGGTCACAGGTCCGGAACTGATGTGGGAACCATCAGCCAGGAAGATGGTAAGTCCTTGAGTCTTGGGTTGAAGTGGAATACCCCGTTGAACAGCGAATGACAGGTCGATAAAGCAACTACATGCTCCGGAGTCAATAATCGCGGTTACTGGTATGGTACCTCCTGGAAGCTGAAACGAGACAGGAAAGGTTAGGTGAGAAGCACTGGAAGCGGATGATGGACCACTGGATGGGGAGATGGAAAGGCACTTACGTAGCTTCGCAGGGCAGGAGCGCACGTAGTGACCGGCTTCTCCACAGTACAGGCAGAGATTGTTCTGTCGCCGGCAGTGCCTTTCTTCAATAGACAGGGCAGGTCTCCTAACGCCAAGCTGCATGGGTTCTGGGACATCCGTAATGAGGTAAGCAGGAGCAGAACTGGTAGGAAACGGATTAAAGGAAGGGACGTGTACCGGGGCAGCGAACTGCGGCATCATCCAGGCAGGACGAGGCTGCTGGGTGGAACGTTCTGCACGGCGGTCTATCTGGATAGCCAGATTTATTAGAGTCTCTAGGGTGTCGTGAACCCCAACATGGGCTAGCTCGTCCTTCAGACAGACCTAAACGGAACTGATGCCGTAATGCAGCGTTATTGCACTGGGTGTCGGAACTCCAACGCCTAAAGTCTGTTACGTAGTTTTCCACAGCTCTTTGACCCTGCTGAAGCACGTGCAGAGCAGCCTCAGCGGTGGAGGTTCGCTGAGGGTCGTCATACAGCTGGGCCATGGCACTGAAGAAAGACAATAAGGACTCCAGATGAGGACTGCGCTCTTCAATAAGCCAATGAGCCCAAGACTGTGGTTCATCCAGGAGCAGGGAGATGACAAAGCCCACTTTGGTAGCCTCCAAGGAAAAAGTCAGAGGTTGCAGAGAGAAATATAATTCACATGTGTTGCGAAACGCCCTGAACTTGCCTCGGTCCCCTGAGAACTTTTCGGGTGCAGGGACCCGGGGTTCGGATGGCAACATCACTACCGTGGGACCTGGAGTAGGTTCTGCTGGTACTGAGGAAGAAGAAGCTGTTGTCACAGGGGGGTTCCCAGGTGCACAACAAATCCATTCCTCCAGATGCATGTAGCCCTCCTGAAGGGTCTTCACGGCTTGAGATAAAGTTGCGAGATGCTGGCAGATCTCATCCAATGGTGAGACCCCTCTTGCAGGCTGCGACATGGCTGTCTGATACTGTCAAGACTCTGGAGGTGAGCCTGACGTGCAGAGGGTAGCCTCTAGCTCACCGAGGGATGGAGCACAGATGAGTCACCTAGGCAGTAGACGCAGGCTAACCCAAGGTGCGGAATCTAAGTGCCAACCGGTCTTCACCAGAGCCTCTGATGGTGAGGATGGATTTTGCTGCGTGTATAGCACCAGGTCGCGGTCCTCGGGGTTGCCCTGCCAGGAATTGAACAGGTCTGGATCCGGTGGCAGATAAACAGACAAGGATAAGACAAAAGAGTGGTCACAAACAAGCTGAGGTCAGGGCGGTCAGCAGACAAGCGAGGTGAGGGACAAGCCAGAAGGTCAAACAGGAATCAAACTGGATAAAACAGGTTTCAGGTTCAGGAACACAGGAGAAGCTGCAGATCAGACAGCAAAGACACTGTGCTGCTGAGGTACTTAAATAAATCAGTCTGTTGCCAATTAATGAAATTTGTCTGAGCTAGGTTAACCCTTAGGTTGCAGATTCATGACAGTACTTCAGTGTGCACAGGGAGCGTTCCTGACAGAGAGGGTTCTTCAGTACACTCATGCTGTGAAGGTGAGCAGGAGTGTAACGGAATCTCAAAACCATATAAAGCTGGGACAGTTTTTGTAAGGGAGGTAGAAACCACCACCTGTAACGCATAAACCCATTGGTCACCTGAAAGCTGACCAAGGCCCCCCTCCCATTTCCTATGGGCCTTAGAGGGGTAGCCATCTAGATAACTACTCAGTACTTATATAAGGTGATATACAACAAACTTCCTGGAACGCCGTCTCTCAAGCATTCCACAGAGAGACAGGAAGTGACGTAGGTGGTTAAACTGGAACCACCTACGTCACCTCCTGTCTCTCCGTGGAACGCATGAGAGACAGCGTTCCAGGAAGTTTGTTGTATTCACCTTACTGCAATCTTTTAATCTTTGTTTTGTAAGTATTCCTGCTAGTTGCGACAATAAACTATATTTTAGCAGTACTTTACTATGGATCTTTTCATTTATTTGGGCTTAGCTTATTAAGGAACAACTATTTCCAACTGAAGTGAGCGGTGATTGCTGGAGGCAACCTAGATTTCATATCCAAGACTCCTTACTCCCCTTTAAAGCCATAACTGACCCAGAGAGGTTTTTCATTTCTGGTGGGTAGCAGTGGCGGCCGGTCTATAGGGGGCTCAGGGGCGCCGCCCCCCCAATCTGTGGCCAACAAAAAAAAGGAAAAAAAAATACAATTTTCAGCCCACTAGGGGCGCCAGACTTACTGGTGGCTATGGGGGGGGGGGGGGTTTGCACCCCAAGTGCGTGCAGTAGAGGTGCCGATTGGCGGCCTTCTGGGGGTCAGAGCAATGCGCCCTGACACTCCCCACTTTAGTGATGTCCTGGTTGTGATTGGTCCAGACTCCAGCCTGGACCAATCATAGAGGACATCCCGGGTGACGTTGCGTGGGGGGCGGTGCGTGCGTTAGTCACGCACCGTCCCGACGTCACCTTCCCACCCGCCGTCAGAGAGGAGGGCAGCGGCCCGCATGCGAGGCTGAGGAGGAAGAAGACGTCCGACCGAGTGTTCCGAGTCCCGACTCCCGGCCGTCAGCAGCAGCAGCACGCCAGGCTGTGTGAGGTAAGTGAAGTAATTCCTCAGGGGGGGGCCCACACACTGCTTTGAAGGGGGCACCCACGCACGCTGGTCTCTGCATTGAAAGGGGCATGTATACTGGTCACTACATTGAAAGGGGCATATATACTGGTCACTACATTGAAAGGGGCATGTATGCTGGTCACTACATTGAAGGGGGCATGTATACTGGTCACTGCATTGAAAGGGACATGTATGAGCACTTTCCATCACTAAGGAAATCAGCACAGTTTTTGAGCACATTGGCACAATTCTCTGGACATTTATATGGACTGTCCATATTCACTTGAGTTTTTTCCTTTTTTTGGCACTATATATATATATATATATATATATATATATATATATATATATATATATTTTTTTTTTTGTATTAGTAATATTGCATCTAGCACTTTATTCACAGGACTTCAAGCACTTTGTAGTGTATTATGAATTTTTAGTACTGTCTATAATTTTTAGTACTGTCTATAATTTTTAGTACTGTCTATATGCAGCAATCACTGCATTTAGCACTTTACAGAATTTTTTTAGCACGTTTAGCCTCATCCATTCAATTGTTTAAACTATTTATGTATTTTGAAGTTTTGAGCAAGCGCTGTTAATATTTATATATATTCTTTTAGTCAAATTCCCCTATTGGATGAACAGCAGCTGCTCATTGAATTTTTATATATTATAACAGCACGGCTGTTTTATATTACCATTTCTTTCCCAAGATAGCCACTGAAAGCTAAGTTCAGAAGACAAAGCCGTCCTCTATCAAGTCCCCTTAGCATCAGGTAAGCAGCAATCACATGATTACTGCATTAATTTCTGTTAATAATCAGAAAATGAGTAGGAGATCTGAGAATCACTGCCTAACTCACAATGCTATTACTTGTTTGAATGGTATCGATGCTCAGTGGGTCAATTTATGAAAAAAAAAAATGCTTTGTGAATGTCTCAGCATTTGTGTGTAGCCTGGTTCTGGACTACTGTAATATGGAGATTGAAATTTTGTTTTCATTCTGTTCGCCTTTTTTTGAGATACTGAAGGTGTGTTGCACCATTTTCCTCTGGTCAGTAGGGGGAGAACCAAAGCCAAGCAAACCCATTCCATGCAGAACGATGGCAGCCTTGGGAGGTGTATTCCAAAGCAACAGCCATGTTAGGGAACAGCAGGGTTTCTAAATCTCTGTACGCTTTCAGTATGAGGAGGAATGCCTGGGAAAATTTTGATGCTGTGGGAGTTCTGGCAGACACATCCACAGTACCTTGCTTTGAGGGAGTCATTCAAGTTCTAAACGGATTACCAGCAGGAGTGCAAGACTATCAGGAGCCTTACACACATCACAGCTTTGCCCCAGCCAGGAGACCTAAATGTACACTAGCTCGCTGCTACAGACTGCTGGACTATTGCTACAGGGAAACTAAGGGGGCTCCTTCCACCGTGAGAGCTGACCGCTAAGCCCAGAAGTCAGTAAGAGGGCCGTAATCCCACATTTTTTTTCCATTGTTACAATCAAGAGCTGCTAAGAGCAGGACATTTAGCAATCAGAGCCTTCATACACTCAACCCAGCTTTCCGTTCTGAATATTGCACTACTGTAAACCCCTTTCAAAGAGTCTGAGCCACAGGAATATTGAACTGTGCCAATCACTCATTATAGCTACCAAGAATTACATTGAAACAAGCCAGTACTCACTGCTTATCCACTGCCTGCAGGTTCTCAAAGGGTACTTTCAACGAGTGCACCAGCATTTTAAAGGGCCCCAATGGTAGCTGGCTGAAGACCTGTATTAGAGACTGCCCCTCCCATTACTGTTGCTATACCCCATTAGTCTTGTTAGGTGTTCAGTCATCTCTATATTGCCTGGGCCAATTCAGTCAGTTTAGGCCTAGCATAGCTGTCATCAGTGCACGTTAGCAGTATAACCTCATTCATTAGTAGTTCAAATCTAATCACTGCTCACTGCAGGGGGCATTGCTACAGTTTATGCTGATCTGGAGGTCAAGTCCAAATTCTGCTTTATATTCCACTAATGGTACCCTGTATATCAATGTCAATACTATGTCCAATCTTTTTTGTGTTTATCCAGTTATCCATTTCCTTAATTCAAAATACATTCAATTACTTTTACTATTCGATTTGTCTCTCTGGTAGAACATCATTGCTGGGTATCAGGCAATGCCCCAATAGGTTTTGTGGTGCTATACAGGCCTCCACCCAACCAGGTGAGTCAGAGAGGTTGAGATCTGTGAAGAGTTTGAGGCCTAGAACAGGAGGACCTATTCTATTCAACAACTCCTATGGGGGTAGCGCTACAGACAAACTCATGAATAATACTGTGTGGCACAGTGACAATGACACCACTACTTTTGCAAAACAATATCTCAGTTTGTAAAACTGTACTTGCACACAAAGTGGCTTTGTATGCTTTTGTGGCTATTGTAAAATACAGTATATTTAAAGAGTTCAGCTTTATTTTTAAAGTGTTATCTATAACATAGCAAATTGTAGATGTCTGAGTTCAATTTAACTTTAACACATGGCATTATCTTTCTCCATTTCTCTCTAAAGATCATTAGTGGAGATCTCCTTTAATAGGTTTGGATGTTTAAAGACAGGATGTGTATTGTTTTTCATAGCTAACCATTTTATGTGTAGCAGTTTGGTTTATGTTGACTTGATCAAGCAGTGCACCCTCCCTTATCTATACAATGCTCTATTTCAGAACCTGCCAGGAGCAGAAGCTTATGCGGCTCAAAATGAAAAAAAGAAAAAAAAAGAAAAAAGAAGAAGGAGACATTTCAAGTTCCTATTTTCTGAGTACTGGGAATTTTGATCCTGACTGGCATTCTTCTTTAGGCTCATCCCCATCCCCCTCCAATTGTTCACCAGGTTCACTTGGCGCTCAATATTTTACGCCTGCTCCCCAATCTTTATTACCATGACCCCAATTCTGTGTCGCAGCACGTACTCTAGTGTTTTCCAGATTTTTCTATATTCCGCCTTTCTCATCTCTTCCTGATTACATTCCTGGAAATTGAAATATGCATGAGAGGCTTCTCGAGTGAAGCTGGGCAATGACTGTGTGCACATTTATTACAAGAATCAGGGGTTGCAGCTCAGAGATTTATTGGCAAAAGGCCGACTCGGCGATGAGGAGACAATGCCTGGTTCTCGATTTTTACACAGTGACCGGGCTTATTGTAAAGAAACCAAGGGGCAAAGATCATGTATTGGGGACAGCCCTTAAATTTCAGTTTGATGCCATGAGATCACCAAATTATAATGACTAGATAATGGATACTGGCCACATGCTAACTATCCTTGTGCTGGCTGTTTAAACTAACTAGGTGATTTTAAACTGGTTGCTGTGGGTTGCTACAATTTAAACTCTGGTTTAACGTTTGATTTAAAAAAATCATCTGGTTGGCAAGTCCTGATATTCAGTAATAAGCCTACAAATTATTTTTGAATCTTAGTGACACAGGGTGTTTGATAAGCATTAGCACAGCAGCAATAACAGCAGCACTGCAGTGTAGATGGGGTTAGGGGTACATTGAAATCAATTGTTTTCTATGCGCCCTACTGGTGACCACTTGCATTTATCCAGTGTGGAAAAAAGCAGGTTACCTCTGTTAAAGTAAACAAGCCTTCGCTGACAGCTAAGTACATCTATGAGCAGCTGGAAAGAGCCATCACAATTTTTTAAAGTGTCTCATACACTATACTGAAGAAGTGGCCAGTGAATGTCATGAAAAGTGTTGACTGTGCTTTTTAATGTGATTGTTTGAGTGATAAATATCAGCTTTATAAAGCAAAAGCTTCCTAGTACATGCTTCTGCTGACCATTTACCAAACCTATTTTGATGCTTCAAGATTTCTGCCTGCAAGTTCACCAGGATCTATAGACCACAGATCAGAGGATCGTCTGGATCACCCCACCAACCATAGAGTGCAACTGATTGGGACAAATATACTCAGAGGGCTCCTATACCAGGTTGTCTGACCCCTGTGCAGGTGTTCAGAAACCTTACAGATGTGGGAGATTCTCTTCTTCTTATATTGGTATTTGGAACACTTGATCTAAACTACTACACCATAAGGATCTCTCCCCATGCCTTCTGTCTTATTTTTCTCCATTTATTGGAGTCACCCAAACTTAACCAGATAGAGCGACCTTGAATAAAGTTTTAGAAGTGACTAGAAAGCAAGCCTTGTGAGTGTGGTGACATCTGCGCTATCATTAGCCTGCTCCTTAGGCTACAGGTATCTGCTAACTACTGGGGTACCTTGGGGGAGCACTTGACTTATAGAAGATATCAGAGTGCCAATGGATGGAATAGATCAATCAGACCATCAGGTATGGTAAGGCAGATGATTCTTATGATTAAATTAAAAATAGTTTCACCTTACTTGATAGTCAGACTAATCTTCTATACAAAAAACTTAGCAGATCCTTTACTGAATAGCAAAACCAAGGGAGGTGGAACAGATATGGGTGCTGCTTCAAAACTCTACAGTTATTTATTGGTTATTGTATAAGGGCTCTGTAAAAAGGGCAACTTTCTAAAGCATGTGGCTATAAAATACTAATGTATCGTTCACATATGATCCAAACTTTATGACTCCTGTTGGAAAGGAAGAATCAAATTAATACATATTAGTAAATGGGCTTGACTCATCCATTAGCTACTTTGCAAAGAACATTCTGTCATTTGGGCTCTCTGCTACTTCTGGCATCCAAAAGTTATTGAACACTGGGACAGAAGATGCTGATATTCAGTCTTAAATAATACACCTACAGTGAGTGGCTTTTGATTAGTTACTCTGTATGGTCCAAAGTTTGCAAAAACCTGATCAACACACTTATGTGTGACATTTTTGGACATCCCATTCTCCTTCTATTTAGTAGGGTTGAGGCCAGGGCTTTGTACAGGCTACTTGAATTCATCCCATCCACACCAAGCTCCTGAAACCATGCCTTTAAGGAACTGGCTTTGTACACAGGGACACAGTAATGCTGGAACAGAACAGGGCTCTTTCACATAGGTGGCTGGGGGGGGGGGGGGGGGGGGGACAGTGAAAACAGGCAGCTGAGCTGTGGTTTTACCACCCCCTAGTCACCAACCCGAATACTAAAATCACCGCCTGATAGGGCTGTACACAGGTTGCAGTTGCGGCATTTGACTGCAGAGTTTGACAGATGGCACTGCCTGTCAAGCTCCCCCATTGATTAATTGGGCCACACTACAATCATGAGCCATATGCAGTGTTGGGGGTAACTAGTTACAAAGTAACTGATTACAGTAACTACATTACTTTTTTTGGTAACTAAGTAATGTAACTAGTTACAATACTAATATTGGTAACTACACTACTTTACTAGGCTATAGGAACGCGCTTTCCTGCGTTACCCAAGCCGTGCGATACAATCGTTATTTCGAAGAATAGAGAGGGATGAAGTTTATGACTTTTTGTTGCACTTTGTTTTATTCTGTTTTTTCAGGTTTTGTTCTCATGTTTCTCAAAGTCTGTGTTTATACAATAAACTCTATGCAGAAAGAGTGTCATGTATCTTCTTCTACACGGTCAATTAAGAAAGAGGAGAGTAAAGTAATAAGTAGTGAAGTTACTTTTCAAATGCAGTAACTAGTAAAGTAATCTCATTACAATTTACAAAAGTAACTAGTAACTAGTAACTAGTTACATTTTTTGAGTAACTACCCCAACACTGGTCATATGCTTGGCTCACAATTGAGGTGCGGTCGCACAATGATAAATTGCTGTTTGGTAATGAAAGCAAGAGTAGAAAGGAAAAGTAAAGAACAAAAAAACAGGCATCAGAAGGTGGAAGTAACTTTACCTCTCTCTGAAAATCAATCCACTGCGGGCCACTTTTCAGATGGCAGTAAGCAATGCCACCTGTCTGAAAGAGACCAAGCTGTTGCCACGAATGCCTTTGTATTGAATTTTTTAGCATTCAACAAAAAATATTGAAAAAAATAGAAAATCTAGCAGGAATCTAGCAAGAACAGCTGATCATCCAGGGAAGAGAGCGGCCGTCAGTGGATAACAGATCCTATTAAGTGACCCAAAAATAAAGAAAAAATACTGCCATAGTGAAGCCCATGAAATGATAAAATGTTTTAATAAAAAGTGATGGCAACAATTACCTCAATATGGTTTGTATACAGCATGTATAGTAGCGATGTAAGATCAAGCAAGCTGTCGGCTCTTACATTATGGCTAGGTAGCTAGGCATGCGTGTTGTCGTCACCCCCAGACCACTTCCGACGTGTTACGTCACCAATGGCTGTATACAAACCGTATTGAGGTAATTGTTGCCATCACTTTTTATTACAACATATTATCATTTGATGGGCTTCACTATAGTGGTGTTTTTTCTTTAATATTTTCGAGACACTTAATGGGATCCATTGTCCACTGACCGACCCTCTCTTTCATGGATGATCAGCTGTTCTTGCTAGATTTCTGGGTGTGTTTGACCATTATAATTTATGGTCCTGCATATCTGTTAAGATGCATGCTTAGGAGGGTGTTGCTGGTGACGGACCCCTTTACCTGTTTACATTGCATAGTGCACTTTCAGGATGGATTAATTTACTTCACCTATGGATTATTCACCACTTATGTAGTTTTTTAATGTTGTTTTGCTGATAATTGCTGGTTATCAGTTGGTTATTTGTAAAGTATATGCATATCTACATGTTTACACCTTATTATATACTTTGATTTTATTTGTTTCTTAATAGTCTAAATGACGTCTTTTAAAGCGGAGTTCCACCCTGGGAATACTTTTTTTAATAAAAATACCCCCGGGACAGTCAGGGCTAGTACATTCCACAATGGCTAGCCTCTGATCTGTCCCAGGTTGCACTTACCTTTTAGGAGAAATACTTACCTTGAAAAAGTATTGTCCAGCGCTGCCATCTCAGGTGTGGGAAGCTTGAAGCCAGCGCGATCCTCTTCTGTGTCTTCTTCGGTCCCACGATGCACTGCACCGGCCCGCCGTCACTTCCGGGGCGCGCGCGTCATCCCTCCACAGCTTGGCCGCCGAGGGGAGGAAGAAGGAAGTAAGGTAAGTATATTTTCTTCTATAAGAGGTAAGTAAAAAACAAAAAAAAAAATGCGATTATCCATTTGTTTTTCAGGTGACCCGGAGCGAGAAGATGGAGGTAAGTATAAATTTAGGGTGGAACTCCACTTTAAGGAGGCATTTTTTTGCTCTTCATTTGCTCATTTGTACTCTGTAGAGCTTTTATCACATTTATTTTGAGCATTGCTTATATTTCTTTATAATGTTTTAGCATTAACTGCATTAACTGCACCCCTCACTGGAAACACCTGAACTCAATAATACATAGTGAACACAGGAGTTCACGTACTCAGCATGGGCGCCAATCACAAAACGTTGTGCATTTTTCTCAATGAATGCAAAACCTTATCTGATTGGATGAGGTGAAAATCGTGATGTCACCACCCTGCCTCTTCATTTGGGCAATCAGAGAACACCTTGCATTAAATGAGAAAATGCAACGTGTACTCTAAATAGCACCAATCAACCCCCTGTGTTCACAATGCAACATGGCAACCATTCAGCATGGGATTAGAAAGAGAGCGGTAATCACTGTAGTAGCAGTGACTACTACATTGATTATCTATTATTTAAGTGCCACTCATGGGCATCATCCGGGCCTTTGGCCAATCATGGCTCAGGGGCTAAGTCAATGCCCCACAGTATATAAGGCTGCTGCTTACACGGCAACCGTGTATAGTGTATGACAATGGAGATTAGGCTGGAAGCTAGTGGATAGTGTGTTCAATCAGTATAGTGCAGCCAGTATAGTGTACAGGCATACTCCACTTTTAGTACACAATTGGACTAGAGTATGTATGCATGTAAAAAGAAAATGTATTGAAGCAATACCTTTTTTTCACTTCTTCATGCATGTACTGCATTGCAATAGTAATTTACAGGCATAACTGATTATCTAGGCAAGCTGTTGTTGTGCTGGGTCCCCTCTCAGTGCTTCCCAAGTTTGGTGTCTCTGTCACTTATGATTCGGGAGCAGTGCCATGTCAAGCTGACCAAGATTTCCCATATATGCCAATGTTAAAGTCCTGGAGCAGTGCCATGTCAAGCTGCAAATATTTCCCATAGATGCTAATGAGCACTGAAATCCGAAAATTGGTCTGGGTAGGAAGGGGGTGAAATTGACCTGTATTTAAGTGGTTAAGGGAAACCCTATGACAGAACATAAAAAAAACGGTGAGGGGTCCCCCCCTAAGAGCTATGCCAGGCCCTTTGGCCCTGGTATAGATTTTAAGGGGAACTTCATGCCAAAATAAAAAAAACAAAAATGGCGTTGGCATGTTGATGGGGACAAGGGCCTCTTCCCAACAACCCTGGGCTGTGGCTGTGGGGGTCTGCGGGTGGGGAGCTCATCAGAATCTGGAAGCCCCCTTTTTACAAGGGGGCCCCCAGATTCCAGCCCCCCCCCATGCAAATGGGTATCGGGTACATTTTACCCCTACCCATTCACCAAAAAAGTGTCAAAACATAAGAACCACAAGAAACAGTTTTCGACAAGTTACATAGTTACATATACATAGTTACATAGTAGGTGAGGTTGAATAAAGACAATAGTCCATCCAGTTCAACCTGTGTAGGTGTATGTGGCTGTAATCATCTCACATACCCCTGAATGTTCTGATCCTTGAGATGCACGTCCAATAGTCTTTTGAAAGCCACCATACTACCCGCAGAAACCACCTCTTGTGGTAGAGAATTCCACAATCTTGTAGCCCTAACAGTAAAGAACCCCCCACGTTGCCTGAGGTTAAAACGCTTCTCCTCTAATCGCATTGTATGCCCCCGAGTCCTCATGCAATCCCTTCGACTAAACAGCTTTTTTTCTAAGCTGAGATCCCCATTGAGATATTTAAAAATTGCCCTCAGGCGTCTCTTCTCCAGGGAGAATAAATCAAGCGATTGCAGACACTCCTCATAATCAAGGTCCTCCAATCCCCTAATTAGTTTAGTTGCCCTTCTCTGGACTTTCTCCAGCTCCAACACATCCCTTCTGAGGACTGGCTACCAGAACTGGACAGAATACTCCAGATGCGGTCGGACCAGAGTTTTATAAAGTGGTAGGATTATAGTTTTATCTCTGGAATACATCCCTTTCTTTATGCATGCTAATATTCTGCTAGCTTTGGCAGCTGCCGCTTGACATTGCATGCTATTGCCTAGTCTATCATCAACCAAGACTCCCAGATCCTTCTCCATTTTTGATTCCCCCAAGGGTTCCCCTCCTAACGTGTATTGTGCTTTTATGTTTCTAGTCCCCAAGTGCAAAACCTTACACTTCTCTACGTTAAACCTCATTTGCCAAGTCGTTGCCCACTCCGTTATTTTGTCCAGGTCATCCTGTAGGATATCTGCTTCATTCTGTGCGGTATTGCCCTGCCCAATTTTGTGTCATCTGCAAAAACTGCTATTGAACTACTGACCCCGACCTCAATGCTGTTTATGAATAAATTGAACAAGGCTGGACCCAGGACTGAGCCTTTTATCAAAAAATAAAAAAATAGTGTCCCTCAATGTAAATCCATCATCAATCATGATGCCCGCCAGACCCAAAAAATTGAAAAAACAAACAAAACGATTACGCCTCTTGGGAGACGTCCCACCGTCTGCCTGGTCTGGGCTTTGACAGCTCTTATATAGGCAAGGGGCGGGGCCACCTGGCTACATCACCTGGTCTCACTGCCCCTTCTGACGTTGACGTGTGACGTGTGACTTCAGAAGGGGGTGGTGCCACCGGGTGACAAGGAAACACCAGCACCATCACTACCTTAGGGAACCCCACCATTCACACTCCAAATGGAAGACCAACTTATAAAGGTTTCTTAGTGATTTCCACTTTACATTTCATCCATGAAATACAAGAAGAAAGAAAGAAGACCTAGTTGGTGTCCATCCAACCAGAACTAGTTGGACCAGAGATTCCTCCAGGTGTCATGATTCCTGGCTTCACCATAAGTATCCATATATACCCTCAGACATAAAGGGGGAGGAAGAAGGGGTATTTCATTCAATAATGTCCTATGGTCCACTGTCCACTGTCAGATGGTCTCAATGTCCAGGGAGTTGGGTGATCTGGCAGCCATTCAGCATTGGCCCAGAAAGAGAGTGGCGATCACTGTAGTAGCAGTGACTACTGCAGTGATTCTGTTCTTCCACAGGGATCTCACAGGTATGGTCCAAGATGGACCAATGTAACTATGCAAAATAATCCATACCTGGAGTTCAGCTTTAATCTCTGCTTTCCATTGCTGTAAGGTAGGCACAGATTTTTAGTATGACATTAACTTTTCTATTTTATTACTGTATGTGTTTGTTCTATCTGCATATTTATTACTATATCTACAGCTCACTGATCACATTAATGTACCGTGTGCTGACGATGGGAAATTATTTTAGTGGTTCCCTGAGATCTTAAAATGTTTTCAAGGGTTCCTCTAGGGTAAAGAGGTTGAGAAAGGCTGCTCTAACACATCAGGCCCTATGTGGCTTACTCATGTTATCTCAGCAGATGTTCAGCAGAGATGCTGCGTTCCCTCCCTTGATATACCATAGGGAGAACGGATGTTCTCTCCACTCCCTTGCTATACGCTAGAAGAAGAATCTGCAGATCTGTACATGAAATATTATCATGAATATAGAACAGCAAAAAAGTAAAAATGCAGATGTCATGTCAAAAACGACTTTAGGCCAAACTTTTTTACCGCACGGCATACAGATATATACAGTACCATTGTTTTTTGTATAAGCCTTCCGCAAACATTTTGGCAGAGAAAGGGTGCGCAGCTATCTTGCTGCGTTGTGGGGCAACCCTGACCTACGCTGTATGCTTCAAAAGCCAGCTGACACACTCAAGCTTTCAGCTGCCCCGTCTTGATGATCTCTCTTGAAAGCTTCATTCTAAAGTATCCACATCTAAGCCAAGCTTTATAAAATATAAATGGACAAAGCCACAATTCAGCCTGACAGAGCTGGCTTCCTCTTCACAACCTTCTCGAAAAAAAGACACAAACATAAGATGTTTGTGTGGGCCCAAAAAAAAAAAAAAATGCTCCCCCCGTCTCTACCGCATTTGTTACCGCTCACCTCAACTGCATTTCACATCTTGTCACAAGGCTGTCATTGCATAAAGAGCAAGAAAAGAGAGGGAAGGAAGAGAAAGAAGAAGGTGGGAGAGATGGAGGGAGAGAGCCTAGAAGGAAACAACTTCACAGTCAATTAGGAAGAGGTCAGAGGGATGTGAGAAGACCTCATAAAATGGTTAGGACAATATACAGAAGCCGTCATTCAGGGAACTACTGAAATATAAGCACGTTTTATTGCGATCAATATTTCCTGAAGATCATAGCTGCCATTCTGGTAGAGGTATTGACAATGCAATAAGGAGGAAGGCCAGGTGATCATGCCATTCCATTTATGCTGTTCGGAGAGGGCATTTCATAATGTGACATATATTTAACTCGTCTTAAGCATCGTGTCCCGGTGTTCTCCTATAACTCAGGGGCAGATTTGATGGCTTCTGTAATTGATTCCTTTTTATTGCTATGCACGAGGGTAACTAATGCTTCTTACACACAAGCAACCAAAAGGGAACAAGCATGTGCAGCAGCATTGAGCTGCAGAGATGTATAGTAACTAAGTAGAACTACTTCACTACTGTACTTAAGTACCGAAAGGCGGTATCTGTACTCTCCTAGAGTAGAATTTTTTTCTCCTACTTCCACTTTTACTTCACTACATTTTTTCGATGATTTCAATACTTCTACTCCGATATTTTTTTTTTGTGCTGCATAGTTACTTGTTACTATTATAAAAATTACTACTGCCAGAACAGTAGATGGCAGGTTTCATGAAGCTCAAAACATGTGTATTATCAGCGCATACGAAAATAAATGCTACTGTATGTATAAATAAAAGCTGCATTTGAAATAATAAAAAACAATATGATGTTCAAACTTTTGACTTCTTTATTTAATAACTACATAACACAGTACTTGTACTTTTACTTTCAGTACTTGAGTAGCAATTTTTTTTTTCAAAACTACTGGTACTTTTACTTTCAGTACTTGAATAGCAAAATTTTTTTTAAAAATTACTTGCAATACTTAAGTACAAAAAATGTTGAATACTTTAGTACTTCTAATCAAGTCACTTTTTGATCGAGCACTTCCACTTCTACTCAAGTCACTTTTTGATCGAGCACTTGTACTTTTACTCAAGTATGGCTTTCGAGTACTTTATACAACTCTGTTGAGCTGTATTGTGGTGTGAAAGCTGAACTGCAAGCAAACATCCTAAAGTGGAATTAAGCCTCTGAAAAAAAAAAAAAAAATGTTATATTTTGTTTACAAGTGTTTAGCCATTGTGTACTTGTTTGCACAGCATAATACACATTATGGCAGACCAGGGCTGCTGATAGAAATCACGGGCCCCCCGTATAGCCTACCTGACAGGGCCCCCCTCCTCCATAAATATCAAATTATATTTTTGCTAAAATGCGATGCCAGCAATGCTATGCTTTGCAGCCATGGCAGAAATAATACCCCCACTGAACAAGACCTATTTAAGTGAACAGCAGCACAGAGGCAATATCTACACCCCACAGTGAGGGATCGGTACCAGTCGGTCACTGTGTTCATTTAGGGTGGTGTGTTCATTCAGGATGGTGAGCCCCCCCCCCGCTCACCATCCTGAAATCACCCGCCTGTGTGTCCTCAGCAGCTGCCAGCAGGAGAAGAGGAAAGCACTGTGGGGGAAAAGGGCACACAGGGGTCCCAGACAGCAGGGGTGCAGATACTAGAATCAGTGGAAGAAAAGAAAAGTATAAGCCGGCAGCACTGCACAAGAGTCACAAGTGTCAGCAACAAGGCAGTACTGCTGGGCATCCTGCTCAGCAGGTGCCCGGGCCCTCCTATGGAAATGATGGGCCTGGGCCCAGTACAGGAGGGCTGGTTGTACTGCCTTATCAGCAGCCCTGTGGCAGACCTAACTGCTTGGCGCTGGTGCCTCCTGGCCCTTTAAGGGTTTTCAGATCCTGGGAGGCGGGGCAGGAGGGGCTATGATCATGCATGTGAACGAAGCGGTTGGCTGTCATGGCAGGCAGAAGATCGGAAAGCTGCTGATAGCAAGCAGTGATCTAGAGCTTTCCGATAGCTGCCAGTAATGGTGCCGACTCCTGGGCAGGATGCTTGCTCTAGGTTGTTTGAAATGTGGTACACAAATATGCGGCCGCTCAGTGCCAAGGCCCACTGGCCGAGAGGCTGCATATATGCGTGCCATCGGCTCCAACAGGTTAATGTTGTGCTAAAGGTGAATCATTTTTTACCTAATGCATTCCATGCATTAAGGTGTAGCGCTACCCTAGTGTTAATTTTGACGTCAAATTTTGATTTCATTTTAGTCATCGTCTTTTGACTAAAATCCTATTTTAGTTTTAGTCGTATTTTAGTTATCTGGATTATTATAGATATGTTGTATTTTAGTTGACTAAAATTGAATGGGTTTAGTTATATTTTAATGCATTATTGAAGCTTTTTTCTATAATTTCCAAACTCATTATATACTCCTGGAGTAAAAATATACTAACATGTTATTATTTATGGTATTAAGGTTTGAACATGCACTACAGACACAGATTTAGCCGTTGTGATATAAAACGTCTTTATAAATAAACCAAGTTTCATCAACACAAAATGTAACTGTAGCACTGTCCCCGTAGGGCTTGGTGTGGGATGACTTCTTGGGCTTCCTCTGATTACCTGCAGACAGTAACGAGGGGACAGTTCACTCATACATCCTTACTCCCAGTTGCTCGTTACTCAATAAACAGTCAGAGGGATTTAGTTTTTGGTATTTATTGTGGAACTTGGGTGGGAGAAGGGAATAGTGGGATACTGCAACTTGAACTATTCACAATAGATAAGGACAACTCACACTCGGACTTACCAGGTTATTTGTGGAATCAGACTCACTGCTTTAACCATACAGCCACTTGTATAGAAGAATAAGGTCTTCTTGCTCTCTTTAGCAGCAGACTTGATGCAATTACATTATCTTCAGTACACTCTCTAGCACCCCTTGACTGATACTCATCTACGGATTCTTCTAGCAGAAAGGGTGGCCCTCTCAGGACAGGCCCCACAAAACAGAGCTGTACTCACTATAGGCAGAATCAGATCCCTTTCAGTGTCTCCTCTTCTGTCAGCTTGAAAGGAAATCTGGGTCCAGCTCCTCTCTGACTCTCCGGCCCTCAGGTCGACCACCTGAGGCCACATTGCAGCTTCTACTGAGGTGGGGCAGTTGCCCCCTCCCTCTGGGACCCCGTACTCCAGTTAAAATACATGTGCCCTTGGCATTTATACAGTAAACCAGCATGCACTGAGGCACTTTCCTCTGCCAATTACCAGGGCTGTACTAAATGTCTTTGCACTCATTTGTCAGGTTTCCTACCACTGTCCAATATGCCTCCCTATTAGACCAGTGTGAAACACTTCAGAAAAACTGAGCTGCACTTGAGCATCATGAGCAGACTCTAACAATGGATCCTGCACTCTGGAAGGCAGAGAGTAATCTAAATTACCTGGCAATCTCCCTGGTAAGCAAAAAGACCCAAAAACTATACTCTCTCTTCTAGCACCTACCTAGGAGGTAAAACTAGTAAAACAAACAATAAATAGAAAAGTTTAAAAAAGTATAAAAAAAACCCCCAAAAAACTATGAACTTTATGTGCTATTATTATAGGCTGGAGATGGAATTGTGTTGAAAATTATGTTAGAAAAGACCAGCTGAAAGCACCAAAGAGATAGTGTGAATGAGTGTAATTTGTGGAACTGCATAGGAAAGGGAAAGAATTGATGGGAACTTGCGTCTCTCAGTCAATACAGCTTGCCGATAGAGTCAGGGTGCTGGGGCTTTAACAGACAGATGGAGCTCCAAGGAAAGAGGAAGTTCAGGTGGGTTAACATCCCTCCCTCACATTTTCATTCTGTTTTCGTTCGTTGATGAAAATTGGAATTGATTTTCATCACAGTTTTTGTCAATTGACTTAATTAAAATTGTATTTTCGCTTAGTTTTTGTCACTGAAAACATGCAGCTGCCCAAAACTATGACGGAAATATTTTCATTGACAAAATTAACACTGCACTACCCCCCAAAGGACCGCTGTAACTGTCCACAGGTTCTTTTCCTAATCAGCCCAGAGGTGTCTTTTCTGATTGATATTGCTGAATAACTGTTAACTTGGGAACGCAGCAGGGTATGAGATATTTCAAAACTCTTTATGCACAACTCTAAGAGGGCTCTCCTCTATCTCTAAATAATACTATATCCTCTGCCAGCTAGGAACCAGGGGGTTTGCTGGATAAGTCTATCAAAAATAGGCTGAAGTAGTCTAGCTTCTAGCAGCTGCAGGACCATCAAACACTGCACACAGGGATTTGGCTTCACTCACAGATCCTGGCAAAGATCGGTCCAGAGATATGACCTCTCGCAAAGTAGTCAAGCTTCCAGTTCAGGAAGGGGGTGGGGGTCCAGAGGCAAGCAGTCCCCCTTACCTTGAGCCCCTAGATCCATCCCCACAGGGGAAGAAAAGAACCAATTCTCCAGGGTTCCAACCTATTTAACAGTAACCCAGCTATCTTCTGGGCAAACCACCCCAGGCACTGGCTAGGGCTCACTAAATATTTAGGCTGGGAATTTGAATCCTCCTGCCCTAAGCTCTAGAAGCTTCTTCTAGAGGCAGGGGAAAGTAATTAAACCCCCATCCTCTGAAGCCCCTAACAGACTGTACTAAACAATTACTGCTTCTGTAAGTACAGCAGAAGCCAACAATAAATTTACCCAACAGCCTAACTTTGGGGGGTACTAAAAGATAAAAATTTTTTTGCCATTTGCTGTCTTACCCCCCCCCCCAAGTCCCATATTGATTGAGTGCTGTGCCTGGCTTTAGTTCTTCTCTCCTCTCTCCCCATTTTCACAAGCTTGGCTGAGAGCAGCAGAGGCTTTTGGCTCCTGGTGCTGTCAGTCAAATCCTGTGAGCAGAGAGCGGGGCGGGGGGGGGGGGGGGCGGGGTATGGCATCAGCATTGTGTGTGTCAGAGCCTCAAAGCTCAGGGCCTGACTCGGGATCAAGCCTGCATGTCTGCCCCCATGCCAAGTGCTTGCTATGGGGTCAGACACAAAAGAGGAGGAGCTGAGATTGCAATCTCCAGCAGAGGAACTTCAGGCTGCTCTGTGCAATACCTTTGCACAGAGCAGATGAGTATAACACGTTTATTATTTTGATGAAAAAAAGGCGTTGTCATGGGAGTCAGAACATCATTGCAAAGAGCCATGCTGTACAGTATACTGTGTGTCTGGTGAGCTGTACATGCACAGCTCAGTATGAACAAACGCTAACCGCCAGGGAAAAAGGTCTGTGACAGAAGAGACCAATAGGAGAAAACATGGACATCACCCGAGTGCTAAAAATGTAGCGAACCAAGATCAACAGGAAAAAAATTAGCACCTCGGACAAAATAAAATGTGCAAATTAATTTCACCCTTTAGAAAATCAGGCAGATTGTTGTTCTTTGTTCCTTTGCCTTCCTCCAGGCTTTTGGAGTATAAGAAAGCAGATGTTTTGGTGTACTGGTGTCATTTTGCTGGAGGCAAATCCATTCTGAAAGATTGTTTGAACTTTACCGTTTTATTGGTGCTTGACATTTCAGTTGAAGCAAGTGATTCCTAATGGTATATTTTATTACTATTATTATCATTATCACTAACTCCTTTCTGTCATTACAGTTCATTGATCAATTGATTTATTTGTGGGTTTTTAAAAGTTCTCTTCTCTTCAATTATTTGAGTGCCACCGTGGTGTTGCATACATCATTATTGGTTATATCAGCGCTATAAGGGGCACTCTGTGGATGTTCCCATCCATACACTCACCAGTAGGAATAGGAGAAGTAATCTTGCAGGATGATTGCTAATTTGGCAAAAATTCTTGAAATTGCTTTTTTTGCTGTGTGAACAGCTTATGTCAAATCTTCATTAACCACGTCAATACTGGACACTTTTATCCTCTTCCTGCCCAGGCCAATTTTCAGCTTTCAGTGCTGTCACACGTTAAATTACAATTGCGCGGCCATTTAATACTGTACCCGTTTGACATTTTTATCATTTTTTCACACAAATAGAGCTTTCTTTTAGTGGTATTATATCACCACTGTTTTTTTATTTGGTGCTAAATAAACAAAAAAGACCAAACATTTAAAAACAAAAAAAAAAAAAAAAGTGTTTTTATTTTTGTTTCTGTTATAAAATTTTGCAAATAATAATCTCTCTTTCCAAATTTAGGCCAAACTGTATTTTGCTACATTTATTTGGTGAAAATAACCCAAATCAGTTTATATTATTAAGTCTGTAGGAAAGTTATAGAGTCCACAAACTATTGTGTCTACAGTATATTTCTGAAAATTGGTCAGTCCTCATGTACTGATAGCCTATCTCATTTCTTGAGGCCCAAAAATGCAAGGACAGTACAAATATTCCCCAAATGACTCTTTTGGAAGGTAGACAGTTTAAGATATTTAGTAAGAGGCATGGTGAGTTTTTTTGAAGTTGTAATTTTTTGTCACAATTTTATTTAAATATTAAGAGCTTAAAAAAATATTTTTTTCATTTATTTTTTTATTTTTTACATACTGTCACCAGTGCAGTACAGCATTATCATATGACTGGTGTGGCAGTGATCAGCGACACTGACTGGTTCTTTTTTTTTTTTTTACAATTTTTTAAACACACTGTGTGACCAGAACAATACAGTGCTACCATAGTAACACTGTACTCCTCTGGGGAAGTGATCAAAATTATTATTCTTATTTTTTTTCGTATGTATTATGATTGCTTATACCAGTGAATTTCACTGTTATAAGCAACTATTTTTACTGAATGTAATTGATTCATTCAGTGTTTACTAATGTGGTTAGCTGTAATCACAGAGATCAATACAATACTACACAACAAATGGCATGAATCAAAGCCATTCATTGTGTACAATTGTCATGTGATCTGCTGTGATTGGTTGCAGTCATCACATGGTACCAGCTGGATTCACCCCTTTTTTATGGATAGTGTAGGACCCACCGATAATGGGGTACTTTGACGCAGTGGTGGGCTTGAGCACGATATGGCCATATGGTGGAACTAAATCCCCATTTTTATTTATGGATTGTCTCCATATTTGATAGTCATTTCTTTTGCATGGTTGCGCTATTCTTTTTTAATATACATGTTGCTTGGTCCATAGCTGCACCGGCTTTAGATATACATGTTCAGGGTTTGCTCCCCCAATTTTTTGCTTGTTTATTATTTATTCGGTCTGACCAGACTTATTAGGGTTGAGCATCCCATCCCCCACACACACCTGTACTCTATTGGTGTCCTCTATCAAGTAGATATAGGAGGAGTCCCCTGCAGTGCATTAGCACACCTTCCCAGCAAGGAGTGTTGTCTCCAAGGGTAAGAGAGGCTGGATTCACCCCTTTTTTATGGATAGTGTAGGACCCACCGATAATGGGGTACTTTGACGCAGTGGTGGGCTTGAGCACGATATGGCCATATGGTGGAACTAAATCCCCATTTTTATTTATGGATTGTCTCCATATTTGATAGTCATTTCTTTTGCATGGTTGCGCTATTCTTTTTTAATATACATGTTGCTTGGTCCATAGCTGCACCGGCTTTAGATATACATGTTCAGGGTTTGCTCCCCCAATTTTTTGCTTGTTTATTATTTATTCGGTCTGACCAGACTTATTAGGGTTGAGCATCCCATCCCCCACACACACCTGTACTCTATTGGTGTCCTCTATCAAGTAGATATAGGAGGAGTCCCCTGCAGTGCATTAGCACACCTTCCCAGCAAGGAGTGTTGTCTCCAAGGGTAAGAGAGGCTGGATTCACCCCTTTTTTATGGATAGTGTAGGACCCACCGATAATGGGGTACTTTGACGCAGTGGTGGGCTTGAGCACGATATGGCCATATGGTGGAACTAAATCCCCATTTTTATTTATGGATTGTCTCCATATTTGATAGTCATTTCTTTTGCATGGTTGCGCTATTCTTTTTTAATATACATGTTGCTTGGTCCATAGCTGCACCGGCTTTAGATATACATGTTCAGGGTTTGCTCCCCCAATTTTTTGCTTGTTTATTATTTATTCGGTCTGACCAGACTTATTAGGGTTGAGCATCCCATCCCCCACACACACCTGTACTCTATTGGTGTCCTCTATCAAGTAGATATAGGAGGAGTTCCCTGCAGTGCATTAGCACACCTTCCCAGCAAGGAGTGTTGTCTCCAAGGGTAAGAGAGGCTGGATTCACCCCTTTTTTATGGATAGTGTAGGACCCACCGATAATGGGGTACTTTGACGCAGTGGTGGGCTTGAGCACGATATGGCCATATGGTGGAACTAAATCCCCATTTTTATTTATGGATTGTCTCCATATTTGATAGTCATTTCTTTTGCATGGTTGCGCTATTCTTTTTTAATATACATGTTGCTTGGTCCATAGCTGCACCGGCTTTAGATATACATGTTCAGGGTTTGCTCCCCCAATTTTTTGCTTGTTTATTATTTATTCGGTCTGACCAGACTTATTAGGGTTGAGCATCCCATCCCCCACACACACCTTTACTCTATTGGTGTCCTCTATCAAGTAGATATAGGAGGAGTCCCCTGCAGTGCATTAGCACACCTTCCCAGCAAGGAGTGTTGTCTCCAAGGGTAAGAGAGGCTGGATTCACCCCTTTTTTATGGATAGTGTAGGACCCACCGATAATGGGGTACTTTGACGCAGTGGTGGGCTTGAGCACGATATGGCCATATGGTGGAACTAAATCCCCATTTTTATTTATGGATTGTCTCCATATTTGATAGTCATTTCTTTTGCATGGTTGCGCTATTCTTTTTTAATATACATGTTGCTTGGTCCATAGCTGCACCGGCTTTAGATATACATGTTCAGGGTTTGCTCCCCCAATTTTTTGCTTGTTTATTATTTATTCGGTCTGACCAGACTTATTAGGGTTGAGCATCCCATCCCCCACACACACCTGTACTCTATTGGTGTCCTCTATCAAGTAGATATAGGAGGAGTCCCCTGCAGTGCATTAGCACACCTTCCCAGCAAGGAGTGTTGTCTCCAAGGGTAAGAGAGGCTGGATTCACCCCTTTTTTATGGATAGTGTAGGACCCACCGATAATGGGGTACTTTGACGCAGTGGTGGGCTTGAGCACGATATGGCCATATGGTGGAACTAAATCCCCATTTTTATTTATGGATTGTCTCCATATTTGATAGTCATTTCTTTTGCATGGTTGCGCTATTCTTTTTTAATATACATGTTGCTTGGTCCATAGCTGCACCGGCTTTAGATATACATGTTCAGGGTTTGCTCCCCCAATTTTTTGCTTGCTCATGTACTGATAGCCTATCTCATTTCTTGAGGCCCAAAAATGCAAGGACAGTACAAATATTCCCCAAATGACTCTTTTGGAAGGTAGACAGTTTAAGATATTTAGTAAGAGGCATGGTGAGTTTTTTTGAAGTTGTAATTTTTTGTCACAATTTTATTTAAATATTAAGAGCTTAAAAAAATATTTTTTTCATTTATTTTTTTATTTTTTACATACTGTCACCAGTGCAGTACAGCATTATCATATGACTGGTGTGGCAGTGATCAGCGACACTGACTGGTTCTTTTTTTTTTTTTTTACAATTTTTTAAACACACTGTGTGACCAGAACAATACAGTGCTACCATAGTAACACTGTACTCCTCTGGGGAAGTGATCAAAATTATTATTCTTATTTTTTTTCGTATGTATTATGATTGCTTATACCAGTGAATTTCACTGTTATAAGCAACCATTTTTACCGAATGTAATTGATTCATTCAGTGTTTACTAATGTGGTTAGCTGTAATCACAGAGATCAATACAATACTACACAACAAATGGCATGAATCAAAGCCATTCATTGTGTACAATTGTCATGTGATCTGCTGTGATTGGTTGCAGTCATCACATGGTACCAGCTGGATTCACCCCTTTTTTATGGATAGTGTAGGACCCACCGATAATGGGGTACTTTGACGCAGTGGTGGGCTTGAGCACGATATGGCCATATGGTGGAACTAAATCCCCATTTTTATTTATGGATTGTCTCCATATTTGATAGTCATTTCTTTTGCATGGTTGCGCTATTCTTTTTTAATATACATGTTGCTTGGTCCATAGCTGCACCGGCTTTAGATATACATGTTCAGGGTTTGCTCCCCCAATTTTTTGCTTGTTTATTATTTATTCGGTCTGACCAGACTTATTAGGGTTGAGCATCCCATCCCCCACACACACCTGTACTCTATTGGTGTCCTCTATCAAGTAGATATAGGAGGAGTCCCCTGCAGTGCATTAGCACACCTTCCCAGCAAGGAGTGTTGTCTCCAAGGGTAAGAGAGGCTGGATTCACCCCTTTTTTATGGACAGTGTAGGACCCACCGATAATGGGGTACTTTGACGCAGTGGTGGGCTTGAGCACGATATGGCCATATGGTGGAACTAAATCCCCATTTTTATTTATGGATTGTCTCCATATTTGATAGTCATTTCTTTTGCATGGTTGCGCTATTCTTTTTTAATATACATGTTGCTTGGTCCATAGCTGCACCGGCTTTAGATATACATGTTCAGGGTTTGCTCCCCCAATTTTTTGCTTGTTTATTATTTATTCGGTCTGACCAGACTTATTAGGGTTGAGCATCCCATCCCCCACACACACCTGTACTCTATTGGTGTCCTCTATCAAGTAGATATAGGAGGAGTCCCCTGCAATGCATTAGCACACCTTCTCAGCAAGGAGTGTTGTCTCCAAGGGTAAGAGAGGCTGGATTCACCCCTTTTTTATGGATAGTGTAGGACCGACCGATAATGGGGTACTTTGACGCAGTGGTGGGCTTGAGCACGATATGGCCATATGGTGGAACTAAATCCCCATTTTTATTTATGGATTGTCTCCATATTTGATAGTCATTTCTTTTGCATGGTTGCGCTATTCTTTTTTAATATACATGTTGCTTGGTCCATAGCTGCATCGGCTTTAGATATACATGTTCAGGGTTTGCTCCCCCAATTTTTTGCTTGTTTATTATTTATTCGGTCTGACCAGACTTATTAGGGTTGAGCATCCCATCCCCCACACACACCTGTACTCTATTGGTGTCCTCTATCAAGTAGATATAGGAGGAGTCCCCTGCAGTGCATTAGCACACCTTCCCAGCAAGGAGTGTTGTCTCCAAGGGTAAGAGAGGCTGGATTCACCCCTTTTTTATGGATAGTGTAGGACCCACCGATAATGGGGTACTTTGACGCAGTGGTGGGCTTGAGCACGATATGGCCATATGGTGGAACTAAATCCCCATTTTTATTTATGGATTGTCTCCATATTTGATAGTCATTTCTTTTGCATGGTTGCGCTATTCTTTTTTAATATACATGTTGCTTGGTCCATAGCTGCACCGGCTTTAGATATACATGTTCAGGGTTTGCTCCCCCAATTTTTTGCTTGTTTATTATTTATTCGGTCTGACCAGACTTATTAGGGTTGAGCATCCCATCCCCCACACACACCTGTACTCTATTGGTGTCCTCTATCAAGTAGATATAGGAGGAGTCCCCTGCAGTGCATTAGCACACCTTCCCAGCAAGGAGTGTTGTCTCCAAGGGTAAGAGAGGCTGGATTCACCCCTTTTTTATGGATAGTGTAGGACCCACCGATAATGGGGTACTTTGACGCAGTGGTGGGCTTGAGCACGGTATGGCCATATGGTGGAACTAAATCCCCATTTTTATTTATGGATTGTCTCCATATTTGATAGTCATTTCTTTTGCATGGTTGCGCTATTCTTTTTTAATATACATGTTGCTTGGTCCATAGCTGCACCGGCTTTAGATATACATGTTCAGGGTTTGCTCCCCCAATTTTTTGCTTGTTTATTATTTATTCAGTCTGACCAGACTTATTAGGGTTGAGCATCCCATCCCCCACACACACCTGTACTCTATTGGTGTCCTCTATCAAGTAGATATAGGAGGAGTCCCCTGCAGTGCATTAGCACACCTTCCCAGCAAGGAGTGTTGTCTCCAAGGGTAAGAGAGGCTGGATTCACCCCTTTTTTATGGATAGTGTAGGACCCACCGATAATGGGGTACTTTGACGCAGTGGTGGGCTTGAGCACGATATGGCCATATGGTGGAACTAAATCCCCATTTTTATTTATGGATTGTCTCCATATTTGATAGTCATTTCTTTTGCATGGTTGCGCTATTCTTTTTTAATATACATGTTGCTTGGTCCATAGCTGCACCGGCTTTAGATATACATGTTCAGGGTTTGCTCCCCCAATTTTTTGCTTGTTTATTATTTATTCGGTCTGACCAGACTTATTAGGGTTGAGCATCCCATCCCCCACACACACCTGTACTCTATTGGTGTCCTCTATCAAGTAGATATAGGAGGAGTCCCCTGCAGTGCATTAGCACACCTTCCCAGCAAGGAGTGTTGTCTCCAAGGGTAAGAGAGGCTGGATTCACCCCTTTTTTATGGATAGTGTAGGACCCACCGATAATGGGGTACTTTGACGCAGTGGTGGGCTTGAGCACGATATGGCCATATGGTGGAACTAAATCCCCATTTTTATTTATGGATTGTCTCCATATTTGATAGTCATTTCTTTTGCATGGTTGCGCTATTCTTTTTTAATATACATGTTGCTTGGTCCATAGCTGCACCGGCTTTAGATATACATGTTCAGGGTTTGCTCCCCCAATTTTTTGCTTGTTTATTATTTATTCGGTCTGACCAGACTTATTAGGGTTGAGCATCCCATCCCCCACACACACCTGTACTCTATTGGTGTCCTCTATCAAGTAGATATAGGAGGAGTCCCCTGCAGTGCATTAGCACACCTTCCCAGCAAGGAGTGTTGTCTCCAAGGGTAAGAGAGGCTGGATTCACCCCTTTTTTATGGATAGTGTAGGACCCACCGATAATGGGGTACTTTGACGCAGTGGTGGGCTTGAGCACGGTATGGCCATATGGTGGAACTAAATCCCCATTTTTATTTATGGATTGTCTCCATATTTGATAGTCATTTCTTTTGCATGGTTGCGCTATTCTTTTTTAATATACATGTTGCTTGGTCCATAGCTGCACCGGCTTTAGATATACATGTTCAGGGTTTGCTCCCCCAATTTTTTGCTTGCTCATGTACTGATAGCCTATCTCATTTCTTGAGGCCCAAAAATGCAAGGACAGTACAAATATTCCCCAAATGACTCTTTTGGAAGGTAGACAGTTTAAGATATTTAGTAAGAGGCATGGTGAGTTTTTTTGAAGTTGTAATTTTTTGTCACAATTTTATTTAAATATTAAGAGCTTAAAAAAATATTTTTTTCATTTATTTTTTTATTTTTTACATACTGTCACCAGTGCAGTACAGCATTATCATATGACTGGTGTGGCAGTGATCAGCGACACTGACTGGTTCTTTTTTTTTTTTTTTACAATTTTTTAAACACACTGTGTGACCAGAACAATACAGTGCTACCATAGTAACACTGTACTCCTCTGGGGAAGTGATCAAAATTATTATTCTTATTTTTTTTCGTATGTATTATGATTGCTTATACCAGTGAATTTCACTGTTATAAGCAACCATTTTTACTGAATGTAATTGATTCATTCAGTGTTTACTAATGTGGTTTGCTGTAATCACAGAGATCAATACAATACTACACAACAAATGGCATGAATCAAAGCCATTCATTGTGTACAATTGTCATGTGATCTGCTGTGATTGGTTGCAGTCATCACATGGTACCAGCATCGGCCGGTGCACTGATCAGTCATCTGATGTGTTCTGTGGACACAGCGGGCAACAGATTGCGCCGCAGGATGTCATATGACATCCACTGGAAAAACGAATGTAGCTGGGCTGGTTAAAGTAGAACAAAATGCAAAACTTTTTTTTTAGTTTCAGATTAGAGAATTAGAACACCTGTCAGGTTTTTACTGTTGTCTGTGCCCCCGTTAGAGAGTATCACCTTCTCTATTTGTCCTGTTTACCATTATAATAGAAAGTGTAAGTAAAAAAAAATCCCAAAATGTTGTTTTTATATAAGAACAGGAATAGAAGAGAAATCTTCCAATGGGGACACTCGTTCTGGGTAACCTGATGACATCCTGGTATTCCCTCACTTTGTGGGGATTTCCTCTCGCGTCCTGTTTTGGCTATGGGACAGGAAGTGAAAGGAAATCTCCCCAATGGGCTGACCCAGATGGCAAAATAAAATTTACACTAGATATAATCCTCCTTTGCTCTATCCAAGATGAAAAAAAGTTTTCCCTATAGTTACTCTCAGTGATGATTTGGTGATAACATGGCTTTGTTGATAGGTATCACTTTATTTCTCTTTAGAAAAAAACTTTTCTGAAATTCTATTATGAAATGAATCAAACATTAAACATTTTTTAAAATAACTTCTCTAACCCTTGATAGCTTTAAAAGTACATTACACCCAGGGCCAGATTAACATAGGGGCTATTGGAGCTGCAGCTCCAGGCCCCTACCTTAATATAGGCCCCGGGTTGGCCATATTCACTGTTACCGCTCTTCTGTCACTTGTAAACACAGAAGTCTGGCTTCTATGCTCGCTTCCCCAGGCAGCTCCCTCAGAACCTCCCCACACAGCACGAAGGCAGGACAAGGAGGGACAGTTGCCGATGCATGGATGTGTTTATGGGCTTCAGAGACAGCATCCCATGTTGAATTAGGCATGCATGGCTGCACCCTTCCTCCTCTGGGTGCATGCCAAGGCACGGCCCTTAAGGCCCTTCAAAATCCTCAGCACCAAGCCCATGATGCTCTTAATCCGGCCCTGATTACACCCTTAAAGTGGTTCTTCAGTCTCTAGAACCAAAAAAATGTAGATAATTATAATGTAAGGACACTTATCTGTCAAAGGATCCAGCGCCATGCTCACCCAAGCTGGTTCTTTGCTAGTCTTCGGGTCTCTGGCATGTCAAGTGTGGAAAGCCAACTGTGACTCCTTGCAGTTTCACAGCCAGCTTCCCAGTGCACATGCGCGAGTTGCGCTGCACTTTGTGCGTGGTCCCGCAGCCTCCTGTTACCTGTGACGTGTTCCAAGAGGTTGCAGGCAGGGAAGGGAACTACTTCCTCTAGGCCTAGGCAACTCCAGAAGAAGTGGGGGAGGGTACCTGTCAAAACTAGGTACCTGCCCCCCCCCCCCCTCCCTCAAGTTTCGCTTTAATCTTGCCTTCTCTGATACATTTCAGAAAAAATGACAAATTCTGTCAAAATGTCTAGAACTTTACATTAAAAGAGAAGGATGATCAAAGCTCTTCTGGTTATACTTCTCATGTGGGTCACATGAGTGCACTTGTGACATAGAATCAGGTGACAGCGGGCTAAAGCTTGCCATTGGCTGACATCATAGAGCTGCTCCAATCTCTGACAGGATCTCAGTAATAATGTCGGGATCCACCCAGATGCCTGACCGGCAGTTGGCTCAGCCTCTCAATGTGCTGCTGAGATACTGAGCTAGCCTCTCCTGCCCCTTCTCCTGCTTGGCACTCAAGTGAGCACTGAAGGGACAGAGAACTGAGTAGTCAGCAGTCATAAATATTCACTCAATTCTTTTTCTTGGAGCCAGTGGGGGGACAGCTGCAGCTTTGAACCAAAGCTGCAGCCATATAGAGGAGTATGTATGTATATTTTTTTAACTTCCTACATTTCTTAAGCGACTTGGCAGACATCTGCAGCTTCATGCACAAATGTCTTTGCAAGTCGCACCCGAAATTGCCAAAAGTAGTGCAGAAACTACTTTTTCAAATCGGTGCAACATTGCAAAGTTGGCGTCGCACTGATTTAAATAGTGCGATTGCCGGCAATAGGGTGCGACTTGTCATGCGATTTCACCTGTCAAATCACATGACAAATCGCTCCACTGTGAACAAGGGCTTAGAGTTGGCAAGAGATTACAGTTCTTCTCTCTGCAGAAGAGGGGATTAACAGGGATAAGTACAAATATATCATAGTTGGCTCCAGCAAGTGTAATAAACGGTTTACTCCTAGGTCCCTGAAGAAGACGTGTTGAAGTTAGAAGTAAGGAAGATTAACCTTAGATTTTGGAAAGGGTTCTTTACTGTTAGAGCAGTAAATATGTTTGAGCTCCTTCCCCCAGAAAGTGGTACTAGCTGAGAGTGTTGACAACTTAAAAAAACGTTAATATGCCTTCCTCAGGAAGCAGAATATACAGGGCTAAGGGAATTGTTAGAGAATAAAAATTACACACACAAGCAGTACACATGCACACAGGTTATACTGGATGGGCATGTGTCTTTTTTTCAACCTTATAAACTTATATCTTCCCTGCACAATCAGTGGGTCCTGTAAAGTGGCAGTCCTCCTATTCTATTGGTGAATACCCTATGATTGGATTCGTACCGGAGCTGATGTGCTGGATACAGGCGAAGTAGTCCTCAAACTACTTACTGTGCATGTCCCATCTCTCTCTGGTAAGAGGCTATATGTGGTGAAGGGCTTCACAAGTGTCCGTCTGTATCTCACACCAGGGTGGATATTCACCATTTTACCATCATGAACTGTGTATACATCAAGGCTGAACGTGGCTGAGATGGGACTCTCAGTTATTACTGTCCACAATTCATGTGATTTATTGACTGTTCGATATTGAGCGCGACTCCCATTTTTATCATTTTTATTATACATCCAGCTATATGAGTTCGCTGCTATAAGGGCGCGGGTTTTATATATATTTTTCATTTATAAACTTATGTAACTATGTGAGCGAAATCTCTAATTTTCCTTCCTTTCTACTCACTAGAAATTCCCGGTAAAAATTTGTACTGCGTAAGATCGCAGCATGCAGACAAATGCTTGCTGCTGTATTTGCTCTACATTGCCTTGAAGCATAGACTGCCAAACTTTAGGGTTCTGATGCTGCAAATTCCGTTCACCCAAGCAGACTGCTAACTAATAATATATGCAGCATGGACATTGGATGCACATTACATCCAGCACCCGTGCATACCTGGTGACCCTGGCTTTTCTGACATTTGTAAGTAAAAATCTGTATTTTTTTGGTAGAAAATCACCTAGAACCCCCAAACATTTCATATATATATACAGTATATACAGTGCCTTGCGAAAGTGTTCGGCCCCCTTGAACTTTGCGACCTTTTGCCATATTTCAGGCTTCAAACATAAAGATATAAAACTGTAATTTTTTGTGAAGAATCAACAACAAGTGGGACACAATCACAGTTTTATATCTTTATGCTTGAAGCCTGAAATGTGGCAAAAGGTCGCAAAGTTCAAGGGGGCCGAAAACTTTCGCAAGGCACTGTATATATATATATATATATATATATATATATATAAAATATGTGTATTTTTTTTTTTTTTAGCAGAGACCCTAGAGAATAAATTAGAGGTCATTGCAATATTTTATGTCACGCTGTATTTCTGCAGTGGTCTTTCAAAAGCAATTTTTTTTGAAAAACACATTTTAATGAAAATATACCCCCAAAACATTATAATTAGCCCAATTAGTTTCTGTATAATGTAAAAGATGATGTTACGCTGAGTAAATAGATACCTAACATGCCACGCTTAAAAATTGTGCACGCTTGTGGAATGGCGGCAAACTATGAAACGTAAAAATCTCCATAGGCGACACTTTAAATAGTTTTACAGGTTAGGTGTTTAGAGTTACAGAGGAGGTCTATTGCTAGAATCATTGCTCTTGCCCTAACCATTGTAGTGATACCTCACATGTGTGGTTTGAACACCTTTTACATATGCGGGTGTGACTTACGTATGCGTTCGCTTCTGCGCACAAGTTCAGAAGGATGGGGCACTTCAATTTTTTCTTTCTTATTTATTTTACTCTTTCTTTTTTCTTTTTGCACTGTCCTTCTAGTTTTAATATATATTTTTTTTTTTTTGTAAACATCCCTGGTAATAGAAAAAAGCATGTCCTCTTTATTGAGAGATCTTGGATTAGGAAAGACCCTAGCTCTCTCATTTACCTTTAACCACTTTACCACTAGAGCATTTTGCTGTCTTACGTCTGGGCCACTTTTTGCGATTCGGCGCTGTGCGACTTTAACTGACAATTGCGCGGTCGTGCGACGCCGTACCCAAACAAAATTGACGTCCTTTTTTTCCCACAAACAGATCTTTCTTTTGGTGGTATTTGATCACCTGTGCGATTTTTACTTTTTGCGCTATAAACAAAAAAAGAGCTTTTATTTTGAGAAAATAACAATATTTTTCACATTTTTTTATATGAAATTCCCCCCAAAAAAGATGTAAAAACCAATTTTTTTTTAAATTTTTGGCCAATTTGTTTTCTGCTACCCATGTTTGGTAAAAAAAATCGCAATAAGCGTATTTTGATTGGTTTGCGCAAAAGTTATTGCGTTTACTAACAAAGGGAAAGATTTATGTCATTTTTGGTGTTTCTTTTTTTTAACGAGTAATGGCGGCGATCTGCGATTTTTTTTTTCGGGACTGCGACATTGCGGCGGACAGATCGGACCCCTGACTGACATTTTTGACACTTTTGGGGGTACCAGTGACATTACTGCAGTAATCAGTGCTATAAATATGCACTGTTACTGTAAAAATGACACTGGCAGGGAAGGGGTTAACTTTATTGAAGAGGGAGGGATTAATGTATGCCTGGTGCTTACTGATGTGTGGGGGGGGGGGTGACTGTGTGAGACAGGGACAGATCGGATGTCCAGCTATGCTGAACACTCCGATCTGTCACTCCCTGTCACTGAGGAGATCCGCCCGCTTGTGTTTACACAGGCGGGCAGATCTCCACACTAGATCCCCGACGATCGGGGCAGAGCAGCGGCGATCGCCGCTGCTCCTCCCCTGGCCCGACTCCCGCTGTGAATGAAAACAGCGGGAGCGCGCCTCCGGCGGCGCGCGAGCGCTGCCTACAGGGGAGGAGTCTGGCGACGTAGGTCTACGTCGTCAGACGGGAACGAGACACTTTGCCGCAGTACTATTACAGTACTTAGTGGTAAAGTGGTTAAAGAGGTTGTAAACCCCAAATGCATCTCATACTAGCTCATTATGAAATACTTACCTTAGAACAAGCCCCCGCCGTGCCGCCCGTTTACCTCTATGACGAGCGACATGTTCAGTCGCCCGTCTTCCGGGATCGCGCCATCTGGCCATCTGATTGGCCAGAGCCCCGGTGACGCCACTCCCGCGCACGCGCGCGGGAGCCGACGGTCACGGCACGGGGCTCTGAAGGAACGGCACCAGCGGCCGTTTCTTCAGAGCGCATGTGCCAGTGAAGTCACTGGCTGCATGTAAGGTAAATATCTCCTAAACGGTACATTTAGAGATATTTTGGTAAATATCTCCTAAACGGTACATTAGGAGATATTTACAGTACCTATGGGTAAGTCTTATCATAGGCTTACCTATAGGTACAACTTGCAGAGGAGGGTTTACTTCCTCTTTAAAGGCAAAATAAAAATATATAAAAAAATTAAATTTTGCCTTTAAGGGAAAAAAAATCCCTTATTTATGTCCGAAAGGCGGAAGTGACGTCAGACGTCGCTCTGGTCCTCCAAAGGCTTAGAGCTAAATGGGGGCTATCTTGCCCTCACTTGGCTTCCTGCCTAGCCATCGGTCTCACTGGATCGGTTCCCGGGTTACCAACGGCTCTGGTAAGCTCGGGAACCACCACAAAGTGGTGAGGGGCACCTCTACCGTGGCCTATAAAAGTGATCCTGTGGCGAATCCACCACTGGCACCACTTTTATCGACCGCCTGACTTAAAAAAAAGATATGGGGTTATGGCAGATAGCTGCTGCCATAACCCCAGTATTTAACATCAAAAACATGACGTATATTTACAGTTAGGCAGTCAGCAAGTGTCAGATACCATATACAAATAGACCATTGGAAGTGTTTTATTATATCTGTTCAATAGATTTAAAAACATACCAGTTGATCCTGCCAGAAATCTTATGTGCTGATAACTTTCTGTGTTTTGTGCCTCTTATCATTTAGCTGTTCAAACTATTCTGCCCCACCTACAATCATTGCAGATAAGAGTTATCATGGCTGCAGATATAATGTGTCTGTCATTCCCATGATGACTCTTCTTTTCAACTTCAGTAACCAGAGCAAGCACTCTCACTGTCAGCCTAATTTGAAATGAGATGTTCCTTTTCATCTGGTGTAAAGAGGACGACGGAAATGGGAAGAAAAACTCTGATCTCCTAGACAAGTAGGATATTGCTTATAAAATAATGTACTTGCAAAATCAATAAATACATCAAATGAATCATTTTACTAAGTGTCCTGTCAATATGCAAGCAACTCATTTGCAATACAGTTCTGTCACCCTTGAAAATAATGTGCTCACCTTCTGTGTCCAAAAAGGGCGGGTAAACTAACATAAGAAAAATAAAATGTCATACTTAGATGGTATTACAGTTTTTTTCTCATACTTGCAAGTTCATTTTAAGCCCTCATGCACACGGGGTGTCAGAGAAAAAAACGAGCTGCAGAGCCACTTCTAACGCCAGGAAAAAGCAGCTGTAAAAACGTGCTTTTAGTAGCTTTTTCCATTTGCATTATTGCACGTTTGGCCATGTCGCTTTTAGCAGTGTTTTTTCTGCCTCCATTCAAAATCAATGGTTCCCTATGGGAGCCTATTGATTTGAATGGAAGGCGCACCGCAAGTCGGATCACGCCAAAATGGGGAAAAAAACAGTGTGAGGTTCCCCCCCAGGTTCCAAACCAGGCCCTTCGGGTCTGGTATAGAATTTGAGGGTAGCACCACGCCGAAAAAACAGCGTGGGGTCCCCCCAAAATCCATACCAAACCCTTATCCGAGCATGCAGCCCGGCAGCCCAGGAACGGAGAGGGGACGAACGAGCGCCCCCACCCCCCCTGAACCATACCAGGCCAAACGCCCTCAACATGGGGGGTGTGGGTGCTTTGGGGCAGGAGGGGCTCTGCACCCCCCACCCCAAAGCACCTTGCCCCCATGTTGATGAGGACAAGGGCCTCTTCCCGACAACCCTGGCCGGTGGTTGTGGGGGTCTGCGGGCAGGGGGCTCATCGGAATCTGGAAGCTCCCTTTAACAAGGGGCCCCCCAGATCCCGGACCCCCTCCCTATGTGAATGGGTATGGGGTACATTGAAAACGTTCTCGCAGAAACAAAAAAGGCATACATTTTGTAACACCATATTCAGCACAATATTATCAGATAATGAAAATTGTCAAACGTCGCCTTCCCATTCTATATACAGATAACGCACTGTACAACATTTTACAGCAAGGTTGTCGTTTTTCCAGTAGGAGAGCTCCCACCTTAGGAACTATGTTATCACCTTCACTTTTTGGCTCCCACAGTCCTCGAACATCTCATTCTTGGTTGAAGACTGTGGGATCATATCCATGTGGCTTTCTCACATGTAAACAATGTGCAAGACATAAAAAAAGTAAAAACGTTATCTCCTTTTCAACAGGAGAGTCTTATTCACTTAGGCATTATATTAACTGCAATTCTAAAATGGTCATTTATATCATAGAATGTAGTGTTTGTCAATTACAGTATGTTGGATGCACCATTCAGAATTTAAGAGTAAGAATATCTGAACATTTCAATGATGCATCAAACATTAATGCCAAAAATATTTCTAGTGTGTCTAAACATTTCAGAGAAATCCATGGAGGTAACCTTAGTTCTTTTTCCTTTTTTGGTTTAGAACAGGTTAGAAGACGAGTTAGAGGAGGTGATATAAACCGCACTTTACTACAGCGTGAGGTGTGGTGGATACATAAGCTAAATACAAGAGGATGGACATAAACCTTTTCTTGAAATAATTGTGAAGTTTATTAAGGGTTGGTGCCGGTTCACACTTGTGCGATGCGGGAGCCCTGCAAATCTACTGCGGGTTCCTGCGTCACATTGAATTTTCATGGCGATTCGCACTGCCGTATGCGAATCGCTGGGGGTGTCAATGCTTTATTTACAACGCCCCTGGGGCAGCTCGCGTGTCATGGTGCGAGCTGACAGTTCACGCACGAGTCGGATCGCACTGGTGTGAACCACCATGCGATCCGATTCTGCTGTTCGGGGGAATTCGGATTTGCCCATGCAATCGGTGTGGCTGAGTTTGCGTCGCACAGACATTGCGGGTGATTTTAGGAGCAGTGCGCTCTGGGTCGCATGTGGTGTCTGTCATCGCATAAGTGTGGACTGGCACTTAATGTTTGTTTTCCTATGGGACACCTTCCTTGATTCTTGACCGACTTGAACACACTACCTCTCCCCTGGTGTTATGTATTGATGTTAATTGCAATTAAGTATGTAGTAGTTTTAGGAGCAGTTTTCACATTATACAATTTTATTGTACATTTACATGCTATGAGGAAGGCGTAAAGCCGAAACGCGTCAGAATTTTGTCATGTTGTCACCGCTATCCATGTTGGAATGAAGAATTTTACTGGGAAGAAGCCTTTTTCGTGTGCCGGCTTTATTCATATAACATGGGGTACATTGTACCCCTAACCATTCACCCCATAAAAGGCAGTGTATGTAAATAATGACAGGAGACGTTTTGAAAAGTTTATTAAAAATCTTCATCCGGTCTTCTCCGCTCTGGTCTTCTCCTCTCCGCTCTTCTGGTCTTCTCCTCTCCGCTCTTCTGCTCTTTTGCCCTTTTGCTCTTTTGCCTCCTCTGGTCTTCTTCTTCCTCCGGTCCTCCTCTGATGCTGTCCCCGGTGATTATGCCGATCTCCGGTCTCTACAGATTATTATATAGCCATTAGGGTCGTGGCCTCCCCGGGAGGCCCCCGCCCCCTTATGTCACCGACATAAAGCAGAAGTCCAAAATCAATAAAAAAAAAAACAAAAAACAAAAAAAAACAGCCAATCAGGTTTAAAGAGAAGTGTGGGAAAAAAAACAAAAACAAATAGTCATATTCACCTAAGTGGATGCAGCATCTGTTACTCGCCACCTCAAAGACTTAGAACTGAGCGATCTTAGACAACTGATCGCTCAGTTCTGTATCTTCAGTGAGCAGAGAGTCGGTGACTGTCAAGTCATCAGCTCTCTGCTCTTCTTCTCCAGCGCTCACTGGAGCACCGGGTTGTGCAGGGGGCATAAGCAGCTGGCTTAGGATCTCAGTGGTGCAGTGAGAGGCTGAGCCAACTGCCGCTGGGTGGATCCCGACATTAAAGTCAGGATTTCTGCAGAGCCTGGCTAAGTGATGTCAGCCGACAGCAGACTTTAGCCCACTGTCAAATGAATACATGAATACATGTCACAGGAGTGCAGAACTAAGTACACTCCTGTTACCCACAGGAGAAGCAGGGCCAAAAGCGCTTTGGTCCTACTTCTACTTTAAAGTGTATTTCCACTTTTGTATTTGTGTCAGCAGTAAGCTGATGAAAAAGAATAAATAATAAAATAATAAAAAATAATAAAACATAAACCAGCCATAGATAGTTTGATTTTTGGCCGATTCAGCAGTGACTGGCCAAGATTTGATCCATGTATGGGCAGGCTGATTTTACCCAAGTTGATCCATCGATCGACTTGGGTATAACCAGCATGTCGAATTTCCAAAATGCAATTATTGCCAGTGGATATAGTCGCTAGCAATAATCACTGTGTTCTCTCGGCAGGGACAGCTTCCCGTGCCCCCTGCTGAGAGAACACTCTAACTGTGTTGAAGGGGGAATCACAGGAAAGAAAATCGCATCATCTATGGCCGTACTTTAGTGTAACCACAGGATTGTTGTACATCAAAAAAATTGTCTTCAGTAAAAATAATAATATTTAATCAAGTTATAATGTCCAGAAAAAAATGCAGACAATGAAAATGGTGTCACTACATTGGTGGTCAGTTGGAAAAGGGCCCTCTTTACACTGGTGGTCAAAGCGAAACAAGCCCCTTACATTAGTGGTCAATGGGAGGAATGCCGCCCTCGTAGAAAAATAAAAATATAATTGGTGTCTTATAAATAGGAACTAAAGAAACGCGCTAGGGCTTTATTGGGTATAAACACAGCAGCTAGCACACTACCATATTACATAGCATATTAAACATCACACAACATTAGTGCAGCGCTAAGATAAATTAAAATGTTTGTGCAATACAATAGTGCATTGCAAATGTATGAAACTATTATGTGTCACCACAAGGCCCCGTTCACACTGGGGCGACGCTACTTGCCGGGGCGACCTCATAGGTCACGGCGCGCTGCTCGCACTGCGACCTCGGAGCGGCCGGCACGGACTTCATAACATTGAAGTCTATGCAGGTCACTCCGGGTGGCCCCAAAGAAGCTTCGGACCCTTTTTCTAAGTCGGAGCGACTTGTGTCGCTCCTATTAGAACGGGTCCGCAGCTTCTCTATGGAAGGCGACCTACGGCGACCTGTCAGACGACCAGGTCGCCTGACAGGTCGCCCCAGTGTGAACGGGGACCAAATGTAAAAAATAAAACAAAGAAATCACAATGTGAAGGCAAAAACTGTGAATTCAGCATTCTTCAATTATGAGGAAAATGACAGATGTGGATACCAAACTACACCAAACTTCTTAATGATAAACCACACAGCACCTCAATGTGCAACAGAGGGAGGCTTACCAGAATCATATTACCCCTCAGTACTTGTGTATCAATCCATGATATCCAGCTTTCCTCAAAACCACATGTCAAACTATAGTACTGCTGCGCTGTAATAGATTGCTGTGCAGTAGAATTACCCAGACAGCTCAATGGAATATTCCTAACTCCTCAATTCCATGGTTACAGTTTGAAAGTAATTCAGTTCATCCTTTCTACCTCCCAGGCCTATTATGGTCCAACGCTTTACCCATCTGCTTCATCACATACCGTAACTCCATTGTTTCTAATTCTATAAAACTATGGAACAAATGTATAAAAGATTGGCCTCTCATTTTACACCCTCCCTCTGGTTCCTCCTTTTTAGGTGACCAAAGATTTAAACTTGCCTATCTCTCCCCAAACATTTTTCAATGGTGGATTGACAATGGCTTCACCAAACTTTCAGATTTTTAGAATGCTAAACAATTTATCACCTTTAACACTCTGCAGTCATCTCATAACATTCCTATCTCTGAGCAACAAAATTTTGACTACATAAAAACTTTTTATTAGAAACACTATCCTAAACCCTCTAGTTCTTCAATGACCACATTCCAACACATCTGCCTTAAAAACCCAAGAGGAAAAGTTCTTATCTCACTTATATATGATATCCTCTCCTCATGTTGATGAACTTTCCTATATGCAAAAATGGGAAACAGAACTTAAAGCGGAGTTCCGGGCACAAAAACAAACTTTTCTTTTTGTGCCCATCTGCTTGGTCTCCCTCACCTGAAAAGGAATTGGATAGTTAGGCATTTTTTTTTTCACTCACCTTGTAATTGGAGATTGAATATACTCACCTATTCTCTACTTCCTCCCTCGGAGCCGCGGCTCAGACGTCACTTCCTGTCTTGTGATGATTCCTGGGAGCTCCCAGGAATCAATGCGACGGCACCGGCCCCGCTCGTCACTTCCGGGGCGACGCCGCATTCCCCGCTAAACAGCTTCTGGGCATGCCCAGAAGCTGTGGAGGAATGCGGCGCCGCACTGGAAGTGACGAGAGGGGCCGGTGCAGGCGCATTCTGGAACAAGAAGATGCAGAAGAGGACGCCGAAGAGGATCGCGCTGGCTTCAGCTGCCCACAACAGAGATGGCAACGCTGGAGAAGAAGTTTTAAAAGTGAGTATTTCTTCTAAAAGGTAAGTGCGAACCGGGACAGATCAGAGGCTAGCCATTGTGGAATGTACTAGCCCTGACTGTCCCGGGGGGTATGTTTGTTGAAAAATGGTTTCTGTGCCCGGAACTCCACTTTAATACCCAATTATCCCCCTCTGAGTGGTCTACATTACAATGTGGACCAACCTGAGAAGGTGCACTAAGTCTCTGAATGTCAGAGAGACAGCGGTGAAACTTTTTGCTAGGTGGTATTATACACCGGCTCATTTAAATACATTCTATCCTGATGCTTCTCCGGACTGCTTTAGAGGTTGTGCATCCCCAGGTACTCTCTCACATATATTCTGGAGCTGCGACAAGCTTTCTCATACATGGAAAGAGGTATTCACTCTGATTAATAAATTAGCTGCTAAAGACATTACACTCTCACTTCTCAATTGTATGTCTGGTATATTATAAAATAAAAGACAACCCCCCTTATGCAGTTAATTCACACCATATGTGTTGCCAAACTTTGGACTAGCTTTCCATTGGAAGAAAAATTCTGTACCATTCTCACAGATCTTATCAAGAACTGAAGAAATTAGACTTTTCACACCTTGAATAACACAAAGAAAATTTTGGATCTAAAATGGAATCCATGGTTTATTTACAAAAATTCACCAAATGCATAGACTACACGCCTATACAGTATATTACAATATCGTACCTTAGTTTTATTCTCTTTTTCTAATGAAATACTCTTACCCATTACTTTCTAATGATGATTTTTGTTTTTTTTGGTGTTTTTTATTTTTATTGGCACTTTACATTATACAACTATGACAAATATATAAAACAACTTGATATGTTTGCCATAATCCAAGGATATAAAAAGTATGACCGTACAAATAATATTTTGTTTACTATCTGCAATGTTTTGCTTATATTTGAAAACCGTGTCAGTTTTTGTCATATAATTCGATCTTTGTAATACAAATTATTTTTTCAATAAAAGTTTGTAATAATAGATTGCTGTGCATATATACTCAGTTGGACATAGTGTCATTAAAAAGAAAAAGACACATTCTCCATAGTGTAATCCCGATTAAAACCCCAATTTAATGTGGTAAATTAACTTACAATGAAGAGATGACAACCAGGCGCTTCATATCGTATAAACAACTCATATTCCAGAATCCATTATGTCCGTGGCAGGATAGCTTATGCGTAGTGCCATGTGTTCTGTCTCTGCCCCACTAGTTTTGTCAAAGATGGCATCATCAAGAGCACTTTACTGTCTTATTAGGTGTCTTTTTATCTTAGAGGCATAAATTGGTAACTCCTCACAGAACCCATAGAAACCACTGGAGGAACTATAGGGTTCCACAGAGTCCTAGTTGAGAAAGGTTGGTCTAGGCGCAGTGATGGCAAACATTGGCACCCCAGATGTTTTGGAACTATATTTCCCATGATGCTCAACTACACCACAGACTGCATGAGCATCATGGGAAATGTAGTTCCAAAACATCTGAGGTGCCAAGGTTCACCATCACTGGTCTAGGGGAACCGTTTTACTTACGTTATCCCTCACTCCCATGGCAGCCAGGGATTTCCTCTTCCATCTGATGCTCCTGGTGAGCAAGCCCTTGATGTCTTCATTTACAATGCAGGACTCCTGGTCCTGAATTGTACACAATGTTATCAGACTGAAGGACAGAGCATTCAAAAGAAGCAGCTTCGGGGAACCAGTCCTACAGATGGATAAAAGCCTGTGGGAGTGAGGGATACGTAATTAAGTAAAACTGCAATTAAATGGTATCTTAGGCAAAAGCCCCACTGCTACAGTTGTTTTTAAGTTTCCCCGGAGTTCAGCTCTAAAATAAAAGGACTAAATGGATACTTCACACATTTGCCCGGAGGTCCAGTGCATGCCTGAGATAATTTGAATTTACGGAATCTTCAGCTAAATGGCTTTTCAAGACCGAAAAGACACACGTGTTTGTGGCTGCAAAAGGCGTGCTGCTGCGTTATCTGCACTGTCGGCTCACACAGGATAGAAGCTCGGGGGTCAGGTGACATCTCCGATAAAGCTGCATTTTATCACAATCAGTGTCACAAGCTGTTTGGATCTCTCTGTCTGTATCTCTCGAGATGTGTTCGGTCACCCAATCATGCATCGCTGCCATGTGTTTCTGAAAGGACGTTCCCTGTCATTTTTCACTTGAAATCTAATCACAGACTGACTCGAGAGATGCATCACAAAGCCGAGCTATTACAGAGCCGAGTGTCAACCAATGCCTGTACACTCATTACTTGTGTTCCCGGCATCTGACTGCTACATCTTACATGCATTTATAAGTGGTCAGAAAACTCCACTTCAACTCCTGGTGTTAGAAAAGAAAATGTAAAAAGCTGCTGCACAAAGATATAATTTTCTGGAAAACAAAAGAAAAAACCCCCAGAGTGGTTTATTTACTTTACAGAAGTCCATCACCTTTTAAAGGTTCAGTCAACCCAAAATTGGCCAATTCCACACTAGTTAAACCTTCCAACCTGCTGAAGAGGCCTTAATATGTGTTTATAAATGAAAGTAAAAGCCTCAGGGGCATGTACAGTTGGTATAGAAAAGAAACACCCCCATTAAAATAATCACATTTTGTTGCTTTGCAGCCTAAAATGAATACAAATGCAGTTTTAGTTTTATCCAACTGTATTTACTCTTATAATATCCAAGTAAAAGATATAACACCAACATGTCAGTAAAAATGAAAAACAAATCCAAAAAACAGAATCACTGAGTTGGAAAAGGATCACCCCCTTTTGTCAGTATTTTGTTGAACCACCTTTTGCTTTAATTACAGCCTTTAGTCTGTTGGGATATGTCTCGGCTTACTTTGCACATCTAGACTTTGCAATATTTAGTTAAATTTGATGGGGACCGTTTGTGGACTGCAGTCTTTAAGTCATTCCACAGATTTTCAATTGGGTTTAAGTCTGGGCTCTGACTAAGCCATGCAAGGACATTCATTTTTTTCTCTTTCAACCACTGTATGGTAATTTTTTCTGTGTGCTTTGGGCCATTGTCATGTTGGAAGGTAAACCTTCTTCCCATTGACAACTTTCTGACAGAGGGCAGCATATTTTCCTCAAGAATTCAACTGTATAGCCCCATCTATTTTTCCTTCTATCCTGACAAGTGCTCCAGTCCCTGCTGCAGAGAAACACCCCCATAACAGGTTATTACCACCTCCATGAAAGAAAGAAAGAAAGAAAGAAAGAAAGAAAGAAAGAAAGAAAGAAAGAAAGAAAGAAAGAAAGGAGGCGCAAACACCTAGTGCATTACCGTGAACACCCTCAAAAATGTTTTAATAAAATGTCAGAGCTCTAAAGAAGGGAGCTTGACTCCCGAAACGCGTTAGCGGTCCTATTTACAGGGACATGTTCCATTCCACACGTGGTGGATTCTTGAAATGCGATTTTATTCATCATGTCTGTGAGTATGTTTTTGGCATTTTATTAAAACATTTTTAAGGTGTTCACAGGTAATGCACTAGGTGTTTGCACCTCCTTTCATGTGCCTATGTTTGAAGTTCCCTACCTGAGGAGAGCGGCATGCCTGTCATCCCCATTGGAGTGACCGCTTGGCTGAATTGGTTGTTTGGATTATTACCACCTCCATGCTTTACTGTAGGAATGGGGTTATTTGGATAATGAGCTGTATTGAATTTCCACCAGACATTTCGTTTGGTGTTGAGGCCAAATAGTTCATTTTTAGTCTCATCTGACCATAACACCTTTTTCCATGTGGCCTCAGAATCTTCAAGGTGTGTTTTGACAAAGCTGAGTCATGACTGCGTGTTGCTTTTCTTGAGGAGTGCTTTTTTATTGCAACCCTCCCATGCAAGCCAGATTTGTGGAGGATTTGTGATATTGTTGTCACATGCACACAATGACCACTCTTTGTCATAAAGTCCTGCAACTGCTTCATAGTTGCTGTAGGCCTCTTGGTAGCCTCTCTGACCAGTTTCCTCCTGGCTCTTTCATCTATTTGAAGCGAGGTCATGATCCAGGGAGGGTCTGTGTTGAACCAATTACCTTTCACTTCTCAATAACAGACTTCACTGTGCTTCCAGGCATTGATAAACCCTTTGAATTTTTTTAATTATCCATCTCTTGACTTGTGTCTGTCCCCAACTTTAGCCTGGAGGTCTTTTGACAGTACCTTGCCACCCATAGTTGATTAATTGCTTCAGTTGCACTACCAGGCACTAAAATGCTCCAGGAAAGCTCTTTTCATGCTGAGCTTATCAAAATGACCACAACTGATCACAGTTGAAAGTCAAATGGCTTTGTGTGCCATTGAGAAGGTGATTAGCCACACCTGTTTGACTTTACAAGTCAGTTTTAGGAGGGGGTGATCCTTTTTACATCTCAATGAATCTGTTTTTTATTTATTTTATTTTTTTTACCTTACATGTTGGTGCTATATCTTACACTGGGATGTTATAAGTGTAAATACAGCTTAATAAAACAAAAACTGACTCTGTCTTAATTTCATACAAAGCAACAAAATTGTATTATTTTAAAGGGGATGGGGTGATTCTTTTTTATACCCACTTAAAGCGGTTGTATCCCGCTTTTTGACACTTTTACCTACAGGTAAGCTTACCTGTAGGTACAAATAATATCTCCTAAACCGGCACGGTTTAGGAGATATTTACAGTGCATGCAGCCGCTCGCGCGAGCGGCGCATGCGCTCTGAAGGTCCGGGGGGACCTTCAATTAACTTGCCGGGAGCTTGCCGGAAAAATCACTCCCGCGCGCATGCGCGGGAGTGACGTCATTGCGGCTCCGGCCAATCAACGCGCTGGAGCCGTCTCTTCCGGCCAATCAGCGCGCCGGAGCCGCCGAACCCGGAAGAGACGACGAGGGATCATGGCAGCGCCCGCATCGATGTCCGGGGGTCCGTGTCGGGGCTTCGTTTTAAGGTAAGTTAAACATAATGGGCTAGTATGCGATGCATACTAGCTCATTATGCCTTTGTCTTGCAGGTTTTTTTTTTTTTTTTTATAGGGTTTACAACCGCTTTAAGACTTGAGTGCAAGAGTCAGAGGGGCTTAAGACATAGAGCGCAGAGCTCAGAAGTGCATATTGCATGAAGTACAAAAGACAGGAGTGCGTAACACGCAGAGAGCAGGGGTCAGAAGTGAGTAACCTATAGAGTACTTGGGTCAGAAGTGTGTAACAATAAGATTGCAGATTACAGGGGTCAGGAATAAATAGAGCAGAGTTCAGGGGTTAGGAGTTGCTTTACTTGCATTTTTCTTGCGGTAAAAAACAAGAAAACTTAGACCTCTGTGGTAAATTAATGTGCTTTTACTAAACAAAAATTTTGTACATAGAAACAATTACAATTATGGGAATACAGCACAAGCCTGACAGATCTACTTAAAACAAGGAAAAATGCTAACTACTTCCTAGCAAAACTGTTGTCTATATACAATAAGAATACATGAAAAGGTTACTTACCTTCGCTTATAGAAACTTCATGATCTCCTTGGCAATGAGAACCCCAGGAGATTGCAGGCGATCGGGCGCAAATCGTCTTCAGTTTCTGGCAGAGATCTTTCTTGTTGTTACGTCATTATAAAGTCCTGCTCCCAATCTCTGTACTTCACTTTTATTGTGAAAAAAGACAAATACAACCCGGGCTTATGCTTTTCTGCCCCATTACATTGATGTCAAATACAGCAAAAGGTCAAGCTAGATATTTATAATTGACCAGAACCCCTGTATAAACAATTGTAGCAGAAAGGGTATATTGTGTAAGCACTCCAGCACTCCAGGACATCTGTTGGACAAGTGTCCACTTGCAGAAAGCCTGAGCAAACACACCAAGCCTGAATGTGAGTGTGAGGCTGGGAAAGTCACAAGAATATATATATGTATATATATATATATATATATATATATATATATATATATATATATATACACACACACACATGTCATCGTACACACATCTCCATGTATATTATATACATAAAAACACATCAGATGCAACACATTCCGCCCTTGACTCTCACAGACTTCTCATAGAAAATTACTTCATTTCTAACAACACTCATTCTAAACTTTCATTAGCCATGGGTGTAACCCCCTCCCATTTCCCGCCCCTGGGAAGGTGTTTTAGTCTTTAGCAAAAGTTCATTAGAAGCAAATCCAGACTTGTAACACATCCAACATCAAAGGCATTGCTCTTCAAAGCTCTTGTAGGTGTCTGTCATTCTTTACTTTGTGAATCCACTTTCTCCGGCCTTCCAATGGTTCAATTTGGAGACAGCCTGTGAAGTGGGACAACAAAGTGGATTAACTGTGCCTTCCAACAATACATAAACAGTAGACCCTGGCCCTTCTGCTTCAATTTGTTCTCTAACTGGCTTCTTGCCTGGACCTCTGACCAACACTTTGCCACCTGTCTGTATCCACTTCTGATCTTCCCAAAGAACATCAATAGGGAGGAGAGGAAACATACTGATATTTCACAGAGGATCATTGATGTTGATTTTGGAAGGTCTGATGTTCTAGCGCCTCACTTTACACTTTACTTTAGTATCCACTAGCCAGAGTCCCAGCCACTGTCCTGAAGCTCATCTGCCAATGCAAGTATAACTTCAAACCTCCCTGCCAGATTCCCTCTCATTCCCACATAGGCTTTGCTTCAGATATGTCATTTTTTCCTTCTATATCATGAGAAGCAGTAACTTGGTACCTGTTAGGCCCTGTTCTTTTAGGAACCTTATCTAAATACTGAACTCTACACTCCAGCTGTGGAATCTGTGCCCCAGCCCCCACCATCCTCTCCTGCGGTGTACTTTTGGCTCTTGGCCTAAAATTTAACAACAGAACTGCCTGTGTAAGGATCTGATTCCACCCCCTTAATGTATGTGTGGATGTAAGTTTGCGTATCTGGTCCTTCAATACCCCACTGTATCTTTTAATCAAAACAGCTGCCTGTGGATAGTATGGGATGTGGTACAACCAGTACACTCCAGAATTTTTGGCCCATTGTTGTACTGTTGATCCGGTGATGTGCGAGCCTGTTAGGACTGGGCTCGCAGCAGCTCTCTTCTCTGTGCTTAGGCTGTCGGATAATTGTCAACACTCATTGTTTCCTCAGTGGCTCACCTGGTTATCATTATCTGCTCATCAGCCTACAGCATGCCCCTTCTGGCTATTTAAGCTGCCTTGTTAATTCCTTTCCTGCCTTTGCCTTGTCAAAATACCCTGAGTTTATCTATTGTGTTCCTGTTTGCCCGGCTGACATCCCTTCTGGTTCCGGATCCTGACCTTCTGCTTCTGACTACGATGATTTCTGGCTCCATGATCACTGGCTTGTCTAATTTCCTGTTTTGGCTTCTGAACCCTGGCTTCAGTTTTGACTACATTCCTGATCTGTACTATTTTTAAAATTACATTAAAGGTGGGATTTTTACTGCATTTTCTGTCTCTGTCTGATTCATGGTTCCTGACATTAGGTGAAGGCCATGAACTCAGAAGATGGAAGGCAATCCATCTAGTGGTAACATTTTTTCTAGAATGAATGAGCAGTATCACCGCATGGATCAGTTTGCCAAAGCGTTACAGACGATCCTGATTTGTACTGCTCACCTGGATCCTCCCACTGTGGCTGTTCTAGTACAACCAGTGTTGCAGGTAGTTCCTGCTGCTGCTCCATTCTCTGTAGAGGCATCTGCCTCGAATGTTACCTCTTTAAGAGTTATGTCTGGTTCGGCTCCGCTTCCCCAGCATTTTGGGGGCTATCCGAATGCAGAGGGTTTCTCAACCAGGTTGGGATATACTTTGAATACTGCCTCAGGCATTCCCCATGGACAGAAGCAAAGTAGGCTTAATTGTTTCTTTGCTTTCTGATGGAGACTTGGCCTGGGCAAACCCTCTATGGGAAATGCAAGAAACCCATTGTCCTGAGTTACTCTGGGTTTGTGGCTTCCTTTAAAAGGGTTTTTAATGCTCCTGCTCGCTCCACTTCTGCTGCCAAGAGCCTCATGTTCATCAAACAGAGTACTAGAACTGTTGCCAATTACGCCATTGAATTCCATACTCTGGCAGCAGAGGATGCTTGGAACAATAAGTCCCTTGTGGCTGCTTTTTCTCATGGTCTCTCAGATAACATTAAAGATGAGATAGCAGCCGGAGGCATATCTACAGATCTGGAGGATTTAATCACGTTTGCCATTCTCATTGTCTCCAGACTCTGAGAGAGACTTTCCTTTAGGTAGCGCTTGTGGAAGCCTCCTGTATGTTTGACTGCGAGCTTTGAATTCCCACCCATGCCTCTCTCACCTCCCATGCCTCATGGGATCTAGCCCATACAGTTGGGTTTCACAAGTCTCTCTGCTGAAGAGAAGGCCTTTAGGAGGAGGGAGAGATTGTGCCTTTACTGGGGCCAGGCAGGTCACTTTTTGAAGTTTTGTTCTACCCATCCGGGGGGGACAACCGCACCTGAGGTCCTGTAGGGAACAGACTTTAGCTTGCCCATGAGGCTATTGATGGGAGACCTTAACAGCTTGCCCATGTGACTCATGAGACTGCTCCATTGACCGTTGCCTTAGGAGCACTGCACCATAAGATAATCCAATTTGAAGTAATTTCCTCACCTCATTACCCGGTGGTCATTGGTTATCCTTGGTTACAGAGGCACAACCCCTCTTTTGATTGGCATCGGGCTAATATTCTCTCCTGGTGGCCACAATGCAGTAAGACATGTTTTCAGAAAGAGGTTAAGGTCTTGTGCACCTCTTCACTCTCCTCCTTGCCAGAGGAGTACTGTGAACTTAGCGATGTCTTTGACAATGGTCAAGCTGGTAGTTTTCCTCCACACTGGTTGTATGATTGCGCAACTGACCTTCAACCAGGTGCCATGCTCTATCGTGGCCGGGTCTTCCCTTTGTCTGTCTCGGAGGATAAAGGCTTGGAGGACTGTTGCCGATTTTCTTTCTCAAGGGTTCATGCACAAGTTCTCGTCTCCTGCAGGTGCTGGCTTCTTCTTTGTGAAAAAGAAGAGTGGTGTACTTAGACCTTGTGTCAATTATAGGAGTCTCAATCGCATCACGATTAAGAACACTTATTCCATTGATTACGGAATTATTGGATCGCCTCAACAGAGCCACAGTTTTCACTAAACTCGATTTGAGAGGGGCATACAATCTCTTGAGGATCAAGGAGGGCAACAAATGGAAAACTGCATTTAATACCAGGACAGGACATTACCAAACCTAGTAATGCCGTTTGGTTTCTGCAATGCTCCTGTAGTTTTTCAGGAATTCCACAACAAAGTCCTCCGAGATATGTGGTGGTTTATCTTGACGATATTCTCATATATTCAAAATCCTTAGAGAGCCACCACACAGATGTCTTCCGTGTGCTACAGAGGTTGAGAGATAATAACCTGTATTGTAAGTTGCAGAAGTGTGAGTTCCATCGTGAACAATTAAATTTCTGGGTTATGTCATTTCTACTGCCGGTTTTCCGATGGACCCACAAAAAATATCTGCAGTTCTACAGTGACCTTGACCCGTAGGTCTACATCCGCTACAATACTTTCTTGGCTTTGCCAGTTATTATCAGAAATGTATGCGTAATTTCTCTTCTCTGGTCAAACCCCTGACTGAATTGACCAGGAATGATGGCAACCCACAGAATTGGTCTCCGGATTCTATTAAAGCCTTTGAGTCTCTCAAGGCTGCCTTCATTTCAGCTCCTGTGCTGGCACATCCTGTTACCCTTTATTCTTAAGGTTGATGCATCTGAGACTGGAGTAGGCACCCTTCTGTCTCATCGTCCTACCTCTGAGAGCGCTATGCATCCTTGTGGCTACTTTTCTAAGAAATTATGAGATTGGGGACAGAGGATTGCTAGCTATCATTTTAGCTCCTAAAAAAGGAGGCATCTCGTCCAGGGTACCACTGTGCCAGTCCTCATTTTGACTGACCAATAATTTAACATTCTTGTCGGAGGCTAAACGCTTATCTCCCAGAAGGGCATGATTTTCTGTCAAGCTTCAATTACATAGTCCCATTCTTACCTGGTACAAGAATATAAGGGCTGATGCATTGTCACAACAGTTTTCCTCCTCCTCCAAGATATATCCAAGAGTCAGTTCCTACTCCTGTGATACCTCCAGATTGCATTCTAGCCACTATTTGCACTAGTCTCACTTCACCTTTGGGTGACAGAATTCTTGCTGTTCAGATCCATTCTCCTCCTGGTAGCCTTGTGATTACTGCTTTGTCCCTGAAAATCTCCACACTGCCTGGCTTTAGAAATACGATTCTCCCAAGGCAGCTGGTCATTCTGGGAAGAATCAGCTCAACTGCTCTATTTCTCAACAATTCTGGTGGCCTAGACTCTGAGCTGATGTAACCGCCTTCGTAGCTGCTTGTTTCGTGTGTGCTCAGAGTAAGAGACCACAACACCTTCCAGTTGACCTCCTACAACCCATACCCAATGGAGAGAGGCCTTGGACCCACTTGTCTATAGATTTTATTGTGGAGTTACCTAACTCCTAGGGCAACACAGTTATTCTTATGGTGGTTGACCAGTTCTCGAAGATGTCTCACTGTATTCCACTTAAGAAGTTGCCTACATCCAAAGAACTGGCATTCTTTTCCGCTTGGGAGAGCTTTTGGTTACATAGGCTACCCAAAGTTATCATCTTGGACAGGGGTAGCCAGTTTGTGTCCATGTTTTGGTGAGCCTTTAGTGCACAGTTGGAAATTCAGCTTTCCTTCTCCTCGGCGTACCACCTACAGTCCAATGGGGCCGCAGAATGAGCCAACCAAGCCTTGGAGCAGTTCCTAAATTGCTATATTTCTGACCACCCAAAACAACTAGTCGGACCTCTTACCTCGGGCGGAGTTTGCTCACAATAGTGCCATCAATGCAGCTTCTGATTGTCTCCTATGGGGAATTATGGTTTCCAGCCATCCATGTTGCCTGACACATTTGTTCCATAAAGAATTACTGCATTAGAGGAGCATCTCCGTGATCTATGTTCCCCTTGGGTGCAGGTCCAAGACACCTTGCAACGTGCCAGTGATAGGTACAGACTCTATGCTGACCGCCTATGCCTACCTGCACTTTGTTACCAGGTTAGGGAGAAGGTCTGGCTGTCATCTCGTAAACTCAGATTCCATGTTCCCTCACTGAAACTGGCACCGCGGTATATTGCGCCTTTCTGTATTCTCCATTAGATCAACCCTGTGGCTCACGCATTAGACCTTCCATCTAACATATGCATTTCAAATGTATTTCATGTTTCCTTATTAAAACTTTTGGTCTGCAATCGCTTCACTACCTCAGTACCACGTCCTCACCTGGTTCAAGTTGAGAACCATGAGGAATATGAGATACAATTGATCATTAACTCCCATATGTTCCGTGGGCGCATACAGTAGATTATTTATTGGAGAGGGTACGGTCTAGAGGAACGCTATTGGGTCTCATCCTGGGACATACATACTCCTGTCCCCCTCAATGCTTTCCATAGACATTTTTTCCTCAAACCTGGTGCCCCTCTGAGGGGGTACTGTCAGGGCTGGGCTTGCAGCAGCTCTATTCTCTGTGCTCAGGCTGTTCAGCTGTCAGATAACAGTCAGCACCCATTGTTTCCTCAGTGGCTCATCTGGTTATCATTATCTGCTCATCAGTCCCACCTACAGCCAGCCCCTTCTGCCTTTTTAAGCTGCCTTGTTTATTCCTTTCCTGCCTTCCCCTTGTCAAGATATCCTGAGTTTCTCTGCTGTGTTCCTGTTAAAGACTTTGCTCGGTTGACATTCCTTCTGGTTCCTGATCCCGACCTTCTGCTGATTTCTGGCTCCCTGATCACTGGCTTGTCTGATTTCCCATTTTGGCTTCCGAACCCTGGCTTGTGTTTTGACTACATTCCTGATCTGTACTATTTTCTGTCTTAGTCTGAATCACGGTTCCTGACAGAGCCAATATCACTTTGAACTTGTTTGGGACAGCCATAAGCAACAACAAGTTTCTGAAGAATTTTAAGCGTTGCGGCTTGATCTGCACATTTGCAAGAATGCACTCCCAAAAGTCCTGAATAGGCGTCCACTGCATTGCAACAATACTTTAGTCCGTTGTTTCCCAGGGCAGGGGACCGGATTAAGTAAATCTGCCAAATCTCTGCAGGCCTCTCACCTCTGTTTATCATCCTGGTGGAGTACTTTTGCAATAGCCACTGTTGCACTTCTCCACACACTGTACAGTTCCCTATTACAGTCTTTATCATGTCCATGGATATGGGCAATCCTCTCTGCTGTGCCTATTCATATGTCCCTTTCTGTCCCAAAAGCCCAGATTGCTTGTGGGCCCAGTTGGCCAAATTCATCAAGACAGGATAAATTGGCACACTTGATTCACTTTGACAATTTAATCTGCTACTCAGTTGTAGTTTTTTAAGTCTAGGAGTAAGGGCACATGTGCATCAACATGCCACACTTTTATGGTGCGGGATTGTGTTTTCTTCCTAATGTAGTCCCAGACTTCCTTGCCACACCATACCACCCTTCAATGAATCATCTAGTCATTAGACTTCCACATGGGCATCCAAGTTGTCATTTCTTTAAAGACTGCCCAGCTGTCAGTGTAGATAGTGACATGTTAAGAAGGATCCTCCTGAAGAGTCATTCCTACAGCTTTTAACTCTGCATACTGAATGGACCCTCCTATTCCGGTTTCCTGCATGACTGTGTCTGTACTTGGATTGTAGGATGCTGCTGTCCATTGATGCCCAGATGAGATGACTATGGCTGAACCATCAGGGAACCATGCTGACTCTTTCACGTCTTCTGACAGAGACTCAAAGGGTGGAGCCTCCTAAATGGGGGATAACCACAGCACAGGAATTTCTTCTTCTGGCTGGGTGCTGGTAAGAGTTACTAGCCCTGCCAACTGTTTTGATATGTCTCTAAAATCCCCAGCTGCAATGCCCCCGTTTTCTTGAAGATATCACTTCCATTTGTGTCTGGTTTTGGGCTACAGTTGCCCTAGTGGTCATTCCATTATCTCTCACCCATCCTGCTATTGGCAGTGCAGTATGAATGGTGACTGTGTCCTTTCCTGTAATTGTCTCTACATGCTGAAGTGCTGTGTAGGCCCCAAGCAGGTACTTCTCTAGGGACGTGTATCACTTTTTTGCCGTTAGTTACTTGGGCCAAAATCCAGTTGGAATTGCTCTCTGTCGTTTATTTTCATTTGGCTGCCATAGACTCCAAGATATTGTACTACACCTGTATGTCTTTTGTGCCCCTGTTAGTTGCTTGGGCCAAAATCCAATGGGTATTGCTCCCTGTCTTTTATTTTCGTTTGGGTGCCACAGACTCCAAGATATGGTAGCATCCTGCTCCACTACATCCAGCTGAAATGGTACTTCTTGTCTCAAGGGTCCCATTTCCTGATACTGCAAAATGGCTTCTTTAGCGCATTAGTAAGGTCTATCACTGTATGATATTCTCCTGCCTCTTTAGCAATTTTCTCAATGATTGAGATCATATTGGGTACAGCTGACTTCAATGGAGGTGCCACTTTGTTAAGGCCTCTGTAATCCACAGTCATTCTATATGTCCCATCAGGTTTCTTTGCTGGGGACACTGGAGATGAGAATGGTCTTACAGCAGGTCTAAGGATCCCTACTCTCAAAAGTTCTTGAATAGTCTCCCCACTTCTTTGTGGCCTCCAGGAAGTCTGTACTGTTTGAGACAGACTGCTTCTCTGGTGGAGGAATGTAGACAGGCGTCTATTTTTCATGACCTCTGACCATAGCCTTCACCGCCCTAACCAGATACGCTTTATCAGGATATCTGAATGTGAATGTACCCTGTTCAGTCTGAATAGACATCCATCCCAAGAGTATTGGGAAGTGTAACTTCAGCTCCAGTATCAACTAAAGGCATCAGATGCGTACGAGAAGATGATTTCCCCCACCATACAATGACAGGTGCATAGGGGCATCAGTCTCCTGCTGTCAATGTCCTCACTGCTATTACAGAGTCCCCATTTCTGAGTCCCTCTAACTCCTCCACCAGGACAAAGGGATTTGGGTTTGGGTTCATGTGTAGTTTAGGGAATTGGTTTGGGGCTAACAGGAGGGGTCTGTTCTGTTTCCTCTAAATGTAGACTTGTGTTATCATCACTAGGAGTAGTGTTTCTAACCCTGACAGTTGTCCTCCCTAACTGTTTCCAACTCTTCAACAATTGTGCAGTAGAAATCCCATCTATCTCATCTTTGGGTACTCCTGCCTTTAATAGGTCCACCCACATTTGTTTCCTAGAGATAACTAGCCAGGTTTTCTCTTCACCTCTTCTTTCCCACATTCCCTTTCTTCTCCATAAAAGTTATTTTTTGCCCATTTTCTTCCTCTCTTGCCTTGACCTTATTTACTGCCCTGACAGGTTTTGTTTTAGTCATCTCCAGCTCCCCCAACTGGTTTAATAGTGTAGTGGCTTCATAAATCTTGCTGTTTAATCCCAGGCCCCCTAGAAAAGACAATAAAGGAGCCCTGAGATTAAGCAGGGCAGACTTCAACAGTTTAGAGCGCAGAGCAGACGTGAAGGGATCCATATCTGGACCCATCCATTCTGGAAACATAGAAAATCCAGTTATACAACCCATCTCATGTAATCTGGCAATACCTTCCCCGATTGTTCTCCATGAGTAGGTATTTTCCAGGTCATTAGGACTAATGTATACTCGGACTATTCCATCTCTCAGGAGGTCTAACAGTAAAAAATTCACACTAAACTCTCAGGCTTTTCACATGGCCTGAATCAATTGTGGATCATGGGTTAACACTCCCATAGCCACTGCTTCTTTGCCTGACAAAACAACACTGTCTGGTCCTTCATCCCACAAATGAAGGAGCCAACTTAATAGGGGTACCCCAAACCTCTGTTTGTATTGTTTTGCCAGCTCATGGAGTTCAGTTTGTGTAAACTCCCTTACTTATTAAAATTACATAACTGCTAGCTGGTCATTTAATACCTTAATTTCTGCCTCTGCCTTCTCCCTCCTTTGTGATTCAGTATAGAGAGCGTGAAGATAGTACCAACCCATTGTGGACACTGTCCTCTTCTCTGCTTTACTTAGATAAAAAATCTTCGAAGCTAAAGACTACAAAATTATCTTATTCAAGGGAGAAGCATACTTTGCAAATTCTTTAGCAAGAGGCTCACACTCATTGTCTCTGGCCCAGATAGGCAAGCTGCACGCCACCTTTTGGACACCAGAAACCTCTGCAGCCTTGATTTTCCTATACAGCTTACTCTGCATTTTACTTAGCACAAGCTGCACAACACACCACAGAAAAACAGGTCTACTTCAGTTGCATTTTAGCGCAAATCCCGGACGAGCCCTCAAATATTTTACTTGCATCTTTTTAAAGGTTCTTGTGATAAAAACCAAGAAAACTTAGACCTTAGTGGTATATTATTGAGCTTTTACTAAAAAAAATTCTACAGATAACTGGAAATGGACCCAAGTCCAAATACAGAGGCAATATGAGGGCTAGGGGGAACTTTAATGGTATTATACTACCAAATTATAACACCAGTTATAAAATTTAGCAAAATTTTATTATTCACATATATCATATCAAAAAAACATCTACAAAAAGAACATATATAATAAAAAAAAGATAACGAGATGACAATAATAGAGATATTTCCGTTATCATATTATATCAGGTGGGCTGATTAGCTACCACCTATAAACAGTTTTGCTAAATTTTATAACTGATGTTTTAATTTGGTAGTACGATACCATTAACCACTTGCCGACTGCCGCACGACTATTTACGTTGGCAGTCAGCCCCTCACAGGCAAAGTGACGTAGATCTACGTCGCTAGCCTGTGAGGGTCTAGGGAGTGAGCGCGCGCCCCCGGAGGCGCGCTCCCGCGTGGTCACGGACCCTCCACGCGCGTGTGACCGGCGGACCCGATGTCCGCCAGTCACTCGGCGATCGTCGCTGCAGAGGGAGAAAGTCAGCCACTTTATAGATATGTTTGAGTTTTACAAAGAACATTATATGAAAAAAGAGAAAATAAAACAGGTCAGAGCAAAACCTGACTAATACAAAAAGGAAATCCTTGACTTATGTCTGGGTACTTTACAATTCACAGAAGTATTACAGATAAGACAGTGAATACTGTGGATTGTAGCAAACAGTAGGTCATGAAACAGAATATAGAAATACAATTGTTTAATCGCTTGGAGTTACAGAGGCAAGAGTAATGGTAGAAAAGCCAGCATCAAACAGACAGGGCTTTTTCCAGAGTTCATAGGTAAGCTTATAAAGTGGGAGGATAGTGTTAATCAACTGTAGCCACAGGAATATAGCAGGAGTAAAGGCACCCTTCCACTTAGCAGGAGGGTCTTCTTAGGGTAAAAGTAAAGTATTCAATGTTGGAATGTATTTTGTGCAACAACTACGTCAGCCAGTAGATGGCAGTGTTTATAAGTTTGTAGCTGCAATTATGGTACTGTATGCTCTATTGTCTTTTCTCTGATAAAAAAAAGCAATTTCTTCCTTCACACTTTTGGCCTTTTGTGGTTTAGTTTGTTTTTTGCATTCTAGCTTTCCAGATTCTGCAATCTGCTTTTAAATGACCTTGTTTCTCGGACACAAAACATTCACATGTTTCTTGTTCCATGTTACTGTTTTTATTCCTATTTTTCATCTGTAAAGCAGACTCTGTGACAGAAGTATCGTCACTATTATTGATTTCTGTTTTACGCTTATATTCATTCTTAAGCTTGCCTTTAACATATTCCAATGTTAGTTTATTAACAGGGTGTACACCAAGTTCTGTGACAAACTTTTTATTACTTTCTGGTAAGCCCCTGCACAGTCTGCATGGGCTTTGCAGCTTAACTGCGGACAGAAAAAGGATTTTTTTTTTTTTAATAACTGTTTATTGAGAACAAAAGAGGATACAGGTACATCACTTACAAACAAAGGAAGTGAAGTAGTCCACAACAACTGCAGGTAAACAAATAGTAAAGCAATACAACAACATTGTGTGTCATAAGCAGTATTTTTGAAAAAAGATTGTATGTCCCGTTTATTCAAGAAAGAAGAAAAAGAGAGAAAGAGGATAAGGAGAGAAAGGTAGAGAAGAAAGAAGAGGAAACGGGGATAGCAATGGGGGAAGGAAGGGAAGCCCGACCAGTGGATGCAACTAAGAGGTTAGGCAATGATAAGATGGCGGATGAGGCCCAAGTAAGTATGTATACATATACATTAAGTAGTGTGAGTCATAATTTCTGCATACTCCGAAGAGAAGGTAAAGGCGAGCCAGCGGGCCCATATCTTGTGAAAGATGTGAGCTTGGTCTTTAAGATCAAAGGAAAGATCTTCCATACGTGCTATGTGCTCTACTGATTGTAACCAGAGGCATACAGTGGAAACAGTGGTCTGGGAAGGAACTGCTTTTGCTTCAGATAATGAAAATGTTTTTCAATCCAAAAGTGGCACCTCATCTTTGCAGGCATGGTGTGTAGATTCAGGAGCTACGAGTCACATGACAAATGACAAAAATTTCTTTTTTCACCTTGACCAAAGTAAAACAGAAAAAACTCACCACAGCTAATGGACCAATGATAGATTTAGAAGCAATAGGAGACGTTTTTTTTTTTTTTACTGTTCTATTTCCTAGAGTGTCACCAGAAAAATGTCCTCTATGTCCCTGCTTTTGAAACAAATCTTTTGTCAGAGAAAAAGCTCACAAAACAAGGCAATGTAGTGACCTTCCAAGATTAAAGTTGTGCCATCACAAAAGGGGATATCTTATTTGCAAAGGCTAAAATACAGTTGAACTGTATCAGCTAAACTGCAATAAGGTGGTTAATACTGCCAAGGAGGAAAAACCCTCAAACTGCATTCACACATGGCATAGACTACTTGGGCACAGAAGTTCTGAAATAAAGAAATTAACTGAGAATGACTATAAAAATTAGTCAATGTGATCAAAAAATGAAATGCACCAGCTGTATGAAAGGAAAAATTACAAGAAAAGCCTTTCCAAAGCAGAGTAACAGCTCACATAGCTTAAAAAAAAGAGCCTGGTTCATGGGATGAGATGCAAAGACTTCCAACCCACAAGAAACAAAAGTGTATCAGAGCTGCTGATGAAGAGATGACATCTCCTAATGAGAAAGATTTTTAGAACGGAGACCCTAAATGGGACTAATATAAGGAGTAGTTGTTCAGTGGGGTTGTTGGAATACATTGTTATTTTAGATGACAGTGTTTATAAGTTTGTAGCTGAATCTATGGTAATTTATGCTTTATTGCCTTTTCTGTGATTATAAAGTTCCTTTTCTTGTCTGCAGTTAAGCAGCAAAGCCCTTGTGGACTGTGCACTCCCTGTTCTGTAGGGCTATATGCAGAATTTCTAACATTCACAACAAGCATTTCTCATTTCCAAAGAAAGCAAGGAGATAGTTTTTAGGTTGGGATATTTTAGGCAGGCCTAGGGTTGAGGGGACCAAGATGTTTACCTCAGACCAAAAGGTCTGATCAAAAGGACAGGTTCAGAGGCAGTGAAGGAAATTAGCCATGCCTCCACAGCCTAAAAAGCAGATAGCATCTGGGTGTAAGCCCATTTTATGTAGTCTAACAGCTGTAAAGTGGTTGTGGTGGAACAACTTAAGTTGTTTGACCCTATCTATAGAGAAGATGTTTGAGAATTTGTATGTCCTTTTAAACTCAGACCAGTCTGAGTCAGTTATATGCTGGTCGATACTCTGTGGCCATTTTTGTTGGGCCACAGAGTATCTGGAATTAGAGTCAGTGGTCAAAGCAGAATAGTATAAAGAGATCAACCCAGTGGTTTTGGGTCTAGGCAATAGCTTTTCAAGGGGAGTGACCTATATCATGCTCGAGAGTTGGGCCCAATAGCATGGTGGACTTGATAGTAAAATAATAATAACTTATCTGGCATTTCAAATTCTTTGTGCAGCTAAGTGAAGGTTTTGAAATTATGTAGGGTATATATATGAAACAGACATTATATTCCTTTTGGAGGACCACCTTTGAAATTAGATGCAACTTTGATAAGGTATGTATATTCTATGGGACCAAAAACTCCCTGGAATTGCACCAAAGTAGTACAGGAACCTTTTCCAAAAATCATACTGTACTGAGTTGCACTGAAGTGAACAAGCGCTATTGAAAACAATGTGATTTCCATTGTCATGCGATTCTGTGAAACTCAAGTTGCATCTGAAATCACACCAGTGTAAACAGGGTCTTTAACCAGATTTCTAATAAATTTGCCTGCAGTTTAAACTTACACATACCAGAAGCTGCTACTATATTTTGCACGTGCATGAAATCTTCGTTTTTGGATTGTCTAAAGAAACAGTAATGCTGTCTTTTAAATGGACAGAACTGTTTTAAGGAAGGGTAGAAATGAGAAGGACTCATTCAGTTATGTGTGCACATTACTGTTGAGCAACTGAACTCTGTAAACAAAGGGTGTCAGCGGGTCTGTGGTAGTGAGCCCTTGTAGATCCCCAGCTCAGGATTCCCCAGGGCGCGGAGTCTAAGCCTTCTTCACCAGGGCCCCTGATGGTGGGGATGGACTTACAGAAGGCTGGAACCAGGTTGTGGCCCCCAGGTAGCCCAGCTGAAGATGCGGAGAACGCTGGTGTGTGCAGAGTAAACAGCAGACAAAAGGATATCCATGAGACAAGCCGAAGTCAGGATAGGCAGCAAGCAAACACAGACTGGAAAACGAAGCCCGGGGCGGTACACAGTGAATCAGATACAATAGCCTAGGGGTATACAGATGGGAGCTCAGAGAACAGTGAAGTTGCTCAAGCAAGGAGCAGTGTACTGAGCATGTGTATATATAGGGAAGCAAACAGGGAGGTGACTCAGGAAGTAATAGACAGGAAAAGGATATAACCCACAATGAAGCAGGAGACACCCATAGGTGAATGGAGAAACCAAACACCACATGTGAAAAGAAGCAAGATTAAAGTACTACAGCAAGGAGGTAAGAGTATACAAACGAAACTACAGCTAACTTGTGACAAAAGGTTTTTACAGCAAAGGTGCAAATGAGTGAAAAGGACCTAGAGCTCTACCCAATGGCTCAAACTGAAAATATAAAATATTTAAAATACAAAATATTTATGTATAAAATTTTATATTTACCCAACTTAAAATAAATCTCTCACCTTATATATACAGTGTATTTATATATATACATTTTTCAAGTTTTACCCATCAACAAACATTGGCAGTGGGACACAACTTTATTGACCTTTACAACTCTAATTAGTTTACCCTCCTGTCATTCATCCAGCCACGACCTGGACCTGCTGTACAAATATATACATGTTTTTCCTGTATAACCTCAAAGTTAAGATAACAAAGGCATCACATTTAAAATAAAGCAAAGTCTTGCAGTTTTTCAATGGCCAGCCTTAATAATTCATTACCTCTCATTTCAGCCCCCGGCCCAAAGCTACTTTAAGGTCTTAATAAGGTAGAAGGCAATGATCCCCTATACCAGCATGAAATTCACAAGAGGCTTTGTACAATAAATGTTACAATACATTCATCAAGCTCAAGAGAGCAGCACCAACTCTCCAATTTTCTAGGTTCCTGAAAATACAGAATAAAGGAATTAACCATTTAAGTTTTAACCTTAGTGATTACCCTTGGTAATTACAAGGAGAAGTCCTCACCTTCAACAAAAAAATGCTTTTAAAGGGAACCTATAATGGTTTTCACTTCAGAGTATATAAATTGATTTTTTTAAAAACTATTTATATAAATTCTTGTAAGCACAGCCTGGTTTCTAACAAAAGATATTTTTACAATGAACCCTGTGTTGGGAAAGATCAGGAATGTCTGTGGACACTCTGCTGTTTGTGCAATCTGATGCGCTACGAATCAAATCAAATCACTACACACTTGAATTGATATAAATGTTGCATTCGGAGGGACATACAGAGCCCACTCCACCAGTTCCTCTGTTTCCTGATTCCCAGTAACAGAATGGAGTCCTGCCAAGCACACAGTGGCCCCATGGGTGCTTGTTAACTCTTTCCTTCGTGTACCTAGCCCAACGACCCCTTCCTGTAGCTAGTGATCAGGCCCTAGATCTCCATAATGCTGGTAGGCTTCCAGTGATGGGAGGAGATGGACAGCTAGGGAGAGAGTTAGAACACCGACCCCCTCGCTATCGGAGGACCTGTCACTTAACCAGGTACTAAGCCACATAACTGGTCCTGTAGCTGTTCTTCCTTTTGGTTACTCATGGCAACTACCTCCTCTTATTTTGCCTTACGAATAAACCTCTTGTAGTGATGTTACACATAACCCAGAGTGCTTTTACAGACCCAGGTTCTTTAGGAATACATCGAGACCCAACATGCACCACTTGAATAACTTCAAAACAGGCTCAAGGCAGTTGAAACAGCTTTACTGAGAGTTCAACAGATCATGTATACTATGCATGATCAACCTCAACCTTGTCCTCAACCTAACTACACCTAACTGAAGCTGCCCCGGGTTACCTGAACAGGTGAAGTAATATTTGGAATAGTCCAATCCTGGAAAGGCTCATGCAGAGAAGTCCATTTCCTTGGGATATCCCAGTGAGTCGGCATCCAGTGCTGGACCAGAGGTCCCAGAGAACACTTGCAGATTCCCATCTTCTCTTTAGGTCCCAGTTCTCCTGGGATCCGGACCTCATCCCCATTTTATACTACATGGGAGGGAGGCTGGACCCCAGCAAAAAGCCTGCAAACACACACAGGAAGGCCGAAAGGCATTAACCCCTCCATCCACCTGGGCAGCCGAAGCTAACTTAACATACAGTAGACCACCTGCCTAAATGTTGCTTAATATTGTCACCTGATGGTAGCAAATGGTCAGTATAATATAATAATGGTAATATTCCATATGTATCTAATTTCAAAGACAATGCTGTCCCTGCCTTCCTGCCTTAGTGACAATGGCACCCCCTTTGTTCTGCAGGCATCACAGGGGTGGATCAATCTACATTAGTCTTTCTTCCAGTCTTCCTCTCACCTTCCAGAAAAAACAGTTCCTCTACTTGTTCCCTGCCTCACATCACTTAAGGAAAAGTAGAAAAGCTGAGTCAAAATTTACGAATAAAACCTTGCATCCCCAGTAGTTGGTAAGAACTGAGGCCAAGAAATAATATAAAGTGTGATGGTCTTTACAAAAAACCCTACAAGAACATTGGGCATTCATGTGTGAAAGTCCTTAGGTTTGCACAACAGACAATAGTTGACAACCATATAGGCAACTGAGGATTATTTAAAGCAGACTTAAACTCACATTTTTAACTTTACACCATTATCATGATGATATTTTATACTATTGGTCGATAGCATTGTGATCATCAACATTTTCCCCTTACTGGATACTGCTGTTAGAAGCTGTGGTAACGTCATCGGTGCATGCGCAGTTGATGGCTCATTCCCAGCATCCTGACTGTCCTGAGGTGTGCAGAACACCTTGCTGTGATTACATCATCATCAGTCCCTAGCAAGGCATGTGACCTCATCTCGCGATTCTTGTTCCTTCTTCGTAAACCCCTATGTGACTAGCGACATAATCACACATGCTCGCGATTTCTCTTTTCTGAGAGCGGTAGGGAGTGAAAATGGCCAAGGACAAAAATAACTATGGATCTTAAATTGGTTCTAAAGCTTTAAGGCTTTTCACCTTAATGCAATATATGCATTATGGTTAAAAAAAAATTTGTGCTGCAGCTCCCATCAGACCCTGCTTTTTTTTACTTGAGCCCAGTCCAATCCAGCGTCGTATGCAAGTGCAGCAGCCCCCACTGCTGTCTCCCACCTCATTGGACAGATTGATAGCAGCAGGAGCCATTGGCTCAATTAAAAAGCTGTCAATCAAAAGCTGTGACACGGAAGGGGGTGCAGGGCCGAGTCCCGCTGTATGTGTCAATGGATGCAACAGCAGGACTTGGGAAAGAGCATGCACACAAGCAGCTTTATGTGGGTAGGGACTACAGCGCCGGCAGGGGCCCCAGAAGGGGAGGATCGGGGCTGCTCTGTGCAAAACCATTGCATAGAGTAGGTAAGTATAAACATGTTTGTTATTTTAATGAAAAAAAAAAATGATGCTTTAGTATCACTTTAACAACTTGCCGACCACCCGCCGGCTTTTTACTGCGGCAGGGCGGCTCGGCTGCATCCAGTCATGTAGTACTACGTGACTGGAGTGCATGTGGTTTTGGCGCTCCCGCTGTGTTTAGGCGGCAGCAATTGCCGCTTTCCTTCCGCGATCGTCCGGGAAACGGAGAGAAGACCCGCCTGCTTATGTAAACAAATACTGTCTGTGCCTGTCACAGAAACCCCCCCCCCACACACATGTTCAGTAAGCACATAGGCATACATTTAACCCCTTTGATCACCCCCAGTATTAACCCCTTCCCAGACAGTGTCATTTTTACAGTAACAGTGCATATTATTTAGCATTGATTACTGTATTAGTGTCACTGGTCCCTAAAAAGTGTCAAAAATATCAGTTAGGGGTCCAATCTGTCCGCCGCAATGTTGCAGTCCCACTAAAAACCGCAGATTGCAGCCATTACTTAAAAAAAATAAAAAATAAATAAAAAAGTCCAAAAATCTATCCCGTAGTTTGTAAACGCTATAACTTTTGCGCAAACCAATTTAAATACGCTTTTTGGGATTTTTTTTTTTACCAAAAATATGTAGCAGAATACAAATTGGCCTAAACTGATAAAAAAATTAAATTTTTTATTTTTTTTATTGGGAATATTTTATAGCAGAACGCAAAAAATATAGCGTTTTTATCAAAATTGTTGCTCTTTTTTTGTTTATAGCGCAAAATCTAAAAACCGTAGAGGTGATCAAATACCACCAAAAGAAAGCTCTATTTGTGGGAAAAAAAGGACACAAATTTTATTTGGGTACAGCATTGCACACCCGTGCAATTTTCCGTTAAGTAATGCAGTGCCAAATCGCAAAAAATGGCCTGGTCATTAAGGGGGCAAATCCTTCCGGGGCTGAAGTGGTTAATAACGGTATATTGATTATTTAGTAAGAAAATGCTTATCTTTGTAAAGCAGGTTCTGTGTTTTATAGGGTCAGACAGCTTGGTTTAAATCTGCTTTAACATGCAAAATTATAATCTGGGGATAGGATAAGGTTTGGGCAGGCATGGTTTAGGTCAGGGGTGTCAAACTCAATTTAGTTGTGGGCCGCATTAGCATTAAGGTCACCCTCAAAGGGCTGGTTCTATCTGTAGCCCTCCACTATCAAAAGTCAAGAGTCCCCCAACCTCTCTTACATCACAGTGTACCCGACTTACCTTGTACTGCTGCCGGGATGAAGCTGGGAAGCAGAAAGTGCAGGGTCTGGAGGAGGACCAGAGGAGGGCTGCAGTCAGCTGCTGGAGCCTGCTGAATACTGAGACCAGTGGAGGCAAAGACGAGGGGGTCCTGCGTCTGCATAGAGAGGTGCAGGATCTGTAGGAGTTGTGTCCTCCACTCTGCTGTCCTCTGCTACAGCTGTGCGGAGAAGCGCAGGATCTGGCAGAGGAGTTCTGTCACCCTCTCTGCTGTTGACTACAATTAGAGAGGTGCATCAGCTGCAGGAGAGGTGTCAGAGTCGCATTAAAATGGCCTGGGGGGCCAGATTTGGCCCACAGGCCTTGTGTTTGACACATGTGGTTTAGGTAAAAGTGCATCACAGACACAGGCCACATAAAATGGCCCCCTGAGGGCCTGATTGGGCCCACGGGCCTTATGTTTTACACATGTGGTTTAGGTAAAACTGCATCACTGACACAGGCCACATAAAATAGTCTGGAGGGCCGGATTCAGCCCATGGACCTTGTGTTTGACACATGTGGTTTAGGTAAAAGTGCATCACAGACACAGGCCACATAAAATGGCCCAGGAGGGCCTGATTGGGCCCACGGGCCTTACGTTTTACACATGTGGTTTGGGTAAAACTGCATCACTGACACAGGCCACATAAAATAGTCTGGAGGGCCGGATTCAGCCCACGGGCCTTGTGTTTGACACATGTGGTTTAGGAAAAAGTGCATCACAGACACAGGCCACATAAAATGGCCCCAGAGGGCCTGATTGGGCCCACGGGCCTTATGTTTGACACATGTGGTTTAGGTAAAAATGCATCACAGACACGGGCCACATAAAATGTCCTGGAGGGCCGGATTCGGCCCACGGGCCTTATGTTTGACACATGTGGTTTAGGTAAAAGTGCATTAAAGACACAGGCCACATAAGATGGCCCCGGAGGGCCTGATCGGACCCACGGGCCTTATGCTTGACACATGTGGTTTAGGTAAAAATGCATCACAGACACGGGCCACATAAAATGTCCTGGAGGGCCGGATTCGGCCCACGGGCCTTATGTTTGACACATGTGGTTTAGGTAAAAGTGCATTACAGACACAGGCCACAGAAGATGGCCCCGGAGGGCCTGATTGGGCCCACGGGCCTTATGTTTGACACATGTGGCTTAGGTTAAATGCATCACAGACACGGGCCACATAAAATGTCCTAGAGGGCCGGATTCGGCCCACGGGCCTTATGTTTGACACACGTGGTTTAGGTAAAAGTGCATTACAGACACAGGCCACATAAGATGGCCCTGGAGGGCCTGATTGGGCCCACAGGCCTTATGTTTGACACATGTGGTTTAGGTAAAAATGCATCACAGACACGAGCCACATAAAATGTCCTGGAGGGCCGGATTCGGCCCACTGGCCTTATGTTTGACACATGTGCTTTAGGTAAAAGTGCATTACAGACACAGGCCACATAAGATGGCCCCGGAGGGCCTGATTGGGCCCACGGGCCTTATGTTTGACACATGTGGTTTAGGTAAAAATGCATCACAGACACAGGCCACATAAAATGTACTGGAGGGCCGGATTCGGCCCACGGGCCTTATGTTTGACACATGTGGTTTAGGTAAAAATGCATCACAGACACGGGCCACATAAAATGTCCTGGAGGGCCGGATTCGGCCCACGGGCCTTATGTTTGACACATGTGGTTTAGGTAAAAATGCATCACAGACACGGGCCACATAAAATGTCTTGGAGGGCCGGATTCGGCCCACGGGCCTTATGTTTGACACATGTGGTTTAGGTAAAAGTGCATCACAGACACAAGCAGAAGGTCAAGATGGACATCAGATGACTGATTGCAGTATCAAGAGATGAGGCCAAGGTTATAACCTTGGAGACAGACACGTTCTCAGAGAGGTGGATGTATAATTCTGGATATGCAGATCTTGCTATACAGGTCAATATACACAGGTCAGTACGCTGAAATCCTTGCAATTAAGCAGCAAGAACATTTTTTCCAGGTACTCCTGAGTAAAGGTTTTTGTTGTAGTGAGCATTCTGTAACATGGCTCTGGGTAATGTTGGAGGCACATTTACAGCCTGCAGTATTCTATTAGGCCGGCAGATGATGTAACACAGCAGGAAGAAGATTTGGCATGAAACCAGTCACAAGGTCAAAAGACCAGCAGCTTCCCAGGCAGGGTAATTGGGAGCCAGATCCCTTCAGTATATAGGAAGAATATCCTAAACTGTACCCTGTAGGCCAGACTTAAAGCTACGAGAAAAGCAAACAAATTAAATGTAAAGCTGTAGCTGTGATAATAAGAATTTCTGTGAAATAAAGTGTACTTGGAAATGTCATAAGTTGCATCGCAATGATTGATGAATATTCTATTTCCAAAGCAGCGGATGCTCTTAAAATGAACAAAAATAATAGCCATCATTGACCCGCTAACCCCGTTTCAGCTGCATGTTCATTCAATTAACTTTGAATTCGAGTGGGTCTAAAATGTTTACATGCCGCTAAATAAAGAGTAATAGTGGAGCTGAAATTCTTCTTTGGAGAAAAGGATTCTAAAGATTTTCTTCAGTGGTCCACCACATGTCTGAGAGCTTAGGCACTTGGCCACATGATCTCTGTAGAAAGGAATGGTCAAAGTTCAGATTTGCTTCCGTTAGCCCCCATTCACATTGGCTACAGCTTTGATATTGTGTGACTTCATCTGAAATATCACAATTTCAAAGCCGCATGTCAGTGCGACTTCAAGTGCGACTTTGAAGACAGCTGTGTGGCTTCATGCACAGATGTCTATTCAATTTGCACCTGAAATCGCCAAAACTAGTTTATGTACCACTTTTATAAATTGATGCAGCACTGCAAAGTCTGCGTTGCACCGATTTGAACAGTGCTATTGCCAGCAATAGGATGCAAAGTGGCTCCAATGTGAACGAGGACTTAGGGAAGAACAAGTCTTGACCTTAGGCCACATTCACACCTGAACGTTCCAAGAGCGTGTGCAGAAATGCAGGTTTCTGCCTGTGTTTCTGGAAACACATGTGTAGCACCCTCCTAGGTACAGTAGGTGCTAGGAAAAACAGAATTTTTGTAAAATTCCTTTCTCTGAGTCCTCCGACAGTCGCCGCCCACTCATACAGTCTTCACCAATGGGTATTGACCTCTTATCCATATGGATAAGAGGTCAATGGATAAGAGGTCAATACCAATTGGTGAAGACTGTATGAGTGGGCGGCGACTGTCGGAGGACCTAAGAGAAAAGCATCTATTTGCTCCTTCTCGTCCCAGCTAATTGTGCATAGTTATATAAGTTGGAGTATCCCACTCATTCCCTTCTCCCATCCAAGTTCTCAATAAAAACACAAAAACCAAAGCTCCTAGACTGTTTCCTGACTTAGCCAAAATTACTTGGAGAATGTTAAACTGTTGTGCTGTTGCTAATGGTAACCCAGGGGAACCCATAACTAGCAGCTCCCAAGGGAGTAGTGCTACAAGTGAAAAAGCCTCAAAATTCGCATTGTGCTTGCGGTGACATTATTTCACAATGGCACACCAAACATGCATTGAAGCCCTGTGTTTTATCTCACAACAAAATGCACTTGGCTCAGTGCCAAAAAGAAAAGGTACGTGGGCTACTATGGCATGTTTGTTGTATGTGGGCAAAGAGTGAAAGAGCTGCTCTATGCTGTTGTGTGACAAATGTGCCAGAAAATGCTACAAAAAGATGCGTCACATCACTCACTGCGAATGCAGCTTTAAAATAAACCTGTGCCAAGCTATTCTCTTTAACCAGCTCTGGACCAGAAGGATTTTCCCCCTTAATGACCAGGCCATTTTTTGCGATTTGGCACTGAGTTATTTAAAGGAAAATTGCAAGGTCATGCGATACTATACCAAAATAAAATTGATGCCCTTTTTTTCCCACAAATAGAACTTTCTTTTGGTGGTATTTGATCACCTATACGATTTTTATTTTTTGCACTAGAAACAAAAAAATAGCAACAATTCTGAAAAAAAAAAAAAAAACTATATTTTTCACATTCTGCTATTAAACATTCCCAAAAAAAATTAAAAATCAAAATTTTTCATCTTTTTAGGCCAATTTGTATTCTGCTTCATATAGTAAAAAAGTATTTTGATTGGTTTGCGCAAAAGTTATCGCATCTACAAACTAGGGGAAATATTTATGTTATTTTTTTTGTTACTAGTAATGGCGGCAATCAGCGATTTTTAGCGGGACTGTGACATTGCGGCAGACAGATCGGAACCCCTAGCTGACATTTTTGACACTTTTGGGGGGACCAATGACATTACTACAGTAATCAGTGCTGTTAATATGTACTGTTACTGTAATAATGACACTGGCAGGGAAGGGGTTAACCTAGGGGTGATCAAAGGGTTAATTTTGAGGCTAGGGGAGTGTTTCTAACTATTGGGGGAGGGACTTGTGAAATGACCACAGAGACATGTGATTCTATATAGAAGGATCACAGGCGCTCTGTGATAATTTCAGAGAGAAGAACGGTCAGCTTTGTTAACAACAGCTGACCGTCCTTCTCTCGCAGCGGGGAGCGATGGCGAGTGCCCGGAGGTAGAGTTGAGCGGACACCTGGATGTCCGTGTTCGGCGGGTGCGGCCAACTTTAAAAAAAAGTCCGGGTCCGTGTCCCGGACTTTTGCCGAACTTTTCCCGGACACCGAACCCCATTGAAGTCAATGGGGACCCGAACTTTCAAGCACTAAAATGGCTCTAAAACACCAATGGAAAGTGCTAGAGTGCTGCAAATGGCAGCAAAACGTAGTTAAGAGCATGGCAAGTGCTCCTCTGCAAACAAATGTGGATAGGGAAATAACTTAAAACAACAAAAAAAAAACAGAAAAATAAAACAATGTTCTTCATCTCTGAAGGACGAGGCCCATATGGAGTAGGAGGGAGGTTGAGGTGGTGGTGCATGTGGCGGTGTCATAGGCGTGCACACAGGGTGTGCCGGGTGTACCTGGGCACACCCTAATCACCTAGGGCACATAGCATTATCGCTCTGTTTGCCAGTGAGGAGAAGGGAAAGATCTCCCTCGGACCTGCTCTGCTCTATTTCTCTTTGCCAGCAGGGAGAGTAATGTATCGGGGGCCATGTACATGTAGGCAAACACATGCATGTGTATTTAAACTTTGGGGTGCACATCCTAATGCAATAGGCTGCGCACACCTATGGGCGGTGTAGGTGGAAGCGGCGGTGGAGGAGAACCAGGGCCGGATTAAGAGCATCATGGGCTTGGTGCTGAGGATTTTGAAGGGCCTTAAGGGCCGTGCCTTGGCATGCACCCAGAGGAGGAAGGGTGCAGCCATGCATGCCTAATTCAACATGGGATGCTGTCTCTGAAGCCCATTAACACATCCATGCATCGGCAACTGTCCCTCCTTGTCCGGCCTTCGTGCTGTGTGGGGAGGTTCTGAGGGAGCTGCCTGGGGAAGCGAGCATAGAAGCCAGACTTCTGTGTTTACAAGTGACAGAAGAGCGGTAACAGTGAATATGGCCAACCCGGGGCCTATATTAAGGTAGGGGCCTGGAGCTGCAGCTCCAATAGCCCCTATGTTAATCTAGCCCTGAGGAGGACGAGGTAGCCAACACTGCTTCTTTTCACAAATTTTAAATGAGGGTGCACCCCAAAAGAGTGAGAAAGAGCAAAAATAGAACAATGGCTGGGTAAGGTCGGTATCCATCGCTATTCTGCACAAGGTACGGAAAAGTCCCGTGGGATCCATGCCTGGTTCATTTTAATGAACGTGAGCTTGTCCACATTGTCTCTGGACAGGTGGCTGCGCTTGTCTGTGATAACGCCCCCAGCCGTGCTAAATACCCATTCAGATAATACACTGGCTGCAGGGCACGCCAGCACCTCCAAGGCGTAAAGGGCAAGCTCAGGCCATGTGCCCAATTTGGAGACCCAGAAGTTGAAGGGGGCAGACCCGTCATTCACTACATGTAGGCGTGTGCACACATACTGCTCCACCATGTTGGTAAAATGCTGCCTCCTGCTAAGACGTTCCATATGAGCTGCTGGTGCTGCTGTTTGTTGTGGCGTGCTGACAAAGCTTTTCCACATTTTGGCCATGCTAACCCTGCCTTCTGAGGTGCTGGCGGTGCCCTGGTTGCGTTGGCGACCTCTTCCTCCTCCTCCTCCTCTGCCTTGTGCTTCCACTGTGGCCCCGCTGTCAGGTGGGAATGCCAGCAGCATCGCGTCTACCAGCGTGCACTTGTACTCGCGCATCTTGCGATCACGCTCCAGTGAGAGAATTAAGGACGGTACGTTGTCCTTGTAACGGGGATCCAGCAGCGTGGCCACCCAGTAATCAGCACAAGTTAGAATGTGGGCAACTCGGCGGTCGTTGTGGAGACACTGCAGCATGTAATCGCTCATGTGTGCCAGGCTGCCCAGAGGCAACGAAAGGCTGTCCTCTGTGGGAGGTGTATCGTCCGTGTCCTCTGTATCCCCCCAGCCACGCACCAGTGATGGCCATGAGCTGGCCTGGGTGCCACCCTGCTGTGAACATGGTTCCATCTCCTCCTCCAGCTACTCCTCCTCATCCTCCAGAACTGTGCCCCTGCTGGACAATTGTGTCCCTGGCGTTTGTGTGTGCAGGAACCCACCCTCGGAGCCCCTTGTGAATGACTGCCCTGAAAGCCTTGGAAATGTTACCTCTTCATCCTCCTCCTCCTCCTCCTCCTGTGCCACATCCTCTTCCATCATCGCCCGAATTGTTTTTTGAAGGAGGCATAGAAGTGGGATAGTTAAGCTGAGAACAGCGTCATCGGCACTGGCCATGTTGTTGGAGTACTCAAAACAGCGCAACAAGGCACACAGGTCTCGCATGGAGGCCCAGTTATTGGTGGTGAAGTGGTGCTGTTCCGCAGAGCGACTCATGCGTGCGTGCTGCAGCTGAAACTCCACTATGGCCTGCTGCTGCTAGCACAGTCTTTCCAGCATGTGCAAGGTGGAGTTCCACCTTGTGGGCACGTCACATATGAGGCGGTGAGCGGGAAGGCCGAAGTTACGCTGCAGCGCTGACAGGTGAGCAGCAGCAGGGTGAGAACGCCGAAAGTGCGCACAGACGGCCCGCACTTTCTGCAGCAGCTCTGACATATCGGGGTAGTTTTTAAGGAACCTTTGCACCACCAAATTCAGCACATGCGCCAGGCAAGGGATGTGCGTCAAACCGGCTAGGCCCAGAGCTGCTATGAGATTTCGCCCGTTATCGCACTCCACCAGGCCGGGCTTGAGGCTCGCTGACAGCAACCACTCATTTGTCTGCTGTTCCATGCTCCTCCACAACTCCTGCGCGGTGTGTGGTTTTTTCCCCAAACAGGCAAGTTTTACCCCTGGCCGTGCTGAAGTTGGTGGTGAAGGTGTTACGCTGTCCGGATGAGGAGGCGGTAGAGGATGAGGAAGTGGAGTAGGAGGAGTTAGGAACAGGAGGCAAACTGAAGCGCCCTGCAATCCTCGGTGGTGGAAGGACATGCGCCAAATTGCTATCCGCCTCAGGCCCATCCGCCACTGCATTTACCCAGTGTGCCGTTAGGGAGATATAACGCCCCTGACCGTGCTTACTGGTCCACATATCGGTAGTTAGGTGGACCTTGCCACAGATGGCATTGCGCAGTGCACACCTGATTTTTTCCCCCACTTGGTTGTGCAGGGAAGGGATGGCTTGCCTGGAAAAGTAGTGGCGGCTGGGCACGACGTACTGTGGGACAGCCACCGACATAAGGTTTTTAAAACTGTGCGTCTCCACCAGACGGAATGACAGCATTTCAAAGGCCAAGAATTTTGAAATGCTGGCATTCAGGGCCAGGGATCGCGGGTGGGTAGGGGGGTACTTCCTCTTCCTCTCAAGTGTTTGGGAGATGGAAAGCTGAACGCTTCCACGGGACATTGTGGAGATGGTTGGTGACCCAGGTGGTGGTGTTGCTGACAGATCCTCTGTTTGCGGGGTGGCAGGTGCCGGTATCACTACAGATGTGGCTGGAGCGGCCGAGACTGCAGCAGAAGAGGAAGCAGGATGAGCCAGAGACGTTTCTTGGTTTTGAAGGTGTCTACTCCACTGCAGCTCGTGCTTTGCACTTAGATGCCTGATCATGCAGGTTGTGCTCAGGTTGAGAAGGTTTATGCCTCGCTTCAGGCTCTGATTGCACAGGGTGCAAACCACTTGTGTCCTGTCATCAGCACATTTTCTAAAGAACTTCCACGCTAGAGAACTCCTTTGAGCTGACTTTGGTGCGCTCGTTCCCTTGCTGCGTTGGGCAGTAGCAGGCGTAGTGTCTAGGGCACGGCCGCTCCGCTTCTGCACCCTGCTCCCTCTTCTGCTGTGCTGGTGGCTCTGTGCGACCACCGCCTCTTCCTCCAAACTACGCAGGTCACCTGCATAACGTTCATTCCATGTGGGGTTGAGGACCCCATCGTCCTCCACATCATCTTCCACCCAGTCTTCACCCCTGCCCTCCTTGTCGGTCTCCACAATTCTGAACGCCGCAGCAGTTGGCACCTGCGTTTCGTCATCATCGGAGACGTGCTGCGATGGTCCTTGCATGTACTCATCTTGAGAAATAAGTGGTTGGGCATCGCTGCACTCAATCTCTTCCACTTCTGGGGCAGGGCTAGGTGGATGGCCCTGGGAAACCCTGCTGACAGAGTCCTCAAAAAGAAGAAGAGACTGCTGTATGGCTTGGGGCTCAGACTGCTTGCCTGATTTGCAAGGGGGTGAGGTGAAAGACGGTTGGACATCGGCTGCAGGTGCCAACTCTGACCTTTCTGCAGTAGACTGGGTGGGAGACAATGTGAAGGAACTGGAGGCACTGTCAGCAGCAAACCAATCTATTATCGCCTCTCTGTGTTCTGGCCTCATCACTTCTAGAGGCGTATGATGCCCTACCAAATACTGATGCAGGTTCTGTCGCCTACTAACACTTGAGGAAGGTGTTTCACTTGTGCGTGTAGCTGGCACAGATCGACCACGTCCTCTCCTTGCAACAGGAGCTCTACCAGCAGCACCACGACCCAGGCCACAGCCCCTATTTGACGGTCTCCTCATATTTCTGTAATTTAAGATCTTGCCCTAGAAAGGTGTTTATTGAATAGCGGAACAAAACAACAACAGTATCGCACGGGTGTATCTCACAGTCAAATATGCAAACTATGCCGCAATTTAATGTTTTTTACCCCAAAAGGGTGTATATTGAATAGCGAAATAGGATAAAAAACGGTGTATCTCACACGTACAAAAACAGACTAGGCCCCGATAAAAAATTTTTGTACCCTAAAGGGAGGATGAGGAAGAGGAGTAGGAGGAGTTGGGAACAGGAGGCAAACTGAAGCGCCCTGCAATCCTTGGCGGTGGAAGGAGATGCGCCAAACAAATTTAAAAGGTGTATCTCACACGTACCGATACAGACTATGCCGTAATTTAATTTTTTTACACTCCAAAAGGGTGTATATTGAATAGCCGAATAGGAAAAATTTTATAATACGGTGTATCTCACACGTACAAACACAGACTAGGCCCCGATTACAATTTTTGGTACCCTAAAGGCAGGATGAGGAAGAGGAGTAGGAGGAGTTGGGAACAGGAGGCAAACTGAAGCACCCTGCAATCCTTGGCGGGGAAAGGAGATGCGCCAAACAAATTTAAAAGGTGTATCTCACACGTACCGATACAGACTATGCCGTAATTTCATTTTTTACACTCCAAAAGGGTGTATATTGAATAGCGGAATAGGAAAAATGTTATAATACATAATACGGTGTATCTCACACGTACAAACACAGACTAGGCCCCAATTACAATTTTTGGTACCCTAAAGACAGGATGAGGAAGAGGAGTAGGAGGAGTTGGGAACAGGAGGCAAACTGAAGCGCCCTGCAATCCTCGGCGGTAGAAGGAGACGTGCCAAACAAATTTAAAAAGGTGTATCTCATATGTACCGATACAGACTATCCCGCAATTTAATTTTTTACACTCAAACAGGGTGTATATTGAATAGCGGAATAGGACAAATTTTACAAAACGGTGTATCTCACACGTACAAACACAAACTAGGCCCCAATTACAATTTTTTCTACCCTAAAGGCAGGATGAGGAGTAGGAGGAGTTCGGAACAGGCAGGAGGCAGACTGAAGCACCCTCAAATCCTCGGCAGTATGAGATGCGCCCAAAAATTTGGAAAAGTGTATCTCACACGTACCGACACAGACTATCCCGCAATTTAATTGTTTATACCCAAAGGTTTTGATTAAATAGCGGAATAGAAAATATGATCAAAAAAAGTGTATGTATCTCACAAGTACAAAACCACACTAGGCCCCAATTACTATTGTTTGTACCCCTAAAAGGCTGGATGAGGAGTAGGAGGAGTTTGGAACAGGCAGCACCCTCAAATCTTCAGAAGTATGAGATGAACCCCAAAAACTTGGAAAGGTGGATCTCACACGTACCAACACAGACTATCCCGCAATTTAATTGTTCCCCAAAGGTTTTTATTGAATAGCGGAATAGAAAATATGATCAAAAAAAGTGTATGTATCTCACAAGTACAAAACCACACTAGGCCCCAATTACTATTGTTTGTACCCCTAAAAGGCTGGATGAGGAGTAGGAGGAGTTTGGAACAGGCAACACCCTCAAATCTTCAGAAGTATGAGATGAACCCCAAAAACTTGGAAAGGTGGATCTCACACGTACCAACACAGACTATCCCGCAATTTAACTGTTTCCCAAAGGTGTTTATTGAATAGCGGAATAGAAAATATGATCAAAAAAAGTGTATGTATCTCACACGTACAAAACCACACTAGGCCCCAATTACTATTGTTTGTACCCCTAAAAGGCAGGATGAGGAGTAGGAGGAGTTTGGAACAGGCAGCACCCTCAAATCTTCAGAAGTATGAGATGAACCCCAAAAACTTGGAAAGGTGGATCTCACACGTACCAACACAGACTATCCCGCAATTTAACTGTTCCCCAAAGGTTTTTATTGAATAGCAGAATAGAAAATATGTTCAAAAAAAGTGTATGTATCTCACACGTACAAAACCACACTAGGCCCCAATTACTATTGTTTGTACCCCTAAAAGGCTGGATGAGGAGTAGGAGGAGTTTGGAACAGGCAGCACCCTCAAATATTCAGAAGTATGAGATGAACCCCAAAAACTTGGAAAGGTGGATCTCACACGTACCAACACAGACTATCCCGCAATTTAATTGATCCCCAAAGGTTTTTATTGAATAGCGGAATAGAAAATATGATTAAAAAAAGTGTATGTATCTCACACGTACAAAACCACACTAGGCCCCAATTAGTATTGTTTGTACCCCTAAAGGCAGGATGAGGAGTAGGAGGAGTTTGGAACAGGCAGCACCCTCAAATCTTCAGAAGTATGAGATGAACCCCAAAAACTTGGAAAGGTGGATCTCACACGTACCAACACAGACTATCCCGCAATTTAATTGTTCCCCAAAGGTTTTTATTGAATAGCGGAATAGAAAATATGATCAAAAAAAGTGTACGTATCTCACACGTACAAAACCACACTAGGCCCCAATTACTATTGTTTGTACCCCTAAAAGGCAGGATAAGGAGTAGGAGGAGTTTGGAACAGGCAGCACCCTCAAATCTTCAGAAGTATGAGATGAACCCCAAAAACTTGGAAAGGTGGATCTCACACGTACCAACACAGACTATCCCGCAATTTAACTGTTCCCCAAAGGTTTTTATTGGATAGCGGAATAGAAAATATGATCAAAAAAAGTGTATGTATCTCACATGTACAAAACCACACTAGGCCCCAATTACTATTGTTTGTACCCCTAAAGGCAGGATGAGGAGTAGGAGGAGTTTGGAACAGGCAGCACCCTCAAATCTTCAGAAGTATGAGATGAACTCCAAAAACTTGGAAAGGTGGATCTCACACGTACCAACACAGACTATCCCACAATTTAATTGTTCCCCAAAGGTTTTTATTGAATAGCGGAATAGAAAATATGATCAAAAAAAGTGTATGTATCTCACACGTACAAAACCACACTAGGCCCCAATTACTATTGTTTGTACCCCTAAAAGGCTGGATGAGGAGTAGGAGGAGTTTGGAACAGGCAGCACCCTCAAATCTTCAGAAGTATGAGATGAACCCCAAAAACTTGGAAAGGTGGATCTCACACGTACCAACACAGACTATTCCGCAATTTAATTGATCCCCAAAGGTTTTTATTGAATAGCGGAATAGAAAATATGATCAAAAAAATTGTATGTATCTCACACGTACAAAACCACACTAGGCCCCAATTACTATTGTTTGTACCCCTAAAAGGCTGGATGAGGAGTAGGAGGAGTTTGGAACAGGCAGCACAATCAAATCTTCAGAAGTATGAGATGAACCCCAAAAACTTGGAAAGGTGGATCTCACACGTACCAACACAGATTATCCTGCAATTTAACTGTTCCCCAAAGGTTTTTATTGAATAGCGGAATAGAAAATATGATCAAAAAAAGTGTATGTATCTCACACGTACAAAACCACACTAGGCCCCAATTACTATTGTTTGTACCCCTAAAAGGCTGGATGAGGAGTTTTTGAACAGGCAGCACCCTCAAATCTTCAGAAGTATGAGATGAACCCCAAAAACTTGGAAAGGTGGATCTCACACGTACCAACACAGACTATCCCGCAATTTAATTGATCCCCAAAGGTTTTTATTGAATAGCGGAATAGAAAATATGATCAAAAAAAGTTTATGTATCTCACATGTATAAAACCACACTAGGCCCCAATTACTATTGTTTGTACCCCTAAAAGGCTGGATGAGTAGTTTGGAACAGGCAGCACCCTCAAATCTTCAGAAGTATGAGATGAACCCCAAAAACTTTGAAAGGTGGATCTCACACGTACCAACACAGACTATCCCGCAATTTAATTGATCCCCAAAGGTTATTATTGAATAGCGAAATAGAAAATATGATCAAAAAAAGTGTATGTATCTCACACGTACAAAACCACAGTAGGCCCCAATTACTATTGTTTGTACCCCTAAAGGCAGGATGAGGAGTAGGAGGATGAGGAGTAAGAGGAGTTTGGAACAGGCAGCACCCTCAAATCTTCAGAAGTATGAGATGAACCCCAAAAACTTGGAAAGGTGGATCTCACACGTACCAACACAGACTATCCCGCAATTTAACTGTTCCCCAAAGGTTTTTATTGGATAGCGGAATAGAAAATATGATCAAAAAAAGTGTATGTATCTCACACGTACAAAACCACACTAGGCCCCAATTACTATTGTTTGTACCCCTAAAGGCAGGATGAGGAGTAGGAGGAGTTTGGAACAGGCAGCACCCTCAAATCTTCAGAAGTATGAGATGAACCCCAAAAACTTGGAAAGGTGGATCTCACACGTACCAACACAGACTATCCCGCAATTTAACTGTCCCCCAAAGGTTTTTATTGAATAGCGGAATACAAAATATGATCAAAAAAAGTGTATGTATCTCACACGTACAAAACCACACTAGGCCCCAATTACTATTGTTTGTACCCCTAAAAGGCTGGATGAGGAGTAGGAGGAGTTTGGAACAGGCAGCACCCTCAAATATTCAGAAGTATGAGATGAACCCCAAAAACTTGGAAAGGTGGATCTCACACGTACCAACACAGACTATCCCGCAATTTAACTGTTCCCCAAAGGTTTTTATTGAATAGCGGAATAGAAAATATGATCAAAAAAAGTGTATGTATCTCACACGTACAAAACCACACTAGGCCCCAATTACTATTGTTTGTACCCCTAAAAGGCTGGATGAGGAGTAGGAGGAGTTTGGAACAGGCAGCACCCTCAAATCTTCAGAAGTATGAGATGAACCCCAAAAACTTGGAAAGGTGGATCTCACACGTACCAACACAGACTATCCCGCAATTTAATTGATCCCCAAAGGTTTTTATTGAATAGCGGAATAGAAAATATGATCAAAAAAAGTGTATGTATCTCACACGTACAAAACCACACTAGGCCCCAATTACTATTGTTTGTACCCCTAAAAGGCTGGATGAGGAGTAGGAGGAGTTTGGAACAGGCAGCACCCTCAAATCTTCAGAAGTATGAGATGAACCCCAAAAACTTGGAAAGGTGGATCTCACACGTATCAACACAGACTATCCCGCAATTTAACTGTTCCCCAAAGGTTTTTATTGAATAGCGGAATAGAAAATATGATCAAAAAAAGTGTATGTATCTCACACGTACAAAACCACACTAGGCCCCAATTACTATTGTTTGTACCCCTAAAAGGCTGGATGAGGAGTAGGAGGAGTTTGGAACAGGCAGCACCCTCAAATCTTCAGAAGTATGAGATGAACCCCAAAAACTTGGAAAGGTGGATCTCATACGTACCAACACAGACTATCCCGCAATTTAATTGATCCCCAAAGGTTTTTATTGAATAGCGGAATAGAAAATATGATCAAAAAAAGTGTATGTATCTCACACGTACAAAACCACACTAGGCCCCAATTACTATTGCTTGTACCCCTAAAAGGCTGGATGAGGAGTAGGAGGAGTTTGGAACAGGCAGCACCCTCAAATCTTCAGAAGTATGAGATGAACCCCAAAAACTTGGAAAGGTGGATCTCACACGTACCAACACAGACTATCCCGCAATTTAATTGATCCCCAAAGGTTTTTATTGAATAGCGGAATAGAAAATATGATCAAAAAAAGTGTATGTATCTCACACGTACAAAACCACACTAGGCCCCAATTACTATTGTTTGTACCCCTAAAAGGCTGGTTGAGGAGTAGGAGGAGTTTGGAACAGGCAGCACCCTCAAATCTTCAGAAGTATGAGATGAACCCCAAAAACTTGGAAAGGTGGATCTCACACGTACCAACACAGACTATCCCACAATTTAATTGATCCCCAAAGGTTTTTATTGAATAGCGGAATAGAAAATATGATCAAAAAAAGTGTATGTATCTCACACGTACAAAACCACACTAGGCCCCAATTACTATTGTTTGTACCCCTAAAAGGCAGGATGAGGAGTAGGAGGAGTTTGGAACAGGCAGCACCCTCAAATCTTCAGAAGTATGAGATGAACCCCAAAAACCCCAAATATCATTCAGCTCTGCTGCAGGCCACAATTTAATTTTTTTTAACCCAAGGCTGTATATTGAATAGTGGAATAGAAAAAAGTGTATGATTTTTGAAACCACTCAATAATAGCACATGTGAACTGAACACTGAACACAGCAGTGTATGATCAGTCAGCACAGCACAGCTGAAGGAAAAACGCTGCACACAGTGACTGATAGAAAAATACTTTTCTCCCTCCTCCTCAGTGGGCAAAAAAAAATTGTGTTCACTGCACCCCACACACAGCAAAATCGATGTGGACCACTGACACCTGCCCATCTCCAGCCTCTCCCTAAATGGATTGATAAGATCGTAGATCGGTCACTGCAAACCCCTCCCACACAGCAAAATCGATCGTAGAAAACTGACCCTAAAAACCAGCAGCAGCCTTTCCCTAAAAGGATTGATAATATCGTAGATCGGTCACTGCAAACCCCTCCCACAGAGCAAAATCGATCGTAGAAAACTGACCCTAAAAATCAGCAGCAGCCTCTCCCTAAAAGGATTGATAAGATCATAGATCGGTCACTGCAAACCCCTCCCACACAGCAAAATCGATCGTAGAAAACTGACCCTAAAAATTAGCAGCAGCCTCTCCCCAAAATGCCTACAACTCGCCCTGCCTAACACACTCCGACCTGTCCCTCAATTCTATGCGGACACAAATGAGTTTTGCCTGCCTGTCTGTCCCTAATCAGCAGCCAGCACATATGTGTGCTCTGTCCCTGAACTAGTACACAGCAGAATGACGCCGCACGGCGCTGGCTGGAACTTATAAAGACTTGGTCACATGCTTCAGATGGCCAATCACAGTTACTAATACATTTGTAGGCATGGCTGGGATGGCTTAAGGCACACCAGTTAAACGCTTGTTGATTGGCTGTTGAAAGCCCGCCATGAAAAGCGTGCCAATGAATGCAAAACCCGGAAATAAAACGACCGAACACGGATTTTTACCCGTATATACAGTAAAGTTTTCGGGTCCGTGTTCGGGTAACAAAAAAACAATTATTTGGTACGAACACGAATAATACAGTCCGTGTTCGCTCAACCCTACCCGGAGGCAATCGTAGCAGCTGGCCCCATGGATCGGCATCCCCACTGCCTAGTGGGGGCAGGAGCGTGCAGCATAAAACAAATTAGCCAAAAATGTTAAAAAAATTGTGATTTTTACATTTTTTGGGGGGGAATTTTATATAACAAAATGTGAAAAATATTGTTATTTTTGCAAAATTGATGCTCTTTTTTTGTTTATAGCGCATGATCAAAAAATCGCACAGGTGATCAAATACCACCAAAGGAAAGCTTTGTTTGTGGGAAAAAAAGGACGCATGACCGCGCAATTGTCCGTTAAAGTTGCGCAGTGCCGAATCGCAAAATAGGCCCTGGTCAGGAAGGGGGTAAAATCTTCCCGGGGCTTAAGTGGTTAAAGTGGAGTTCCATCAAAAAAAGGAACTTCCGCTTTAAGGCCCCCTAATCTCCCACATTTAGCATGTCATTTTTTTCCCGGGGGGAAGAGGGGGGTAGCGGGTAGGTTTTACAGGTAGCAAACAATTGGGGAAAGAGAGAACCGCTCTGGTGAGGGGATATTCCCACAACACATCCAACACAGGTGCAGGCAAGGATCCGCAATCCAGACAACAGCAATATGAGAGTACAAAGAGCCGCACTGCTGGTTGAAGATGTGTAATATAAAATCCAGATTTATTGAAGTCCAAAAGATAAAAACATCCAAAGTATAACCACAACAGTCAGAGACATGTGGAAAAGAGCACGGCGGTTGACGCGTTTCACTGAGTCTTCCGCTTAGTCGTAACCATGCATAAACATTACAAAACACTGCTTTAAATAGAGAAAAGAGACATTTCATGTGCTCCTCCTAGATCGTAATTGATTGAGCACACAGCTGCAGGTAGTGATCCTCAATTAGAGGCACACAAAAGGCCCAGCAGGATTTGTCTGTATGTTTCAGCTTCACCCCAAATCAAATACACCAAAAAACATCAAAAATACATCAATAAAAATATATATGATAGATGTAATAGATATAAGACACCTGGTGCATAAGTGAAGCCCAAAACCAAAAAGAGAAAAAAAGAAGAAAAAAGAAAGAAGAAAAAAGAGGAAGAAAAAGAAGATAAAAAAAAGAAGAAAGAATAAAGCTAGAGAACAAGGGGATACATAGATGAAATATGTGTCATACCCATGCATAGTGGAAAAATCTAAAAAGCATGGCACCATCCATTAAGGATGTCCCCATAGCTGTGTGCACAACCAAGGAACGATCCACGAAAAACCATATATCCTTAATCAAAAAAATCACTAAAAAATTAGCAAATGGTTTTCCCGGTAAACCTAATATATGTATATAATAAGTGACATACTCATACAAAACGAATATATATACATAGAATGCACCACTTGCAAATCTGTACAGATAATGTAATATAATAGATAACGCACTCGTACAAAGGAATATATATATATATATATAAAACACACACACATATATATATATATATATATATATATAGAGTATATCACATACAGATCTGTACAGATTTTACATGACAAATCCAATATACGTGGCTAACATAGAATATAGAATATAGAATATATAAATGGTTAACAGTCCCACATTCCACATATATGGATTCAGGTAAAGTTCAAATTGAATAATAACCAAAGGCACATGCATATACCAATACGTAAAATGTGGATGATAATTCATAAGATGTCTAAAATCATGAGACTCCTAAATGTAAACATAAATATAAACATAAATAGTTATATGTCACAATGGATATCCAAAGTATCGCAAGACATCCATATATGTTGCGATAAATGGAGATAAATTGGATAGTCCACTATGTATATTATCGTTAAATATTGGTATCCCAACCAGACTAAAAAAATACTGGGTTCAAAGAGTGCAAAAGAAGAACAAACCGGAAAAGAAGCAAAAAACAGAAAGAAAGGCAAAGGAATGAAAGATAAGAGCATAAAGAAGAACATCAAAGAGACACAGAATGGCCGATCAGAGAGAGCATACATCGATGCATATAGGGAACAAATAGCATAAAGACATATATCCACATCCATATATAGCAATATTATTATTATTCTCAGAGATTCTAATACACTCCAAAGAATGTCTAAAAGTATCATGGAAACAGGAACTATATGTCAAAAAATGATAGAATACCCGTATCCCAAAGCATAAGCACTGTTACTATGAATAGAAGTGGGTAATGTCCCATTCAAAGTTTAAACCGCCAGGTAATCGGGTCTGGAGTCTATGAATCCAGAAAACTTCCCTCTTACATAGAAGGCAGAACACATCACACCCTCTCAATGGAGTGATTACACGTTCGATCACTTGTACCGATATTTGAGACAGGTCACCATCATGTTCTGAATTAAAGTGTCGGGTTACGTTGGTGGATTTCCGTAATCTAACATCGCTTAAGTGTTCCCTAAACCTGTCCTTAAACTTACGTGTAGTGCGACCTACATATTGGACAAGTAATAAGGTAAATCAAGAATGAGGTATTACAGTTGAAGAATTTTTCAATTTTGTACATTTTATTGTCAATAGAGGAACTGAAACTGTCCCCCCCTAGGACATGAGGACACGTGATACAGTCCTTGGAACCACATCTGAAGTTGCCCTTCAAGTGCAGCCAAGTCTCAGATGCTGTTTTGGTTGTGCTAGTGAAAAGACTAGGAGATAGTTGGTTCCCTAATGTCTTAGCTCTTTTGGCAACAATATTTACTCCTCCCTCCAAGATTTCAGCACAATCCTTGTCACCAAACAGAATAGGGATATGTTTATTGATTATTTGTTTAATCCTATTAAATTCCAGACTGTATGGGATAGTGAGATTAATGGGGCCTTTTTTGACATCAGTCATAGGTTTCCTAGGAGATTTCTTGACATAAGAAGGCTTTTTCTATCTCTGTTAAGAGCAATAGAATATGCCCTATCCAGAGTCCATCTCGGATACCCCCTGGCCAAAAATCGTTTGTACAATTGTACAGATTCTTTATTGAACACGGCCAAGTCACTGCATATTCTTCTTATGCGGAGGAATTGACCCACTGGAATGCCCTTACGTGTGTGGAAAGGGTGGCTGGAATCAGCATGCAACAAACTGTTACCAGCTGAGGGCTTCCTGTAAAGACTAGTAACCACCTGATCATATCAGTGTTTCAAAGTAACATCCAGAAAGTCAATTCTCTCGGCATTAGATTGACCCGTGAATGTCAAATTTTGTTCGTTATTATTGAGATAATTCAAAAATGAATGAAAAGGCAGACCTTGTCTGCCAATGAAAATTAGATCATCTATGTACCGAAAGAATAAAACAATGTATTCCCTAAAGGGGTTCCCATTTCCAAAGATGTGGGCCCTCTCCCACCAACCCATGTAGAGGTTGGCTAGGGAGGGTGAAAAAATAGCCCCCATAGCTGCCCCACATCTCTGGAGATAGAAAACCCCGTCAAACATAAAATAATTGTTACATAGTTACATAGTAGGTGAGGTTGAATAAAGACAATAGTCCATCCAGTTCAACCTGTGTAGGTGTGTGTGACTGTAATCATCTAACATAGCCTTTAATCTCCTGATCCTTGAGATGCAAGTCTAAGAGTCTTTTGAAAGTCACCATACTACCCGCAGAAACCACCTCTTGTGGTAGACAATTACACAATCTTGTAGCCCTAACAGTAAAGAACCCCCCATGTTGCCTGAGGTTAAAACGCTTCTCCTCTAATCGCATTGTATGTCCTCGAGTCCTCATGCAATTCCTTCGAATGAACAGCTTTTTTTCTAAGCTGAGATCCCCATTAAGTTATTTATAAATTGCTATCATGTCCCCTCTCAGACGTCTCTTCTCCAGGGAGAATAAATCGAGCGATTGCAGCCGCTCTTCATAGTTAAGGTCCTCCAACCCCCTAATCAGTTTAGTTGCCCTTCTCTGGACTTTCTCCAGCTCCAACACATCCCTCCTGAGGACTGGCGACCAGAACTGGACAGAATACTCCAGATGCGGTCGGACCAGAGTTTTATAAAGTGAAAGGATTATAGTCTTATCTCTGGAATACATCCCTTTCTTTATGCATGCTAATATTCTGTTGGCTTTGAAGCTGCCGCTTGACATTGCATGCTGTTGCCTAATCTATCATCAACCAAGACTCCCAGATCTTTCTCCATTTTTGATTCCCCCAAGGGTTCCCCTCCTAACGTGTATTGTGTTTTTATGTTTTTAGTCCCCAAGTGCAAAACCTTACACTTCTCCACGTTAAATCTCATTTGCCATGTCGTTGCCCACTCCGTAATTTTGTCCAGGTCATTCTGTAAGATATCTGCTTCATGCTGTGTAGTTATTGCCCTGGCCAATTTTGTGTCATCTGCAAAAACTGATAACGAACTACTGATCCCGTCCTCAATGCTGTTTATGAATAAATTGAACAAGGTTGGTCCCAAGACTGAGCCTTGGGGGACCCCGCTTACCACCTCAGACCAGTCTGAGTATGCGCTGTTTATTTCCACCCTTTGGACACGGCCTTTTAGCCAGTTCCTTATCCAAGAGCAAACCCTGCTGTCGATACCTGCAGACCTTATTTTATAAATTAAGCACTTGTGGGGAACTGTATCAAACGCCTTAGCGAAATCCAAGTACACCACATCCACTGGTCTGCCCCTATCTAGCTCTGAGAAGATATTCTAAAACCTCCAAAATATAGGATTTAGCCACCCCAGATAGATTAGTATAGTGGGTAAGCGAAAAATGAACAGCTTCTAGGGCTAAATTGTGGGGGATCGAAGAGTATAAGCTGGCAACATCACATGTCATCCACTGATAATCTGGTTGCCAAGGGATCTCACTTGTTACACTCAATAGGTGGGTAGTATCCTTCAGATAGCTGGGTAAATTGTGCACAATGGGTTGGAGCTGGCCATCCAGCCACTCACCCAGACGTTCATTGAGAGACCCAATGCCAGAGACAATGGGCGTCCCCTGAACCGGGCGGACCCCCTTGTGCACCTTTGGGAGGTGATGAAAGATAGGAGTGATGGGAAAATCAGGCATTAGTTTCTCAGACTCCTTGGGAGTTAAAATACCCAATTTGAACTTTACCTGAATCCATATATGTGGAATGTGGGACTGTTAACCATTTATATATTCTATATTCTATATTCTATGTTAGCCACGTATATCGGATTTGTCATGTAAAATCTGTACAGATCTGTATGTGATATACTCTATATATATATGTGTTTTATATATATATGTAGCACCACCCCCGCAGGAGCTGCTGATTAGATTATTGAGTCTACGTCCTGCCTAACAACCCACAGAATTGGCTCGAACCCTCCCTAGGCACAACTGACCCAGAATAGGACTGGAATACCAAATGGCTACACAGATTGGAATATAACACTTCAATAAATAATAATGACCTGTTACCTCTCTCCAGCTGCAGTCCTTCTGGGTAATACAAGGTGACCACACACAAGCTTGCTTTTAAACAGGAAAGTTTTTTACTGTAAATCAAATAAACAGTTTTGATACAGTAAAATATGACTTTGTAAAAGGATATACTGATTAATTAATCAAAGATAAGATAAATACTGTGATATCACTCCTCAAGGGCACATTAATTGTTTCAGGAAATGTCTCAGAGCCTATAGGACCACCATCTTAATCACTATTATACTTTTGGAAATAAGGCTCAGCATTCAGTTAGACACAGTACCAGACAGTCAGACCTATCTGAGTCCGCTGTTTCTTCTCTATATCTTCGCTAGCAACGTTGGTGCACTCGCGATTTGTAATCCACATTGAGGATGGGTGATCAATAGAGAGAATGGCAGCAAACAGTTAGTAATCACCGCGGGGTGTCTGTGCAGGATTGGCGGTAAAACTTCTGTGAGAGATGTACTGGGCCACCTGGTATATTGCCTTCTACTACTCTAAGGCTAATCCTGACTAAAGTTACTTCTTTGATAAAGTCAGTTTTTGGGCAGGTGCCCTCTCACCAACAGGACTGTCTCCCAGGAAGCCTCCGCTGCGGTCTCAGTCTCCGGTCTCTGTCACCAGCCGCACTAGGTATTTGGGGTGGACGAGTCTGGTCTCTGTAGAACATCGATGGGACCTCCAGGAGGGATCCTCTACTGGAGATGAAACACTGCAACTCAGTCACTTAAGGCCCAGGAGTTTCGGCCTAGCATGCAGCATCAGCCCACAGCGCTGGCATCCTGCTTGTCTCACTGTGTCTTTCCCAAGAGAGTGAGCCTGGCTCCTCCCTTCCTTTATAAAGCTTCCCCCAGAAGGCTGTGCGGTGCAGCAGTGCACCCTGGTACTCTCAAAGCACTATGGGCGATGAAGACTGCTCAACTTCCTGAAAGGAAAATCACATCAAAAGAAATTCCATAGCCGCTGCAATGTGTCCTTTTGGCCACTAGATGGAGCCGAGTTCCTCTCAAATGTCAAGCAGCAGTCTTTTAGGACTTGTATAATGGAAGACCCCGCTACACACTCCCCCCACTTGAGAAACTTTGGTCCCCAAAGAGGACAACAGCATGTACTCCAGTGCATATGTTGGCAGTACACTAAAAAAAAAAACATTAACATATGCATAACAGGGAATCATCTTCCTTTTCATAAGCAGAGTTCAAACTTAACAACTGCATATTACAACACAGGTTCGACATAGGAACCTCCCACCAATTGTCGGGGGAGGGAAGGTAATTCTGTTCACAGACCCCCGACACTTGAGTGGCTTGTACAGATGTGCCTGGGGGTGAGCTAGGGTTGTCCTCCACCAAATCTGCGGTGGAAGAACTAGGCTGATCAAGAGTTTGTTTGGAAGTAAAGATAGCCTCTTCCGAGCATTCACCCAATTGGTTATAGGTCAGTCTTTTGGGTGGGTGAATGACTCTTCTTTCCCTCTGTTCTTTGGGATGCACGATCTCAGAGGTACTAGGACCAGCCACTTCTGGGAATTCTTCAATGTCCTCCTCCTCATGTTCCAACACACAGGAATCTGATGCTTCAAGAGCGGTCAGTTCTTTTTCAGAGAAAGGTGCAACCTCCTCCTCAGGATCTTCATCATCAACTACTTCTTCTGGAAGCATGTGGAAAGGTATGAATTCGGGGGCTTCCGCCCGAAGGGTTCCTCTGTCAGCCAATTCGGATGAAGACAGGGAGGCAGGTGTGGGTTCTGGTAACTGAGATGACCACATCCAGTCAGGTACCTCCTCTTCATCTTCCAGATCTTCAGATGGAGAATTTCCCTCCCTCACATCTGGGAGTGTCGACTGAGATCTGGTGACTGGTCTGGACAGGCGAGAGGTCGAAGGGGTCTCTGACGAATCTACGACAGGAGGCATGCGAACTGCTTCAGAGAGAGGCAGTAAATGGTTCCTATGCCAAGTCTTCAATGGACCCACACTTCCTTCAGGCCGAATTTGATACACAGGGAGGTTTGGTAGTTGCTTGCAGATAACATAAGGTTGGGACTTCCAGCGGTCTGCCAACTTGTGTTTTCCCGGGACACCCAAGTTCCTCAACAATACCCTGTCCCCTGGTTGCAAGTCTTGGATCCGAACTTTTAAGTCGAAATTCCTTTTATTCCTCAGTCCACGTTGATCAGATGTGGCCTGAGCTTTATCATAGGCCGATTTCAGACTCTTCCGCAGTCGGTCCACATATCCCTTGTGCGATGCTGAAGAGGTGTGATCGGGCGAGATGCCAAAGGCCAAATCCCCTGGCAACCGAGCCTCTCGTCCAAACATTAAACGATAAGGGGAATATCAAGTAGCATCACTGACAGTACTGTTGTAGGCATGCACAATGGCAGCTACATGTTTGCCCCAATGCTGTTTCTTCTCTGAGCTTAAAGTCCCCAACATGTCCAAAAGAGTCCTGTTAAATCGTTCCGGCTGGGCATCCCCTTGTGGATGGTAGGGAGTAGTTCTAGTCTTTTGGATGCCTAACAGATCTAACAGTCTCTTGATCAGTCAGCTTTCAAAGTCTCTTCCCTGATCTGAATGGAGGCGTTGTGGTAACCCATAGTGTACAAAGAACTTTTCTACAAGAACTTTGGCTACTGTAGAGGCCTTCTGATCCCTTGTTGGGAATGCTTGGGCCTATCTGGTAAAATGGTCTGTTACCACAAGGACATTCCCTTGGCCACTCAGATCAGGCTCTAGGCAAAGGAAATCAATGCACACCAGTTCCATGGGTCCCTGGCTTTGCAGATGGCCCATTGGGGCTGCTTGACGTGGCAGAGTCTTCCTTTGTATACATCGGACACAAGAATGACAGTATCCTTCAACTTCGGCCCTCATACAGGGCCAGTAGAACCTGTCTCTGTCAAGCTGAAAAGTTCTTTCAGGTCCCAGATGGCCATGATTATCATGAAGAGCAGTCAAAACTTTCTCCCTGTATTTAGCTGGTAAGAACAGTTGCCACTTCTCCTCCAGATCTTCAGATGGGCCTCTTCGGTAGGCCACCCCTTCTCGGATCTGTAACCGGGTCCCCTCTCTATGCAACAGACGGGCCCCCTGAGGAGAGTCGGTTAGAAGCAACTCAGGGCGCTGGATCTCCAAGGCTTCCAAAAGAAGTTTTCCCAGAGGGTCTTCCAGCTGCTCCTTCCTCAAGTCCCTTTTGGACAGCCGGGGTAAATCTTCCCCTTCAACCTGGGTCACCCTGCAATAGTATTTGGGTACTCCGACAGCCGAAACCCCAATCTCTTCGGCTCTTGATCCTCCTCTGGATCGAAGTTCAGTTCCCTGATATAGGGCACGCACCCCTTCTGGAGCCAAATGGGTCCATTCTTCATCAGGTTCGTGTGGTGCATGCAACCTTCTGGATAGGGCATCTGCATCCCTGTTCCCGATTCCTGGCCGATACTTCAGGCTGAAGTTGAAGCTAGAGAGGGCAGCCAACCATCTGTGTCCTGTTGCATCCAGCTTGGCTGTAGTCAACAGATAGGTAAGGGGATTATTATCCGTCTTGACAATGAATTCAGCTCCGTACAGGTAGTCTTTCAGTTTGTCGACCACTGCCCACTTTAAGGCCAGGAATTCAAGATGTGGGTAGGATAATTCCTTTCAGCAGGTAGTAGACTCCTGCTCACGTAGGCTACGGGTCGCAGGTGACCCTCATGTTCCTGGTAGAGTACCCCACCCAGCCCATCTCGGCTGGCATCGACATGTAGTTCATATGGTTTCGTGGGGTCTGCGTAGGCCAACACAGGGGCAGTGGTTAGATTCTTTTTCAACTGAATGAAAGCCCCTTCACATTCTGGGGTCCACTGATCCTGGATGGACTCCTTGGCCTTCCGGGGTCCCATGGTGGACTTCACTGGCTTGACCAGTTCAGGAACGTCATCTTCTTCGTTCTTTAGTAACTCATTGAGGGGTCGGGCAATCTTGGCGAACCCCTCTACAAACCTCCTGTAATAGGAGCAAAAACCCAGGAACGACCGAAGTTCGGTCACATTTGTAGGTCTCGGCCAGGAGGCGACAGCATCCAGCTTGTCCGGGTCGGTGGCCACCCCTTCTGCAGACACGATGTGGCCCAGGTAATGGACCGAGGACTGATAGAATTGGCACTTCTCAGGAGAAAGTTTCAGGCCTTCTTCATGTAGCCTCTTCAGGACCTTTTCCAACCTCTCCTCGTGTTCTTCCAAAGTTCTGCCAAACACGATAACATCATCCAAGTATACCAGTACCTCTATCAAATTCATATCTCCAACGGTCCTTTTCATCAGCCTTTGGAAGGTAGCAGGGGCCCCTGACAACCCCTGAGGCATGCGATTGAACTCAAAGAACCCCACAGGGGTGATGAAGGCTGTCAAGGGTTCCTTGAGAACGTCATTTATGACGAAACGTACGTCGGTCGCGGCGTGCTGACGTCACCTCTACGAGACGAGACGATACTCAGGCGGGTGTTTGAAGCCGACTGGCCGGCGGCTCCAATTCAGCGCTATTCCTGTGTACTTTTGTAAGTGTAAATTTTTGGTTTTATTTATTTTATTAAATGGTTTTACGCTATGGGCTCTCCCCCCCTTATTATTTATCCTATGTAATATCGCGGAGCATCTGTGTGGATCAGCTTTATTGCCAAGGGAGTGTCTATGTTCATTCACCTGTGGATTGCCATACATCAGTTTCCCTGATTGATACATGCAATTGGTTGCTGATATCTGGTAAGCAGGAATTTCTGGTGGTGGCTCTATTCCTTTGAGTGATTTATATCGCATGATCCACTAATATCTGGTAATTATTTTGATATCACGGAGGTGGCTCTACATTCCCAATCTTTCACTGAGATATGTTATGCTTACCTTTTTCTTTTTTCTGGTAAGCGGCTTATGTTGGTGGTGGTGTACACCTATTATTTTCTTCATTCACACGGGTGATTAGAATTTTTATGCAGTATCACGCTATGTACATTTTTTGTCTCATCACCATATTCACCGATTCACAATTCTGAGTGGAGATCATCTGACAGGAGTCATCTACAAAGTTCCACTGGTCTGGTTTTTGTTTACACCAACGCTCATTTTACTGCTACTTCTGGTAAGCAGTACCTATTCACATTGAATTTTTCTGTGTCGTGTTGGATTGGACTTTAACAGTTTATTCATCATTTAATACTTTGGACTATTATTTTCTGGGACTTACCATTTTATTTAATAGACCTATCATATATGGTCTATGTCATTTAGCGCAGCTTTTTCCCACTATTTGTTATACATATGTTTGTCACATTTCAGTTGCAGCTATTAGGAATTTGATATTTAGCGCAGTTTTTCTTTTTCCACATCTTGTAGAATGTCTAGATAATCCTGTGCAGTACAGTTCTTTTTGCTTAGCTTGAGATTACGTACGGCCTCTAGTGCAGGTCCCCTTAAACTTTCTGTGATTCTCTGTTTCTTGTGCTGTTCTGGTACCTCCCACTCTTCCAAAGCCTGAGTGGCGGTATCTAACCACTCTTCAAACCCATCTTCTGTCGAAGGCACAGGCTGTTTCCCAGAGAATGTCCTGAGCTTCCTATATCCAGTCATCAGATAGTTTGGGGAGTCCTTACTACATTTTGCTACGATTTCCCCGAGAACAGCACACAGTTCTGAGCTAAAGGTAGACAAAGGTGGTGACTCTGGACTCCCTTCTTGGACACCTTTTTCTTTGCTGGATCCCCCAGGAGTAGTGGATGAGGGACCTTCAGTAAGGACTTCTGGATGTATTAAGAAAAGTTCTGTTTGGTCAGTAGTCTTTACACTGGTTCCCTTAAAGTAATCAGGGACCCCCTTCCTCCACTCACACAATGCATACGTGTGTGGAACGGTGGTGTCTGTCTTTATGTCAGTCACCCAAAATTTCCTGTCTGTGGACAGTGCCCTTAAAACTGGGAGAAGTTTTTCCTCAGTCCAGACCTCTCCCTTGATTTCAACCACCAGGCCATTTCCCACTACGACATTCTCTTCCCTGCACCACTCGGCTGCAGCGGTAGGATCCATTTCTGCGTTGAGGGGGATTCTGTGGCTGAGAGGGTTGTGTTGCAGGACTGTAGATATCCCGGACGAGCCCCCACGTGTAGCACCACCCCCGCAGGAGCTGCTGATTAGATTATTGGGTCTACGTCCTGCCTAACAACCCACAGAATTGGCTCGAACCCTCCCTAGGCACAACTGACCCAGAATAGGACTGGAATACCAAATGGCTACACAGATTGGAATATAACACTTCAATAAATAATAATGACCTGTTACCTCTCTCCAGCTGCAGTCCTTCTGGGTAATACAAGGTGACCACACACAAGCTTGCTTTTAAACAGGAAAGTTATTTACTGTAAATCAAATAAACAGTTTCGATACAGTAAAATATGACTTTGTAAAAGGATATACTGATTAATTAATCAAAGATAAGATAAATACTGTGATATCACTCCTCAAGGGCACATTAATTGTTTCAGGAAATGTCTCAGAGCCTATAGGACCACCATCTTAATCACTATTATACTTTTGGAAATAAGGCTCAGCATTCAGTTAGACACAGTACCAGACAGTCAGACCTATCTGAGTCCGCTGTTTCTTCTCTATATCTTCGCTAGCAACGTTGGTGCACTCGCGATTTGTAATCCACATTGAGGATGGGTGATCAATAGAGAGAATGGCAGCAAACAGTTAGTAATCACCGCGGGGTGTCTGTGCAGGATTGGCGGTAAAACTTCTGTGAGAGATGTACTGGGCCACCTGGTATATTGCCTTCTACTACTCTAAGGCTAATCCTGACTAAAGTTACTTCTTTGATAGATAGAGTCAGTTTTTGGGCAGGTGCTCTCTCACCAACAGGACTGTCTCCCAGGAAGCCTCCGCTGCGGTCTCAGTCTCCGGCCTCTGTCACCAGCCACACTAGGTATTTGGGGTGGACGAGTCTGGTCTCTGTAGAACATCGATGGGACCTCCAGGAGGGATCCTCTACTGGAGATGAAACACTGCAACTCAGTCACTTAAGGCCCAGGAGTTTCGGCCTAGCATGCAGCATCAGCCCACAGCGCTGGCATCCTGCTTGTCTCACTGTGTCTTTCCCAAGAGAGTGAGCCTGGCTCCTCCCTTCCTTTATAAAGCTTCCCCCAGAAGGCTGTGCGGTGCAGCAGTGCACCCTGGTACTCTCAAAGCACTATGGGCGATGAAGACTGCTCAACTTCCTGAAAGGAAAATCACATCAAAAGAAATTCCACAGCCGCTGCAATGTGTCCTTTTGGCCACTAGATGGAGCCGAGTTCCTCTCAAATGTCAAGCAGCAGTCTTTTAGGACTTGTATAATGGAAGACCCCGCTACATATATATTCCTTTGTACGAGTGCGTTATCTATTATATTACATTATCTGTACAGATTTGCAAGTGGTGCATTCTATGTATATATATTCGTTTTGTATGAGTATGTCACTTATTATATACATATATTAGGTTTACCGGGAAAACCATTTGCTAATTTTTTAGTGATTTTTTTGATTAAGGATATATGGTTTTTCGTGGATCGTTCCTTGGTTGTGCACACAGCTATGGGGACATCCTTAATGGATGGTGCCATGCTTTTTAGATTGTTCCACTATGCATGGGTATGACACATATTTCATCTATGTATCCCCTTGTTCTCTAGCTTTATTCTTTCTTCTTTTTTTATCTTCTTTTTCTTTTTCTTCCTCTTTTTTCTTCTTTCTTTTTTCTTCTTTTTTTCTCTTTTTGGTTTTGGGCTTCACTTATGCACCAGGTGTCTTATATCTATTACATCTATCATATATATTTTTATTGATGTATTTTTGATGTTTTTTGGTGTATTTGATTTGGGGTGAAGCTGAAACATACAGACAAATCCTGCTGGGCCTTTTGTGTGCCTCTAATTGAGGATCACTACCTGCAGCTGTGTGCTCAATCAATTACGATCTAGGAGGAGCACATGAAATGTCTCTTTTCTCTATTTAAAGCAGTGTTTTGTAATGTTTATGCATGGTTACGACTAAGCGGAAGACTCCGTGAAACGCGTCAACCGCCGCGCTCTTTTCCCCATGTCTCTGACTCTTGTGGTTATACTTTGGATGTTTTTATCTTTTGGACTTCAATAAATCTGGATTTTATATTACACATCTTCAACCAGCAGTGCGGCTCTTTGAACTCTCATATTGAGGTTTGACAGGTACCCGCTCCCACTTCCACTTGGGCTGCCTAAAATCGCATGACAAGTCACTCCAATGTGAAGGGGGGTTAAACAATATCCTCCAGAAATAATCCATACACATTCACTACTTAATGGCCTTGTAATCTATTTTTCATGAAATAATTCTCTAGTTTCTAACCCATTTCAAAAGTGAGCAAAAGAGGGTGGCTACATTCCTACATACAGTGGGACCATGGCGAACAAATGTAGTCACCCTGTAACAGGAAGTCGTATCACAGCAGCAGGAAAAAAAAAAGGAACTTGGAGATTTGGAGGCAGCTGGGAGCAATAGAAGGTTAAGATAAGAATACACACTTGTAATAGAATTTTTTAAACCAGTTTATCATCGCTTTAAGGCCTCATGCACATGGATGTTTGCAGGCATATAATAGGCCTAGTGTAAAATTCCCAACATTTTCCCCAAGCCACAGGCTTGATGCCAGGGTGACCAGACGCCCTTGGTTTTCAGGGAATGAGGGCACTGTCCCCAGACCAAGTTTGTCCCGGGTTTTGTCCCCAGGTTGCAGGCATTTGCCCTGTGGGCTGGGGCCGCCGGGTCCAACCCAGAGCCGCGATCACTACTTTTCTCCCCCTGCAGTGCCGTTCCAGCCTCCATCACCCCAAACGGCACACAGTGATTGCACACACACGGCTGTGCTAGCCAATCTGCTGAATGGAAGGAAGGAGCAGGGAGAGGTGAGGGCCCAGACTGACACTCATGGAGTAGCTTCAGGGGCCACACCACAACCAATCATCGGCTGTAGCCTGCAGAGTGTAATGTTCCGGTACCTATGGTACCCTTGTTCCTATATTTCTCCTCTCTTTGCGTCCCATCTTGTATATACAAAGGACGCATACACCTTTAAGACCGGATGACATCACTGCCGAGCGCCGCTATGAGCGTCTATTTCAATCGCCGGTTTGCTCTCACTCATCGCTCGTTCAAACCCACATGTTCATCGCACCTACGCCTGAAGTCGGAGCTGCTGACATACCTTCCTTGCTGAACTAAGCCGGAAACCTCGCTGGTGATCCGTATCCCGCTACGGGATCACCCCTCTCCTCTGGACATTGTATTTCCTAACCTATCTAAGTGATAAGTACCCCGCAGGGGATTCTTACTAACCAATCTCCTACTGTCATCTACTGCAATTACCAAGACTATCTGTATCTATCTATTCACTATCATCTGCATAAGACTGTTAGCTCTTGGGACTACCTTGAACTATCCTTGCACTAGGTTACTCTGTCTAAAGTATACTCCATCTGTGTCCTCTTACCATCTGCACTATACTTGACATCAGAACCTATCTGCTTACCATCACCTGCAACTCTCCTATACTACTTCTAGTGCTCACCATACAATAGCCTGTCTCTCATCTATATATCCTCATATACTCTATCCCTCCATTAAACATCTATTAATATATATAGTATATAACAGGCTGTACACGGTGATGAAGTCCTGAAAGTTGGATATGTTGTTCAACACATTCTCTACAAGGCTACTGAGTGTAATAATTCTGCAGCTGTAAATCCATCCGCAAACAAAAACGCATGAACGTTACAGATTGAACGAGCCATTAAAAAAATATGGATTCAGCAGAATTATCCACTCATGTACTACAATTAAAACAACAAGTAGATGCATTGATCCATGCACTTACAGAGGTAAAAAATGACAATCAAACCTTGAGACAGCAGCTTGGCCGTCTCACACAGCCTCCTGCTGCTCAGCCCCGTGAGCCTAAGATAAACCCTCCTATAGTGTTTTCTGGTGATCGGAGCAAATTCCGTGAATTTAAAAACGCATGTCAATTGTTTTTTTTGTTAAAACCTCTAACCTACACCACTGACCAAATTAAGGTTTGTACCATCATTTCCTATTTAACGGGTGAACCCCGGGCCTGGGCAGATGCTCTCTTTGAAAAGGATGATCCACTCCTTAATTCTTATCCCTTATTTCTAGCACAACTTGCTACTTTATATGAAGACCCCAACAAGCAGAGTACCGCTGACGCCCAGTTACGGGCCCTAAAACAAGGAAGGAGACCTGTTGAGGATTTCGTGGCGAATTTTAAAAGATGGTCCCCTGATTCAGGGTGGAATGACACATCTTTGCGAACGCAGTTTAGACTCGGCCTATCTGAGGCCGTTAAAGACAAGCTCGCCCGAGTGGATTTACCTGGCACTCTAGAGGGACTGATCCAGACCAGTATCAATATTCACAGACGACTACGAGAAAGAAAGGCTGAGAAGATGGGCTCACCATTTTCCAGTCCTTCTCGGATGTTGCCTGCTGACCCTACTCCTATGGAAGTAGGAATGATACGTCCACCTCTGACCCTTTCTGAACGTGCCAGGAGGAAAACCGAACATCTTTGCATGTACTGCGCATCCCCGAATCATCTGGTAAACGACTGTCCTCTTGTCCGCAGAAAAGAGGGTGAGTGTTCAAATGTCTTGCTAGGGGGACTCACAACTTCCTTTCCTAAACCTTATCTTTTTGTTCAATTAACATTGCAGTGGGACCAAACTAGGATCACCACCAAGGCTATGATTGACACAGGATCTTGTGGAAACTACATTGACATTTGTTTTGTCTCCCTTAATAAAATACCTATTGTTTCAAAACCCAAACCTGTCTCCGTTAGTTTTATTAACGGTACACTTTTATCCTCTGGTCCTATCACCAGTCAGACACAGGCACTTCTTGTAACTGCTGACGAGTCTCATGTGGAGACCACCACCTTTGATGTATTAACTTCGCCACATTTTCAAATCATTTTGGGACTTCCCTGGTTACACATACATCAACCAATCATCGATTGGAAAACAAGAACGTTAGCCTTCTCTTCTCACTATTGCGAGACGACGTGTAACCTCCCCACACATGATAGGATCCTGTCTATACTGCCAGATGACATTATTCCTAAGTGTTATCAAGATTTATCGGAGGTTTTCCTCGAGAAAAACGCTCAAATGTTACCTCCCCACAGGGACTATGATTGTTGTATCGATCTGCTCCCTAATAGCAAGTTGCCTTACGGACATGTATATCCTCTCTCACAGGATGAACTCTCTCACCTTAAAGAGTATCTGGATGAAAACTTGGCAAAAGGATTCATCCGACCTTCTACTTCCTCCACTGCTGCGGGGCTTTTCTTTGTCCGCAATAAGGACTCTAGCCTTAGGCCTATCATTGATTTCAGACAATTAAATGCCATCACAATAAAGGATCGTTATCCTTTACCTCTTATTCCTGAACTTATCGAACAGGTGCGTGGGGCTTCTTTCTTTTCAAAATTGGACCTAAAAGGGGCATACAATTTAATTCGAATCCGTAAAGGGGATGAATGGAAGACGGCATTCAGAACCAGATAAGGACTGTTTGAGTACCTTGTAATGCCATTTGGGCTATGTAATGCCCCCGCAGCCTTCCAACGTTTTATAAACGAGATATTCCGAGACTTGCTTGATGTTTGTGTGGTAGTATATTTGGACGATATACTTATCTATTCTCATTCCTTACCTGAGCACATAAAACATGTGAGACTTGTGTTGTCAAGACTACTTGCACATAACTTATATGTTAAATCAAAGAAATGTCTCTTTCATAAAGAGGAGGTACTATTCCTAGGATATATTATATCTAAAAGTGGAATCAAAATGGACATGAGCAAAATATCCTGCATTCTGGATTGGCCTGTGCCAACCACTCGCAAAGCATTACAAAGGTTCCTAGGATTCTCTAATTACTATAGGAAATTCATTAAAAACTTCTCTGCGATTGTGAAACCTCTCACACAACTTACAAGCACGAAGAGACCATTTAATTGGTCAAAGGAAGCAAATGGAGCATTCTCTCTGCTGAAATCAAGCTTTACTACTGCCCCCATACTATGCCATCCAGACCCATCCCTTCAATACATCTTGGAGGTAGATGCGTCTAATATGGCAGTAGGAGCAGTTCTCTTACAACGACCAACAAACACCTCACCTCTTCACCCAGTTGCTTTCTTTTCAAAGTCATTAAGTAGCCCCGAGGTGAACTACCCAGTAGGTGAGAAGGAGTTATTAGCCATAAAACTGGCATTAGAGAATTGGAGACATCTACTTGAGGGCACTCAATTGCCAATTCTGATATATACTGATCACAAAAACCTCCAATACCTTCAGACTAATAGAACTCTTTCCCACCGGCAGGTACGGTGGTCGTTATTCTTTCTGAGATTTAATTTTTTAGTAACTTACACGCCCGCAGACAAAAATAAAAAAGCGGATGCACTCTTACGACTAGCCGAGAAAGATTGCACTGAGGTTCCCTCAGTTCCTATAATACCACTTGAACGTATTATCGGAGTCGTTCGCTCACTGAAGGAGGAGATTTTGCACAGCATAGGGTTGGATTCGCCTCCACCACAACTAACTACTGACGCAGAAGGCTTCCTCTACTACAACGATAAATTATACATACCCCCTACTATGCGAACCAAGATCTTAGAATTGTCGCATGATGTACCTATGGCAGGACATATGGGTATGACTAAAACTCTCAATCTACTCACTAGGCAATTTTGGTGGCCAGACATGAAGACAACCGTAAAAAAGTTCGTTTCATCTTGTGATATCTGTGCAAGGTCTAAAATTGACAACACGAAACCATCAGGATTACTTTGTAGTTTACCGATACCCCAGGTTCCGTGGGAAGTGGTATCCTTGGATTTCATAGTGGAACTACCACCTTCCAAAGGATTCAACACCATCTTGGTATCAGATGGTATCTTGGTCAGATGGTAGTGGACCATCTGACCAAGATGGCACATTTCACCCCTATCCGAAAACTACCTTCATCCAAACAAACAGCAGAATTACTTGTGAAACATGTCTTTAAGTTACATGGTATTCCAAAAACACTGCTGTCTGACCGTGGTTCACAATTCATCTCAAAATTTTGGCTAGCTCTATGTCAGATACTGCGAATAGAGCGTAACCTTACTTCTGCCTACCACCCTCAGACCAACGGACAGACAGAGAGAGTTAACCAGTGCATTGAACAGTACCTGCGTTGCTATACTTCGTATCTACAGGACGATTGGGCAGATCTCCTCCCACTGGCGGAATTCGCCTATAACAACGCTACTCATAGCACTACTAAGCAAAGTCCGTTTTACCTGAATTATGGGTTTCATCCCACACTCCTTCCTCCACGTATCTTACCATCAAGCAATCCAGTAGCATCTGATTATCTTGCCCAGATAAAGGATTCTCTGGGATTACTCAACAATACAATATCTCATGCTCATAGCCAACAAAAAAAATACTACGACCCCCGTAGGAAACCCTCTCCCCAATATGCCATTGGGGATCTTGTTTGGCTTTCTACAAAAAATCTGAGACTAAAGATCCCTAGTAAAAAACTTGGACCTCTATTTCTGGGACCTTTTCCAATAGAGAAGCTTATTGGAAAAGCTGCAGTACAACTCACATTGCCAGTAGACCTCAAGATACATCCTGTCTTCCATGTGTCTCTACTGAAGCCCCATGTTCCTAACCAAGGAATAAGGCCTACTATCTCACCTCCACCTCCTGTACAAGTGGAGGGTGGAGAAGAATTTGAGATAAAAGAAATTTTGGATTCCCGTTACAATAGAAGAAGACTCCAGTATCTTGTACGATGGAAGAATTATGGGCCCCAAGATGACACCTGGCTGGATACCACCGATATCCATGCCCCTAGACTGATTCGCAATTTCCACTCGAAATATCCGGAAAAACCAGCTCTAGAGGCCTTCCGGAGCCGGCCTTAAGGGGGGGGGGGTACTGTAATGTTCCGGTACCTATGGTACCCTTGTTCCTATATTTCTCCTCTCTTTGCTTCCCATCTTGTATATACAAAGGACGCATACACCTTTAAGACCGGATGACATCACTGCCGAGCGCCGCTATGAGCGGCTATTTCAATCGCCGGTTTGCTCTCACTCATCATTCGTTCAAACCCACATGTTCATCGCACCTACGCCTGAAGTCGGAGCTGCTGACATACCTTCCTTGCTGAACTAAGCCGGAAACCTCGCTGGTGATCCGTATCCCGCTACGGGATCACCCCTCTCCTCTGGACATTGTATTTCCTAACCTATCTAAGTGATAAGTACCCCGCAGGGGATTCTTACTAACCAATCTCCTACTGTCATCTACTGCAATTACCAAGACTATCTGTATCTATCTATTCACTATCATCTGCATAAGACTGTTAGCTCTTGGGACTACCTTGAACTATCCTTGCACTAGGTTACTCTGTCTAAAGTATACTCCATCTGTGTCCTCTTACCATCTGCACTATACTTGACATCAGAACCTATCTGCTTACCATCACCTGCAACTCTCCTATACTACTTCTAGTGCTCACCATACAATAGCCTGTCTCTCATCTATATATCCTCATATACTCTATCCCTCCATTAAACATCTATTAATATATATAGTATATAACAGGCTGTACACGGTGATGAAGTCCTGAGAGTTGGATATGTTGTTCAACACATTCTCTACAAGGCTACTGAGTGTAATAATTCTGCAGCTGTAAATCCATCCGCAAACAAAAACGCATGAACGTTACACAGAGAGACTACAAGTGACCAGTGAAGAGCCAGAACCACACTGTTGAGATACACAAAGAGCCCCAGGAGGTCCTGAGAGAGACAGAATAGATCTACTATACATAGAGATGGAAATACAGTATATATAGAGAGGGAAATACAGTATATAGACGGAGGGAAATACAGTATATAGAGATATGCATTGAAAAGTTTTTTCTCTATCTTATCTTCTTAACATTTGGTAGTAATTTCCCTAAAAATTCTAAGAAGTATAATTTTTTTATTTCATAGGGGAAATGTGAGAAATAACGTGTATATATATAGATATATCATACAATCATTCCAAAAAAACATACTGCCTACACTGTATATATATATATATATATTATTTAAGGAAAATATACTTATAAAATAGTTTACCATTTGCCAATAAAAATAAAATATGTCCCAGGATTTCATTTTAAAAATCTGGTCACCTTACGTTATGCCCCTGTACTCCTGTAAACGCTGATGCCTCTGTGCATTGACATTTACCCTTGCTTGTGTATATGGAAATGTCACACTTACGTTTTATAAATCCATAACAGTCATGTTGGCCCATAATGCACAATAATATGTTCTAATGTTTGGATAGTTCTATAATTCTTCCCCATCGCATACAACACACACAATGATGGATGCATTTTGTTCCATATTGTTCAGTAAATTGATCTATCTAGAAGACAGCGGCAAGAACAAAAAGCCTAATTACCCCTGACTTGATCCTGCTATAACCAGGTGCAAGATGAGAAATAAACTAGATAGTTCTTCGCGTACTGTACATTCTGCTTTAAATGACCTTTAGATTCGATGAAGGAGTCTTGAAGACAAACGTGTCTGACACAACCATCAATTGTGTTTATATCTCCTTTTCTGCAGCCACTTGCTGGAGGCAGCCCGGCAGCTGAGGCCTCCGCAGATTATAGGTCCCCGGCGCAGGATCCAGCATCGTTAACCTTCTGTCCTTTGTCTTCTGCCATAGAATGTCCCCACAAAGAAGACAAATGAAGCCTATTAATATCCCACAAAAAATACAGCTTGTATCACCAAGAATTTTTTCATACCCAGACCACTGTCAAGGTTCATCCTACTAAAACTATAATTTACTTTTGTCAGTAAATTCCAGGAAAATTCCCAACACCAACGGTTGCTGAAGATCGCTGGGTTAAAATTAACCCCATGAAAACCGGCCTTTAAGGGGTTTAGAATGCTGGGAGGCGGGGCGAGGTTTCTGATCATGTGACTGCCGTGATTGACTGTTACGGGTTTCACATGATCGGAAAGCTCCCAATTATAATTATTCCACCAGTTTACGCAACTATGCAGCCGCTTGGCACCACCATGAGGCTCACCTGCCGAGAGGCTGAATATTTGCGTGCGGCTGGCACCAATGGGTTAAAGTATTTTTCTGGTAAAAATCATATTTTTGCTTTAGAGAGTGGGGAAGGGTTAGACCCTCTGTCATGTTTTTATTGCTGTCTGTGTTCCCATTTGCCAGATTCACCCTTCTTGACAACTGTCACCAAGAAAGAAAATGAGGCTGTTGGGCATGGCCTTCACCCCACGTATAGGAGATTGTTATAGCCAGACTTCTCCTGACTGGGATACTTTAAAATTGCAGCCACCCCTTCCAGAAGGTTCATCCAAGCCTCTGACCTGACAGAAAGTTCAGAAAAAAGAGAGCCACTATCCCAGGCCATATCTATGGCTCACCATTACAACGTTCAGCATCAGAAGACAAACTCTCTCAATCAGGAGGCCTCTCTATTCCCAGTAGCTCGTTGTACAAGAGGCCAATGCTCTACCAGGCCAGTGGGATCCTGCAGCCGCAAGTGGTTGGTCAATTCCATCTAATGGGAGACCCAAGAGCTTTACTCCATCACAATGCCCTCCCTGGTACAGGCCAACTACACCTTTCCTAGAGAGTCCTTTATTAGTCTTACTACCTCTTCATACACAGATTCAGGTTGTGTTTTAACAGCTTTACACTATTATAACTTGTCAGTGAACAATCATATTATTGAAACATGGTAGCTTAAAGGGTAACTCCACTTTCGTGGGGGAAAAAAATAGCAAATAAAGAAAAAACAATAAAGCGTATATAATTGCGACACAAATCATATTGTATTTGAATGTTATTAAAAATTATCTTTCCTTTTCAATCTGCAGCTGTTGCAATTTTCTGAAAACGTGATGCAATATGGCTACCTGGGGCTGTTCTGTACACAGAATGTGTACTGACCACACCCCAGAAACATAATTTCCTGCTTGTGTGATTGGCTCACCAATTTTCACGGAAGTCTGCCTAAAATACAAGTCAGATTTCTGACATCCCTGCAACAAAAATGTCATTTTTGGTGAGCTACTCCCAATAGGAACATGTCTAAAGGGATGCAGGCCCAGCAGATTTCCTCATTAGAGCCCTGCAACTGCCACAGCTGACAGATTAAGACACCACTCTCATTTGACCCACTCAGCACAGGGGCACAGAGGAACAAACAGTGATTTCTTCAGAATCACAAAAGGTAGGAATCTGCAACAAAGTTTGTTAAAATCCTTGTAATGTACAGAGATCACACAGAGGGGATTTTTTTTTTTTCCCAACAAAAAGTGGAATTACGCTTTAAAGCAAGTTTCATCAGAATAAACATCATCCATACTATCTAGTACACAGGTGTTTAAAGCAACATGGTTGCTCAGTTAGTCTCCAAAAAAGATGGAACCTCTGTTTTGTCTGTCCCCACAAAGCAGTGGCGTAACGTGGGTTGTCAGCACCTGGGGCAAGGCAAGTAACTTGCGCCCCCTAACCCACGGGATTTTAGCACCAAAGTCTCTTCCACTAGATTACTTAAAGAAACCCTTACCCCCTAAGCACATGTATTGTTTGTTATGAAAATACTGATGTAATTACTAATTAAAGTAAAATGCATCTAGATACAAGTTTGAATGACCAGCGTGCCCCCTTTCAATGCAGAGAGACCAGCGTGCCCCCTTACAATGCAGAATGACCAGCGTGACCCCTTTCAATGCAAAATGACCAGCGTGCCCCCTTTCAATGCAGAATGACCAGCGTGCCCCCTTTCAATGCAGAATGACCAGCGTGCCCTCTTTCAATGTAGAGAGACCAGCGTGCCCCCATTTAATGCAGAGAGACCAGCGTGCCCCCTTTCAATGCAGAGTGACCAGCATGCCCCCTTTCAATGCAGAATGATCAGCGTGCCCCCTTTCAATGCAGAATGATCAGCGTGCCCCCTTTCAATGCAGAATGACCAGCGTGCCCCCTTTCAATGCAGACAGACCAACGTGCCCCCTTTCAATGCAGAATGACCAGCGTGCCCCCTTTCAATGCAGAATGACCAGTGTGCCCCCCTTCAATGCAGAGAGATCATCGTGCCCCCTTTCAATGCAGACAGACCAGCATGCCCCCTTTCAATGCAGAATGACCAGCTTCCCCCCTTTCAATGCAGAGAGACCAACGTGCCCCCTTTCAATGCAGAGAGACCAGCGTGCCCCCTTTCAATGCAGAATGATCAGTGTGCCCCCTTTCAATGCAGAATGACCAGCGTGCCCCCTTTCAATGCAGAATGACCAGCGTGCCCCCTTTCATTGCAGAGAGACCAGCGTGCCCCCTTTTAAATGAAGAATGACCAGCGTGCCCCTTAAATGCAGAGAGACCAGTGTTCCCCCTTTCAATGCAGAGAGACCAGTGTGCCCCCTTTCAATGCAGGGAGACCAGTGTGCCCCCTTTCAATGCAGAGAGACCAGCGTGCCCCCTTTCAATGCAGAATGACAAGCGTGCCCCCTTTCAATGCAGAGAGACCAGTGTGCCCCCTTTCAATGCAGAATGACCAGTGTGCCCCCTTTCAATGCAGAATGACCAGCGTGCCCCCTTTCAATGCAGAATGACCAGTGTGCCCCCTTTCAATGCAGAATGACCAGCGTGCCCCCTTTCAATGCAGAATGACCAGTGTGCCCCCTTTCAATGCAGAATGACCAGCGTGCCCCCTTTCAATGCAGAATGACCAGTGTGCCCCCCTTCAATGCAGAGAGATCATCGTGCCCCCTTTCAATGCAGACAGACCAGCATGCCCCCTTTCAATGCAGAATGACCAGCTTCCCCCCTTTCAATGCAGAGAGACCAGCGTGCCCCCTTTCAATGCAGAGAGACCAGAGTGCCCCCTTTCAATGCAGAATGATCAGTGTGCCCCCTTTCAATGCAGAATGATCAGCGTGCCCCCTTTCAATGCAGAATGACCAGCGTGCCCCCTTTCAATGCAGAATGACCAGCATGCCCCCATTCAATGCAGAATGACCAATGTGCCCCCATTCAATGCAGAATGACCAGCGTGCCCCCCATTCAATGCAAAGAGATCAGCGTGCCCCCATTCAATGCAGAATGACCAGCGTGCCCCCTTTCAATGCAGAATGACCAGCATGCCCCCTTTCAATGCAGAGAGACCAGCGTGCCCCCTTTCATTGCAGAGAGACCAGCATGCCCCCTTTCAATGCAGAATGACCAGCATGCCCCCTTTCAATGCAGAATGACCAGCGTGCCCCCTTTCAATGCAGAATGACCAGCGTGCCCCCTTTCATTGCAGAGAGACCAGCATGCCCCCTTTTAAATGAAGAATGACCAGCATGCCCCCTTTCATTGCAGAGAGACCAGCGTGCCCCCTTTTAAATAAAAAATGACCAGCGTGCCCCTTAAATGCAGAGAGACCAGTGTGCCCCCTTTCAATGCAGAGAGACCAGTGTGCCCCCTTTCAATGCAGAGAGACCAGCGTGCCCCCTTTCAATGCAGAATGACAAGTGTGCCCCCTTTCAATGCAGAGAGACCAGTGTGCCCCCTTTCAATGCAGAATGACCAGTGTGCCCCCTTTCAATGCAGAATGACCAGCGTGCCCCCTTTCAATGCAGAGAGACCAGGGTGCCCCCTTTTTAATGCAGAATGACCAGCATGCCCCCTTTCAGTGCAGAATGACCAGCGTGACCCCTTTCAATGCAGAATGACCAGCGTGCCCCCTTTCAATGCAGAGAGACCAGCGTGCCCCCTTTCAATGCAGAATGACCAGCGTGCCCCCCTTTCAATGCAGAATGACCAGCGTGCACCCTTTCAATGCAGAGAGACCAGCATCCCCCCTTTCAATGCAGAGAGATCGTCCTGCCCCCTTTCAATGCAGACAGACCAGCGTGCCCCCTTTCAATGCAGACAGACCAGCGTGCCCCCTTTCAATGCAGACAGACCAGTGTGCCCTCTTTCAATGCAGAATGACCACCGTGCCCTCTTTCAATGCAGAATGACCAGTGTGCCCCCCCCCCCAATGCAGAGAGATCATCATGTCCCCTTTCAATGCAGACAGACCAGCGTGCCCCCTTCAATGCAGAGAGACTTACCTGCAGCAGCGGCTTCTCCACAGTTCCCCGCGTCTCCTCAAGTTCTCCCGCCTCCTCCTCGGTCCTCTGGGACCCGCTTCCTGATTGGCCAGGAGGATCCATGTGACAATAGCAAATTTTCATTTGCTATTGTCACACAATGGGTGGGCTCGGGGCGCACTGCTCTGCACCCCGGGTCTACCCTTTTTTGAAGCCTATTAGAGCCTCTAGCTCTAATCAGGTGATTAAAAAAAAAAACCCACTCTGTGACAGCGCCAGGCTGCTGATTTACTCACTGCGAAATTGACCGAGCAGTGAGTAGAGGCAGCATAGGCGGGGCTTGGCTTGCAATGCCACCCCACCCTACACCAATGGACAGATGAGGCACAGTCCAGCCCTGCCCCGCCATTTTCACCCATAGGGCAGCCGCGCTGGACATCTCCCAGCTTAAAGATGGAGGCAGCCGCAGACAGTGTGTGAACTGTGTATGTCAGAGTCAGACAGACCGAGTGACACTGCAGATGCGCCCCCCCAGATGTTGCGCCCGGTGCGGCCTGCCCCCCCTGCACCCCCCACGCTACGCCACTGCCACAAAGTCTCTATGAAACTAGGGGAACATTCCTTCCCAGCATGGGTACTCACAGTGCTTTGCAGCATCTATACAGTAAGGGGATTTATGTTTTTCCAAAGGGGAAAAAGGGATGCAATGGTGTGGCTGGAGCTCAGCAGTGTCCTGCATACTTCTCCCTAAATGGCCCTGTGCTAACAAAGAGTTGCCCACATTGAACAATCTATCCATTCACATGATTTTTTCCTTTTCCTCTAAACTCCTTGAACGCCTGGTCTACAACCAACTGAGTGACCACCTCATTAAGAATAAACTTTTTGATCCCCTTCAGTCTGGATTTCACCTTCAACACTCCACAGAAACTGTTTTCTTTTAAACCTCACAAATGACTTACTAACAACAAAATGCAATGGACACTATTCTGTACTCCTATTTCTGGATCTTTCGGCTGCCTTTGATATGGTTGACCACCCCCTCCTACTCAAAAAACTGCACTCCTTTGGTCTCCGTGACTGTGCTCTTCGCTGGCTGTCGTCCTACCTATCCCACCGCACATTCAGTGTCACTTACAATCCCACTTCCTCCTTTCCTCTTCCGTTCTCCGTCTGGGTTCCCTAAGGTTCTGTTCTTGGACCTCTTTTATTTTCAATCTACACCTCTTCCCTGGGTTAGCCGATAGCCTCCCATGGCTTTCAATATCATCTCTACTCTGATGACACCCAAATTTATCTCTCCACCCCTCAGCTCACTACATCAATCTCCTCGTGCATCACTAACTTTCTAACAGACATATCTGGCTGGATGTCTCACCACTTCATCAAACTGAACTTGTCCAAAACTGGGCTCATACTGTAATATTTCCTCCCCCACATGTCTCTTCCATTGACTTCTCTGTCAAGAGCAATGGCACAACCATCCACCCATCACTGAATGCCAGGGTGCTAGGTGTTATCCTGGACTCTGAACTCTCCTTTCAGCCCCACATGGAATCACTTTCCAAGGATGCCGCCTCAACCTCTGCAACATCTCTAAAATATGTCCCTTCCTAACCAATAAAACCACAAAGCTCCTTATTCACTCCTTGCTTATCTCTCGCCTCGACTACTGCAACTCCCTTCTCATTGGCTTACCTTTAAATAGACTATCCCCCTTCAGTCCATCATAATTGCTGCTGCCATACTCATCCACCTTGCAAACTGCTCAGTGTCTGCTACTCCTTTCTGACAATCCCTCCATTGGCTCCCACTCACCCAGCAAATTAATGATGAATACACATTTTCCTCCAGTATTTTTTTATAACATACTGCATTTATCTTGCCATCAATTCCGACCAAATTTCCTGTGCCTTTGTAGCTCACACATCCCCAAAACATCAGCGATCTACCTCCGTGTTTCACAGTAGGAATGGTGTACCTTTCATCATTGGCCTTGTTGACTCCTCTCCAAATGTAGCGTTTATGGTTGTGGCCAAAAAGCTCAATTTTAGTCTCATCACTCAAAATGACTTCGTGCTAGAAGGTTTGAGGCTTGTCTCTGTGATGTGTGGTGTATTGTAAGCGGGATATTTTGTGGCATTTGCATAGTAATGGCTTTCTTCTGGTGACTTGACCATGCAGCCCATCTTTCTTCAAGTACCTCCTTATTGTGCATCTTGAAACAGCCACACCCCATGTTTTCAGAGAGTCCTGTATTTCACCTGAAGTTATTTGGGAGTTTTTCTTTTCATCCCGAACAATTTTCCTGGCAGTTGTGGCTGAAATTTTAGTTGGTCTACCAGACCGTGGTTTGGTTTCAACAGAACCCCTCATTTTCTACTTTTTTCCAGAGTTTGAACACTGCTGATTGGCATTCTTAATTCCTTGGATATCTTTTTATATCCCTTTCCTGTTTTATACAGTTCAACTACCTTTTCCCGCAGATCCTTTGACAGTTTTTTTGCTTTCCCCATGTAACGGAACCTCAACCCACACTGTACTTGTGGACTTCCATCAGTATACGGCTTCCTCCCAGTCGTGAACATAGTCATCAGATTTTCCAGCCGCCCCCATACAAAGCTAGCCGACAACTTAGCTTGTACTGGAATCTTCTCTTTTATTGAACAGTTTCACACTCAATTTATACACACATGAGCACATCCCCCTCCTGATCAGATTACCACACACAAGTCAGGGGTTGCCTGATTACATTATCATATGCAGTAACAAAAAGAAAATGGATGGTACAACAGAAGTTGTCCAAACATATATTGGCGGACTTTCAAGGCACACGCTGAGTAAGCACACTTATTATTTTAAAATAATTTACTTTTTATTAAGAAATTTTAAAAGAAACAAAAAACACTTTACAAGTATTGACATAAAAATAGTTTCTTGTATGTTCAAAATTAGTATGTAAGCATTGTTGACAATAGGTGAGGGTTACAGTTGTTATACAAATCTGATAGGGTCAACGCGTTTCGCATTTACGCTTCCTCAGGACCTCAGATGATTGGGTAACCTCTTAATGAAACAAAACAAAAAGCATATCATACATTACTTTTTCACATACATACATATATATGCATATATCTACAATAATATTTTATATACATAAACACTCATTGTATATGTGTGTATATCACTACATAGCCATAGAGAGCAATAGAAGAGCGGATAAACCCACCTCCTAAACGTGCAGTGCATCATACTGTTCGACCGGGGGCTAAGCTCGATGGAGGGGGGCACCTCGGACCATAACCACCTAGATTGATAGATTATCAGGTAACATTTATATAGATTTCTTCGCTATTTTTGATTATTTTTTGAATATTCTTTAAAAGATTGATTTTAGCGTCTATTGTATGATATTCTATAGACAGAATCAAAATTACCTTGGGGTATATTTGATGGATATGGGAAGAGATAGGACGGCTGGGTAGAGGGTGATGCGTGGATCAGTTAAGCGTCTTATACCTAAATATAAACATTATGTTGATATTTATATTCTAATAGATTCTTCAATTCTGGTATAATATGTGTTTCTCCTTCTTTACCTCAGAGTATATGAGTGAACATATTAAATGTTATTCTGTGAGGTAGATATATCACATCATAAGGGAGAAATTAGGAAAAAAGGGGGGTAGGGAAGGGAATTAGAGGGAAAGAAAGGAAAAAATGGGGAGGGAGGAAGGGGGGGGAAGGGGGGAAAGAAGGAAAGGGGGGGGGAAGGAAGGGGGGGGGGAGGGGGGAAGAAGGAAGAAAAAAAGAAAGAAAAGGGGGAAGGGGGGGGGGAGAAAAGGGTAGGGAAAAGGAAGGGGGGTGAGTGAGGAATGGAAAATGGAAGGAAAGGTAAGGTAAAAAAGAGTGATGGGAGAGGAAACAAGGGAAAATAGATGGTGTGCATATATATAGTCACAGATATATGATGTGATTTAAATATACCTTATAGTGTTTAGTCTCTATATACTTCAAGGTAATAAAAAAGAGTATAAAAATATCAGTGCGGGTCCAAGGATTTAATTTACATCAAATCATAGAGCCAATATTCTTTTGGGAGGAAGAAGAGATTTTTTATACTTACAATTCACTTGTATTTTTATGCATCAAACATAAGGTGTCCTTGTTGTGGACAATCACTGATGGCTTACTATTAAAAGGAATTAAGCAGACCCGCATCCAGCTGGTAATAGTAAAAAGATCCCCTCATGCTAAGGATAGGAGATAAAGATGTAAACTGTTGGTATTGACTATGCTAGTAGATGATACTATGTTCACCAATATGTTCTAACTGTCTTTCACATGGAAAGTCAATGTACTCACATGTTGCTTTATCCACACTCGTGTCCCAGCTGCCATATCCTATTCCCTGGTGGTTTAGTGGTCTAAATAAGCCTCACACACCGGCTGCTAATCAGCACAGGTGTTCGGCATCGGCCGCGGCGCACCGGATGTGCGTCATCGGTCGATGCCGGAAATGACGTTCGTCAGAACGTATCTCATGTCGGAAGTGGGAGGGGGCCACTGGAAGCGCAGGATGCTCACCAACAACCCGGAAGGGGTGGGTCATCGCCACCCTGTCGCCTCCCGATAGGCCCTCCCCAATCTCGACATGGTGCTGGAGTGTAACCAGAGGAGGTATCATAGACTGCTGGGAGGATGGGCATCCACATACTCAGAGCTATCACGGCCATATAGCGTCACACATATACATGTACAACAATATATAAAAGAACTTTATTTGAACACTTAAATCATTTTCATTTGTATTTTTGCCATCTAAGGTTATAGATATTCTTTTATTCTTTTACATTTTTATATAATGAACTCTTTTGGGAATTTATCTTATTATGTCACCATTTATATTTGGTAATAATACAATTGGTGACGGATGAGACTGCTCATCTTATGAGCGTTTAGGCAGACACCTATTGAATCCTGGTTAGGTTATTATGCCAATATATGTGTGATGGATTCGATTTGACAACTCTCTCAGGGGGGGGCGCTTCGACTTAAAGGAATATTTGGAAAATAATCTGAGTATTAGGTCCTACATCTATTATTGCAACTCTGGCTAAACGGTAAAGTAGGCTATCATTGGAGGAGAGAAAGGGCGGATTTGTGTATACCCTATTCATAGCATGCTGACATCTTTTAGGGCATAGGCCTAACTGGGTCATTTGGGGAGTTAGGCTTTGAATTAGATTTCTAAATTGTCGCCTGACATCACAAACAGCAGCCGAATCTTTTGCATTTATTCAAAGGAAAGGTTTAAAGCTAAGGGCTTCATTAAGGCCTGGGTTTGTGGTGGCCTTAAGGATATAGATCCATCTAGCCTCTCGTTGGAGTATAATTTTGTCAAACTCGCCGCCTCTTGGATTTTCTAGGATCCGTTCGAGGGCGGCGAATTTAACCACTCTGGTGTTATTTTTGTGGTAGACACCAAGATGTCTTCCAATGGGCGTAGATAAGAGGTTATTTTTGCCATAGCTTATATGTTCTTTGATGCGGCGCCAAAACTGTCTCTTGGTCTTACCTATATAGTAGGCGCCGCACTCACAGAACATGATGTATACAATGCCTAAAGTTTGGCAATCCACATAGTGTTTTATCGCATGTAATTGGTTATTAGGCAAATAAAGAGATTGGTTTTCGTATATCCATTCGCAGAAGTCACAACTACCACATCGCCAGGTACCCGTTGTATTTTCTTCTTCTGTAACCCTTTTGTCCACAAAGTGACTCTTAGTTATTTGGTCCCTAATTGATTTTGCCTTCTTGTATGTGATTTCTGGATAGTCTTTTAGATATTTACTCAAGATGTTGTCATTCTTGAGCAAATACCAGTGTTGTTGCAAAATATTTCGGACTGTTTGATGCTGTTTGTGATATGGGGTGACAATACGAACATTTTCTTCTGTATTCTTAGATTTTTTATTGAATAGAATTTCTTCCCTAGTTTTTTGGCAAGCTCTATTGAAAGCCTTGCGTAATGTGGTGGTTGTATAGCCTCTTGCTAACAATCTATTACGTAGGTTACCAGCCTCCTTTCTAAATTGCTCCTCGCTTGAGCATATGCGTCGCAGTCGTAGATATTGGGAGTAAGGTATACTTCTCACCAATTGTTTAGGGTGGAAACTTTGTGCATGTAACACAGTGTTACCTGCCGTTGGCTTACGGTATAAAGTTGTCTCGATTTTTCTGGTATTTGTAATAGATATAGTTATATCTAAGAAGGGTATGGATGTGTGATTTATTTGATGAGTGAATTTGAGATTGTATTGATTTGTATTTAAAGCATTAAGAAATTTCCGCAGGTCCTCCTCTGGCCCCGCCCACAACATAAACACATCGTCTATGTAGCGGAGCCAGAGGAGGACGTGCGGAAAGTGACAGGAAATGCCGTAGTCAGAAAAGAGAGTCCGCTCCCACCCCCCCAGGTACAGGTTGGCATAGGACGGGGCACAGGAGGTCCCCATCGCTACCCCCTGCACCTGGAGGTAGTGGGAGCGGTCAAAGACAAAGGCATTTCCAGTCAGTATAAACAAAAGACCCTCCAAGACAAAATTGATTAATCCCCTATGTTTAAGGGGGCGTTCCAACAGAAATTCCCTAACCGTTTCTAGGCCCTTTGTATGGGGGATACTGCTGTAGAGGGCTTCGATATCTATCGCCACTAGTGTGGTATTAGGTGGGACAGATAGTCCCTCCAGTCTCTTCAATAAATCTGGTGTATCTTGGATATAGGATGGGAGCGATGTAACATGTTCTCTCAAGATTATGTCAATATATTGACTGAGAGGTTCAGTATAGGATCCTATCCCAGATATTATGGGTCTGCCTGGGGGGGCTGTGAGGCTTTTGTGTGTCTTAGGTGTGGCATAGAACGTTGGGGTTTTTGGATTTTTAACCAAAATCGCATGATACGTGTCTTTATTTATCACTCCTTTTTGATAGGCTCTTAAAAGTAATTGTGCAAATTCTTTTTGAAGTGTATTGACTTGATCTTGTGTTATTGGTTTTTACCATTCTCTGTTGTTTAGAATGGTAAGGCACATTACCCTATATTGCTCTATGTCCATCACTACCACATTCCCCCCCCTTATTATCATATGCAGATTAAATTGTATACAGAAATAGCATTAACCTGAACTAATTATCTAGCCATCTGGACAGAACAGTATGTGAGTTCATTAACATTTAACAATGGAACAGACAGACTTAACAGAATACCCATCTCACCTCAATACACAAACAATAGGGAGAGCCTGTCTATGCCATTGAAGTACAATACACATTAGCATAAGTGTAAATACAGACCCCTATTTGAAGCAATACAAACCATTAAGTATCTGTCTTTCACTCCCAGTGACGGTGAGTACCATCACACCCCATGACTCAGAATCCAGAAACATCAGTGCAGCACTGGATAAAAGATGCAAGGGTCTGTCAGGAGCCCAGAAACTCATTGACCTTTTATACACACACACTAATTACAAGCAAACAGAACACAAGTGAGGATGATTACCTTTAATAGCCATTCAAACCCCTGTGTGCATGTTATCAGGCCAAAATCACCAGGGTATGTAAACTTTTGATCAGGGTCATTTGGGTAGTTTCTGTTGTCATTTTGATTTAAAAAGAGTAAACACAGTTGATTGATAATAAATGGCTTCAGCCATACACTAACCATGAGTGAAAGAAAAGTTTGTGTGTTATCATTCATATTCTCGGAAAAATGACCAAGAAATCATAAATTCTGCCAGGGTATGTACACTTATGGGCACAACTGTAAATCCTGTATAATAATAATCATGGCGCTGTCCTCTCTGCTATTCCCACCAAGGGCTCTCCATAGTATTTATATGCAAAATAGCCATCAAATCTCTCAGGAATCCCATGTTCTTTTTAGGCACAGGCATTGCTGCCCAGGAGCCCACTGCAGAGATCAAGTCTGTCCTCTGCAGGGTTCCCTCCAGTGCTCAAACACAGTAGCGATCACGTGATATACTCTGTAATCCAAGGTAGTGTCAGAACTCAGCCCTGCTGTCAAGGTCTTGCCTTGCCCTCCTGTTGGCAGCCATCTTGGACATGTGCAGAGCGCTGCCTCTTATAAAATCTGATTGCATCATCATTTGTCTGCTGCCCGGGTGTTGCACAGTGATGATGCTGCACACCTGACTATATCAATCACCTTATGGGTTGCAGTCCTTGCCCTTGCGTTTGTGCTTTAAGGTGCATCACTGCATCGGCAGACGACCCGGCATCGGCAGACTACCCACTTCTGGACTCGACCCCAGCTTGGATGACTACCCGCTTCTGGACTCAACCCTGGCTTTGATGACTACTAGCTTCTGGACTTGACCCCAGCTGTTCCTGATCTTGCTCCTTTCTCTTGCTGTGCGTTTATTGCTGTTTGCTTGAATAAACTGCCTTTTTTTACCTGCATCTTTGTGTCCTGCATCATAAATGATGACATCAGAGTGTGACCAAAAGACGGAGCCCTAAAGAGCAGTGTGCGGGTGGGGCCACTCACCCTGCATGCGGAGATACCTTTTTGTGCAGAGCACACTCATCAATGCCAGGGATTAGCTGGGGACTGCGTTCATAAAAAAAAATCAAACATTTTGGCAGTTTCCTGACTTCGAAATGAGCCATGCACCATTGTGCAGTAGAAAATGTTCTTCTATAGAGTACTGTCTCATGCCACTACGCACCTTAACTTGCTAAATGTTGAATTTAAGAGGGACAGCGCAGAGCCCTTGTCCTCTACACCAATGCAGTTTATCTCTGTCACTTCACTCCCAGTGATAGAATGGAGTCCTGCCAAGCAACTAGAGCTGACCTCATGCACACACTTATTTAGCTCTTTTCTTTAGCACCATGCTGCCAGGCACACACTTGGTCTTCATAATGCAGGTTCGGTCCTGGTTGCTTTGGGAACCAAACACTAGGAAGGGAGTCAGATCACCAACTCCCTCGCTACCGGAGGACATTTCACCTACACCAGGTACCGCGCTTCATGACAGGCTGCAATGTACCCTTCACCATTTCTGTTTACCCATAGCAACTCCATTACTTCTCCTGCTTTTCTTGCTGAGTACACCTTCCGCAGTGGCTTTGCTTCATATCCCACATGACCCTAGTTCTTATATACGCCTGAAACCTTTATGGACCCCTTTAAATTACTTCAGACCAGGCTTACAACAGTTGATGCAACTGTAATGAACATTTTGTGGCACAGGTGGAAGCCCACTGTAGGCGTAGTTTTAAACTTACCCAGGAATTCGGCATTAAAAATGCCCATTTTAAAGTGATTGTTTATTTTTTTTTAACAGAAACGTTTTTATTTATAGGCAAAACAAGGGACATACAGAACAGAGTACATCCAGAACATAACAAAACAAACCGTGGGGTTATCAAATCAACAGGAGTTCAGAACAGCAAACGTTAGGTAGTCTCATATGAGCAGCATGACATTAGCATAGACAAGTATTGTGACATTATAAGCCATGGTACAAAAAAAGAAAAGGAAAAATAATAAGTGGGAAGAGAATAGAGGGGGGGGGGGGGGGGGAGGCAGTGGAGGCGTATCACTCAAAAAACACAGAAAAGAAAAAAATATATAAACATAAAAAACAAGGGAGGTGGGGGGGGGCAAGTCAGAGACAGGCACCGAGCCGGGAGGGCAGAGTCCCCTCTACCACCAACGGGGGTTAACGAGCCAACCAGGGCTCCCATATCTTATCAAAATTTTTAGGAATTTCTGGACATATAGGTGAGTTTGTAAAGAGGAAGGACTGCATCAATCATCTTTTTCCAGTGAGATACAGTAGGCGGATCAGCCTTCTTCCATTGGGTAAGTATGGCCTTCCTGGCATAAAAAGCAGCATAAAAAATAAGTAGCTTAGCATGTTTACTGGCAGGGATAGCTTCATCTATGCCCAGGAGGAGAATCTTAGGGTCTAACAGGATATCTAGATTCGCAATGAAGGACAGCTCGCCTACAACCGCCCTCCAGAAATCATGGATCAGAGGGCACGACCAAACTACATGTATAAAGGAGCCTAGAGCTGTCTGGCATTTGGGGCAGCGGTCAGACCTAGTGGCATATATCCGGGCCAGTTTTTGCGGGGTATAGTATACTCTGTGGAGGAATCGGAGTTGGGTATAGCGATCTCTAGCCGATATAACCAGCGGAATATAATTCCGCAGGCCCTCGTCCCAGTCATCCGCCGTCAGAGAGGGTATATCCTCCTGCCAAGCACTAAGAAGCCAGGTCAAGGCTATCGGGTCAGAGGTCAAGATCCTAAGGTAGAGTGAGGAAAGCAATCCATCTGCATTTTTGGAGATGAGAAAGCGTTCCACCATGTGCGTAGTCACCTGAGTCGGGGTGGGGAATTGCTTTGAGTATGCGTGTCGGAGCTGCAGGAAGTGAAATAACATTGAGGGGGGCAGAGCAAAAGTGGTTTTAAGATCATCAAAAGAACGTAAACTACCCTCAGGCATGATATGTTCCAGCTTCTTGATTCCATACCTGGCCCAGACGGCTGGATCGGGGAGGGAATGGAAGTGAGGCAGACGGGGGTTACCCCAAAGAGGAGTGTGAGGAGAGATATCACCGCGCCTCCGACACCTGTCTCCAAACCATAACTGTGGTGCGCATCGGGGTCGTCATGTTAGAGTGTGCCTTAGGTCCTCTAAACACCAAGTTACTGAGAGCCGAGTACGAGCCCAGTATAGCTGCCTCAAGGTTAACCGCAGGATTGGAAAGAAGTTGGGCAAACCACCATCTCACCGTCACCAAGACCGCCGCCTAGTAGTATTGTCTGAACAAAGGCAACGCCAGTCCCCCCTGCGATAGTGGTAGTAGTGGAGAATATTTTTCGCAATACGTGGTACTGAGCCTGACCATATGAAGGCTGACACCACCTTGTCCAATTTACGGAAAAAGGACAGGGGGATGGGGACCGGGGTGTTATGAAAGATGTATAAAAACTTCGGGAGGAAGGTCATCTTAATAAGATTGATTCTACCTACAGGGGAGATCGGGAGCGTCTTCCAAGCCTGACAGCGAAGTATAAGTTGTTGAAGTATGGGGTATACGTTGTCAGTCAGGTAGGAGGAGAGATCCCTTTGGATATCAATTCCCAGGTATCTAAATTTCGGGACCCAGGACAATGGAAGGGAGGGTGAAGAGAGCGGCTGCATTAGACTTATTCCAGTTGATCCTAACTCCGGAGAATCTGCCAAATTGATCTATAGTCGCAAGGGCAGTTTTAAGGGAGTCTTCAGCGACAGGGAGGTAAAGTAGAGTGTTGTCCATGTAAAGGGAAACCTTTTCTAGGAGGGGACCTACCGGGGGCCCCTAAAGTGATTGTTAACTTAAGTCTCGTTTTTTTCTATTGAAAAAACAAACGTGTTATACTTACCTCCTGCAGTGGTTTTTCACAGAGCAGCCCAGATCCTCTTTTTCTTGGGTTCCTCTTCGGCACTCTGGGCCCATCCCTCCTGTTGAGTTCCCCCATAGCAATCAGCTTGCTATGGGGGCACCCGAGCCAAGCTACAGCTCTGTATATCCATTCAGACATGGAGCTGCTGTTCGGCCCCCACCCCCTTTCTCTCCTGATTGGCTGATTGATAGCAGCGGGAGCCAATGACACCGCTGATGTGTCTCAGCCAATCAGAAGAGAGAGAGTCCCTGATGGCCGAGGCACTCTTGGACATCACTGGATAGAGAGGGGTCGTTCAGCAGCAGCCTGGAAGCCACTCTCCTCACATTCATGCCAGATCCAGCTAGGCTGTGGCGCGGTGCGACACAAGGTTGAGCGCTGTCCCCTTGAGCCAGACTTTGTGGAGGCCTGCATACGGATCCTTCACGCCACTCTTCAATACAGAAGGTTGTATGCGATTGGTGAGCGGGCAATTGCCCATCTTCCTATAACAAAGTACACTGTATGCAGACACTGATGTCTTGTTTTCCTGACTAAACTTATAGGAGAACCTTGTGCTACACATACTCTTTACTGAGCAGCGACAGAGTTCACAATGCTTTTCAGGACATCATAAGCATACTTTACAGTACCTTGCTTGTCAGGACATTTCAAATACACCACCAAATAGTTAGCTGAAGACGTAAGGCCTTCCTTTCTTCTGAGAGACTACAACATATTCCTTCCTAACGAGGGATAAAAGCCATCGGTGCCATAAGGGCCCATACTTCCACCCAGGACTCTATCTACTAAAAGAGCGGGTCTAAAGACTTAAAGGTCAAAGTATTTCAATTAAACCAGATACAGGATGTATACAGTTCTTTGGGACTGTGGTGTCAGGGGACATGAATATGGTCATTCCTCTGCCCTCTTCTGCCTGTATCCATAGAGCTCAATCCAATCAGAGTTTTTGTTGGTTTTGTGTAGCTGTTTATATTATACTGCAATAAGCTATGAATGCTTTGACTGTTTCTGCTTTCAGGGTTCTTTTTCATAGTAAAACTCTCTGCAGGTAATGAGTTTATTTTGTTGAATGTCTTTGCTATTAACCTCAAGATTCAACTGCTTTATTTGACTATATGTGCTTTTAAGCACATATAGTTACCACAAGAATGTTGGAACCCAGAATGTCAGAGGTGTCGGAGGACTTGCAAGGTCAGGGCAACCAGTGGGGTAAAGATCCCCCTCATAGGGGTAGCGCTACACTGGACAACATAAGGCCCACATTCACAATGGGCCGATTTGACATGCGATTTCATATGTCAAAACAGAGCCTATTGCCAGCAATGGCATCGTCCGAATTGGTGCAATGCCGACCTTGCGGCGCCGCACCGATTCCCGAAAGTAATTTCTGCACTACTTTTGGGACTTCGGGGGGCGATTTCAATAGACATCTGTGCATGAACCTGCACAGATGTCTGTGAAATCAACCCCGAAGTCAGACTGAAAAGGCCAGTTTGAAATTGTGCGAGTTCAGCTGAACTCGCTCGATTTCAAACCCACATCAGTGTGAACCTAGGCCGACAGTTTAAAAAGTAACTTCACTAGTAGCATAGAGTTTTTTTAAAGGATAGATAATGATAGAGGAAGATAAATAATGATAGTAGATCCAAAATTGTAAGGTAGTCACTTCTTGTTGTGCTTACAACTCGTTTAGGTTTTGTTGCCCTTTTATAGGAAACCCTTACTTAGAGGTATTCAGGTGCATCTCAAAAAATGTATATATTATCAAAAAGTTAATTTATTTCAGTAATTCAATTTAAAAAGTGAAACAAGTATATTATATAGATTCATTACACACAGAGTGATATATTTCAAGCATTTCTTTCTTTTAATTTTGATGATTTTGGCTTACAGCTAGTTTTAGGTTTTGCTGTCCTTTTATAGGACACCCTTACTGAGAGGTATTCGGGTGCATCCCAAAAAATTAAAAAATCATCAAAAAGTTAATTTATTTCAGTAATTCAATTCAAAAAGTGAAACTTGTATATTATATAGATTCATTACACACTGTGTGATATATTTCAAGCATTTCTTTCTTTTAATGTTGATGATTATGGCTTACAGCTAATAATAACCCAAAATTCAGTATCTCAGAAAATTAGAATAATACATAAGACCAAATAAAAAAAATATATTTTTCATATAGAAATGTTGGCTTACTGAAAAGTATGTCTACGTACAGTATAGTATGCACTCAATGCAAGGTCGGGGCTACTTTTGCATGAATTACTGCATCAATGCGGTATGGCATGGAAGCAATTAGCCCAGGTTGCATTGATAGCGGCCTTTAGCTCATCTGCATTGTTGGGTCTGGTGTCTCTCATCTTTCTCTTGACAATACCCCACAGATTCTCCAATTATGTCCGTACTATTCATTTACATTCTCTTTATCAGTGGCGGCCGGCCCATAGGGGGCGCAGGGGCGCCGCCCCCCCCCCCCCCAAAAAAAAAGAAAAAGAAAAAAAAAAGATTTAAAAAAAAAAAAAAAAAAAAAAAATTTTTTGCCCACAAGGGGCGCCCGTCTCATTGGTGCCTATGGGGGTGGGGTTTTCCACCCGCAGAGGCGCCGATAGACGGCCTTCTGGGGCATAACTGTAGCGCAGAGCTCTGCGCTCCACCACCCCTCTTTCGGCGTCCGCCGCATTGGTGCCGATGGGGGGTGGGGTTTTCCACCAGCAGAGGCGCCAATTGGCGGCCTTCTGGGGCGTAACTGTAGCGCAGAGCAATGCGCTACACCACCCCCTTTTGTGATGTCTTGGATCATGATTGGTCCAGACTCCAGCCTGGACCAATCATGATTCAGGACATCCATGGTGACCTCGTTGGGGGCGGTGCCGGTGCGTGCATCAGTCACTCACCGTCACCGCCCGGTCACTTTCCCGCCGCAGCCCGCGAAGAAGAGGAGTCGCGAGGAGGGGAGAAGCCGCCGCCAGGAGCCGAGCAGAAGAGGACGGACGTCGGAGTCGCGAGGAGGGGAGAAGCCGCCGCCGGGAGCCGAGCAGAAGGGGACGGACGTCGGAGTCGCGAGGAGGGGAGAAGCCGCCGCCGGGAGCCGAGCCGTCGCCAGGTAAGTGCCTATTCCACCACCTGCGCCATGCCTGTGCCATGCCTATTCCACCACCTGCACCATGCCTGTACCATCTGTGCCATGCCTATTCCACCACCTGTGCCATGCCTGTACCATCTGTGCCATGCCTATTCCACCACCTGCGCCATGCCTGTGCCATGCCCATTCCACCACCAGCGCCATGCCTGTGCCATGCCTATTCCACCACCTGCGCCATGCCTGTGCCATGCCTATTCCACCACCTGCGCCATGCCTGTACCATCTGTGCCATGCCTATTCCACCACCTGTGCCATGACCTTACCATCACCTGTGCCATGACCTTACCATCACCTGTGCCATGCCTGTACCATCTGTGCCATGCCTATTCCACCACCTGCGCCATGCCTGTGCCATGCCTATTCCACCACCTGCGCCATGCCTGTGCCATACCTATTCCACCACCTGCGCCATGCCTGTACCATCTGTGCCATGCCTATTCCACCACCTGTGCCATGACCTTACCACCACCTGTGCCATGACCTTACCATCACCTGTGCCATGACCTTACCATCACCTGTGCCATGCCTGTACCATCTGTGCCATGCCTATTTCACCACCTGTGCCATGCCTGTACCATCTGTGCCATGCCTATTCCACCACCTGCGCCATGCCTGTGCCATGCCCATTCCACCACCAGCGCCATGCCTGTGCCATGCCTATTCCACCACCTGCGCCATGCCTGTGCCATGCCTATTCCACCACCTGCGCCATGCCTGTACCATCTGTGCCATGCCTATTCCACCACCTGTGCCATGACCTTACCATCACCTGTGCCATGACCTTACCATCACCTGTGCCATGCCTGTACCATCTGTGCCATGCCTATTCCACCACCTGCGCCATGCCTGTGCCATGCCTATTCCACCACCTGCGCCATGCCTGTGCCATGCCTATTCCACCACCTGCGCCATGCCTGTACCATCTGTGCCATGCCTATTCCACCACCTGTGCCATGACCTTACCACCACCTGTGCCATGACCTTACCATCACCTGTGCCATGACCTTACCATCACCTGTGCCATGCCTGTACCATCTGTGCCATGCCTATTTCACCACCTGTGCCATGCCTGTACCATCTGTGCCATGCCTATTCCACCACCTGCGCCATGCCTGTGCCATGCCCATTCCACCACCAGCGCCATGCCTGTGCCATGCCTATTCCACCACCTGCGCCATGCCTGTGCCATGCCTATTCCACCACCTGCGCCATGCCTGTACCATCTGTGCCATGCCTATTCCACCACCTGTGCCATGACCTTACCATCACCTGTGCCATGACCTTACCATCACCTGTGCCATGCCTGTACCATCTGTGCCATGCCTATTCCACCACCTGCGCCATGCCTGTGCCATGCCTATTCCACCACCTGCGCCATGCCTGTGCCATGCCTATTCCACCACCTGCGCCATGCCTGTACCATCTGTGCCATGCCTATTCCACCACCTGTGCCATGACCTTACCACCACCTGTGCCATGACCTTACCACCACCTGTGCCATGACCTTACCATCACCTGTGCCATGACCTTACCATCACCTGTGCCATGCCTGTACCATCTGTGCCATGCCTATTCCACCACCTGTGCCATGCCTGTACCATCTGTGCCATGCCTATTCCACCACCTGCGCCATGCCTGTGCCATGCCCATTCCACCACCAGCGCCATGCCTGTGCCATGCCTATTCCACCACCTGCGCCATGCCTGTGCCATGTCTATTCCACCACCTGCGCCATGCCTGTACCATCTGTGCCATGCCTATTCCACCACCTGTGCCATGACCTTACCATCACCTGTGCCATGACCTTACCATCACCTGTGCCATGCCTGTACCATCTGTGCCATGCCTATTCCACCACCTGCGCCATGCCTGTGCCATGCCTATTCCACCACCTGCGCCATGCCTGTGCCATGCCTATTCCACCACCTGTGCCATGCCTATTCCACCACCTGCGCCATGCCTGTACCATCTGTGCCATGCCTATTCCACCACCTGTGCCATGACCTTACCACCACCTGTGCCATGACCTTACCATCACCTGTGCCATGACCTTACCATCACCTGTGCCATGCCTGTACCATCTGTGCCATGCCTATTCCACCACCTGTGCCATGCCTGTACCATCTGTGCCATGCCTATTCCATCACCTGTGCCATGCCTATACCATCTGTGCCATGCCTATTCCATCACCTGTGCCATGCCTGTACCATCACCTGTGCAATGCCTGTACCATCACCTGTGCAATGCCTATTTCATCACCTGTGCCATGCCTGTACCATCACCTGTGCCATGCCCATTCCACCACCAGCGCCATGCCTGTGCCATGCCTATTCCACCACCTGCGCCATGCCTGTGCCATGCCTATTCCACCACCTGCGCCATGCCTGTACCATCTCTGCCATGCCTATTCCACCACCTGTGCCATGACCTTACCATCACCTGTGCCATGACCTTACCATCACCTGTGCCATGCCTGTACCATCTGTGCCATGCCTATTCCACCACCTGCGCCATGCCTGTGCCATGCCTATTCCACCACCTGCGCCATGCCTGTGCCATGCCTATTCCACCACCTGCGCCATGCCTGTGCCATGCCTATTCCACCACCTGCGCCATGCCTGTACCATCTGTGCCATGCCTATTCCACCACCTGTGCCATGACCTTACCACCACCTGTGCCATGACCTTACCATCACCTGTGCCATGACCTTACCATCACCTGTGCCATGCCTGTACCATCTGTGCCATGCCTATTCCACCACCTGTGCCATGCCTGTACCATCTGTGCCATGCCTATTCCATCACCTGTGCCATGCCTATACCATCTGTGCCATGCCTATTCCATCACCTGTGCCATGCCTGTATTATCACCTGTGCAATGCCTGTACCATCACCTGTGCAATGCCTATTTCATCACCTGTGCCATGCCTGTACCATCACCTGTGCCATGCCTGTACCATCTGTGCCATGCCTATTCCATCACCTGTGCCATGCCTATACCATCTGTGCCATGCCTATTCCATCACCTTTGCCATGCCTGTACCATCACCTGTGCAATGCCTATTCCATCACCTGCGCCATGCCTATACCATCACCTGTGCCATGCCTATACCATCACCTGTGCCATGCCTATACCATCACCTGTGCCATGCCTATTCTACCACCTGTTCCATGCCTATACCATCTGTGCCATGCCTATTCCATCACCTGTGCCATGCCTGTACCATCTGTGCCATGCCTATACCATCACATGTGCCATGCCTGTACCATGACCTCAAAGTCATGCAATTTTTTTACCTCGTTTTTTGCCGCGAAGCAATACCTATTACATTTTTGTTTTTGCGCCCCCCCAAAAATTTTGAGCACCAGCCGCCACTGCTCTTTATCTTTGGCAGCTAAAAGTTTCCCCCTTTTTCCTGATTGAGGATTTGGTGAAAGTCCTTGCAGTCCTGTTCTAGGTGACTCCAGTGGGCTTGGGAGTTTCTTTGGGCCCCTGCAGGCATAGTGAACACCTCCTCCTTTTTTTCCTCCCCCCTTCACGCAACAACTACAGTGGGAATTCTTTGACCAAGACAGCGGCGAGTCTTTTGTGCCATGTTTTTATGAAAGCGGTTTCAATCGTGTCATATACTAAAAGGGTCAGTATCATTTGTATAGCATTGAATGGTTTATTGTTATTTGTGATACACTAGCTATTGTTAACCCCTTTCATTGTAGATTGAGATTTAGATATAATTGTGTGCTACCCTTATAAAAACCAAACTGTGATAAAATACAAAGCTAGCTGCTGCTACCACCAAAATGTGTTCCCACAAGTAAAATAAATAAAATGAATGGATGTGATAGTGCTGCTAAAGGAAGACCTAATTATACAGTGTAAAAAATACAATAAATCCCATGCAAATATAATGCCAAATAAAGTATATGTCTTACTAAAGTGCAATGTGATACAGAGACAACCGTATTCGAAAAAAACGAATAAAAACAAATAAAAAAATTAATGAATATGATAGCACTGCTAAAAAATAAAAAAAAAATAAAAATATAAAAAGCATAAATTGGATACCATACATAAAATGTAGTGCCGAATAAGGTGAAAATCTAAAAAAAGTGTAATGTGGTACAGAGGTCCAATTCTAATTGAAATACAGTGCAAAACAAGCAAATAAGTCCAAAGTGAAAAAATAAATAAATAACCACTCCGAAAGTGCAAATGTGCAATATAAAGTAAGTCCAAAAGAGTCTCTATTAGAAAGAACGCTCATGGGTTATTCCATGTGTGTCCACTCTTTGGGTAGTGTGCTGCTATCAACAGGTGAAATGTCTGCTCACCTCCATAATTCACCCACTAAGGGTCTCAAGCAGTTAGAAGGCAGATAGATTAATGCCGTCTGTTCAATAGGTCACTCCACTATACTTGGTGTTACTCCAAATAGGTTAGCATATGTGAAAAAAAGGAAGACAATCTCCAGTGGTGCAGTATCTAATAGTGCAGTTTTCTTCTTCCAGTTGAAGCCATGATGGATATGATGTAACACGTAGAGGTACCAAGCGCTGGAGAGGTTTGACGTTTTGATGTAACCTCTTTGAAGTTATGATTGTTAAAGCTGGTTTTTACTTTAATACGTGTGAGTTTAATAATTGAAGTTGGGATTTGGGTTCATGCCTCCTGAATTTATCGATACTGCACTATTGGAGATTGTCTTCCTTTTTTTCATATGTGCTAACCTATTTGGAGTAACACCAGTGGCGGCTGGTGCTCAAAATTTTTGGGGGGGCGCAAAAACAAAAATGTAATAGGTATTGCTTCGCGGCAAAAAACGAGGTAAAAAAATTGCATGACTTTGAGGTCATGGTACAGGCATGGCACATGTGATGGTATAGGCATGGCACAGATGGTACAGGCATGGCACAGGTGATGGAATAGGCATGGCACAGATGGTATAGGCATGGAACAGGTGGTAGAATAGGCATGACACAGGTGATGGTATAGGCATGGCACAGGTGATGGTATAGGCATGGCACAGGTGATGGTATAGGCATGGCGCAGGTGATGGAATAGGCATTGCACAGGTGATGGTACAGGCATGGCACAGGTGATGGAATAGGCATGGTACAGATGGTATAGGCATGGCACAGGTGATGGAATAGGCATGGCACAGATGGTACAGGCATGGCACAGGTGATGGTACAGGCATGGCACAGGTGATGAAATAGGCATTGCACAGGTGATGGTACAGGCATTGCACAGGTGATGGTACAGGCATGGCACAGGTGATGGAATAGGCATGGCACAGATGGTATAGGCATGGCACAGGTGATGGAATAGGCATGGCACAGATGGTACAGGCATGGCACAGGTGATGGTACAGGCATGGCACAGGTGATGGTACAGGCAGGGCACAGATGGTACAGGCATGGCACAGGTGATGGAATAGGCATGGCACAGATGGTATAGGCATGGCACAGGTGATGGAATAGGCATGGCACAGATGGTACAGGCATGGCACAGGTGGTGGAATAGGCATGGCACAGATGGTACAGGCATGGCGCAGGTGGTGGAATAGGCATGGCACAGGCATGGCGCAGGTGGTGGAATAGGCATGGCACAGATGGTATAGGCATGGCACAGGTGATGGAATAGGCATGGCACAGATGGTACAGGCATGGCACAGGTGGTGGAATAGGCATGGCACAGATGGTACAGGCATGGCGCAGGTGATGGAATAGGCATGGAACAGATGGTACAGGCATGGCACAGGTGATGGAATAGGCATGGCACAGGTGATGGTAAGGTCATGGCACAGGTGGTGGAATAGGCATGGCACAGATGGTACAGGCATGGCGCAGGTGATGGAATAGGCATGGAACAGATGGTACAGGCATGGCACAGGTGATGGAATAGGCATGGCACAGGTGATGGTAAGGTCATGGCACAGGTGGTGGAATAGGCATGGCGCAGGTGGTGGAATAGGCATGGCACAGATGGTACAGGCATGGCACAGGTGATGGTAAGGTCATGGCACAGGTGGTGGAATAGGCATGGCACAGATGGTACAGGCATGGGGCAGGTGATGGAATAGGCATGGCACAGGTGATGGTAAGGCCATGGCACAGGTGGTGGAATAGGCATGGCGCAGGTGGTGGAATAGGCATGGCACAGATGGTACAGGCATGGCACAGGTGATGGTAAGGTCATGGCACAGGTGGTGGAATAGGCATGGCACAGATGGTACAGGCATGGCGCAGGTGGTGGAATAGGCATGGCACAGGTGATGGAATAGGCATGGCACAGATGGTACAGGCATGGCGCAGGTGGTGGAATAGGCATGGCACAGGTGATGGAATAGGCATGGCACAGATGGTACAGGCATGGCGCAGGTGGTGGAATAGGCATGGCACAGGCATGGCGCAGGTGGTGGAATAGGCATGGCACAGATGGTACAGGCATGGCACAGGTGGTGGAATAGGCATGCCGCAGATGGTACAGGCATGGCGCAGGTGATGGAATAGGCATGGCACAGATGTTACAGGCATGGCACAGGTGATGGAATAGGCATGGCACAGGTGATGGTAAGGTCATGGCACAGGTGGTGGAATAGGCATGGCACAGATGGTACAGGCATGGCGCAGGTGATTGAATAGGCATGGCACAGGTGATGGAATAGGCATGGCACAGGTGATGGAATAGGCATGCCGCAGATGGTACAGGCATGGCGCAGGTGATGGAATAGGCATGGCACAGATGGTACAGGCATGGCACAGGTGATGGTAAGGTCATGGCACAGGTGATGGTAAGGTCATGGCACAGGTGGTGGAATAGGCATGGCACAGATGGTACAGGCATGGCGCAGGTGGTGGAATAGGCATGGCACAGGTGATGTAATAGGCATGGCACAGATGGTACAGGCATGGCGCAGGTGGTGGAATAGGCATGGCACAGGCATGGCGCAGGTGGTGGAATAGGCATGGCACAGATGGTACAGGCATGGCACAGGTGGTGGAATAGGCATGGCACAGGCTTGGCACAGGTGATGGAATAGGCATGGCACAGATGGTACAGGCATGGCGCAGGTGGTGGAATAGGCATGGCACAGGCATGGTGCAGGTGGTGGAATAGGCATGGCACAGATGGTACAGGCATGGCACAGGTGGTGGAATAGGCATGGCGCAGATGGTACAGGCATGGCGCAGGTGATGGAATAGGCATGGCACAGATGGTACAGGCATGGCACAGGTGATGGAATAGGCATGGCACAGGTGATGGTAAGGTCATGGCACAGGTGGTGGAATAGGCATGGCACAGGCATGGCGCAGGTGGTGGAATAGGCATGGCACAGGCATGGCGCTGGTGGTGGAATGGGCATGGCACAGGCATGGCGCAGGTGGTGGAATAGGCATGGCACAGATGGTACAGGCATGGCACAGGTGGTGGAATAGGCATGGCACAGATGGTACAGGCATGGCACAGGTGATGGTAAGGTCATGGCACAGGTGATGGTAAGGTCATGGCACAGGTGGTGGTAAGGTCATGGCACAGGTGGTGGAATAGGCATGGCACAGATGGTACAGGCATGGCGCAGGTGGTGGAATAGGCATGGCACAGGCATGGCGCAGGTGGTGGAATAGGCATGGCACAGGCATGGCGCAGGTGGTGGAATAGGCATGGCACAGATGGTACAGGCATGGCACAGGTGATGGTAAGGTCATGGCACAGGTGATGGTAAGGTCATGGCACAGGTGGTGGAATAGGCATGGCACAGATGGTACAGGCATGGCGCAGGTGGTGGAATAGGCATGGCACAGGCATGGCGCAGGTGGTGGAATAGGCATGGCACAGGCATGGCGCTGGTGGTGGAATGGGCATGGCACAGGCATGGCACAGGTGGTGGAATAGGCATGGCACAGATGGTACAGGCATGGCACAGGTGGTGGAATAGGCATGGCACAGATGGTACAGGCATGGCACAGGTGATGGTAAGGTCATGGCACAGGTGATGGTAAGGTCATGGCACAGGTGGTGGTAAGGTCATAGCACAGGTGGTGGAATAGGCATGGCACAGATGGTACAGGCATGGCGCAGGTGGTGGAATAGGCATGGCACAGGCATGGCGCAGGTGGTGGAATAGGCATGGCACAGGCATGGCGCAGGTGGTGGAATAGGCATGGCACAGATGGTACAGGCATGGCACAGGTGATGGTAAGGTCATGGCACAGGTGATGGTAAGGTCATGGCACAGGTGGTGGAATAGGCATGGCACAGATGGTACAGGCATGGCGCAGGTGGTGGAATAGGCATGGCACAGGCATGGCGCAGGTGGTGGAATAGGCATGGCACAGGCATGGCGCTGGTGGTTGAATGGGCATGGCACAGGCATGGCGCAGGTGGTGGAATAGGCATGGCACAGATTGTACAGGCATGGCACAGGTGGTGAAATAGGCATGGCACAGATGGTACAGGCATGGCACAGGTGATGGTAAGGTCATGGCACAGGTGATGGTAAGGTCATGGCACAGGTGGTGGTAAGGTCATGGCACAGGTGGTGGAATAGGCATGGCACAGATGGTACAGGCATGGCGCAGGTGGGGGAATAGGCATGGCACAGGCATGGCGCAGGTGGTGGAATAGGCATGGCACAGGCATGGCGCAGGTGGTGGAATAGGCATGGCACAGGCATGGCGCAGGTGGTGGAATAGGCATGGCACAGATGGTACAGGCATGGCACAGGTGATGGTAAGGTCATGGCACAGGTGATGGTAAGGTCATGGCACAGGTGGTGGAATAGGCATGGCACAGATGGTACAGGCATGGCGCAGGTGGTGGAATAGGCATGGCACAAGCATGGCGCAGGTGGTGGAATAGGCATGGCCAGGCATGGCGCAGGTGGTGGAATAGGCATGGCACAGGCATGGCGCAGGTGGTGGAATAGGCATGGCACAGATGGTACAGGCATGGCACAGGTGATGGTAAGGTCATGGCACAGGTGATGGTAAGGTCATGGCACAGGTGGTGGAATAGGCATGGCACAGATGGTACAGGCATGGCGCAGGTGGTGGAATAGGCATGGCACAGGCATGGCGCAGGTGGTGGAATAGGCATGGCACAGGCATGGCGCTGGTGGTGGAATGGGCATGGCACAGGCATGGCGCAGGTGGTGGAATAGGCATGGCACAGATGGTACAGGCATGGCACAGGTGGTGGAATAGGCATGGCACAGATGGTACAGGCATGGCACAGGTGATGGTAAGGTCATGGCACAGGTGATGGTAAGGTCATGGCACAGGTGGTGGTAAGGTCATGGCACAGGTGGTGGAATAGGCATGGCACAGATGGTACAGGCATGGCGCAGGTGGTGGAATAGGCATGGCACAGGCATGGCGCAGGTGGTGGAATAGGCATGGCACAGGCATGGCGCAGGTGGTGGAATAGGCATGGCACAGGCATGGCGCAGGTGGTGGAATAGGCATGGCACAGATGGTACAGGCATGGCACAGGTGGTGAAATAGGCATGGCACAGATGGTACAGGCATGGCACAGGTGATGGTAAGGTCATGGCACAGGTGGTGGTAAGATCATGGCACAGGTGGTGGAATAGGCATGGCACAGATGGTACAGGCATGGCGCAGGTGGTGGAATAGGCATGGCACAGGCATGGCGCAGGTGGTGGAATAGGCATGGCACAGGCATGGCGCAGGTGGTGGAATAGGCATGGCACAGGCATGGCGCAGGTGGTGGAATAGGCATGGCACAGATGGTACAGGCATGGCACAGGTGATGGTAAGGTCATGGCACAGGTGATGGTAAGGTCATGGCACAGGTGGTGGAATAGGCATGGCACAGATGGTACAGGCATGGCGCAGGTGGTGGAATAGGCATGGCACAGGCATGGCGCAGGTGGTGGAATAGGCATGGCACAGGCATGGCGCTGGTGGTGGAATGGGCATGGCACAGGCATGGCGCAGGTGGTGGAATAGGCATGGCACAGATGGTACAGGCATGGCACAGGTGGTGGAATAGGCATGGCACAGATGGTACAGGCATGGCACAGGTGATGGTAAGGTCATGGCACAGGTGGTGGTAAGGTCATGGCACAGGTGGTGGTAAGGTCATGGCACAGGTGGTGGAATAGGCATGGCACAGATGGCACAGGCATGGCGCAGGTGGTGGAATAGGCATGGCACAGGCATGGCGCAGGTGGTGGAATAGGCATGGCACAGGCATGGCGCAGGTGGTGGAATAGGCATGGCACAGGCATGGCGCAGGTGGTGGAATAGGCACTTACCTGGCGACGGCTCGGCTCCCGGCGGCGGCTTCTCCCCTCCTCGCGACTCTGATGTCCGTCCTCTTCTGCTCGGCTCCTGGCGGCGGCTTCTCCCCTCCTCGCGACTCCTCTTCTTCGCGGGCTGCGGCGGGAAAGTGACCGGGCGGTGATGGTGAGTGACTGATGCACGCACCGGCACCGCCCCCAACGAGGTCACCATGGATGTCCTGAATCATGATTGGTCCAGGCTGGAGTCTGGACCAATCATGATCCAAGACATCACAAAAGGGGGTGGTGTAGCGCATTTTTCTGCGCTACAGTTACGCCCCAGAAGGCCGCCAATTGGCGCCTCTGCTGGTGGAAAACCCCACCCCCCATCGGCACCAATGCGGCGGACGCCGAAAGAGGGGTGGTGGAGCGCAGAGCTCTGCGCTACAGTTACGCCCCAGAAGGCCGTCTATCGGCGCCTCTGCGGGTGGAAAACCCCACCCCCATAGGCACCAATGAGACGGGCGCCCCTTGTGGGCAAAAATTTTTTTTTTTTTTTTTTTTTTTAAATCTTTTTTTTTTCTTTTTCTTTTTTTGGGGGGGGGGGGCGGCGCCCCTGCGCCCCCTATGGGCCGGCCGCCACTGAGTAACACCGAGTATAGTGTTACTCCATGTGGCGAGAGTATGCAGGCAGTTCCTGGAGGATGAAGGAATTGATACCGTTGAATGGCCCCCACAGTTGCCTGACCTAAATCCATTAGAACACCTTTGGGACATTATGTATTGGTCCATCCGATGCCGTCAGGCTGTACCTCAGTCTGTTCAGGAGCTCAGTGATGCCCTGGTCCAGATCTGGGAGGAAATATCTCAGGATTACATCCGTCGTCTCATTAGGAGCATGCCCCGATGTTGTCTGGCATGCATACAAGCATATGGGGGCCATACAAATTACTGAGTACCATTTTGAGTTGCTGCAATGAAATTTCAGCAAAATGGACTAGCCTGCTGCATCATTTTTTCACTTTGATTTTTGGGGTGTCTGTGAATTCAGCCCTCTTTAGGTTGATCATTTTCATTTCCATCAAACAATGTGGCATCCTTTTGTTCCTAACACATTACCCAGTCCATATCGGTATAGATATCCAGCATGAGATTTTTTCCCATTGAGATCTGATGTGTTTTCAAAGTGTTCCTTTAATTTGTTTGAGCAGTGTAAATGGGTTTCACTTTTGCAATCGAAATTATTGAAATAAATTAACTTTTTGATGATATTCTAATTTTTTGAGATGCACCCGTACATATATAGTCTGTCATTGCTGACCTGAAAATGCCAGCAGTCTGGCTGCACTTGATTTCAATACTTTTTGAGCTACTGAACATGTATAGAGAAGCTGATGTCACAACTCAGTGATTTAAAGGCTTTTGTAGGAGAGTGACTTAAAAAGCACAGAAAAAGTCAACAGATCAACATGACAGCCAGGCAACCAATATTTTCAAACAGAGAGGCCAGCAATGGTAGCTCACATCTTTCTCCTAGCATAAGTTGCTTTAAAAGCAATTTCTTTGTAAAGCTGATGAAGCCGAAACTACCCCAACACCCCTGTGTGATTTTGATAGCCACTTATTAATAAATCAAACATGAAAATGGACTCCTCGGCCTTGGAAGTTGCCTAAAAAGGAAAGTGTAAATCCTCTAAATGGGACACGGTAAAGGGATTAATGATGTTTTGTAAAATGAAGTGGTGCTGATGAGATGTTGCTATGGCAACTTCATGCCAGAACTAAACAAGTCACTCATATTAAATAAGAGTAGATTTATCGTCCAGCATGTGCTCTAATTCAATTTGCCAACGAGGAGTGGGTAGCCATTGAAACGGAGAGATTTGCTGCAGTTTAAAGTATTATTTAATATATTGGTTCTGCAGCATTACCCGGAATTACGAGAGAGGTGAGGAAAGGTCCCGATTAAGATTATCTGGCGGATGAATGGCTCCGAGCTTTGGGAATAGACATGAATGAGTATGCAGGCAGAACTGCTAATTGAAACACAGTAGCAGGGCTATCCACATAGTTTGTTATAAGTAAAAATGTATAAAATGTTCTTTAAGTCTATAATCTGATTTTTCAGTGGACTATAAATATTACATTTATTTGAAAGTGGACCATTCAGTAACATTACAAGTCAAAAAAGCTGTACCTTTCATCATTAAACGTGACGTTTAGGTATGGTCCATTTTGCATAGTTACATTAGTCCAGCTTGGATGTAAGTATGCATGTTTAATGCCTGGCTGATCCCCATGGAAGCTGGAAATCACTGTAGTAGTCACTGCTACTACAGTGATCTCCACCAACTTCAGGGTTCCATGACAAGCAGCTGCCCTGCCGCCTAATGAACACAAGATGTCACTTGTTTGGCATAGACGCTATTTAGAGAGTATTTTGCATTTTCTCAATGAATGCAAAGCATTCCCTGATTGGACAGCAGAGCAGTGATGTCATGATCCTCACATCGTCCAATCAGAGAACGCTTTGCAATCATTTGTAGCACTGCCCCCGTAAGGACTGCCAGAATCACACTTTTCTGGTCCCCTTGAGTTACCAGCATACAGTTCTTTAGTTGTCTTTAGTTACAATTCTGTGGCTCGTTTCAATAATCAGTCCAGGGGTATTTGGTTGTTTTGGACTAGTGTGAAACTCTCTCTAGACACACCGAATCGCATATTAACCACTTAAGCCCCGGAAGATTTTACCCCCTTCCTGACCAGGGCCTATTTTGCGATTCGGCACTGCGTGATTTTAACGGACAATTGCACGTTCGTGCAACGCTGTACCTAAACGAATTTGACGTCCTTTTTTTCCACAAACAGAGCTTTCTTTTGGTGGTATTTGATCACCTGTGCGATTTTTTGATCATGCGCTATAAACAAAAAAAGAGCGTCAATTTTGCAAAAATAACAATATTTTTCACATTTTTTTACATGAAATTCCCCCCAAAAAAATGTAAAAATCAATTTTTTTTTAACATTTTAGGCCAATTTGTTTTATGCTACATATGTTTGGTAAAAAAAATAGCAAAAAGCGTATTTTGATTGGTTTGCGCAAAAGTTATTGCGTTTACTAACTAAGGGAAAGATTTTTGTAATTTTTGTTGTTTTTTTTAACAAGTAATGGCGGCGATCTGCGATTTTTTTGCGGGACTGCGACATTGCGGCGGACAGATCGGACCCTTGATTGACATGTTTGACACTTTTGTGGTTACCAGTGACATTACTACAATAATCAGTGCTATACATATGCACTGTTACTGTAAAAATGACACTGGCAGGGAAGGGGTTAACTTTTTTTGAGAGGGAGGGGTTAAGTGTGTCCCTAGGGGCCTGCTCCTAACTGTGATTGGATGTGGTTTGATGTGTAAGAACAGAGATCAACGGTCCTACATAGCAGAACCGTATGATCTCCATTCTTACACAGGGGAGAATGACAGGCGGCTGTGTTTACATTAGCCGCCTGCCTTTCTCCCGCTGTAACGGACAATCGCGAGTGCCCGGCGGATATCGGGTCCGCCGGGCACACGCGGGGGGGGGGGGGTCCGTGAGCAAGCGGGAGCGCGCCTGCGGCGGCGCGCTCGCTCCCTAGAGCCTCACAGGCTAGCAAAGTAGTCCTATGTTGCTTTGCCTGTGAGGGGCTGACCGCCGCAGTAAATAGTCGTGCGGCGGTCGGCAAGTGGTTAAGCACAATGAGCAGACCTTACTAACCGATCCTGCTCTCTGGTAGGCAGAGAGCAATGTAGATTTACCTGCAGCCCCTCTGGTAAGCAGACAAGGCTCAAAACTATACTTTCTAACTAGCATCTACCTAGGAGGGTGCTACACATGAAAAATGTAAAATGTTTTCTGAATGGCACATGTACCAAGGAGCAACCTCCTGTGTTCACCAAATAGCAGATGTCTGATATGGGACCCAGAAGCTAACAGCAGTCACGGTACTAGCAGTAAGATAGTTAGTGAGGAACATTGATTTGGGCTCATTTACATTTGTGGCAAGCCTTGACACTACTCTAAAAAGTGACCTGCGATGGACCGCTGTTCAGTTGGTGGCTGACAGGCAGCTGGAATGTCACCACGCTGACTTTTACCCTCAAAAACCTGCACCACCATGTATCAACTGCATGCATTGAATGAGGTTGCAAGGTGTTTGCTGTGCTGCTCCATTCATTTGGGTCACATTTGGCTGCAGTACTTCCTGCTGGAAGCAACAGGAGGTATCATGTATGCTGTGGCCACAAAGCAAAGCATCATGGACGTGGCATGTGTACAGCCCTCTTCACCTGCTGTCTTGATTTTAAGGGGAAGACAAGTGTGAATGGGCCCTTTCTGAGGAAATGTTGTGTTGAGATCGGTCTAGCCAACACCATCAGGCTAGACCAACTACTATATTCTGTTTTATATATTCATTTGGACAGTATAGCTTGCCAGTTCCAATGACATGCACTAAAAAGACTTTGATGTGTAAATTTGGTGATTTGTCGTGTATTTTAATGTCTATCTATGAAGTACCACCAAGCCTAAAGTGCCTCAGGCTCCGACCGTCAAGGTCTAAATTTGGCCTTGGGTGTAGCACCACACCTAAAGCCTAGACTCGCTTAAAGTGATTGTAAAGTCTCTTTTTTTTCCCTAAAAATAACAAACATGTTATACTTACCTGCTCTGTGCAGTAGTTTTGCACAGAGCAGCCCAGACCCTCCTCTTCTCTGGTCCCTCTTTGGCACTCCTGGCCCTTCCCTCCAGTTGAGTGCCCCAACAGCAAGCAGCTTGCTATGGGGGGCACCCGAGCCGCTGTTCCCTGTGCCCATTCAGACATGGAGCTGCGTCCTGGCCCCGCCCCCTCTATCTCCTCATTGGCTCACTGAATTTGATTGACAGCAGAGGGAACCAATGGCGCCACGCTGCCATCTCAGCCAATGAGGACGGAGAGTCTCGGGTAGCCGAGACACTCCTGCAACCTCGCTGGAGCGAGATGGGCTCAGGTAAGTATTAGGGGGGCTGAGGGAGGCTGCTGCACACAGAAGGCTTTTTATCTTAATGCATCAAATGCATTAGGATAGAAAAAAACCTTCTGACTTTACAACCACTTTAAGAAGTGTACCTTTTGATTTCTAGTTTTATTCTCCAATCCCAACCTTCAGACTCTATTCACATTAGTGTGACTTTCAAGTGCGAATTTCCTGCGCCTTTACCCTCTCTGGCACTTTGTTCCAAATCAGGGACAGTCCCTCGAAATCAAGGACAGCTGGGAGCTATGCAACTTGTCATGGGACTTTATGTGTCCAAAGTCACATGACAAATCCCACATGGAGCATAAGATTATACATTAGAGAAACCAACACATTTTCTTTAAAGATGAATTCCAGGAGTTAAGCAACTTTGCAAAAAGTGCAGACACACTATGAGTTAAAAAACATGCTGCATCTGTCCCTCTGCGAATCTGCACTGTTCTCTGTTTGGGGAGCGGTCAGAACTGAGTGATCGGCAGTGTTCGATCGCTCGGTTCTGACAGCTCCCCAAACAGAGAGCTGGTGACTGTCAGTCAGCAGCTCTCCGCTCTGCTCCCTCCTCGCTCACTGGAGTGCTGGGCTGTGGAGGGGCGGGGAGCAGCCAGCTCAGGCTCTCAGCGGCTCGCTGAGAGGCGGGGCTGGGTATCAGTCCAGGCACCTGGCGGATTCTGACTTCTGTGCCTGGACCAACTTCTGTGACGGATTTCAGCCTGCTCTCTGCTGAAAACGGGTCACAGGAGTGTAGAATCTCCATAGGAGATTTACAACCAAACGAGGTTTGTCTATACATCTACTTTAAGCCCAATTGGGTGCATTTAACCTCCGGGACATATCTCTACTACCTATATGTGATGAGTTTATTGCACTCCCAGAGGATACACTCCAGCGGTGAAAAATGAGAAGCACACAGAGCAGCTATGCCTGCCCCTCACCTCTGCTACACATTCACAGAAGCCTGTGTATTTTGTGAATGAGTAATACAAAGGCTTCTGTGAATGGAGAGAAGGAGGGGAAGGGTGGACATAGCAATTCCAGCGACTCTGCTCTTAAAGGAATTGAGACCACAGTGAGCAGTGCCAGAGCTCTGGAAGCTCCTAGAGCACAATAAACCTGTCAGATGTAAATAATAGATAGGTCTACAAGGCGCCAGGCACCTTGGTGTTAACCTATTGCCTGCCATTGTAATAAAGTAGCTGAATTCCTGCAAATCAGCTTTAAAGTGGAACTAAACCTATGAACGTAACTGTTTCTCAAGACAGTTACATGAAGGGCATGCCATGAATGATATCTGTCACAATAGCTTATTTCCCCAACTGAACTGTCAAGGTTTAAAATCGTTGGTGTCATAACTGATCACATGTGCAGTACCATGGCAACTGCAGATCAAACAGAGGCTAAGATGGCAGCTTCCATGGTTGTAAAGGATAGAAGGGTTTAGTTCTGCTTTAACCCTCTGAAATAGTAGCTTTGGGCGGACTGGCTGTTTAACACCTCACCAATGCCTTTGACAAGATCAATGCACATGCAGTTGGCAGTACAACTTGTAGAGTGCTGTGCGACTCACAGTCAATTCCCCAATGGGAGGTGGTTTAAGAATAAATATTTAAGCCAGCACTAGATTAAAATGTGATTAGAACCCTGTGACTGACTGATATGCAAATGAAAGGAGACATCAGAACATTTTTATGTACGTTTAATTTATTCACTGACTTTATGGACTTTCTTAAATTGCTTGTATTTTTATAGACTGTCTGTTAAATTGCGAACTGCTGGCAAACCAGCTTTTCTGTAGCTGTTCAAATTCACCTTTTTATTTGGCCGTGCTGCACAGGGATGATGAAAATTAGGTGATTGGTTGCTCTAGGAATAAGTTGTTCTTTTGGAATCTTTGATAAATCAAACTGGTTTTTGATAACACTCAGCTCGTATGCTATGTAAAAGGGATCGGTACGGAATGATCAGCAATGGCCTTTACTACCTTCATAAGGGCCTCTTGTGGGCCAATATACACTCATGAATTGCAGGTGTTTTTACTAAGCATTTGAACATCAGTTTATTCTTGCAAGTGGTGCAGAAAAATATATACTGGCATTGAACCTCTATCAGAGCGCTAAGATCTAACCAGTTTTTCAATATGAAAAAAGTGTTTAACCACTTTACCACCGGAGGATTTTGCTGTCTTATGTCCAGGCCACTTTTTGCGATTCGGCACTGTGCGACTTTAACTGACAATTGCACGGTCATGCAACGCCGTACCTAAACGAAATTTACGTCCTTTTTTTCCCACAAACAGAGCTTTCTTTTGGTGGTATTTGATCACCTGTGCGATTTTTACTTTTTGCGCTATAAACAAAAAAGAGCAAAAAGTTTGAAAAAATAACAATATTTTTCACATTTTTTTTATATGAAATTCCCCCCAAAAAAATGTAAAAATCAAAATTTTTTATAATTTTTGGCCAATTTGTTTTCTGCTACATATTTTTGGTAAAAAAAAATCGCAATAAGCATATTTTGATTGGTTTGCGCAAAAGTTATTGCGTTTACTAACTAAGGGAAAGATTTCTGTCATTTTTGGTGTTTTTTTTTTTTTTTTTAACGAGTAATGGCGGCGATCTGTGATTTTGTTTGCGGGACTGCGACATTGCGGCAGACAGATGGGACTCCTGACTGACATTTTTGACACTTTTGGGGTTACCAGTGACATTACTACAGTAATCAGTGCTATATATATGCACTGTTACTGTAAAAATACACTGGTAGGGAAGGGGTTAACTTTATTTGAGAGGGAGGGGCTATGTGTGTCCCTAGGGGCGTGCTTTCTACTGTGATTGGCTGTGGCTTCAGCTGTATGCAGAGTGATCAACGGTTCTACATAGTAGAACCGTATGATCATCTCTCATACACAGGGGAGAATGACAGGCAGCTTGTTTACACAAGCCGCCTGACTTTCTCCCTCTCCCCCGCCGATCGCAGAGTGACCGGCGGACATCGGGTCCGCTGGTCACACGCGCGGGGGGGTCCGTGACCACGCGGGAGCGGAAGCGCACCTCCGGGGGCGCGCGCTCGCTCCCTAGACCCTCACAAGCAAGCGACGTAGACCTATGTCAGTTTGCCTGTGAGGGGCTGACCGCCGACGTAGATAGTCGTGCGGCGGTCGGCAAGTGGTTAAGGGCAAGAGCAAGCTTGCTCACCCCCCCTTTCCTGGTCCGCCAGGCTGCATGCTCGGATAAATGTCTGGTATGGGTTTTGGGGAGGGGGAGGGGGACCCCGTGCTGTTTTTATTTGACATTTTGGCGTGGAGTTCCCCTTAAAATCTGAACCAGACCCAAAGGGTCTGATATGGATTTTGGGGGGAGACCCCACGCCCTTTTTTTTCTTTAATTTTGACGTGGAGTTTCCCTTAATATCTATACCAGACCCGAAGGGCATGCTACAGATTTGGGGGGGGGGGGGGGCAGACGTTTTTTTTTTTTTTATTCTGTCATAGGGTTCCCTTAACCACTTAAATACAGGGAACTTACACCCCCCTCCTGCCCAGACCAATTTTAAGCTTTCAGCACTCGTTGGCATCCATGGGAAATCTTGGTTAACTTGACATGGCACTGCTCCCGTCTTTAACATTGGCGTCTATAAGAAATATTGGATAGCTTGACATGGCACTGTTCCCTGTCTTTAACATTGGCGTCTATGGAAAAAATTGGTCAGCTTGGCGTGGCACTGCTCCCGAACTATAAGTGACAGGGACACAAAACTTGGGAAGCACCGAGAGGGGACCCAGGACTACAACATAACCATACATTTAAAAAATGGAGTATGCCTGTGTGTGTGGGGCGTGGACTTAGCCCCTGAGCCATGATTAGCCAAAGGCTCTCTGCCTTTGGCCAATCATGACTCTGCCAGGACATTGTGCTGTCATTGGCCAAAGCATACAGGTCAGGTGCATGCTTTGGCCAATCATCAGCAATCAATGCACTGCAACAGCGCAGTGTATTATGGGGCGCTCATCAGCGAGCGAACTTTCCGCTGAGTGCCCCATTTGTTTGTGTGTTCTACAAACACAAGAACAGCTGTTGTACGAGTTGAACTTACATTTGTCTCGAATACAGAGCCCATCCCTATGTACAAGCAGAAATGCTTTTTTATTTCTTCCTTGCATGTGATTGAGTATTCTTTGCAAAGTGAAGCTTTACCTCATTTACTAAGCTCTGGAACAAGTGCACTTGCAGTGCACAGTATATTTGCCTTTAGTAAATCAACCCCATAGTGTTTAATCTGGTTTACAACTGATTATAAGATCTGTAAACAGTAAAGATAGGATTAATACTGGTAAACAGCCCCCTCCTTAAAATTATATAGCAGAAAATTGTGGGAACAGGAGACAAAATTAATGCATTTCACACTGATATTGCATACTCATGACTGTCTGCAATTTTTTTCTGAACTATAGTTTCTGTTTAGGTCGTGGTCAAGTGTTGATGCAGCCCCTCCTCCTCCTTCTTCTGTTTACTTCCTGCTTGGGGTAATTTTTCAGGTTTCCACGTCTGTGGCTACCTGACTTGGACACTTCCTATTGGATGTCCAGAGGTCCATTTAGGATCCTGAAGACTACAACATTATTAGAGGGAGAAGGCAGGGGACTGGGGATCTGGTGGGAGAGGGTGCATTACAGGGTTGGATCAAAGGTCCCCCCACTCAGAACCAGTGGCGGTGAGGAACCTGTAGGACGATGTGTGTTTATCTGGCTTCACAAAGTAAAGAGAAAATAAATTGCATATTAGCATGGGTTAAAGGAAGGTGGGAGGGAGAGATGGTAAAAAATAGTTTTAACCTGGAGTGGGGCTTTAAAATGATACTAACGGACTTTTTCTTATTTTATTTTATAATTAGCATTATACTTACCTGTTCTGTGCAATGGTTTTGTACAGAGCAGACCCGATCCTCCTCTTTTTGGGTCTCCTGCTGGTGCTCCTGGCTCCTCCCCCTGCTGAGCACCCCCAATAGCAAGCCACTTGCTATGGGGGCACTCATGTGTGCTTGCTCCAAAGACTTGCTCTGTGTGTCCATTGACACACAGAACGGGGCCCAGCCCCGCCGCCTGCTCCCTCCTCACTGTCTGTGACTGAGCCAAGGAGGAAGGCGAAACTGAATTGAGATCAAGCTCAGGTATATATTAGGGGGAGCTGGAGGGGAAACCGGACATGAAGGTTCTTTACCTTTGTGCATAGAATGCATGAAGGTAAAAAACCCTCAGCCTTTAGAACCAGTTTAACACTAAGTCCTATTTTACACTTGTGTTTGTGAGTGGGGCCTACTCGCCCTGCACATGGGGGTTTTTTTAAGGAGCTTGCGGTCATTAATAACCGGGACCAGGCAGAGACTGCGGCCATGTTAAAAATATAATATTAAGGCAGTTCCCCGAATTAGAGATGAGCCTTCACACTGTTTACAAAAAAAATGCAGTGCTGGCCCCTGCCACTACACACTGTACCTTGTATGTTGCGTTAGGAGGGACGTACTGAGCCTGCAGTCACTCCACCAGTCCAATGTACCTCTGTTACCTCAGTCGCAGTAACAGAATGGGGTCCTACTGAGTACATGGAGCAGACCTCATGCATGCACCTGTTAACTCCTTTAGTCTCGTACCCATGTGACCAGGTCATGGATCTCCATAATGGGGATTTGGATCCTTTTGTTACTGAAAACAGACCGCTAGGGAGGGAGCCAGAACATCGACCCCCTCGCTACTGGAGAACCTATCATCTTTACCAGGTACCACCCCTAATGACTGGTTACTTATGCCTTGAACTAGTGCTTGGTTAGTCTTAGCAACTACATTCCTTCCTTTTTTCCTTGTCTTGCCATGTTCACCTTTTTAGTGGTGTTGCTTCATACCCCTTTTTGCTTTACAGATCCTGGTGCTTTAGATACGCCAGAAACAACATACACCCCTTTGAATAACTTCAGACAAGACACCTTGTACACATGGGCCTAAAGTCGGGAGACATTGGCCTTTAAAAAAAGCATAGAACACTAAATGTAGCGCTAAACCCAAAAACATATATCGTGAAAATGGGGAAGCAGTCCATGTAGATGTATCTTCACTTTTATAGAGGCAAATCCAGAGTAAACCACCACCAGAAAAGCACTCAGAAACACCACCACTCCTTACCAGATGTCGTTGATCCCCACAACAGGGATCAAATGCGCATAAATGAAGGATCAGAGACTTCTCACTCAGATATCCAATTCATAGGCAAAGGCTCAGAGATAGTGTGTGTTTGATATGGAAAAAGAAAAAACATCACATAGCGCAGACTGCTTCACAAGAATTTATTCCCACTAAAAAGAGCCACTTACAGGGTTCAGAAGAAATGTTCGCATGAATAACCAGAGTCTCCCTGCCAGTTCTTAGGCATCCTGCTGTCAAGTGCTCGGTCTATGGCCGCTCTGTATCCTCCTCGCTGCGGCACGCGTCGCTTAGCACGCCACCCGACGCACGTTTTGACTTCGGCAGTCGTCGTCAAGGGGTGTGGCTGCCAGCTACGCTTGTGCCTTTTCTAATGATGGAGGAAAGAAGGCCGGAAGTACGCAATACCGGAAACCGGATATGCGCTCCACGGTCCTGAACCACCCGGACAGGAAGGAGGAAGAGATGGAGAAAAACACTATAGGAGGATGGAAATAATAATATCCAAAAAACACCCCCAATATTGATGAAAATAGCGATATCCTCCACCTTCCGAATGCCCCGACCTATAAAATATTAACAGCGGGGCAATTCAAATAGTAATCAAGGATAAAAATATCCACTCTAGATTTAATGAGCGCAGCCCGAGGAAACAGCGCCACCTACCGAAACAGACAGCAATGACACCCAAAAAGGACTAGGGAGTTACATTATTATAACAATAATGTCTGAACAGCAAATGACGATTAAAATCACATAAAAATTTATGACAATCATAAAAAACATCACATAAAACATATTAAAACATTTTTGAGTCAAATTGCACAAAGAATAGAAATTATGAGTTGCTGATATGGGCATTTAAATCCCATTCTACATTAAGGCCCAAGGGGGTATAAGATCTTAACCTATATATCCAATTGGTCTCGAGCTTCGAGACCCCCCTTGTCATATGGCTTCCCCTCCAGTGGCCTGAAAAGCAATCAATGCCCAAAAATAGGGTTCCACTGGGATCTTTATTGTGACACTCAGCATAATGCCTTGACAGGCTATGCTTCGGGAAGCCCTTGACTATGTTGGCCACATGTTCCTTGAGCCTCACGTGGAGCTCTCGGATAGTGCGGCCAACATAGTCAAGGCCGCATGGACATCTCACCAAATAAACCACATATCTTGTGGTACATGTTATAAATGGCTTAATGGTGTAATCCTGACCCGTGGTTTCGGATCTGAAAATGTCCACGCGCCTCCTCTTTTCCACATTTAATTTACAGATAGTACACCTCCTACATTTGTAAAATCCTCCCATCTGCTGAAAAAATGAGACTTTTTTAGGGGGGTCCCTGATGTTAGGGGCTATCTGTAATCTCAAGGGGGGAACACCCCGATAGATGACTTGAGGCTGTGGAGGTAAGAGAGGGCCCAACACTCCATCATTTTTAAGGATATGCCAGTGACGGCGCAAGATGTTTTTTTACGGAGAAGTGTTGGGTTGAGTATGTTGAGAAAAAGGCGAAATCAAAAGACTTCGGTGAATCTCTCTTTTTTGGCTGTAGGAGATCACCCCTAGGCATAGAATCAGCCTTAGTCATAGCCTGAGTCAAGAGGGACTCATCATAGCCCTTTTCACGGAATCTCTCCTTCAAAATGGAAGCTTCCAACAGGAAGTCCTCCCTCCGTGAACAATTGCGCTTCAAGCACAAAAACTGACTGACAGGAACGGACTCCAACCATGCCTTATGATGGCAACTTGTGGTATCTATGAATCCGTTCCTGTCAGTCGGTTTAAAGAAAGTAGAGGTAACAATCTAAACCCTCCTCTATACGGATCTTAAGGTCGAGAAAATTAATTTCTTCACTACTCGACTCATAGGTCAAGCTAATGCCCCTTTGATTGTTGTTAAGGGTGCCCATAAACTGACTCAGGGATTCCCTCGTGCCATCCCATAGGAAGAGGATGTCGTCGATGTACCTACACCAGAGTACAAGCTCCGGCCTAGGCACACCCCAGACGACATCCTCCTCCCACTTGGTCATGAACAGGTTGGCCATACTGGGCGCGAATTTCGCGCCCATGGCCACACCCCTGTTCTGCAGATAGTAGGTCCCATTGAACCAAAAATAGTTCCTGGACATTGCATAGTCTAAGAGGGAAATAATATAATCCCTCTGAAAGCCCAAAAGGTTCTCGAGTCCCAAATAATAAGACACTGCCTCTCTACCATGTTGGTGCGATATTATGGTATACAGTGACGCAACGTCTGCTGTAACCAAAATATAATTCTCCTGCCAGGTGATGTTGGTGAGCTCATTAATCACCTGCATGGAGTCTCGCAGGTATGAGGGCATCTTAACCACCACAGGTTGTAAAAAATGGTCAATATATTTGCCCACCCGGGAAGTGACAGAATCAATGCCACTAACTATAGGCCTCCCGGGTGGGCAAATCGGATCCTTATGTATTTTGGGCAAAAAATACATGACAGGCACCCTAGGAGCGGAGGGCACCAAAAATGCCTTTTCCTTCTTAGTGAGGAGTTTCCTATCAAAACCTTCCATCACTAGGTTAACCAGCTCCTTCTTGTACCTAGATGTAGGATCCCCACCTAATGGCAAATATGTCTCCCTATCAGATAAAAGTCTGAGCATTTCTGCGTCATAGGCGGCGGTGTCCATAATAACAATCCCGCCGCCCTTGTCCGCAGGCCTCACAACAATATCTTTTCTTTCTTTAAGAGACTTCAAACCTCTATTAAAGGCAGAATTCATCCCGCATTTATTCAAATGGAGTTGGTCGATATCCTTAGCGACCAAGTCCCTGAAAACCGCCACAGCAGGTGCTACTGGGCCCGGGATGTTGAATGTTGAGGTGTTAGAAAAATTAGTGCTTTTTATGCCCATATTATACTCAGACTTCGATCTTGTGGAGTTCGTGGCTCAAATGCACACCCCTCACAACAATGGGACCAATATCCTAGAACAGGGGATAGACAATATCAAAATGTACCTCACGATACCCCTAATCAGCGTTTTTTTCCCGGGGGCACTCCCAAGGTAAAGAGACGAAAAAATTTAAAAAAAGGGGGACAAGAGGGGGGAGGAGACTCCGCCAGAAAAAAGAGGCGTCTTTGAAGGACGGAGGTCTCTTTAATCTTAGCTCTGCCCCGATCTCCAATGATGAGAAGTGTGTTCTCAACAGGGGTCTAAAATATGCACCCCCAAAACAGTTGGACAAGTTTGGTACATTTATTGACCTCCAAAAATACGTAAGAAAGGTCAATATAAAGAGGTATTTTGCCACGAACTCCACAAGATCGAAGTCTGAGTATAATATGGGCATAAAAAGCACTAATTTTTCTAACGCCTCAACATTCAATCCCCCGGGCCCAGTAGCACCTGCTGTGGCGGTTTTCAGGGACTTGGTCGCTAAGGATATCGACCAACTCCATTTGAATAAATGCGGGATGAATTCTGCCTTTAATAGAGGTTTGAAGTCTCTTAAAGAAAGAAAAGATATTGTTGTGAGGCCTGAGGACAAGGGCGGCGGGATTGTTATTATGGACACCGCCGCCTATGACGCAGAAATGCTCAGACTTTTATCTGATAGGGAGACATATTTGCCATTAGGTGGGGATCCTACATCTAGGTACAAGAAGGAGCTGGTTAACCTAGTGATGGAAGGTTTTGATAGGAAACTCCTCACTAAGAAGGAAAAGGCATTTTTGGTGCCCTCCGCTCCTAGGGTGCCTGTCATGTATTTTTTGCCCAAAATACATAAGGATCCGATTTGCCCACCCGGGAGGCCTATAGTTAGTGGCATTGATTCTGTCACTTCCCGGGTGGGCAAATATATTGACCATTTTTTACAACCTGTGGTGGTTAAGATGCCCTCATACCTGCGAGACTCCATGCAGGTGATTAATGAGCTCACCAACATCACCTGGCAGGAGAATTATATTTTGGTTACAGCAGACGTTGCGTCACTGTATACCATAATATCGCACCAACATGGTAGAGAGGCAGTGTCTTATTATTTGGGACTCGAGAACCTTTTGGGCTTTCAGAGGGATTATATTATTTCCCTCTTAGACTATGCAATGTCCAGGAACTATTTTTGGTTCAATGGGACCTACTATCTGCAGAACAGGGGTGTGGCCATGGGCGCGAAATTCGCGCCCAGTATGGCCAACCTGTTCATGGCCAAGTGGGAGGAGGATGTCGTCTGGGGTGTGCCTAGGCCGGAGCTTGTACTCTGGCGTAGGTACATCGACGACATCCTCTTCCTATGGAATGGCACGAGGGAATCCCTGAGTCAGTTTATGGGCACCCTTAACAACAATCAAAGGGGCATTAGCTTGACCTATGAGTCGAGTAGTGAAGAAATTAATTTTCTCGACCTTAAGATCCGTATAGAGGAGGGTCAGATTGTTACCTCTACTTTCTTTAAACCGACTGACAGGAACGGATTCATAGATACCACAAGTTGCCATCATAAGGCATGGTTGGAGTCCGTTCCTGTCAGTCAGTTTTTGCGCTTGAAGCGCAAATGTTCACGGAGGGAGGACTTCCTGTTGGAAGCTTCCATTTTGAAGGAGAGATTCCGTGAAAAGGGCTATGATGAGGCCCTCTTGACTCAGGCTATGACTAAGGCTGATTCTATGCCTAGGGGTGATCTCCTACAGCCAAAAAAGAGAGATTCACCGAAGTCTTTTGATTTCGCCTTTTTCTCAACATACTCAACCCAACACTTCTCCGTAAAAAACATCTTGCGCCGTCACTGGCATATCCTTAAAAATGATGGAGTGTTGGGCCCTCTCTTACCTCCACAGCCTCAAGTCATCTATCGGGGTGTTCCCCCCTTGAGATTACAGATAGCCCCTAACATCAGGGACCCCCCTAAAAAAGTCTCATTTTTTTCAGCAGATGGGAGGATTTTACAAATGTAGGAGGTGTACTATCTGTAAATTAAATGTGGAAAAGAGGAGGCGCGTGGACATTTTCAGATCCGAAACCACGGGTCAGGATTACACCATTAAGCCATTTATAACATGTACCACAAAATATGTGGTTTATTTGGTGAGATGTCCATGCGGCCTTAACTATGTTGGCCGCACTATCCTAGAGCTCCACGTGAGGCTCAAGGAACATGTGGCCAACATAGTCAAGGGCTTCCCGAAGCATATCCTGTCAAGGCATTATGCTGAGTGTCACAATAAAGATCCCAGTGGAACCCTATTTTTGGGCATTGATTGCTTTTCAGGCCACTGGAGGGGAAGCCATATGACAAGGGGGGTCTCGAAGCTCGAGACCAATTGGATATATAGGTTAAGATCTTATACCCCCTTGGGCCTTAATGTAGAATGGGATTTAAATGCCCATATCAGCAACTCATAATTTCTATTCTTTGTGCAATTTGACTCAAAAATGTTTTAATATGTTTTATGTGATGTTTTTTATGATTGTCATAAATTTTTATGTGATTTTAATCGTCATTTGCTGTTCAGACATTATTGTTATAATAATGTAACTCCCTAGTCCTTTTTGGGTGTCATTGCTGTCTGTTTCGGTAGGTGGCACTGTTTCCTCGGGCTGCGCTCATTAAATCTATAGTGGATATTTTTATCCTTGATTACTATTTGAATTGCCCCGCTGTTAATATTTTATAGGTCGGGGCATTCGGAAGGTGGAGGATATCGCTATTTTCATCAAAATTGGGGGTGTTTTTTGGATATTATTATTTCCATCCTCCTATAGTGTTTTTCTCCATCTCTTCCTCCTTCCTGTCCGGGTGGTTCAGGACCGTGGAGCGCATATCCGGTTTCCGGTATTGCGTACTTCCGGCCTTCTTTCCTCCGTCATTAGAAAAGGCACAAGCGTAGCTGGCAGCCACACCCCTTGACGACGACTGCCGAAGTCGAAACGTGCGTCAGGTGGCGTGCTAAGCGACGCGTGCCGCAGCGAGGAGGATACAGAGCGGCCATAGACCGAGCACTTGACAGCAGGATGCCTAAGAACTGGCAGGGAGACTCTGGTTATTCATGCAAACATTTCTTCTGAACCCTGTAAGTGGGAATAAATTCTTGTGAAGCAGTCTGCGCTATGTGATGTTTTTTCTTTTTCCATATCAAACACACACTATCTCTGAGCCTTTGCCTATGAATTGGATATCTGAGTGAGAAGTCTCTGATCCTTCATTTATGCGCATTTGATCCCTGTTGTGGGGATCAACGACATCTGGTAAGGAGTGGTGGTGTTTCTGAGTGCTTTTCTGGTGGTGGTTTACTCTGGATTTGCCTCTATAAAAGTGAAGATACATCTACATGGACTGCTTCCCCATTTTCACGATATATGTTTTTGGGTTTAGCGCTACGTTTAGTGTTCTATGTCTTTCAAATCTGCAAATTTCCAGGTTTTGTGTGGCTGCTTTACCCCTGTGATTCGTGATCAATTATATGGTCACATATATATTTTTTACTTCCTGTAGCGTGGCAATATTGTGTTTTAAAAAAAGCAGCCGACATTATGGCCGTGGGTATGCCAGCTGGTTCAACAGAAGCCAGGTGTTTGGTCAACTTATGTCGGACATGCATGCTGGAAAACCAGCAGCTGATTGGAGTGTTCTGGCGGGGGGGTCGTCCCCCTGTCAGAACACAACAGCTCAGCAGGGGAGATTGTTGTACTAACGTCGGGTCCTTAGTACAGTGCCTCCGACCGGAGCTGACAGTTTTATTTCATAGTGTATACTAGGCTTTGGAACAGTTGATGCAACTTTACTGAAGAAAGTTCAACATTACAGTCCCATCCCTAATCCCAACTATAGCTGTATGGCTGCCCAGTCATACTTCTGGCAGGTGGTATTGCATGATAGAAAAATAGCCTAAGCTATATGCAGCGCTTGCCGCAAAAAACAATTAATTTAATGTATGTGAACAATGTTGAAAACTTATCTTTACAGTATAAGTGAAAATACAAATCAATCAAACATATGAAAATTAATAAAAAGTTCCAAGAAATTGATAAATAGATAAATAAGTCTTTTCCGGTGGTGATCAATATATGTGAATAAAATAAATGTAAAATTCAATAAATAAAGTCTTTTCAAGTGGTGATCAGGTGCAAAGTGCTTCGTGCTCAATAAATAAAAGTTTGTGACTTTAGTGACGTGGATTCCTCTTTTCCTGTGGCTTGTGGTAGAAATAAATGACTTACCAGAATTATTGGGTCCTATGTGCTGTATAGCACTAGGACCTACAGCGCTTGGAGGCCGTTCAGGCCAGATTGGGGATCCCCTTTGTGGATGATCCTGGTGGGATACAGGTTAGGTTCCTCCTTACCCGATCTCGATCCTCAGGATATGGGGTTAAAAGAAAGGCTCCAGATAGTGTATTATCGTTTTAAAAGTTTATTCATCAAATATTCATAAACATCGGAGCGAAGTAAGACTCAAACTCCAAGTTTGCAGGCAAAGAAACCGCTTACAAACACCTCCTAGCAGAGTGGCGAGCGGAGTGTTCCGGCTTGCATTCCACGTGGTGCGTAGCGTGCTGACGTGAGTTCCACAACCTTGACACGTTTCGTCACTTCCTGTGATGTTTTCGAAAGGGTCCCTTAATATCTATCTATTAAATAATATTAATAACTTAATATCCCCTATTAGCTAACTCATGGAGCGCAAGCCAAGGTCATTACCCCAGGCCATGCAAGAGGACCACATCAGGGGGCCTGTCCGATCTAGAATGAAGATGCATGTCGGGCAAGATCCTAGACTACAGGATTCCTGGAAGGCCCAGCCAGCGAACTCTGACCTCACTTCTGGACATGCCTAACTGCCTACCCTCTGTCCCAACCTCTGTCCACCTGGCAACCCAAAAAAACATACGAGTGACCCAGGATCCACACCAAGCACAGCTCAGAATCAGCAAGAGAAAAATAAATGGGGAGGAGGAAATACAACACTCCCAAAAATCCTAACCATATCAACTAACAACAACAAGAGGATAGAAAACCCATTAAATAATGAAGAAAGGTTGTACCCTATAAGACGGCACAACTTCGCCTGACCCAACAGATAGCAAACCTTAGAAGTTACAATAAATGAGGGCGCACATATGACCAAAATCTGACTGATTCCCACCGCCCAATGCGCTGAACGACCTGGTCATTAAGTCCCCATCGGACCGCTTGCATTGCCGCCCCAATCTGAAAGTAATGAGAAGAATAGTTGTTTGCACTCAAACCAGCGGATGACAGGCATTTCCTGAACACTGCCCTAAACTGGAATCAGTACACTGCTGTCCCTATGCACAAAGGAAACTCCCAGAAGATTTGGCCAAAGCCGTGAAAAAAAACACACAGCACGGACAGGGCAAACTGGAGAAGAGGGAACCATACACAGCTCAATTCAAGAACCCCGTCTACGGATCTGTGTTAGATTCTCTTAACAGAATACACAATTTAGTGTCCCGTAACCCTACACCCTGTACGCTTAAACCACCCGCATCAAGGCTCACCAATTCCCCCACCCAAAAAGCCCCAAAAAAGGCCAGAACAAAGAAAGCTCGGAACAAAGCAAACTTCAAATGAAACTTCAAATGAAACTGGGCGTCACAGAGCGACCTTTCCCATAATCCCGCCAGAAAAAAACCTTAGTAACATTTCAATAACAATAAAATAAAGCAACACGTGTACATCATCGTCCTCACGAGAACACCCCCCAACTTTATTCACCAGTTCACTCCATTATTGCTGCACTCTGTAGTATGAGGACCAAACTAAAGCACATACCAAATGACAAATTGAGAACATGGAAGCGGCAATGCAATGCTCCACAGATGCTTGGGGCATGGAATTCCATGCTGCTCCGCAACCGACATAATCTGTCCCACTGGAAATGAGACAAAGCATAAGCCACTGAGTTATCAATTTCTGGAACGTGCACAATTCCATGAAACAGTTCTAGGACAGCCAAATTACACCCTAAACCCACCTCCCTACATTCAACAGGCCAACTCTCAGCACTTCAACGACCCTGACAGTAGATTCCATACCCAGCAGAGCCCGCCGTGTCAGTGAACAGTCTTAGATCAAAATTGGAAATCACCTGCTCCTGCCAAAGAGAGCGATCATTGTAAGAAACCAGAAATGAATCCCACACTTGCATGTTCTCACGCTGATCCTGCCCCAGCCGAATATAAAGATGGGGCGCCTTAATGACAACTATAGCAGCTGCCAGTCGTCTACAAAAAATGTGGCCCATGGGCATACTGCAACAAGCAAAATTCAACTTGCCCAAGAGAGATTGCAAAGCACAAATTTGAATTTTTTTTGCTTTGCCTGGTGGCAGAAACCATCCCCTTCAGATCTTCAGACCTTTTGTCCAAAGACAAACGGCATTCCATTGCCATGGCGTCTATGACAATACCTAGAAACCAGGGGCCAATGGCACATCAAGAAACTCAAAAACATTTTGGACCGTGGCCAAAAGTGAGGCACAGATAGTACTTCCAGCAGACTCTATGCACAAGAAATCACCTAAATAATGGATGGCTGAATTAAGCCCGGAAACATCTCGAACTACCCATTCCAAAAAGGAACTAAACATTTCAAACAACAAAAAAAAAAAATGGCACAGCCTATTGGTAAACATCTATCAACAGCATTCTGCCCTTGCCATTTGCACCCCAGCAGAAGGTAACAACTAGGATCAGTCTTGGCCAACAACAAACCTTTACCATACCTACGAACCCACGACACTGCCATACTGAACTGAACACCCTATAGGATGTGACAAATGAGGCATAACTTATTGTGTTCTTTTTTGGGAATAATACCCAAAAGGGAAAAACTGGCAGTGAATCAAAAGGAACAGCTATGCGAACCAAAGCAACTTTTTTGAAAAGTTTTCCTGAAAATGACCGCTGGATGTAAATGAGATGACTGCAAGTTATCTGCCATAGGAGGAACAACCAGCAACTGGCAGGGTATCAGAAAAACCCTACGAGAAACCCAGATGCAAAACACAAGCTGCCTCCCTGTTAGGATAATGCTTTAGGAAAGGTGCCATCTTTTCTACTCTCACTGGTGTCTTCCCTCTTTCCAGCATCACCTCCTTTTTCTTTTCCTTGCTTGGAGCATAAGGACAGCGAATGAGACCCTTCACACCCTGAACAGTCATGAAGGAAACAGCACGCGGTGCCAAACTTGCATTGAAGTGCCAACATAACCCCCTGTGTTTTGTGGCCGGTTGTGAAAAGGCTGCTGTACCCCTGGCTCCATCTTGAAAGGAAGGAACCGAACTTCGTGGAGACTACATCAGTTTCATCCAGAGACTGATGTTTTTGTGGTCCCACCGTAAGGAAGACTGGACTGCCTTGCACTGACAAAATTGCTCATCATAGCGAAATCAAGCAACTCCCCCATAGACTCGCTGCGCTTCACTGATAGGGTCCAAATAATGAAAAAAAAGGGGGGAGCAATTCTCAGGGGTCTTTTCCCCAATGACACTAGCTAAAAATGCATACAGCTACAACCAGTTTGAGAACGTATGGGGAATCAGCCAATTCTGGCGTCTTTCTTCTTCCTCCTCCTTGCTTTCATCTGGTTTAACTTTAAAGGTGAATTTCCCCAATGGCAACAAAGAAAAATTTCCACATACTGTACTCACCCTTCCATATATGCTCCTTCACTTCCATTTTTTAGATGCGTACCCAAAGGCCCTTTTAAAAACACACATACCCTTCCATTTTTGCAGCATTTGCGAGACATATCCAATCAACCCCCGGTGACTCCTTCATCAGCCGCTTTGTCGTCTGAAGCCTTACCGGCTGTAGTTACCACATACGCCACCATCTGTTGACCAGAGGAATCTGATGGTCCCGCACCCACACCAAGAGGGCGAGCTGAGGCCTCAGATGGAACCCTGACTGCCTGACCACTGACACTGGAGGTGGCAGCTTGTGCTGTGGACCACGCAGCTACCGGAGGGGACCTTCCAATGACATGCTTACAAGGTTTATACAACACCATCTGCGCCAGGTCCTTACCAAAAAGGGACTGAGGACCCAGCACTGCCCCCCAAAACTCCAGACAACCCATTGCTCTAATCCCTGCTGAGCTGTCAATTAAGCCCCCGGAACCCCCTTGAACAGAGAGAGAATGAGAACAAGAAAGAAGACATGAAAACAGAAGGCTCACTTGGCTGCCTCGGTCCTTCAGGACATCCAGCCGCAGATCCGGATCCCTGTGCAGCATGTGGGAGTTCACCATCTTCGGATCCGCTAAGCACCCCTTCAGTTTGGCTCTGTTCACCAAGCCACGCCATTGCTCTCCCCTCAGAAGGCTCCATGGTTTAGTTGCCAGCTCCAGAGGCCAGCAGGCGCCCGCTGATGACGTCAGCAGCCACCACCACCACACCAGAACCGTGGGCACTCCCTCTCCTACTCCTACACTGGGCTCTGTGAGGGATGGTGGAAGCCTCACCAGCCGATGCCCTGCTCCTTCCATCCTTGGCACTCGCTCTGCGATGCCAGGACACAGGAGAAAGCTGCTGCCCGCTTTTTCTGTCACTGGGAGCCCTGGCTGCTCCCAAAACCTGACTGGCACCCGCCGCTCAGCCACACTAAACACAGGCAGGGAGCCTGGATAGCCAGCCGCAGCATCCACACTGCGAGGTGAGAGGCCAGGGGAGTGGGTTTGCAGATTAAAAATCTCCCGCTCTGGGTTCGCCATAGTTGGGTATTCCTCCTGACTTGCACACCAGGAGAAACAGGTGTGTGTTTGGCTGGTGGGGTCAGAATAGTACCAAACCCGAAATGTCGCCACAGCACTGAAGCGCTCAGAAGGCCTAGACCTCCTAGCATGTGGGCGACTAGAAGAGAACCAGGAGAGACCTGCCTGTGGTCCTGCAATAAGTGTGAGAGTTTGTCTTGTAGTCACCCAGGACCTCTGGCCACAGCTGCAGCTCTAAACTGGGACAGCATGTTGTCCAAGTCAGCCTTTTTTTGTTCTTCCTACAGGTGAAGTCCCGAAACGCAGAAATAAACTGTCTGATGCTGTAAAGAGCTCCTAATGAGCTCTGACACGATCCCCCCTCCTCTCTACCCACTACAGGACACACCCTCTGCCTTAAACGCTTCAATCTGGTAGACAGAATGCATCATTCTAAATCACCCCACTAATACTCTGCCTCTTCTGCAGGCCCCAGTCATGCTGACCCTCCTCCTAGTTTCTTCAGCTCCAAGCCATATACTTTCAGAGTGCTCTCCAGGAAGCCTGTTTTAACCCCCTAAATGCTGGACTACCGTGCTGCAGCCATATGCATTGCGCACAGTTATGTGGCGGTTCACTTACACTACCGCCCACTGATCGTGACGAGTGTATAATTCCTGCCGTTGTTGCAAAGTGCAAAGCATCATGGCCACAGCATGTCTACACCCTTGGCTGCTGCCTTTCCAACTGTGGTTTTAACACCCCCCCCCCCCCAACCGCTAGTGTAAACAAACCCTATCAGTGAAAATGGTGTCACCCTCCTGACTGTCCTATGTGGCAGAAGTGTATGAAATGCAAAAGTGATTGAACAGAATTTCAAATCCTTTGGCAGGTAAGACTACAACTGTGTGTTTAGCTGTTTAGCTGTTTGCATGTGTTTCAGCTTTAAATGCAGCCCTATTTGTATTCCAGGTTCTCCAGTAATGAATGGATTTATATAATGGACACAACTTCTGACATGAGATCGGTGCTGGTATAATTCATTTATATGGAAGACAAACAATTAAGTCTTTTAAGTAACAACACAGACACAGCTACAACTAGGCTTTCATCTTTGATGTATTTCAGATCAGAGGCTGGGATATGTGATTGGTGCTTGGGCAACAGTTATATATAACAAGGAATCCTTATTGCACATAGATTGCCATATTATTTATGATTGCTTGCAACAACAGAGACACGGGCTATTTGTTTAGATCTTTAAGACCAGGGCATGCGGCCGGTGCTAGGGATACCATGATACACCGGAAGGAATCCTCAACTTATTAGGCTCATGCACATTTATATTTATCTGTGATTAGTGGGAAACTTTAACAACAGCTTTGGAGCAGATCCAGAACATTGTGGAATTATTCTTATACCTTGGGATATCGTTGAGGTTATGATGTAATTACCTACATGAACTTTTTTAGATTCAGTTACTTCTTGCAAAATGATTTTTCAATTATCATTGAGACTGTCGGAGGATTAAACTGAAATACCAATTAAATTACAGATTTTTACAGAGAAGCTTTGCCCAATTGCATTTAATTTTTTTAAACAAAGTGACCCGCCTGAAGAATAGAAATGTATTTTTAAAAATTAATTTTTAACTATTTAGCACTGTGCTACTTTAACTGCTAATTGTGCGGTCATGCAACACTGTACACAAACAAAATTTATACAATTTTTTCACACAAATAGAGCTTTTCTTTGGTGATATAAGATCACCACTGGGCTTTTTGTTTTTATTATATACATTTCTGGCAGGCAGAAGGCAATTCCAGCTTTTTAAAAAAAATAAATAAATATATATATATATTGTAACATTTCTGGGCGATTCAACTCAAGTGGTGCATGCGATTTGAAGAAGTAGTGCCAGTCCAGACTGCATTTTTAAGGGCACGGCAACCCACTTTTATTTAAAGGCATAAAGAAAGTTCACAAAACAGCAATTTTCCCTCGCAGGGGTTCCACCATTACTGTATGTTTGTTAAATTCAGCCTCCTAGCTTACTCACATGCCATATGGCTGCTTCAGGCCTTACGCCTAGGCCTTAGGTCTGCTCCTCAGACCAACACAAGTGTCCTTTGGTCAAGCTCCCTTGTAGCTTCCTTGGGATCAGCTTCCTACTGCGCTGTTGCGGAATACATCTGCCTCCTGCAGACCCGTAAGCTCTGGCTGCCAACTGCAGCCTCTCTCTCTCTCTCTCTCAGGAAAGGTGAGAGCCCTCCTGACTCCCATACACAGACGTCGTGTCTGTCAGTTGGAGTCCTCCTGACTCCTGGGCCAGACCTCCTGTCTGCCCGGGTGCAGCTGTCTCCAACTGGGAGCTAACCCTGGGAATGATATGAACCCAGCCCACAGGTGTGTGCAATCAGCAGGCCTGTCTTAATCAGTCTTAATCAAAACCAGACATAGATTGCTAACACACACAGTAACCCGGGGTCCCCTATCTACTATATATATATATATATATACACATACGTATGGAAAGAATAAGGGCAAATGGACTTTGTTGGCACTAACAGCCGGACACTAATGTCATAAAAATGAAATATTTTATTAAGAAATTATTAAAAACATATATATACAATATGTGTGTCACCACAAGTGTAAAACATGGAACAAATCAAAAATCAATATAAAGCACGCAATTCAAAAGGCACATATATTCTAAATTGCTGAAGCCTCTATCACCGCCTTATGGACAAAAATTACCATACTTAAGCTTGTACAGACTAGAGGTGCTAAAATAGCCCTCAAGCTATTTCTAATATAGCAAATTAAGGCTCTTGGACGAATCCATCGGCGGTGAGAATGGGGAGGCTCGGTATTGGATACTGTATTCCAGTCACGAACAAACTCTACATGTTTCGCGCCGTTGGCGCTTCTTCAGGAGTTTTAATAGAGGCTGAAACAGTTCAATGTAGCAATATTGGTAACACAGTGTGTAGAAACACTGTTCTTTATTGCAAGGATGCCGATGCCTATGGTCATGGAGCAGACACGAGGGCGAAAAGCCAAAATTACGTGCCAAAGAACACACCCCAAAGGAGAGAAAGGGGTGTGTAAGTATAGGAGGTGGGGGGATATTTAGGATGACGATCCTTAATCCGTTAATACTTGAAAAGTAGGGGTGAGGTCACGAGAAGTGTAGCTGACTATTGTGGTACAGATAAACAATAATAGGTGAATATCAAAAAGGGTAATTCTGTATTCCCTTAGTATGTATAATAGATCAGACCATCCGGAAGATATCCAAATAGCCTGTGAGGAAAGGCTTGCTGTTAGACAGACGGCTTCTACTAGTTGGTGATGCATGACATCCTTAGTATGTATGATGGATCAAGCCATCCGGGAGGTGTCCAAGATAGCCTATGAAAAAAGGCTTGCTGTCGAACAGGCAGCTTCTACTAGTTAGCAATGCACAGTCTCCTGTAGATATCGATGAATGAAAAGGATAATGCCGGCTGGAACGGCCGTGACCTCCCAAGAAAGCTCCAGCAAGCCCCAGCAAGCTCCAGAAAGTTCGACAGCAAGCCTTTTTTCATAGGCTATCTTGGACACCTCCCGGATGGCTTGATCCATCATACATACTAAGGATGTCATGCATCACCAACTAGTAGAAGCCGTCTGTCTAACAGCAAGCCTTTCCTCACAGGCTATTTGGATATCTTCCGGATGGTCTGATCTATTATACATACTAAGGGAATACAGAATTACCCTTTTTGATATTCACCTATTATTGTTTATCTGTACCACAATAGTCAGCTACACTTCTCGTGACCTCACCCCTACTTTTCAAGTATTAACGGATTAAGGATCATCATCCTAAATATCCCCCCACCTCCTATACTTACACACCCCTTTCTCTCCTTTGGGGTGTGTTCTTTGGCACGTAATTTTGGATTTTCGCCCTCGTGTCTGCTCCATGACCATAGGCATCGGCATCCTTGCAATAAAGAACAGTGTTTCTACACACTGTGTTACCAATATTGCTACATTGAACTGTTTCAGCCTCTATTAAAACTCCTGAAGAAGCGCCAACGGCGCGAAACATGTAGAGTTTGTCCGTGACTGGAATACAGTATCCAATACCGAGCCTCCCCATTCTCACCGCCGATGGATTCGTCCAAGAGCCTTAATTTGCTATATTAGAAATAGCTTGAGGGCTATTTTAGCACCTCTAGTCTGTACAAGCTTAAGTATGGTAATTTTTGTCCATAAGGCGGTGATAGAGGCTTCAGCAATTTAGAATATATGTGCCTTTTGAATTGCGTGCTTTATATTGATTTTTGATTTGTTCCATGTTTTACACTTGTGGTGACACACATATTGTATATATATGTTTTTAATAATTTCTTAATAAAATATTTCATTTTTATGACATTAGTGTCCGGCTGTTAGTGCCAACAAAGTCCATTTGCCCTTATTCTTTCCATACATATTTTGATTAGGACATGGCACATGCTATTTTAAGTGTCCACAGCGTCATCCTGTGTTGACATCATTTTCCCTCCCTTTCGATATATACACATACACCCATATAGATCATTACAAGTGTGCATTTATTATTTTATTGCATTGGAACATGCCAAGCATTGCAACCTGCGATCAGTGGATTTTGGATGAAGTGTTTAGACTCCTGCAGACTATTCCTCCAGTTGTAGGCTCTTACCAGGGTATAGACTTTCAGTTATGGGACTCAGAGGTATCAGAAAACTACATGTGCCATGATGTCACTGCACTCATGCTCAATTGATAACTGCTGCTGCAGTGCCAATTTTTTAATCACAGATTCCTATGCATAAAGGACGCAGCTGTGTGGGAGGAAACAAACAACGGGAGTCAGTGGGGACAAGAAGCACAAAATCTGTAAGGGAGGTAGGTGGTTTGGAGGTTGGGGGCTGTAGACTGTGAACATGTTTCATTTTACCCCCTTTATATGGGTTCCGCATGAAACGTGGTCAGAAAGATGGACTGCTCTTTTGAATCCACAGCTATTCTGGTGGTCATTTTGACCTAGATGGACAACCTTACTCTAGCACACCCATTAAGGTAAGTTTGACAACTGAAGAATTTAGTATTAAGCCATGTATATATTGGAATACTATAACCTGGGCATAATATCCCCATTAAGGTTGTTTACCATATTTTTCAAAAGGTTTGTGCCAATGATAATTAAGATGGAAAAGTTTAAAGCCCAACGCTAGTCTCTGGACTTTACCATCAGTGCTCCTCTCTGCCCTCATGAAGGGCCCCCAGGCAATAATTTATACTATATTTTTTATACTGACCTTTTCTAGATGTTTTTAGTCCATTCACATGATGGGTCCTTTGGTTTCCTCTTAGTAAGACCTCATCTAGAATATGTAGATTAGTTTAGAGCACCCGTTCACAAACAGGATATTGGTGAACTGGAGAAAGTGCAGAGAAGAGCAACCAAACATATTGATCATTACAAATGTGCATTAATTATTTTATTGCATGGGGACATGCCAAGCATTGCAACCTGCGATCAGTGGATTTTGGATGAAGTTTTCAGACTCCTGCAGACTATTCCTCCAGTTGTAGGCTCTTACCAGGGTATAGACTTTCAGTTACGGGACTCAAAGAGGTATCAGAAAACTACATGTGCTATGACGTCAACACCGCTGCTGCAGTGGCAATTTTTTAATCACAGATTCCTGTACATAAAGGACGCAGCTGTGCGGGAGGAAACAAACAACAGAGTTAGTAGTGGGGACAAGAACCACACAAATCTGTAAGGGAGGAAGGTGATTTAGAGGTTGGGGGGCCATGTTTCATTGTACCCCCTTTATATGGTTTCCGCATGAAACGTGGTCAGAAAGACGGACTGCTCTTTTAAATCCACAGCTATTCTGGTGGTCTATTTGATCTAGATGGATAACTGGTTTACCTTACTCTAGCACACCCATTAAGGTAACTTTGACAACAAAAGCATTTAGTACTGCAGCTTTCTGCCCAGAGCACCACAGTGCCACCAGCAGGTGAACTCGGTCCCAACAAAAAGACTCCCACAAGAGCCATATCTGGCCAGGTCAGTAGACTGTTTTAAAAAAAGGCCTGAATTCTTTCGTAAATGTGCAAACTATAACCTGATACTAATTTATTTAAATAATATTTTTTAAGGTAAGGTTGATCCAGGGAATGTCTGATTGCCTCTTGGGGGATTAGGAAGGATTTTTTTTCCCCTGTTGGAGCGAACTATATCATGCTTATTTGGGTTTTTTTCTTTCCTCTGGATCAACTGTGGGTATAGGATTGTGTATGTGTTTATTTGTACAGTATAATTGTGTGTGTGTATTTTGTTTTTCTTTCTCTGTGGGTTGAATTGGATGGATTCTGTCTTTTTTCAAGCAGACTAACTATGTACTGTAGCCATGTAATTCTTCAACTCTTCTCTCAGTTGGGTGTGATACAAAGTCCAGCACCGATGTGAGAGGTAGGGGTCAACTCCTTGTAAATGTCCAGCAAGATCATACAGGTGTGATGGTCAGGTATCCACAATCCTTTGGTCATGTATTATGGGTTTCCATTTCATCTTCATAAATTGGATTTCTTTTGTATGTTAATTGGTTTTGACTGTTGGGCATAGAGTTTCAAATTGTACATTATTATTCAGCATGCTTTGTATACACATCATTCAAAACTATAGATTACTATTCATAATTTGACTCTGCACAGGTGGCATGTAAGCAGTTGATTCTCATATAAAACAAAAAAAAGAATAAAAGAAAAAAAAAAAAAATCTGATTATTTTAAAGGGATTGTTTTTTTTTTTTGTTTTATCTAAACAACGTTCTATTTTGAGTGTTTATTTTTTATTGTTATTATTAGTAGCAGAAATATTACTATTACATTACTGTAGTTCACCACCGGTTCTTCTAAATGCATGCAGCTAATGAGCTAACAAAGGTTGGAGACCTCTGACATATATGCTCGTATAATAAATCAGCCTTCACTTATATCTGATGCAAAACAGATATCCCATGATGCAATTGAATCTGGAAGTTTCTAGAAAACAAGTCAAATATTAATAAACATTTTAGGCATGAAAAATCTAGCCATTTATTCACAGAATGGCTGAAAAGGCTTCTCAGGAGATTTGTTAGCTTGGAAAGTAAAACCGCTCCTAGGCGAAATGGATGGTGTGGTTTGTTCAGCCATTTTATTGATTTATGGGATTGAAGATCTTTCTATTGAAGTACGCTGAAACTGGCAGTGCACGCTTGTGCTAATAGTGTAACAGCTACGTTGGGTCTCAGAAATAATGATAGTGTTGGGTCCCTTACACAAGATGAGACATCTTGAAGGCTGAGAGGAAATTACCATTGGGATCATTTTTGAAAGGGAACAGGCTGAGCTGTGTTTGCCCCCAAGGCAACAGCATTTAAAGTGGATTTTTGGTCAGGCTATTTAAGGATTTACATAATCAAGAAGCAAATTGGATTTAAACCAAAACTTAACAGAGCTCTGCAGCTGCAGGCACTGCAGAGTTATTCATCCTCAAAGATTATAAGAGAAGCAAAGAAGTTGTGCAAGTACTTATTTCTGACAGCTCCATCATCCCAGTAGTGATTCAGCACTGCAGCCATCAGCCTTTCAATCTCTGCTGTAAACACAGAGCAGGGGTTCTGGGAGGAGGGACAGGGGAAAAGGGAGAGCTGAGCTGCTGAGAAAACAACTTGGATGACTTTAGTGCTTCTGCTGTAAATTTTATTACTATAAATTACTCTACACTGCTTGCAGCTACAGTGTCAGTGGGCAAGGTTTTATTTCGAAACCAATTTAAAGCTTGTTAAGAATAGGTAACAAATATGTAAACACTTGACTGTGATGATATCACATCGTCCAACGGGTAAAAAGAAAAGTGAATGCTGCATAGCGTTCAACTTTTTTGTGTGGGACAAGCAGTGAGTTATGGGTCTTCACTAGGGATGCACCGATACTATATTTTTACAACAAGTAAGAGTACCGATACTTACCAATTGGTAAGTATTGGTAGCAATATCAATACTTACCATACTGATTAACAATACCTACTGCAACTGTTTTGCTTACACTTCAGCTGTCAGCAATGGTACAAAGTATTGAAAAGTTATTTGCAAATAAATAATTTTTTTTTCGAATTTTGCACTTTTTTTAATGTGAAATATGTAAATATACAGTATCTCACAAAAGTGAGTACACCCATCACATTTTTTGTAAATATTTTATTATATCTTTTCATGTGACAACACTGAAGAAATGACACTTTGCTACAATGTAAAGTAATGAGGGTACAACTTGTATAACAGTGTAAATTTGCTGTCCCCTCAAAATAACTCAACACACAGCCATTAATGTCTAAGCCGCTGGAAACAAAAGTGAGTATACCCCTAAGTGAAAATGTCCAAATTGGGCCCAAAGTGACAATATTTTGTGTGGCCACCATTGTTTTCCAGCACTACTTAAACCCTCTTGGGCATGGAGTTCACCAGAGCTTCACAGGTTGCCACTGGAGACCTCTTTCACACCTTTATGATGACATCACAGGGGTGGTGGATGTTAGAGACCTTGCGCTCCTCCACCTTTCATTTGAGGATGCCCCACAGATGCTCAATAGGGTTTAGATCTGGAGACATGCTTGGCCAGTCCATCATCTTTACCCTGAGCTTCTTTAGCAAGTCAGTGGTCGTCTTGAAGGTGTAATTGGGGTCGTTATGTTGGAATACTGCCCTGCGACCCAGTCTCCAAAGGGAGGGGATCATAATCTGCTTCAGTATGTCACAGTACATGTTGGCATTCATGGTTCCCTCAATGAACTGTAGCTTCCCAGTGCCGGCAGCATTCATGCAGCCCCAGACTATGACACTCCCACCAACCATGCATGACTGTAGGCAAGTCCCACTTGTCTTTATACTCCTCACCTTGTTAACGCCACACATGCTTGACACCATCTAAACCAAATAAGTTTATATTGGTCTTATCAGACCACAGGACATGGTTCCAGTAATCCATGTCCTTAGTCTGCTTGTCTTCAGCAAACTGCTTGCGAGCTTTGTGCATCATCTTTAGAAGAGGCTTCCTTCTGGGATAACAGCCATGCAGACCAATTTGATGCAGTGTGCGTCGTATGGTCTGAGCACTGACAGGCTGACCCCCCCACCCCTTCAACCTCTGCAGCATTGCTGGCAGCACTCATACATCTATTTCCTAAAGACAATCTCTGGATATGACGCTGAGCACGTGCACTCAACTTCTTTGGTCGACCATGGCGAGGCCTGTTCTGAGTGGAACCTGTCCTGTTAAACCTCTGTATGGTCTTGACCACCATGCTGCAGCTCAGTTTCAGGGTCTTGGCAATCTTCTTATAGCCTAGGCCATCTTTATGTATTGCAACAATTCTTTTTTTCAGATCCTCAGAGAGTTCTTTACCATGAGGTGCCATGTTGAACTTCCAGTGACCAGTATGAGTTTCTGCTATCAAACCTATGCAATAAAAAAAATAAAAAAAAATATAATTTCTTCATAAATTTAGCCCAATATGTATTCTGCTACATGTTTTTGGTAAAAAATCCCAATAAACAGATATTGATTGGTTTATGCGAACGTTATAGCTACAACAAACTATGCAATATATTTATGGTATTTTTATTTGTTTATTTATTTTATACTAGCAATGGCAGCAATCAGTGACTTAGTTCCGGGTCACTTTTGTGCGATGCGGGAAGACTGCGAATTCGCAACCTGTTCCCGCATCGCATCCTCACATCTGGCAGTTCACACTGCCATATGCGATACGCTGGGGGTGTCAATGAAATGTTAACGACACCCCCAGTTTGATCGCATATTGCAGTGCGATCTGACAGTTCGCACAGGATCGGATCGCACAAGTGTGAACCACTGTGCGATCCGATCCTGATGCGGCTGAAAAAATGCCTCATGTGCGACTTTTGTGCGGGTGCAGTGCGAATTTAGCCATACAAAGTGTATGGCTGAATTCACACTGCACATCCGATCGCATGTAATGAAGGAGCAGTGCGCTCCGATATTACATGCGATCGCCGCACACGCGGAAGTGTGAACCGGCACTTATAGCAGGACTGCAATATTACACCATACAATTGGACAATAACTGCCACTTTTGACACTTTGTAGGGACCAGTGACACTAATACAGTGATCAGTGCTAAAAATATGCACTGTCACTGTACTAATGACACTGGCTAAGAAAGGTTTAAACATCTAGGGCGATCAAAGGGTTAACTGTGTGTCTAGCCAGTGTTTTTGTGTACACTGTGTGCTGCTTTAACTAAGAAATTGATTCTAGTCCCCGCTTTACAGGAACACAGGATTAATCCATTCCCCTCTGACTGAAGTGAAATATGCCTTGTTTACATAGGCATTTCTTAGTTCTCTGTGTATTGAAAATGATCAGTGGGTACCGGAGGACATCAAGTGCCTGGTACCCACAGATCGGCTTCTGCTGTGAATTATCACAGCAAAAGCATCCCACTGCAGACCACAATGCATTTTGCGGTTATCGCGGTTATCAGTTATTGAGACTTCCTGATGACGCGATAACCGCAAAATGCATTGTGGTCTTCTGTAAACCGGAAATCGAGTGAACCAGCGACGTCATTTCTGCTTTGTCTGGAAAGCGCGCCACCGCTGCCACGCTGCTAGGGCTGTGCAGAGAACTGTGTCATATCACAGAGCACCAGAGCTGTCACCTCCACAGACCCCAAAACAAACAGCGCTTCCACCCAGTGCCAGGAAAGGCACTACACACTGTAAGCAGCCAATTTTTATCTTTATTTTGTCACTTTAATAAATAAACGGATTTACACTATATTTTGGCTTCCTGACCATATTTTTTCCATATACACCTGCTTGAGACCCATATCCTGTGGTCCAGATCCAGATTGGAACATCTACCACCTATTTTGGATTGGATGAGCCCGGTGGAGGATTGATCCATCCTTAAAGGGATCAAAAGCGATTTAGTTCCTTTCGACCTAAGGCCATCTAGTAAGAAGCAAATATTGCTTACTTTTATAAAGAGCACAAATTGGAGCACAAAAGCACTTTGAAGATTTTATCAAATTATCACGGACTATTTTCACCAATTGCACAAATATATATGAATCACATATTTTATTGTCAATCATATACGTTTTTATGCCAATGATGACAATTTTATGATTAATCACAAGTGTCACTAATTTGCATTATTTTAATTACCACTAAAAGTCACCAATTTTTTATATATACATATATATATATATATATATATTTCCACTTTTTACTAGGTTGATACTATTATTAAGGTTCTACATTAAGGTATTATAATTGATTTTAAGGTCCACCTTCTATTTATATATTAAATATAATTTATTGGTAAGGACACTATATATATATATATATATGTTATCCTTATTCACTTTGAATATTATCACTGACCATCAGTACACGTATGCCGTAAACCCACATCATTACCAGCGCCTATTTTTTCATTCGCTTAATATGTGATCAGCTGTGTCAAATCACAGCTGATCACAGTATAAATATGAAGTGCCAGTTAAAGGCATTCCTCTACTCACACTGACAGCCGATAAGCGATGATTATCAGTGCAGCCCCATCAGTGATGCCCACCAGTACCCTCCAGTGATGCCAATAATCACCCATCAGTGATGCCAGTCAGTGCTGCCTAGCAGTGCCTATAATTCAGGGGTGTATCTAGACCAAGGGTGGATCCTATATCTGGCACCCCTCCAACTTTAAAATGTAGACACAACCTACTTTTTCCCCTGCCTACCTTTTCACCACCCAATATCTCTTTGTCACTACTGTATACCCCTTCTCAACAACTGCACTCCCACTGTACCCCTGTGCCACCAATCTCCCCACCTTAGTAATATGATACTGTCCCAATTACTGTTGTACTAACAGTGCAAAATTCTTCCTGCAGTTGCAGCGCTGTCCTGGTAAATTGCAGCAGACAATATAAACTAGGCAAAGCATGCTGTGCGGCTGATGAAGGGGCGGGGTCAGGGCGTGGTTTTGTGCCGCTATCTGCAAGGATTGGAGTCTGACTGCAGGCCCACACACAGTCTCCTCAACAAATAAAAGCAACACCATGGTTTCAGCATCAGGTCCATGGTGACCAAAATACACAGGTAAGAAAAAGGAATATGTTCGACCAGGTACCAGCCCAGACACCCCCAGAGAACAAGAGAACAAGCAGTGCCAGCCTAACACCCCTAAGTGGCACGGGCCTGACACCCCCTGATGTTTGACACCCGGGGCGGACCGCCCCCCCACCCCCCCGTTTGTACGTCACTACTATTATTGCAGCCTATCAGTGCCCGTCAGTGCCCATAAATGCTGCCCATCAATGCCCATCAGAGCCACCTAACCGTGCCCATCAGTGCTGCATATCAGTGCTGCCTATCAATGTCCATCAGTGCTGCATAACAGTGTTGCCCATCAGTGCAGCCTATCAGTGCCCGTCAGTGCACCCTCATCAGTGCACATCAGTGAAAGAGAAAAATTACTTATTTACAACATTTTATAACAAAAACTTAGAAAACTAATTCTTTTCAACATTTTCTCAAAATGTCTAAAAAAAATGATAACATTTTTGTTTGGGTACAGTATTGCATGACTGCGTTTTTAAAGTCCGACAGTGCTGAAAGCTGAAAATTGGCCTTGGCAGGAACAGGGTAAAAGTGCCCTGTATTGAAGTGGGTAAAATGACTAGTTTGCTTGCTGTACTTCATAGCCTAGGCATGAGATGTCTGATATCAAATCAGTCGTGCCTTTCTTACACATTCAGGTAGACATTTATTGTCACTGTAACTTTATCCTATTAGGATTTATGGATTGTTAATAGATTTTGAGACTTGGATTCTATAAAAAGGGTAGCTTCAGGGGAAATAGAGCCATACTCAACTAGTTATTCCTCTAAATGGCTTTAACTACAATCAGTTACTACAGGCATTAAAAGCTTGTGAAAGACTAACTTGACACATTGCAAGAATTTTATTAACCATTTGCCGACCGCTTACTGCATATATACTGCGGCAGGGTGGCTCTCCTGCGCAAACCGACGTATGGGGTACTCGGCAGTGGGGAAGCCGATGCATGTGTCAGGCGGCTCCAATTGCGGCCTGACACCCGCGATCGCTCCCCGCTGAGAGAGAAGGCCGGTCAGCTTTTGTAAACACAGCCGACTGTCCTTCTCCCTGAAATGATCACAGAGCTCATGTGATCCTTCTATATAGGATCACATGTCTCTATGGTCATTTCACAAGCCACGCCCCCCCAGTTAGAATCTCTCCCCTAGGCTCACATTTAACCCATTGATCACCCATAGGGTTAACCCCTTCTCTGCCAGTGTCATTATTACAGTAACAGTGCATATTTTTAGCACTGAATATTGTAGTAGTGTCACTGGTACCCCCAAAAGTGTCAAATATGTCAGTTAGGGGTCCGATCTGTCCGCCGCAATGTCTCAGTCCCGCAAAAAATCGCAGATCGCCGCCATTACTAGTAAAAAAAACCCAAAACAATAAAAATGACATAAATCTTTCCCGTAGTTAGAAGACGCGATAACTTTTGCGCAAACCAATCAAAATACGCTTATTGCGATTTTTTTTACCAAAAATATGTAGCAGAAAACAGATTGGCCTAAAATGTTAAAAAATTTAGATTTTTAATTTTTTTTTTTTTTTTGAGAATGTCATATAGCAGAATGTGAAAAATATAGTTTTTTTTCTTCAAAATTTCGCTCTTTTTTTGTTTATAGCGCAAAAAAAATAAAAATCGCACAGGTGATCAAATACCATAAAAAAACTCTATTTTTGGGAAAAAAAGGACATCGATTTTATTTGGGTACAGAGTCGCACGACCATACAATTGTCCATTAAAGTAACACAGTGCCAAATCGCAAAAAAGGCCTGGTCATTAAGGGGGCAAATCCTTCCAGTCTTAAAGTGGTTAAACTGCGTTGCAGAGCCCTACCTGCTCTGGAGGAAAATCTTTGTTCCATTATGTCCCTTGGAGACTGGTTAGGAATGGGAGGGCCTGGTTCAATAAATTTAATCGGTGCACTCTCTGTTCTGATGAGAAATTTTGCAGTGTCCGCATCCCTTTAGAAGTAGTTAACCTTTTGAGAGTAATCTCACCAAAAGTATATTTATATTGCAGAGGATGCCTAAAACGTGACATGTATTTCCCAGGCTTCTGGGAAAATCAGTGAGCCAATTACATGAGCAGAAAATTACATTGGCCACAAAACGCCTCCATGTTGCCATATGTAGCCAGCTAACCCTCGGTTTTCGTGCTGGTCAGTTGCCGTTTCTTAAAGACTTCTTCTAATACATCCAGTACATCCTGCGGTTTTGGCACGCTTTCAGAAAAACTCCAGTTTTGCGCCTTCTCTGAAAGTGCACCAAAACCACGGGACATAATTGAAGTGTATGGGAAGGCAAATCTAACCCACGCAAAAACCATGGGTTAGCTGCACTTTAGCCATAGCGCATTATGGCAGTGTAAACTCACTTAAATTACGATATGGCATGTGTAGCAATTGTAAGTGTTATATATATATATATTTTTTTGCTATATTTTTTTTTTCTCACAAGAGTTGAATTACTCTTTTAGCTCTGCTAGAGGTTTTATAGCATAGCAATTTATTGACAGCACTTAATTTAAATTCTCTGGTCAAATGGCTATTAATGCTCTGTCTTGCCAGACTTCTGCTAATCGGTTTAAGGACATTAGGCCTTTGTCCTGTCAAAGATTATGTGACCAGAATGTTGTATTTTTACACACATGATTTTAAATCTAATCGTCCATGGCTAACTTGCGCATTTTGAAGAGAAGACTGTTCTGTGTTTAGAACAATCTCCATTTTTTTTACTCAGTTTGGCTCTTCTGGCCTCTTTATTTTCACACTTGGGTCTAGATGTACTTTAAATTAGTATTAAACCCAAAAGCAAACATTTATTAAATTACAGCTTACCAATTCTAGAATGTGATGGCTGCATTTGTTTTCTTTTTTAGGCTTTCTATCATTTATTTTCGCTTGGTGATCCAGCCAGTAAGTCAAGAAAAGTAAGGCAGGCCATAGACGTTTCGAATTTCGTACGAAAATCGTAAATGCCAGTGTTATCGAACGATTTTCGTATCGTTAGTGTGGTATGTAAAACATGCGATTTTCGTACGACAGCAAAAATTCACATATCCAACATGTTGGGTTTTTTTGCGAAAATCGGCCAAATTTCGTATCATTAATGGGGGAGTTGTATGATTTTGCCTAACAAAACACAGAACAGTAGGGGTGTGTCCAGTAGAGATGTGGTTAAAAGGCACAAAAAAGTGTTTTGTCGTACGATTTTCGGATCACATTGATGGTACACTCGATGATGTACACGAGTACTGCTTGCGTTTATCGCACGATAAATCGTACGAAATTCAAAACGTCTATGGCCTGCCTAAGTAAGGGTCCTTTCACACAGGCTTTCCACCCGGCGGACTCCGTTTTGCCCAGTGGGGATTGATCCGCCGATCCCCGCTGAGCAGGCGGATGACAGGTCTGTCTCTACTCACTGTGCTGAGACGGACCTGTCCGATCCCCGCTCTCTTCCAGGGGAGATCGGATGATAACAGACTGCCTGTCTGTTTTCATACGATCCTATCTGATCCGATCCTCCAGGCTGATGGAAAATAGGGTTTCCATCCATCTGGATTTCATGAACAGGTTCGGATTGGATTGCGGTGGTGTCAGTGGACATGTCACCGCTGACATCCGCCACTCCATAGGGGTGTATGGAGCATCCGATCCGGTCCCCCTGAAAGACTGACAGGCGGACCTGATCGGAAAGCCCCTGTAAAAGGGGCCTTAGTAAGACAAGTTCAATATTTAACACTAACAATTATTATAATGATCAGCTTTTATTTATGTGTGAAAAACCTTTATCCCAAAAGAAAAAACTTTCTGGAATATTTTGTAGTCTTTATAATTTTAAGTTGTCAACTTTACTAATTTTATGTTTGGCTCTACTTTCTTAGATCCCATTTTCCACAGCTGAATAGCTGAAGCTGAAATGTACACACACACAAGTGAGTCAGAGCAGTGACATATCTAACAGCTTCTTCTGAGTATTTAATAAGCCAGAGTGAGCCTGAAAGCAGGGACTTATGCTCCTTTTTCTTTTCAAATACTCCATAGTTCCCTGGGAATCTTATGACACATATTAAATGTTTATTTTAGAAATAAAGTATAGTATATTTGTGTTTAGTAAAGAAGTATCTAGAACATTTAAAAAAGTGTACCTGAAGTGGAACTAAACTCTCTCAATCAACATTAACTGTTTTAATCTTTCTGCTGCTTGCATTATTTAGCATTTTTTACATTTCTTCAGTTGCTTCCTTGTTTCTGGCTTAGGCCAAAATTATGTCACACATCGCAGGAGCTCATTGGCATATTTTTTCTTTCAGAGAAGGAGAGGCTTTCTCAGTTAACCACTTAAGCCCCGGAGGATTTGGCTGCTCAAAGACCACGGCCTATTTTGGGATTCGGCACTCCGTGATTTAACGGACAATTGCGTGGTTGTGCGACGCTGTACCCAAATGAAATTGACGTCCTTTTTTTCCCACAAACAGAGCTTTCTTTTGGTGGTATTTGATCACCTGTGCGATTTTTACTTTTTTACGCTATAAACAAAAAAAGAGTGACAATTTTGAAAAAATAACAATATTTTCACATTTTTTTTATGTGAAATTTCCCCCCAAAAAATGTAAAAATCAAAATTTTTTAACATTTTAGGCCAATTTGTTTTCTGCTACATATTTTTGGTAAAACAAAAATCGCAATAAGCGTATTCTGATTGGTTTGCGCAAAAGTTATTGCGTTTACTAACTATGGGAAAGATTTATATCATTTTTATTGTTTTTTTTTTTTTTAACTAGTAATGGCGGCGATCTGCGTTTTTGTTTATGCGGGACTGCGACATTGTGGCGGACAGATCGGTCCCCTGACTGACATTTTTTACACTTTTGGGGGTACCAGTGACATTACTATAGTAATCAGTGCTAAAAATATGCACTGTTCCTATAAAAATGGCAGGGAAGGGGTTAACTTTATTAGTGATCAGTGGGTTAAATGTATCCCTAGGGGCGTGTTTATAACTGTGGGGGCGTGGCTTGTGATGTAACCACAGAGACATACGATCCTACATAGCAGGATCGTATAGTCTCTGCACTTACACCAGGGAGAATGACAGACGGCTGTGTTTACATCAGCCGCCTGCCTTACTCCCTCTCCAGCGGGAGATTGTGAGTGGCTGGCGGACATCGGAGCTGCCGGTCACTCGCGTGGGGATGTCAGGGAACGAGCGGGGGCGGGAGCGCGCCTCCGGCGGTGCGCGCTCGCACCCTAGAGGCTCCTGGGCAAGCAACATAGCCCTACGTCGGTTTGAACAGGAGAGCCAGACAGCCGCAGTAAATAGTCGTGCGGCGGTCGGCAAGTGGTTAAGCACATCCTCCCGCCTGCCTGAGATAAAGACAGATAGATTACAGGTAGGAAATGCTACATGAATCATCTGCCCTTACTCAAGATGGCTGCAGATGGAAAAGCTAGGGCTGTGTTTTCCAAAGTGATTTCTCAACAAAATAAAACATTGAGACATGGATGGATGGGAGAGTATGCATTGAATATTAAAAATCATCTAAAAAGCGTGTTCAGTTTATGGTGCTCAGATACAGCTTACTTCCGCCTTAACACTTTACAAAGCCACCAAACTCTTATCCAATCAACAGTTAGCAGAAAGACAGAGCTCCAAAACTGGATCTCTAAAGTTCTTCCTTCTTTGCAACAATTTTAATAATGTTTTTTACATCAGTTGAGACTGCCCTTAACCACTTAAGGACCAGAAGGTTTTACCCCCTTAATGGCCAGGCCATTTTTTGAGATATGGCACTGCGTTACTTACCGAAATAAAATTTATTTGATCACCTCAATTATTTTTTGTGCTGTATAAGCCAAAAAAAAAAAGTGACAATTCTGAAAAAATGCTATAAAACATTCCCAATAAAAAAAATAAAAAAATCAAATTTTTTCATCAGTTTAGACCAATATGTAATCTGCCACAGAATTTTGATAAAAAAAACCTAACTAAGTATATATTGATTAGTTTGCGCAAAAGTTATCAGGTCTACAAACTAGGGGATAGATTTATGTCATTTTGATTTTTTTTTTTTTACCAGTAAAGGCGGCGAGCAGTGATTTTTAGCAGGATTGTGACATTGCAGTGGATAGATCGGACACCTAAATGACACTTTTGAGGGGACCAGTGACATTCCTACAGTAATCAGTGCTAAAAATGTGCACTGTTACTGTACTAATGACACTGGCAGGGAAGGGGTTAATACCAGGGGCGATCAAAGGGCTAGGTGTGCTCCTAGGGGATGCTTTCTAACTGTGTGGGGGTTGTACTCACTGGGTGAACACAGTGACCTGTGTTCCTAAATAGGAGGAACACAGGTTCCCTGTATTCACCTCTAAAAGAACAGCGGTCTGCCTTGTGTACATCGGTGAACCGCCATTATGTCTCCATGGGGAGCGATCACAGTCGGTCAGCAGACATCATGTCAGCCAGACCCACTGATTGGCTCCCCCCTGGCCAAACGGTGTGTGAGCGCATCTCTGGCGGCGCACGCGTGCCCCCACTATCTGTTACACAAAGCAACTTAGAGCCCATCTGCCACAGTAAAACTACAGCGGCTGGTAATTGATATTACAATTATTACACAATATTATTTTCAAACTTGGGAAAGCTTTAAAAATACATTAAACCCAAGTACCAAAATGCAACTACAACAGTGTTTCAAGACAACTTCCTGGTAGCTCCAAAGTAATAAGCAAAAGACAGTCATGAATACTTTAAAAATAATTATTTGTTGGTGTAATAAGTATTTGTAATAAGTAGGGATGGGCCGAATGACCCCCCTGTTCAGTTCGCACCAAAACTTTCGAACATCACAAAAGTTTGGAACCGCATAACAAACCCCATTGAAGTCTATGGGACCCGAACTGGAAAAATCAAAAGTGCTAAATTTTAAGGCTTATATTCAAGTGATTGGGCATACAATGGTTATGGGGGTCCGGGTACTGCCCTGGGAGACATGTATCAATGAAAAAAAAGTTTGTAAAAAATGTCATTTTTAAATGAGCAGTGATTTACTGATGCTTACAATGAAAGCATCAAAATGAGAAATAACAATAAAAATGAAAAATTCATTTTAATATAGTGCCCGGGGGGTTGCCTGTAACGTGGCACATCTGTACAGTGCATAGAAGCTACTGCAGAAATAATTGCATTTATAAAGCCAAAAAAAAAGACATTTTACCTACACGCTTTCTTTTTTAATACAACGGCTTGGGGAGCCAGTCTGTATAGTGAGGCCACAATGCAGTGCACTAGGAACATGATAAGAGATTTTTTGGATACATTTTGGTGTTTCTTCCGCAGACTTTGGATAGAAGTAACAGGTGCAGAAAAATTGGTCTTTGTGTGTCAAAGGTGCCTTCACACTTTAATTCTATAGAGGCACTCATGATGAAAGCAAGAATTGCCTTGCTGTCAAAAATTGAAATGATATACACCTGTCAAACGGTTGCGGAAAAATTGATCTTTGGGTGCCTGTGGCGCCTTCACACCATAACCCTATAGAGGTACTCTTGATGAAAGCAAGAATTGGCCTTTCTGTCGAAAATGTCAATGATATGCACTTGTCAAACAGGTGCAGAAAATTGGTCTTTGTGTGGTAATTGTGCCCATAAAACCTACACCAAAAAAATTCTTCCAGATGAAATCAACACCCACAACACTAGGCAGCCTAGAAGTCTTGCAGAGATTCCACATCCCAAAAACACTTAATCTGTGACATTGGCATGAGGGGCTTCATAGCTGCTGGTAATCCAGGACTGATTCATTTTGATAAATGTCAGATGGTCCACGGAGTCAATGGACAGACGCGTTCTATTATATTAGTAATAAAACCTCCAGCATCACCGATGTCTGTTCAGAAAGCATGCAGGATGCAGGGCAGCCCAGTGGCTCAATTGCATACTGGGCAAGTTCTGGCCAGTGGTCTATTCTCATGATAATCTCATAAGCAGTGATGGTAGTAACTGCGTTTAAGTAAACGGCGTTACTTAACGCAGTTACTTTTGAGGGTAACGAGTAATCTAACTGATTACCCGTGCGATCCCTGTAATGCCATTGCCGTTACTTTCGGCTGCGTTACCGCAATTACATCTACCGCCACTAGATGCCAATAGATGTAATTGTAATTCCCCCTCTCTATGACTGCTGTCCGGAGAGAGTAGGAGGAGACTCAGACGACTCAGACTGTGAAAGAACACAGCGCGCCAGGCCGAGGAGGAGGGTTTAGAGCAGGGGTCCTCAAACTACGGGGTCCTGAACACGGCCTGCCGGCTGGGATGGATGGATCATTCATGTTTTACAGGGCTCCATCGACTGCCTGTCACTCACTGTGCAGGCCATTCACAGGACAGACAGGTGCTTCCAGCCAATGAAGTGCTGATGCTGAGTGCCTCAACATGATGCCATTCATCCCCACCCACAAGACAGAGGCGCCCACAGTCCCTGGCTGTCACACACATGGTTTTGAAGAGAAGGTAAGAGAAGAGATGGGGACGGGTGGACTGGTGTGTAATGAGGAATCAGGATATTCTAACCTAAATCAGCAGTAGAGTATTATATATTATAATCCTAATTATTATATGTCAGCAAGAAAATATATATATATATATATATATATATATATATATATATATATATATATGTATACACTGCGCTATATAATAATAATAATTTTGTGGATCTCACAGGACTGTTGCTTTTGTATATTATATGTACTGCTGTGCTGTATATAATAATGGGGATCACACAAGACTGCTGCTTTGTAAATTTTATATTTACTAGTAAATATAATATATACAAAAGCAGCAGTCTTGTGTGATCCCTAATACTATATATCAGCAGTAAATATAATATACAAAAGCAGCAGTCTTTTAATATATATATATATATATATATATATATATATATATATATATATATATATAAAAATTACCAGACTGCTGCTTCTGTATATATTTATATTAAGAGTGCTTCTCGAGCCGCAACCTAGAGGAGCCAAGGAGGAGGGACTACTGATGCTCTCCAGCGTGGGCTGCTAGCATGCAGCGTGATGCACTACAAATAAAATATGTGTATTGAAATTCGTTCATATTTTTTTCAAATTATAGTTCGGCCCCCAACAGTGTCTGAGGGACAGTGAACTGGCCCCCGGTTTAAAAAGTTTTAAGGACCCCTGGATAGAGCATGCGGCGGCGACCCATTGCTACTATGCCAGCCTGGCCGGCCATATAGATATATTAAATATCAAAAAATATAGTCCAGGACCAGGACTCCACCAGGAAGTCCACTACCGCACACAGCCAGCCAAGAAGAGAGAGGCGCAGACAGACAGGCCTGAGGCCTGGAGGAGGATGGAGCCAGAAGGACCGGACCACAGTATGCCAGTGCCTGCCAGGCCACACCACCACCAAGCCAGCACAGCAGGTACCAAAAAAAACAAAAAAAAATCTCACAAACTCAGTAAGTCACACCGCCACCACCACCAGTGTGCCGCACTGCCACCACCAGTGTGCCACACTGCCACCACCAGTGTGCCACACCACCACCAACAGTGTGCCACACCACCACCACCACCACCAGTGTGCCACACCACCAGTGTGCCACACCGCCACCACTAGTGTGCAACACTGCCACCACCTGTGTACCACACCACCACCAACAGCCAGCCACTCCAGGCAGCAGGTACCAAAAAACTAAAAATACAGTTACTCACACAGTCAGGAGTACTCAGGACTCAGACCCCCACAGTGTGCCACACCATCACCACCACTATTAAATATCTTATAGAACGTAATTGCATTATAGAATAGTAAAAAAAAGTCGCAGTTACTTTGCGGAGTAACTAATTACTTTTCAATGTGGTAACTGAGTCAGTAACTCAATTACTTTTTGGGAGAAGTAATTTGTATCTGTAACGAATTACTTTTTTAAAGTAAGATGACCAACACTGCTCATAAGTAGATTTTATTGTTTTTTTCGCTACGGCAGATGGGGCAGAAAAATTTGTTGGCTATAGTCTACAGGTGGTGGTGCGCTACTGCCAGATGTGCTTCAAGGACCTGGGACACCCTGCGCTATACCATCATCCCTGTCAGTGGAGGCTGCTGACAGATCATGAGGTATAGCGGGGGTAGACTGAGGTGAGTAAGGAGGAGGAACATAATTCCCTTTTGTGTGTCTTTCAGGTGCTCTTGCCAATGGGCTGAGTAGTGGGAGGTTAAATGCTTTTGTTAAGCACGTGGTACCCAAATAGCTGGTGTTTTTGCCATGCTGGATGTGCTTGAGACAAAGTTTGCAAATTCCACAAGTGCGATCGGCTGCACATGTGCTAAAAAAGGCCCAGACAGCAAAGCTTTGGGAAAGGTGCTGGAGATAACAGCTATACAATGTGATGGAATAGGGTGGCTTCTCTCTACTCTTCCATGATCGCTGCCTCGTTGGAGTTGTGCCTCCCCCCTCACTTTCCTCCTCTGCTCTATCCGGCACCTCATCATCATCATCTCCTCCTCCATCCTCATTACCTCTGGAGAAAATTAGGCAATACGCTGCGGCTCCCCTCTCCCCTCCTCATGTTCCTACCTTCCTCAACCTCAGAACCAACATTTGAATCAAGTAATGGCTGTGCATCATCAAGAAGCAAGTAGCTAATGCTAAGTTAACATAACTCAGCTGACTCCTCCATGCCTGATGCTTTGGCAATGGCAGGAATAGCTGTGGACAAGGAGGCAGATTTAGCCACACTGGCAGCTGCAGTGGACTGTGCACTAGTCTCTGCTTAGATGACCGAGGATGAGGATGGTTTAGTTAGCCAGTTCACTAACTCATCTGCATGCTAATGCTGGATACCACGGGCAACATCATTAAACAGAGGAAATGATGCCCTGCCTGAGGACTGACCATGTCCACCTTTGCCTGTGGACACATATGCTGCTGGCCCCCTCACAGTGCCATGGGAACGTCTGCATCTCCTTGTGTGCCTCCCAGACATGATAGGAAGGTGCTTTTTAACAAAATGTAGTAAAGATGCGGAAATATGTACATGGATGCACTTTAATCAAAGGAAAGTGGTGTTTGGTGCACTAAAACGTGAGTATTCACTACACAGACACACTCAACTGACACACTACAATATACTGCAGTAAAACTGCACTAATGCACAGAAATATATTGTGTTAAACGTGCACTAACGCACAAAAAATACTGCATTAAATGCGCAGTAATGCACAGAAATATACAGTGTTAAATGGCACGTAACCCACTGAAATATACTGCATTAAACAAGCAGTAACGCACAGAAATATACTGCGCTAAACGGCACGTAATGCACTGAAATATACTTGCGTTAAATGTGCACTAATGCACAGAAATATACTGCATTAAATTGCACATAACGCACTGAAATATACTGCATTCAACGCGCAATAATGCAAAGAAATATACTGCATTAAATGTGCAATAACGCACAGAAAAATAATGCATTTAACGTGCAATAATGCACAGAAATATACTTCGTTAAACATTGCACTAATGCACAGAAATATACTGCATTAAACGTGCACAAGCGCACATAAACGTACTGCGCTAAACATGCAGTAACGCACTGAAATATACTGCGTTACAAATTGCCGCTATTGAAAGAATACTTTTATAGTGTGGGTGGAAGCAATGAGCCATAAATGGATAGTCATCATTACTTTCTCCAATCATGGCTCTGACAGTGCTCTGTGCCCTGATTGGGCAAAGCTTTCATTGCTTCAGCCAATCAGGGCTTCCAATGCACTGTGCGGCGGCACAGTGCATTGTGGTCATTTGGCGGGTCGAACAAACAGTCGAACGCCCAGATACTTCGGGTGTTCGTGGAACGGGCTAACAGCTAATGTTTGGCCTGAACTCATGCTGAAGTCGAACAGTTCTTCCAGCCCTAGTAGTAATAGGTATTTGTTGATGTTTCTTGAGAGGACAAACAGGATAGGTGACACTCTCATCTGGGATCACAGTGATTAACAGGCACCATTTAGCTGCCTACTTTATTTTTCTGTTTACTATGCAGAATATACTGTATGTTTTACATCTAGATTACTATTATTTGATTGGGTTGCTATGGCTATTTTAGCGATTTTTATAGCATAAATATGGACTAACATTTTAAGACCATGTATTGTTAAGAAGCTAAGATTCCTCTATTGATATGCTAACGAACCTGTTGGACTGGTTCATGAAGCTCAGGAAAAAAAATTATACTACAGGAAGTAAGGGGAAGGAACAGATGACTTGGACAGCCATGTGCTATACAGACAAGGAGAAGCTTTGCAGGACTAAGAAGGAACTGTCTAGAAGATCCTGGTAGAAGACTCCATCACCAGAAAGAACCAAGTTAAGTCACTGTTTAAAGCATGCCTATTATATACATTACACATGCTAATTTGCTAATAAGAATAGATAGTTTGTGTCATAAATTGTTTTTTCAACAACTGTATGTTCAACGTTTTTCTTTGTTTAGTAAAGTATTACTAAAGTACAGAGCTTTTATTTTTGCTTCCTTGGTTTACTGCAAAGTAACTTTAAAAGACAAAGCAAAATAATGATTATTAAAAAATATTTTCTATGTTTAGGTAAAACATTATTTTAAGTTTTTGAGGGAGTGGAGAATGATTAGACCCTCTGTCAAGTGCCTCGATTGGGAAGATTCACCCTAGCTATTTTTCCTGATTACCACTGCCATTGAGAAAGAAAGTGGGGGGAAATTCAAAATTTTACAGTTGTTCCCAGAACAAGAGGTAATGGGAAAACACATGTTCTAAACAACTGTGTAAGAGAGTAATTTTCCACTCTTTGGGAGATTTCCTTTAACTTCCTGTTGTGTTCTGGGATAGGAAGTAAAGGTATATTGCCACAATTGTGCACAGCCAGCAAAATAATAACTTGGCAGCAGGGCCGGTGCTAGACTGTTTTACGCCCTAGGCAAGATCAGCTACTTGCGCCCCCCCCAAAAAAAAAAAATAAAAAGGGAAGGGGTTAAAAACTGCTCTATGTCATATCCAGTGACCCTGATCTGATGGTTCCTCCATGTAATGCTGTCATACCCAGTGATCCCAATGTTTCTCTATGTCACATCAGGGGTCCCTGATGTTCCTCCATGTCATACCCAGAGACCCTGATGTTCCTCCATGTCACACCTGGGGACCTCAATCCCCAATGACACACCCAGGGATCCAAATTCCTCATTGCACACCTGGTGACCCCAAACCCCTGTTAGACTTGTGACCCCTCTCCCCCATGTCACACCTGGTGACTCCGATTCCCCATGGCATACCTGGTGACCGCAATTCTCTTTCACACCAGGGATACTACATGTCACACCCAGGGACCCTGATCCCCTGTTCTGGGGACACTTACTGGGCAGTATGAAGAGAGTGGCCTGCACTCTGCCCTCCTTCACCATGATCCTGCTTATTCCTTCTCCCAGGACGCTCCTCTCCTGGACCACAGTGCTCACCACAGCTCCAACCGGCTCCTGGTGGAGGGAGAAGCAGCAGTCAGAGAGCTCCGCACATCCTTCATCACCAACATCCTCAGACCATTCCGTTGCCTTGTCGCTTCTGCCCCAGTAAAGGTGCCACCCTCCAGTGCCGAGCTCCGGTTAAGGTTCAGCTCTCCCCTGCTCCCTGCTTAATACCGACCCAGGGAAATGAACGGCTGCCCACCAGCTCAGATTAGAGAGTCACTTCCCGCCCAGGGATAAGTCCGCTCAGCTCCAGACGAAGAGGATCATTATGCAGCTAGCACTTCGGTGGGCTCTTTTCCTGCCCCTTGGGGCTCCCCCAACAATGGTGGAAAGCCAGGGCCTGGTAGATCTGCCACTGCCCCAGACACCTGGCATCTTCCTCTGTCCCTTCCTCCTCCCCCACTGCCGCCCCTTTCCTCAGCTCACAAGGATCATTCATGATGGAGAGTGAGTGCTGACTCATGGCTGCACCCCTAGGTGGCAATGCGCCCTAGGCGGCTTCCTAGTTTGCCTAGTGGAAGCACTGGCCCTGCTTGGCAGAGGTTTTGTCCCTTCCCTATAAAACTTTTGGCTATGCATACACTTTAATGACTTCATGAGTTATAGCAATTTTACTGCTACAGGGTGCGTGCTGCGCGCAAGATCACGTATATATAGGTGATCGCCGCCGGCAGCTTGCTCCAGCTGTGATTATGCTCAGCGGGAGCCGATCAGCGGGCACCAGGGACTTGATGTCTGCCGGCACCCGTCCATCATTTGATACAGAGGCAGAACGGCAGTCTGCCTATATAAAACAAGGCAAATTGTTGTTCTGTCAGTGGGGAAGGCATGGGCTCTGTGTTCTTGCAATCCTAGTAAAAGCACAGTACCCTAACATTGGCTAGGCCCACAGTTGACCCTTTGATCCCCCCCCTGATGTTAACCCCTTCCCAGCCAGTGTCATTAGTACAGTGACAGTGCATATTTTTAGCACTGATCATTGTATTAGTGTCACTTGTCAAAAAAGTTTCAAAATTCAGTTAGTGTCAGATTTGTCCGCCGCAAAGTCACAGTCCCACTATAAGTCGCTGATCACCGCCATTACTAGTAAAGAAAAAATAAATAAATACAAATCCCATAAATCTATCCCATAGCGTTTAGACACTAAACCAATCAATATACGCTTTATGGGATTTTTTTTTACCAAAAATATGTAGCAGAATACATATTGGCCTAAATTAATGAAGAATATATTTTTTTACATTTTTTATTGGATATGTTTTTTAGCAGAAAGTAAAAAAAAAATATTGTTTTTATTTCAAAATGTTTTTTCTGTTTATAGCGCAAAGTACATTAAACAAAGAGGTGATCAAATACTACCAAAGTTAAATAATGCCCTTGCTCTAGGTGCAGGCCATCTATGTACCTCTGAACTCACAGCTGTTACTGCTTAACCCCATCATCACAGAAGCGAGCTCTCAAACACCTGTACATATGTGGTCCCCTATCTCTTCTCTACAGCATTGCTGAGCTCAGAGCTACTGAAACAGGGGAGAAAGAGAGCAAGCAAAGAGGTTTGAATTGGCTGGGAGTGTCTTAGCAATGTCCTAGAAACTAAGCAGGATGGGAGTAACATCGCTGGGAGTTTTTGGCCAGGCTTTGGGGGGTATGTAAATGACCAACGCCTATAGCAAGGACATTAACTTTTGGTCAAAGCCGAACAGTTTGTTTTTATCTGCAGGCGCCCTTTATCTGCATAGGCAGTTTTTTTTGGTAAAGGTGAACCAACCCTTTAAGCTAAATGGTGCTAATTGTAATTGGTTCTATATAAAATCCTTCAAACAATGCAATACCTCTATCTGCCATCTTAAACTATTGTACTGAAGTACCACAATAAAAATAAATAAATAATTTAATTGACCTCAAAACATTAAAAATTTCTTGAAGGTTGCCAAAATATACTTAACAAATTTATAAATGCAACACTTGTTTTTGCCCCCATTTTTCATGAGCTGAACTCAAAGATCTAAGAAAACTGGGATTCATCAGTGAAGAGAACACCTCTCCAAAGTGCCAGACACCATCGAATGTGAGCCTTTGCCCACTCAAGTTGGTTAAGACGACGAACTGCAGTCAGGTCAGACCCCGATGAGGATGACGAGCATGCAGATGAGCTTCCCTGAGACGGTTTCTGACAATTTGTACAGAAATTAGTTGGTTATGCAAACCGATTGTTGCAGCAGCTGTCCGGGTGGCTGGTCTCAGACGATCTTGGAGGTGAAGATGTTGGATGTGGAGGTCCTGGGCTGGTGTGGTTACACGCGGTCTGCAGTCGTGAGGCCGGTTGGATGTACTGCCAAATTCTCTGAAGGGTCTTTGGAGACAGTTTATGGTAGAAAATGAACATTCAATTCATGGGCTACTGCTCTGGTGGACATTCCTGCAGTCAGCATGCCAATTACATGCTCCCTCAAAACTTGCAGTTTTTGTGTGATAAAACTGCATATTTTTAGAGTGGCTTTTATTGTGGCCTGCCTAAGGCACACCTGTGCAATAATCATGCTGTCCAATCGGCATCTTGATCTGTCACACCTGTGAGGTGGATGGATTATCTTGGCAAAGGAGAAGTGCTCACTAACACAGATTTACACAGATTTGTGAATAATATTTGAGAGAAATAGGCCTTTTGTGTAGATAGAAAAAGTCTTAGATCTTTGAGTTCAGCTCATAATGGGGGCAAACACAAAAGTGTTGCGTTTATAATTTCGTTCAGTGTACGATCACTTCCTCTGAAAGCAGTTTTCAACAATAGACCCCTTTGTTAGAGATACTGGAACAAGCAACAGGTTTTTCAGAAAGGAAAGCAGATTAAATAGGACAGAATTCTGGAGTGTGATAATATAATAATCACCTGGGTCTTGAAGACCTGCTGCCAGAAACCCATACTTCATTTGTGAAATGGAAGAGCTCATTGACTCTTCACAATACAATGATAATATTGAGGCCTACTTAACTTAACTTAAAAAAAAAAAAAAAACACCAGCCGCTCGTCTCTTCTTTTACAAGGAAAGCCCCCGAGACTTTCTACGTCTTTATATTCTTCCCGGGTAATATGTAGTTCATGACTTCTTCAATCCATCTCTAATACTCGGCAGAGAGAGGTATTTTTCTTTCCCAAATTCTTTATATCTAAATTGAACAGACTCTCATTTGCTGTAATGTCAGAGCCTCTGAAAATAGCCCCGTGCCCGGGGGTGGACTGCTACTCTATTCTGTTCTCCAACAATCACCATCTCTCTGGTCTTTCATGTCTGACCAATCAGTCAGAATCCATTAAGTTGTGTTCTCATCCTGTGTTCAGGACATGCCACAATAAGACGGAGCGGAACAATCACGACTTTACCTCAAGGGCAGCCACAATGTGTCCTCCCTCCGTGTTTGTAACTCAGAAACATTTAGACATGTTACACAAGAAGTGGTCTGCTTATTCTGTCAATCATGGGCTATAGATGTGAGGAAATACAGAGCTATTGTTGTGATGAAAGGCCATTCCATCCCATAGCTTGTATTAGAGATGTGGGTGGATGCTTGTACGCTAAAGTAACTGCTAGCAACTAATCAACAGTGACATTGCAGCACTTGCTGCAATAATTAAAGTGTTCATTAGTCTGTATATGCATTAAAGCTTGCTTGTTATACTCACTGTGGAACCTAATGGGTTAATCCTGTACATTTTGTAAAAAGGCTGTTTGATCCTGTTTTCTATTATCCTCCCCTTCTTCCACTGCCCCCATCCATCTGCTGATAGTACAAAGCCTTAGGGGCACTCTGCACGTTCTCAGTTTGGTGTGTATTGCTAGAGATTTTTTTTTTTTTTTTTTTTTTTTTTTTTGGAGGGTGCATGTAATCGGCACAGGGCCAATCAGCACTGTCCAGATAGAGGGTAGGGGGTCAGCACCCTTATAGGACAGTCAGAGTAGAATGAAAATTCCTCCTACAAGCTTTAACCAGACACTGATAGAAGTCACAAGACTGCTATATGCTGCTGATGAGAAAAAGGTATTTAGCAGTTTATATTTACTAAAATAATTGCATTTCCATGTCCTGTGTACTGTGGGAGACCAGATATAGTGAATGCAAGATCCTGGGTTTAGTAACACTTTAAAAGGAGACCTCACTCTCCATGCTGGATTTTTTTTTTTATGCTACATGATGGAAAATGCAGCAGAAGGTGTGGGACTGTATAGTGGGGTTGCAAAATGGATATTTTGGAAGTGAAATTTGCAGATGCTACTGCAAGTTAAAGTGGAAGTAAACCCTCCCATCGTTTTTAGCAAAGGAAGCTGCCATCTTGGCCTCTGTTTAATCTACAACTGCCATGATGCTGCACATGTGATCAGTTATGACACCAGCCATTTGATGGTTTGACAGTTTGATTGAGAGCACAACCAATGGGAGTGTAACATTTCTGTTTTTTAAAACTATTAAATGGATGGGTTTACTTCCGCTTTAAAGTGGTTGCAAAGTCAGAAGGTTTTTTATCTTAATACATTCTATACTTTAAGATAAAAAGCCTTCTGGGCAGGAGCCCCCCCCAGCCCCCTTAATACTTACCTGAGCACCCTCTCTATCCGGAAAAGTCCATGAGTGCCTCAGCCATCCGGGACTCTCTCTCCTGATTGGCTGAAACACAGCAGCGGTGCCATTGGTTCCCGCTGCTGTCAATCAAACTCAGTTAGCCAATCAGGAGAGAGAGGGGGCAGGGCCGAACGGCAGCTCCATGTCTGAATGGATACACGGAGCTGCAGCTCGGCTCAGGTGCCCCCATAGCAAGCTGCTTTCTGTGGGGGCACTCAACAGGAGGGAGGGGCCAGGAGCTACAGCCAGGGACCCAAGACCAACAGCACAGAGGAGGAAAATATAACATGTTTGTTATTTTATCTCCTTTACGACCACCCACCGCAGATGTACTGCGGCAGGCAGCCACTCCCAGTCGAATCGCCGTACATGTACGGCGCTTACTCTCTGGAGTCTTGGGGGCGAGCGCACGCCGCCGGCGGCGTGCTCCCACTCCCACTCATCAGTGTGTCAGGTGGCTCCGATTGCCGCCTGACACCCACGATCATTCCCCGCTGAGAGAGAAGGACAGTTGGCTGTTGTAAACACAGCTGACCGTTCTTCTCCCTGGGATGATCACAGAGCCCATGTGATCCTGCTAAATAGGATCACAGGTCTCTATGGTCATCTCAGAAGCCACACCCCCCCACAGTTCTAATCACTCCCCTAGGCTCACATTTAACCCCTTAATCACCCACAGGGTTAACCCCTTCCCTGCCAATGGCATTATTACGGTAACAGTGCATATTTCTAGCACTGATTACTGTAGTAATGTCACTGGTCCCCCCCAAAAGTGTCACAAATGTCACTTAGGGGTCCGATCTTTCCACCGCAATGTCGCAGTCCCGCATAAAATTGCAGATCACCACCATTACTAGTAAAAAAAAAAAAAACAATAAAAATGACATAAATCTTTCCCGTAGTTAGTAGATGCGATAACTTTTGCCCATACCAATCAAAATAAGCTTATTGCGATTTTTTTTTTTACCAAAAATTTGTAGCAGAAAACAAATTGGCCTAAAATGTTAAAAAAGTTTGATTTTTACATTTTTTCTTTGGGAATGTTATATAGCAGAATGTGCAAAATATATATATTTTTTTTCAAAATTGTCGCTCTTTTTTTGTTTATAGCGCAAAAAATAAAAATCACAGAGGTGTTCAAATACCGCCAAAAGAAAGCTCTGTTTGTGGGGAAAAAAAGGACGTAAATTTTGTTTGGATACAGCGTCGCACGACCGCGCATTTATCTGTTAAAATAACGCAGTGCCGAATCGCTAAATAGGGCCTGGTCATGAAGGGGGTAAAATTGGGGGCTGAAGTGGGTAATAGAAAAAAAAAAAAATGAGACTTTGCAATCACTTTAAATGTAACAGAATTTTTAGAGAGTGCTTAGGGTTAACATTTTGGCAAGAGATATGTGTTTTAGGGCTTTGCCTACAAAGTCTGTTTTTTGAGAAGTTAGTTTAGCCTCTCTTTTTGGATGTTGGCAAAGGTGAGGACCCTTCTCTCTATAGCATTTATTGATAGTTTTTAACAATGTGGGTTTAATAAGGCTTTAAATAAGTATGTTTTTCCCTATTTAAATGCAATATTAGTTTACCCAAAACCATCATTTATTTTGGTAGACTAACCCTTTGTATGACTTTTTCCCTTTTATAAGCCCTTTTTTTAGGCTCATGTATGGCAAATCAAGTTGCTTAAAGTGTTTGTTACCCTAACATTTCATGTTTCTGATATGTGTATGTTGTACCATGCACTTTTTTTTTTGCCTTCTTTGTGTGAAATGCCTGGTGATCTTGCTAGTCCCCTGCTTTTCCATTTCAAACTGACCATGCTAGGCCTGAGAGCACATCCCTTCCAGCATGGTCAGTTTTCTGGCTGTGCTGGGAGAACAGTCTGCCTGTCCTTCAATGGCCAAGATTTGTGCCGACACATACCCTGCACAGCCATTTACTAGGAAGATCAGTGTACTACTATTTCTCTGCCTCCTGCTGACACACCCCTGCAGTGTCCATCCCCACCTCTTACACAGCTGAACATAGGTTATATGATCGATTATAAAAAAGAAGAAAAGGGTATTTATTAAGTGTATATACTATATATATATATATATATATATATATATTGTGACAGGAAGTCAGGTAAATCTGTGGATGTAGTCACAGACAGGAGATACATTTCCACCTGGTTTAGAAAATTCACCAATTACTATAGGGTGTCGGCTGCAGAGGTAGCCAGGACGGCTTAAGGAAGTTGAAAGGCCTTCAGCTGTTCGGAATGAGGAAGTTAAGGCCTCTATAATTTGTCCAAAGGAAGTCTATTGATTGCTGCCTTCCTGACGCCATGTGGGTAGAGGAGGACAGTCAGATGTGTGCCTCCGGACGCTGAGTGAGCATGGGAGAAGGATTGCTGCCTCCTGACGCTGTGTGGGCATGGGGAGAGGAGGACAGTCAGATGTGTGCCCCCTGAAAGCTGTGTGAGCATGGGGAAGACCTCCTGAAGCGATGTGCCCTGAGGAGGGTAACAAGTGTGAAGACTACTGGATGTGAGGTCTTGGATCGTTTCTATGTGAAAAGAAACCAATGGACATTTCCTGTGTGAAGGGGAAATTAATTAAGACTGAAGACTTCTCAAGGTGAGAAAATGAACTATTTCTATGTGGAAGAAATAAATGAACTGTTTGCTATGTGAAGAGACAAGCAAAGGGACATGTTCAATGTGAAGAGGAAAATGGACATGTTCAATGGACATTTGTTGTGTGAAGATAAAACATGGACCATTGAGAGTCTGCTGTATGATCAGCCAAGTCTGCCCAACAGTAGGTTGGGGACAGACTTTATTAGATAGGTTCCTGTTTGTGAGAATGTAACCGCCCACAGTGGCAAGGATTTATTTTGTGTTTTATTTTATTTTGATGTTTTTGAGGCTTGCACTTGTGTGAAGTAAATTGCAAGAATAAACAAAACTGTTGTTTGCAACCACTTCTCGGCTATCTTCCTGTGTAAACGCACCCCCCACAAGGGGTCATCCATACCCGCCACCGAGCTAAATCCCCACAATATATACAGTATCTCAAAAGTGAGTACATCCCTCACATTTTTGTAAATATTTTATTATAACGTTTCATGTGACAACACTGAAGAAATGACACTTTGCTACAATGTAAAGAAGTGAGTGTACAGCTTGTATAACAGTGTAAATTTGCCATTCCCTCAAAATAACTCAACACACAGCCATTGACGTCTAAACCACGGGCAACAAAAGTGAGTACACCCCTAAGTGAAAATGTCCAAATTGGGCCCAATTAGCCATTTTTCCCTCCCCGGTGTCATGTGACTCATTAGTGTTACAAGGTCTCAGGTATGAACGGGGAGCAGGTGTGTTACATTTGGTGTTATCACTCTCACTCTCACACACTGGTCACTGGAAGTTCAACATGGCACCTCATGGCAAAGAACCCTCTGATGATCTGAAAAAAAAGAATTGTTGCTCTACATAAAGATGGCCTAGACTATAAGAAGATTGCCAAGACCCTGAAACTGAGCTGCAGCATGGTGGTCAAGGCCATACAGCGGTTTAACAGAACAGGTTCCACTCAGAACAGGCCTTGCCACGGTCGACCAAAGAAGTTGAGTGCACTTGCTCAGCGTCAGGTTGTCTTTGGGAAATAGACGTATGAGTGCTGCCAGCATTGCTGCAGAGGTTGAAGAGGTGGGGAGGTCAGCCTGTCAGTGTTAAGACCATACGTCGCACACTGAATCAAACATGGCTGTCGTCCGAGAAGGAAGCCTCTTCTAAAGATGATGCATAAGAAAGCCCGCAAATAGTTTGGTGAAGACAAGCAGACTAAGGTCATGGATTACTGGAACCAGGTCTTGTGGTCTGATGAGACCAAGATAAACTTATGTTCAGATGGTGTAAAGCGTGTGTGGTGGCAACCAGATGAGGAGTACAAAGACATGTGTGTTTTGCCTACAGTTAAGCATGGTGGTGGAAGTGTCATGGTCTGGGGTCGCATGAGTGCTGCTGGCACTAGCTGGGGAACTACAGTTCATGGAGGGAACCATGAATGTCAACATGTACTGTGACATACTGAAGCAGATCATGATCCCCTCCCTTTGGAGACTGGGCAACAGGGCAGTATTCCAACATGGTAACGACCCCAAACACACCTCCAAGACAACCACTGCCTTGCTAAAGAAGCTGAGGGTAAAGGTGATGGACCGGCCAAGCATATCTCCAGACCTAAACCCTATTGAGCATCTGTGGGTCATCCTCAAATGGAAGGTGGAGAAACGAAAGGTCTCTAACATCCACCAGCTTCTTGATGTTGTTATGGAGGAGTGGAAGAGGACTCCAGTGGTAACCGGTGAAGCTCTGGTAAACTCCATGCCCAAGAGGGTTACAGCAGTGCTGGAAAATAATGGTGGCCACACAAAATATTGACACTTTGGGCCCAATTTGGACATTTTCACTTAGAGGTGTACTCACTTTTGTTGCCAGCGGCTTAGACATTAATGGCATTGTAGCAAAGTGTAATTTCTTCAGTGTTGTCACATGAAAAGAAGATATAATAAAATATTTACAAAAATGTGAGGGGTACTCACTTTTGTGGGATACTGTGTAAAAAAAAAAAAAAAAAAAGAAATTATATATATATATATATATATATATATATATATATATGTGTTTTGCCCTACATTTTTTATTTTAAACTGAATAGGTTATTTTACAAGGTAGGGGTTCACTTATATATACTGTTCGGAACAGAAAAAGCCCTAGAATCCCAGTTAAAAGCCAAATGCTGGCTGTCCATTATTAGTCCATAAAAATATATGATACCTTATACCTGAAATTATCACTAGCCATGTTGTCTCTGGGTGAAGACCACAAGAGGCCATGGTGCATTGACTTTAATTTATTATTTGTGGAAACAATTAATTCTGTGACCCTATAGGAGAGATTTAACGGTATTAAAGCCAAGAAAACAAAAATGTAATGTATTACAGCCTGTAACGCTCCTGCGTTTTTGTAGTAGGCTGGATTTGCAGCTGCAGAATCTCCACTCAGTAGTCATGTAGAGATGTGTTGAATAACCAGATCCAACTCACCAGACTCATCACTGTGGGCCTGTCAGCTTCAGCATACAGATATACACACTCAATAAGATGTTCCTGGAGTGATAGGATGTATATGATAGTATGAAGATGATGTGCTGAAGGGACAGGTGTGAACAGTGACAGAGATGGTAAGCACTTGATAGAATTGTTCAGGAGAGTATTAGATGGTATTTAGGTAGAATGCAGATAGGTTAGTAATTGAGTATGGTAACAGGTGGTAAGGACAGCAGATGGCAAATACAGGATAGACTAACCTAGTGCAAGGATAGATGGTAGTAGACTCAAGAGCTAGCAATCTATGTAACAGTGCAGATGATAGAATTAGTATGCATAGATAGTAACAGTCTTTATGTGCAGAGGTAGATAGTGTAAGTAAGGTTATAAAGGATTCCCGTGGGGTACTTATCACTAGTAAGTTAGTAGTAGAAGGGTCCAGTAGTAAGGGAGTGATCCAGTAGCGAGATACAGGGATCGGTAGCGAGGTTCCGGTCTTTTCCAAGTAAAAGAAAGTAGCTGGAGGTTCCGACAGCAAGACAAGCTTGTAAGCATGTGGACACACAGGCAATTTAAACGAACAACGTGAGAGAGAACGCCGACGGTTGAAATAGCCGCTCTGCGGCGCTCGGCGATGACGTCATCCGTCTTAAAGGTGTATGCGTACCACCTAATTAGAAAGGTGGGACGCATATTTGAAAAGAAAATAGAAAATAAGGGTACCAGAATCTTACACAGCCTACCAATCATTAGATGTGGTGGCTGCATTTTTTTAGGCTTTTCTTCCTCTCTGTTTTTACCTAGTGATCTGTTCAGTAACACACCTCCTGTAGATGCCTCTACTCTGGATGAAAGAGTTTAGGGGCACCTTTGTACAGCAGCATTGTTAATCTGGGTGGAAGGGAGTGTTAGATGTATTAGCAGATTTAGATACGCTAACAAATTGAAGCTAAACTCCAGCTAACACACTAGGCAGTTACAGTAACACTTTTTCCTTTTTGGATAAAGGTTTTCCAAAATAAATAAAAGCAGACCATTGTAACCACTCCAGTCAATGGTAAATGGTTTGTGTCAACTGCTAAATGCTACATCTGCAGCTGCAGGAGAGCTTGTTCTTTTATAAAACAACAGACTTACTGCCTGGATCATCTGATAAAACTAAAAGATAGCAAGTCTAAAAAAAAAACATGAATGCAGCCATCACATCTAAGAATTGGTAAGCTGCAATATTAAAGCGGTAGTATACTCCATTTTTGAACTTTTACCTATAGATAAGCCTATAATAACGCTTACCTGTAGGTAAAATTATTATTTCCTAAACCTGCATGGTTTAGGAGATATTCGCCCTACATGCAGCCGCTGACACCAGCGGCGCATGTGCGCTGAAGGTCCGGCGGAGCGTTCATGCACGGAAGTGACGTCATCGCGGCTCTGGCCACTCACAGCGCCGGAGCCATCGAACCCGGAAGAGGAGCCAAGGGAGGATGTCAGCTGCCTCAGCGGTGTCTGGGCGACCATGTCCGGGCTTCATTCTAAGGTAAGTATGCATACTAGCTCATTATGCCTTTGTCTTGAAGGGGTTTTTTTTGAGGATACAACCGTTTTAATGCTAGCGTTTGGTTTAATACCACTTTAACCTAATTTCCTTTATCTGTGACAGCAAAATAAGAAATAAAGTAGGCAGCTGTCTTTGAAGCAGGAATGATAAACTGATAAATCTTATAACTGTACCCTATTTTATGAAAACAAAATTATTAGGGGCACAGATCACAACTGAAAACAATGATTCCAACCATTTCCCACTCCATACAAGACTCAAACAAATTTGGTGTGGTCAAATGGTTAACCCCCACCCCCCCAATTACACCATCCATTCATACTCATTGGTCAAACATCATTTATAAAGTGTTTCTCAGTTAGGCCCATGGCCACCACAACCAGCCAACTTGACCTTTCCTTATAGCTACAGGCAAGGTCAGACTGCAGTCATCCAGAGCTACCCTGTCACAAATTATGCAGCTTATTCTTTGTTAATGTCCCATTTTTAGCACTAACCTACTCTTCCAAAATTCTCAAGGTTTTTTCCTCTTTCATTGTCGCATTATCTACAGCAAAGAAATATGTCCCCATCACGTCTCTACATATTAACGTCTTAGAAGAGTTGGCAACACTCATATTCTCCACTACAGCCATAATTAGAGGGGAACTTTAGGGAAAGAAAGAGAAGCAGAAATAAAATATGAACAATGTTTGAAAACCTCATTAAGAAGAAAAGTCTCTGCATTATAGAATAGACAGAACGCCAATAAATAGGAGAGACGAGAGACTGAAAGAGCAGAAACTAGGACATCCCTTTATTTTTTTAATTTTCACCTGGAGCAAAAACTTCAAAAACATTTAAACCTTGTCTGTGATGTCCATTTATATTTTTAACAGAAGCAGGACAGGGGTTTCAAAAAAAGTGTGGCATTTTATAGATTGAGATATATATGGGAAGCACAATTTCATTTTTTTGAATTCAGTTCTGACAAGGGCAATTTTCGCAGCCTCCAAAAGACTTACTCATAGGATATAGATAGAGCACACAAAGCAACTTTTTATACAAATCAGCAATATCTAAATAAATCTTAGAAGCAGGATATATAGAAAAAGATGGAAGGACGGTAATATAGTGTGGGATATTGGTGCTGGCTCCTAATGCTGAAGTGGTAGTATGTCGAGGACAGCCTAGGAAAATGAAGTGTACGTTATATCTCACAACCTTGTGTCTTCAAACACATAATTCTGGCATCACTGTCAGGATTTGCCCCCCTTCCCAGGCTGCACACTCCTAATGCAGAAAACACAGTTTTGTTCCATTTTTCCAGAATGGTTGTAAAACTTTTGATTCACATAAGTTTACATCTCCATTTTAAAATATGCAAGACCCATAGAAGTAGATGAAAAAATCTCCAATGTCTCTAGGGATGAAGGGCCAATATTAAAGCTGTCTTTCCCACAACCCTGCTGAGGTTATATGCATTATGATAAGACATGTATAAAAGTCATACTGTCTCACTGCACATGTTCTTAAACTGTAAGAACTTGCATAACAGTAGTAGCAACTGCTTTGCAGCCCATGGCCCAGGAGTCCTAGATATCAGCTTGAGGGTCCACCGTTACCCAAACCCATAAATGCTCATTCTTTTCTCTCTTGCTGTACCAGTGGAAACATTATCATAATATACTTGTCAGGCCCTTTCTCGCAATTTCATGGCCATGCAAACTTTTAAAACTTGACACAAAGGGTATCTATTTAGCACAATTCGGTAATATTTTGTGTTTTTGTGCATTAAAGTTAACTTAAAGATTATTTTCACCTGGTGATCAGCTGGTAACACACCTACTGTCTTAGGGTGGATACATTCACTCCTCCACTGCATCTGTCCACTGTCAATCAGTGGAGAGAGTGGTTCTGGATAGGCTAGTAGATTTAAATGCACTTTACGATAGTGACTAACACTGTAAAGCCCAACTCCAGCAAACACTTTCTAAACAGTGTAAGGGGTTAGCTCGGTAGCGGGTGACCCCTTGGGGGGTTCGTTACACAGAGATACAGCCGAGGAGTGGTTGAAAAACAATGGTCTATGGTTTATTCTTCCAATTTGCTGGAAACAAGTGCAAGCATCCAAACAGCATAAATCAAACAAACATAAAATAAACCCTGGCCACTTGGGGCGTCTATCTTCACAACACAGGAACCTACCTATGGTGTCTGTCCCAACCTACTGCTGGGCAGACACTGCTGGTCATACAGCAGAAAACCAATAGTCTATTTGTTTTCTTTTCACACAGAAAAAGTCCACCAACTCACCTTCAGAAGTCTTTCAGCTCACTGCTCTACTTAACGCACACAGGTTCAGGAGGCAGCAATCAGTAGTCATCCTCTGGATAACTTATAGAGGCCTTAATTGCCTCATCCTGAATAGCTGAAGCTTTCCAACATCCTTAACCCTTTCTGGCTACCTCCGCAGCCGACACCCGATAGTAATTGGTGAATTGTCTAAACAAGGCAGAAATGTATCTCCTGTCTGTGACAACACCCACAGATTTACCTGACTTCCTGTCACAACAGTTACAGCAGTATTGTTTCCTTTTGCGATAACATTTTACAATAAATAAAAGATGACTATTGTAAGCAGCCCTGTCAGAGCTCATTGGTTTGCCTCAGCCCTCTAACTGACACTTTGCTGGACAGAAACTTTAAAAACAACAGACAGTTGTGTTACGCTAGTGTTAAAGTGGTTGTAAACCCTTATAGATACCCAGTGAAGTGACTGGCCTCAGGTGATACACAGAGATGAAACAAATCCTCCTACATAAGTTGCACCTCTTTATCTGCAGTCTTCTCTACATCTGTTCAAAGTGAAGGATTTAAAACGCTGTCTGAGCCATTAGAAAAAAAGGGGGCAGAGAGCTGAAGTTACACTCTGCAGAGCTAAGTGAAGAGAGCCCTGAGAACTGATTGGAGGTAAGGGACACACCCCCTTTCACACAGCACACAGGAACAGAGTTGAGGTTGTCAATCTGCTGGAGACCCATCCCCTGTCACCTTATTTCTCTTGGTGTCAGGAAAACTTCTCAGAAATGGTTTATACTGATAGCAGAGGAATGAGACAGCAGACAGAAATTACACTTAAGCCCCGTACACACGTACCGATTGTCGGCCGAACGATCGGCCGTCTTTTGTCCAGTGCTGTCGTGTTGGTTGAAAAGTGCTCAAGACTGCACATGAATTTTGTCGGCCAACAACAAACAACTTCAGAAGTGATGTCATGTGATGGTTAACTTTCCGTGTGTTTTTTCTTCTCTGAGCATGCCCAGTCTTGCTCATCTTGCTTTTGTCGGCCGAAATCTGTACTGACTGACGAACAATCGGCCGTTCTGGTGCTGGCCTACAAAAATTTTATAGCATGCAGACCAGATTTTGCCGAAAAGTCGCAGTCGGTTGTCGGAAGCATCATACTAACAAGCCGACAATCGGCCAATCGGACGTTGGCCGAATATTTACTGCCGACAATCGGTACGTGTGTACGGGCCTTAAGTTCTCTTAATTGAGACACGCACATACTATAGAGGGAAATGCTTTGTTCATATTTCATGTCTAAAGTTTACAACCACTTTAATGCTAATGTCAGACAGTATTATGTATGTCGTTTTTGATTCTGGTCATAATTCCACTTTAGGTTTACCAGGTGGATTTTCAGGCCTCCTCAGATGCCAGTTTTGGGCGAAAGGTGCCACAAGCAGCTCTCTAAGCTCTGTTGATCCCTTATTCACCTGTTTGCTACATGGGTATGTTAGCTCTTGTTTTCTGTGTTGATCACCCTTCAGTTGGGCTGCTTTTGGAAGTCAATGGTTAAAGACTAAAGATGCTGTGTCTTGCTCTGTATGACAAAGAAAATAGGATTTCAGAAAAAATCAGTTGGAAAACAGTACAGGAAAAAGGTCCCTATGCTCTATTGCTTAGTACAAACTCAGGTTAGCTGAGAGTGGAAGGGGTTATGTAGGGCAGCTTTAATTTTTTGCCAAGGTTTCCAATCACCTGAATGTAGCTGCATATTATTTACAAGAGAAGTTTGGGTTTTATTCTTTTTTTAAGAATCATACTTACCTAGGTGGATGAATCATCGTCCTGATGCTGCATCTGTCCCCCGTCGGCTCTAAGACTGAGAACCGAGTGATCAAAGACCACTAATTGCTTGGTTCTCAGTGCTCAGTGAGCAGAGAGCTGGTGACTTTCAATCATCGCTGTCTGCTCTGACCCCCCCACTTAACTGGAGTGCTGGGCTATGGAGGGAGTGAGAGCTGCTGGCTCAGGCTCTGGGTAACTTATTATAAGGCTGAGCCAGGTGCCGTTCAAGGCTTCTGGGTCAATCCCAACCATATGGTCATGATCTTTATCCAGCCTGGACTGGCTCTGGCTCTGTAACGTCAGCCGACAGTAAGCTTCAGCCTGTTATTGGCTGACAAACGGGTCCCTAGAGTGCAGAATGAACACACTCCTGTGATCCACAGGAGAAGTACAGCCAAACGAGCTTTGGCTGTACTTCTCCTTTAACCACTTGCCGACCGGTCACGTTGACCGTACTGCGGCAAAGTGGCTCGATTCCGTCCAGCGACGTAGACCTACGTCGCTGGACTCCTCCCCCTGTTTTCAGTCACAGCGGGAGTCGGGCCAGGGGAGGAGCGGCGGCGAAGAGACTTGTTCCCCGATCATCGGGGAATCGAGTTTGGAGATCCGCCCGCTTGTGTAAACAGCGGGCGGATCTCCTAAGTGACAGATTGCAGTGTTCAGCATAGCTGAACATGCGATCTGTCCTTGTGTCACTCAGTCACCTCCCCCCACACACACGTTAGTAAGCACAAGGCATACATTAACCCCTCCCTCTCCAATAAAATTAACCCCTTCCCTGCCAGTGTCATTTTTACAGTAACAGTGCATATTTATAGCACTGATTACTATAGAAATGTCACTGGTACCCCCAAAAGTGTCAAAATGTCAGTCAAGGGTCCGATCTGTCCGCCGCAATGTCGCAGATCACCGCCATTACGCGTTAAAAAAAAAAAAACACCAAAAATGACAGAAATCTTTCCCTTAGTTAGTAAACGCAATAACTTTTGCGCAAACCAATCAAAATACGCTTATTGTGATTTTTTTTACCAAACATAGGTAGCAGAAAACAAATTGGGCAAAAATTTAAAAAAAAATTAGATTTTTACATTTTTTTGGGGGGGAATTTCATATAAAAAAAATGTTAAAAACATTGTTATTTTTTCAAAATAAACGCTCTTTTTTTGTTTATAGCGCAAAAAGTAAAAATCGCACAGGTGATCAAATACCACCAAAAGAAAGCTCTGTTTGTGGGAAAAAAAAGGACGTAAATTTTGTTTGGGTACAGCGTCGCACGACCGCGCAATTGTCAGTTAAAGTCGCACAGCGCCGAATCGCAAAAAGTGGCCTGGACGTAAGACAGCAAAATCCTCCGGTGGTAAAGTGGTTAAAGACTAAAGATCCTGTGTCCAGAAATCCTACTGTATATTGGTGTGCACCAGAAGCCTATTGACACATATTTTGAGATACTTAGCAACACATAATATTGCTACAAAAACCACAAGACACCAAGGGATTTATTTTGAATAAAAACAGCATCAGGAAAATCTATAATTTCTATCTTCCGAATTTGCAATAACAATTATAATAACCTACTTATCAAAAAAGAAGCAGATAATGATGCGTCCATCAGCCCTTTGTCTCTGAAACCCTTGCTGAATTTTTCCAGAGATGAGGTATTTTATTATCAAATGAAGCTTTCTCCAAGAGGGCAGTAAGTCGTGCGTCCTGTCAGGAGCAAGTGTGTTTAACGGAGCAGGGAAACAGGCTAGCTTGATTAAATGGCAGCACCCGTGCTTGAAGAATGACACTAACACCCCTGATCTTAATTAGACAATTTTCCACATCAGGCAGGCCTGCATTTTTGTATTCTGGCAACACACCCAGCCAAAAAATATTTTCTAATATACATGTTGAGCTGTTATTGTGACATTTAAAGTTGTAATAAAAATGTAATGACCATAGCATTTAATTAATATTTTTAGAGAGTAACTATATAAACATTTTTTCAGGTATATTGTATGCTGTTTTGTAGCTACGTGAGGGGTATTTTATTACTAATTGCTCACTCCTCGGTAGAGAGACCATCTCCATTTGCCTGCTGTTTAGCTTATAGTACTAGACAGGCAGTTTCTGCCCAAAACCACAGGTTGACCATGACTTAGGTATTGTAGATAAAGTCACACACAAACTACATACCACCACTTTATTTATCTAAAACTGGTTCTCACAAATGGATCTCACGTATTTTGTTTTGGTATATAATGGCCATATAAAGCAATATAACAAATTACTATAATGAAAAAAAACAAAAACAAAAGAAACACATGAATTATGCACTGGGTTTTAAGAGCCGGTTCACACTACCGCGAGCAGAAAGTCGCCCCATGAAGGAGCGACTTTTTAGCGTGACTTTGAAGAGACTTGTTTAGAGACTTGTAAGCGACTTGTAAGAGACTTGGAAGAGACTTGTGCACTACTTTGAAGAGACTTAGAGCCGGTTCACATAGGCGCGACCCGACTTGCCGGGGCGACCTGTGAAGTTGCGGTGCGCAGCTCGCACCGCGACCTCGGAGCGGGATGCACGGACTTCATATCATTGAAGTCAATGCAGGTCGCTCCAGGTCGCCCCAAAGTAGTACAGGACCCTTTTTCTAAGTCGGAGCGACTTGTGTCGCTCCTATTAGAACGAGTCCTGTGCTTATCTATGGCAGGCGACTTGTCAGGCGACCAGGTCGCCTGACAATTCGCCCCAGTGTGAACCGGCTCTTAAATGATAGGCGACTTTGTCTGTGGGAAATACCTGGCTAATCTTTTTCTTCTTCCTGGAAAGTCTGATAACAAGTCGCTTGAAATAAGATAAGGGTCCGACTTAGTGCTGGTTCACACTACTCCGACTTGGGACACGACTTGTGTGCCCTCAAATCGCCCCAAGTCTCTTGTCATCACAAATTCAATGTAAATGAATGAGAGCAGTCTTAATATGCACTACTGAAGTCGCTCCGACTTTAGAAAAGGTTCCTGTACTACTTCAAGGCGACCTCTATCCGACTTGTGCACAGACTTCAATGGGAGTTGCCTCTAAGAGCCGGTTCACACGACTGCGACCAGAAATTTGCCCCATGAAGGAGCGACTTTTTAGCGTGACTTTGAAGAGACTTTTTTAGAGACTTGTAAGCGACTTGTAAGAGACCTGGAAGAGACTTGTGCACTACTTTGAAGAGACTTAAATGATAGGCGACTTTGTCTGTGGGGAATGCCTGGCTAATCTTTTTCTTCTTCCTGGAAAGTCTGATAACAAGTCGCTTGAAATAAGATAAGGGTCCGACTTAGAGGCAACTCGCCTTGAAGTAGTACTTTTTTAAAGTCGGAGCGACTTCAGTAGTGCATATTAAGACGGCTCTCATTCATTTACATTGAATTTGTGATGACAAGAGACTTGGGGCGACTTGAGGGCACACAAGTCGTGTCCCAAGTCGGAGTAGTGTGAACCGGCACTAAAGGTCTTCGAAGGAACAGAGAACTATATATTATTATAACCAGATGACCCCAAACTGCAACACACAGCCTCAGGTACAATTCCATCATTTCCCACCAATATAATACAAGGAACCAAGACCAAGTTTCTACTACTTGATTGCACTAATGCCCCGTACACACGTACCGATTGTCGGCCGTAAATATTTGGCCGACGACCGATCCGCCGATTGTAGGCTTGTTAGTATGATGCTTCCGACAGCGCACTTTCGGCCGAAGACATTAAAATTTTTGTTGGCCAACACCAGAACGGCCGATTGTTCGCCAGTCAGTACAGAATTCGGCCGACAATCAGCAGATTTGCAAGACTGGGCATGCTCAGAGAAGAAAAAACACGGAAAGTTAACCATCACATGACATCACTTCTGCAGTCGGCTGTTGTTGGCCGACAAAATTCGTGTGCAGTCTTTTGCAGTTTTCAACAGACACGACAGCCCTGGACAAAAGACGGCCGATCGTTCTGTCGACGATCAGTACGGGTGTACGGGGCTTTACTAGGGAACACTATAGCTGAGACAGGTCCCTTCATAAACAGTCTGAACCCTTCAGAGATCCTAAAATCCAAGCCAAGCTGCCATGATGAATCTGGCATTTCATGGCTAAATGAAACCCATGAACTAAAATCTGTAGGACAGATGAGTGAGAAGATCTCCCAATGCTGATAATGTTTAATAGAGACAAGATCACTCTTCCTCTCTACATTGCTTGCAAACTCTTCCAGCTATCACTGGTTTGAACAATAAGAAAAGCACCCTAAGAAAGTTCCTCCTGCTATTTTTTTCCCTTTTGTTCCTGCAACCCCCACCCAGTCATGCAGAGTTGCAGACCCTAAAATATGGCTTGTTTTCTTGAGACCCTCTCTGCCCTGCATTACAGGCTGAACACTTTCTGCCTTGCAGTGCTCCTGAATATGGCTCAGAAAAATACCAAATACCTACATACATTGTAAGAGTGATACACTAAAACCAACCTACACACTGATTAAATCTGTTGTACTGAATGCTGAATGTATTTCAGCCCTGGCAGCCACCCATATCTAGTAGCAGAAAAGCCTACAGCATCCCCCTACTACAGGCCTGCTTGAAATAATCAACCTCAAGGGAATCACCGAGATGGAATAGAATTTATCATCTCATTAGTCAGTAAATAGACAGGGCTGTGCAGCTTGTGAGCAGTTGGATCTAAAGCTCAGGCACAAAAATAATGGCCACATAAGCCCCGTACACACGTACCGATCGTCGGCCGAACGATCGGCCGTCTTTTGTCCAGGGCTGTCGTGTCTGTTGAAAACTGCAAAAGACTGCACACAAATTTTGTCGGCCAACAACAGACGACTGCAGAAGTGATGTCATGTGATGGTTAACTTTCCGTGTGTTTTTTCTTTTCTGAGCATGCCCAGTCTTGCAAATCTGCTGATTGTCGGCCGAATTCTGTACTGACTGGCGAAAAATTGGCCGTTCTGGTGTTGGCCAACAAAAATTTTAATGTCTACACGACAGATTCTTTTCGCCCGAAAGTGCGCTGTCGGCTGTTGGAAGCATCATACTAACAAGCCTACAATCGGCGGATCGGTCGTCGGCTGAATATTTACGGCCGACAATCGGTACGTGTGTACGGGGCTTTAGTCCCTGAACATTGACTGGTCATATCCAGTCATATTCAAACATCTCTCTTAAAAACTGAATGTAGCATTTTTTTTCTTTCTTTCTATAGGTTATATTGCCACCTTGTCTGTAACATACAGTATTTAGAACATGTTACCAGACTTCTCTCACTCTAGTATTGCAACAGCTGCCATTGTGCAGTTACTGAAAATATGCAATATGAGAAATTGGAAACACAAAAATTAAGATAATAAGAACTTTCACTGCAAATCCCTTTACATGTCAGGAAACTGTTTTTTTGTGGACCTTGAGATCCCCTGAACCTGACCTGTTCTAATTTGAAACACTGCAGTGCAAAAGAGGTGACCCAGTAGCCAATAGAATGGTTCCAGCATTGCCTTCTGGCATAACTGAGAAATGGACCAGAGCTCTGACTTGGGGATCAAGTTTAGGACGTATTTTAAGGAGGACTCTGTAGTGGGGGCTAAGGTTAGTTTATTTTTGCATGTGTGTGATTTCCCCTGTGACTTCCTGCCTCAGGATGTTCAGGGGAACAATTGTTTGGCTAGGATGGTTTTGCTCCAAGACAGTCATTGCATGCAGAGCTGCTCTCTCACCTCACTAGGCATAAACCATTCACCCAGTGAGAACCTGAATGTTTGAAGGACCATTCATAAAAAAGATGATTTAGTTGCTTAATCATGAGTTGGCATTTATCTAAAGCCTGTAAGCATCTTTATTCCTCTAACTCAATGCACAAGCCGTAGAAGGGGCAAGAGGGTAGGCGTCCATCTGCTGACATTGGACTAGTGGAATTATAGTTCAGGCCTGAAGACTGGGACAGCAAGGCAGCTGGTTTTAACCACTTTACCACCGGAGGATTTTGCCACTTTTTGCGATTTGGCACTGTGCGAATTTAACTGACAACTGCGCGGCCGTGCGATGCCGTACCCAAACGAAATTTATGTCCTTTTTTTCCCCACAAACAGAGCTTTCTTTTGGTGGTATTTGATCACCTGTGCGATTTTTACTTTTTGCGCTATAAACAAAAAAAAGAGTGTAAATTTTGAAAAAATAACAATATTTTTCACATTTTTGTATATGAAATTCCCCCCAAAAAAATATAAAAATCAAAATTTTTTTACATTTTTGGCCAATTTGTTTTCTGCTACCTATGTTTGGTAAAAAAAAAAAATCACAATAAGCGTATTTTGATTGGTTTGCGCAAAAGTTATTGCGTTTACTAACTAAGGGAAAGATTTCTGTCATTTTTGGTGTATTTTTTTTTAACGAGTAATGGCGGAGATCTGCGTTTTTTTTTTGCGGGACTGCGACATTGCGGCGGACCTTTGACTGACATTTTTTACACTTTTGGGGGTACCAGTGACATTACTACCGTAATCAGTGCTATACATATGCACTGTTACTGTAAAAATGACACTGGCAGGGAAGGGGTTAATTTTATTGGAGAGGGAGGGGTTAATGTATGCCTGGTGCTTACTAACGTGTGTGGGGGGTGATGACTGAGTGACACAGGGACAGATCGCAGGTTCAGCTATGCTGAACCCTGCAATCTGACCCTGTCTGTCACTTAGGAGATCCGCCCGCTTTGTTTACACAAGCAGGCGGATCTCCAGACTCGATTCCCCCGACGATCGGGGAAGAGCGGCGGTGATCACGGCCGCTCCTCCCCTGGCCCGACTCCCGCTGGGACTGAAAACAGCGGGAGCGAGCCTCCGGCGGCGCGCGCGCGCCGCCCACAAGGGGAGGAGTCCAGCGACATAGGTCTACGTCGCTGGACGGGAACGAACCGCTTTGCCGCAGTACAGTCAACGTGACTGGTTGACAAGCAGTTAAATACAGAGGAATCTGTCAGCTGTGTTGTGAAGTCATGCCAAGTTTTTTTTTTCTTGAAGTTCCAATAAGCCTGTCCCTTTAATACAGACTATCCCTCATTTGAGAGGCTCCGTAAGGAGTAGTGCACATAGGTATCAAACTCAGAAACAAGTCAAAAGTGTGAATTTTCCTGGAAAGTTGCTTACAATAAGAAAATGTTTTCTGGACCAGCAGAGTAGGATTATGTGTTCTTTACTAAATAGCAAAACAATGCAAAACCGAGCAAGCCTAGCAATAAATGTAAGTAAACAAAGCTTTATAGGATCTAAATAATGATTCAAATATTGCATTCCACATTTTTCTAAGCTGCTTTACAATAGGCAAAAACAAATAGCTTTAAACACAAGCCTTAAAGTAAAATTAAACTTTTCTTTAAAAAAAACAGCCCCCTCCCTAGCCCCCATAGCTAATCTACAGCTATAACTCTGGTACTCACCCCTCTGAGACGCCCTTTACACTGTGGATAACTCCTCTTGTGTTGGCCACTCCTGTGCAGGATCTTTCCATAGACATGAATGAAGCCATGCAATAGAAATGGTTTGATTCAACTATAATGGTTCAATCCAACTCTTTGGGGCAAGCTGTACAAAAATGACAACCGCCCCAAATTATTACTAGCTTTGAGGTAAAGTATATGGAAGCCATGTGCACAAACAAGGTCCATGAAGACACGGATGAGCGAGTTTGGGGTGGAGAAACTTGACTGGCCTGCACAGATATCTGACCTCAACCCGATAGAAAACCTTTGAGATGAATTTGAGCTGAGACTGCGAGCCAGGCCTTCTTTCCAACATCAGTACCTGACCTCAGAAATGCGTTTGAAACATTTGCAGATCCCTGATCTACATGATACAGGAAGTTAAGGATTTGCAGTAAAATTTGCTTAACCACTACGTGACTGAGTGCACGTGGCTTCGGTGGCGCGTGCGCGCCACCGGAGCTGGGCTCCCGCTGTGTTTAGGCACATCGGGAGGTGGGCCATGGGAGGAGCGGCGGCGATTGCCGCTGCCCTCCCGCGATCGTAGGAGAAACCGAGAGAAGACCCACCTGCTTATGTAAACAAACCAGGCGGATCTTCTGTCAGACAGGCAGGGACAGATCAGCAGTTTCAGCTAAGCTGAAACTGTGATCTCTCTGTGCCTGTCACAGAACCATTCCCCCCCCCACACACAGTGAGTAAGCACTTTAGGCATACATTTAACCCCTTTGATCACCCCCAGTATTAACCCCTTCCCTGCCAGTGTCATTTATACAGTAACAGTGCATATTATTTAGCACTGATTACTGTATTAGTGTCACTGGTCCCCAAAAAGTGTCACAAATGTCAGTTAGGGGTCCGATCTGTCCGCCGCAATGTTGCAGTCCCGCTAAAAATCTCTGATCCCTGCCATTACTAATAAAAAAAATAAATAAATAAAAAGTCCAAAAATCTATCCCGTAGTTTGTAAACGCTATAACTTTTGTGCAAACCAATTAAAATACGCTTTTTTGGATTTTTTTTTTTACCAAAAATATGTAGCAGAATACAAATTGGCCTAAACTGATAAAAAAATGTAATTTTTAAAAAAAATTTATTGGGAGTTTTTTATAGCAGAATATAAAAAATATGGCGTTTTTTTTTCAAAATTGTTGCTCTTTTTTTTGTTTATAGCGCAAAATCTAAAAAACAGCAAAGATGATCAAATACCACCAAAAGAAAGCTCTATTTGTGGGGAAAAAAATTACATCAATTGTATTTGGGTACAGCGCATTTTTCCGTTATAGTAACGCAGTGCCGAATTGCAAAAATGGCCTGGTCAATAAGGGGGTAAAACCTTCTGGGGCTGAAGTGGTTAAATCCTCCCTATAAATAAATAAGTTGAATAAAACCTGAATATATTGGAACTATTCTTTAGATGTAGTGGCTGCAAATTTTTTAAAGATCATTTTCAGCGACAGCAAGTACAGAAAATATTAACTGATCTTGCTAGAATTGCAGCATCCTTGTCACTTTCTGTAAACTGAACTAAAGTCTTAAACAATGTCATCTACTTTTTTGGCTATATCTTGTAAACTACAAATCCCAATGCCTCCCATTAATTTAACCACTTCTAGACCCGAAGATTTTCCCCCTTAATGACCAGGCCATATTTTGCGATTTGGCACTGCGTTACTTTAACGGAAAACTTTTGCAGTCGTGCGACACTGTACCCAAATAAAATTGATGTCCCCACAAATAGAGCTTTCTTTTGGTGGTATTTGATCACCTCTGCAATTTTTATTTTTTTGCGCTATAAACAAAAAAAGAGCGACAATTCTGAAAAAAAAAAACAATATTTTTCACTTTCTGCTATATAACATTCCCCAAAAAAATGTAAAAATACATTTTTTTTAACATTTTAGGCCAATTTTTCTCTATTTCTCAATTGTTTTCTGCTACATATTTTTGGTAAAAAAAAAAAAATCGCAATAAGCATATTTTGATAGGTTCGCCCAAAATCTATCGTGTCTACTAACTACGGGAAAGATTTATGTCATTTTTATTGTTTTTTTTTTAAAATTTTAATAGTAATGGCGTGATCTGCGATTTTAAGCGGGACTATGACATTGCGGCGGACAGATCAGGCCACTAACTGACATTTTTGACACTTTTGGGGGGCCCAGTGACATTACTACAGTAATCAGTGCTAAAAATATGCACTGTTACTGTAATAATGACACTGGCAGGGAAGGGGTTAACACTGTGGGGGATCAAGGGGTTAAATGTGTACCTAGGGGCATGTTTCCTACTGCATGGGGGTTGGGCTTGTGAAATGATGACAGAGACCTGTGATCCTATATTGAAGGATCACAGGCACTCTGTGATCATTCCAGAGAGAAGCATGGTCAGCTGTGTTTACAACAGCTGACCGTCCTCTCTCAGCGGGGAGCGATCAGGGGTGTCAGGTGGCAATTGGAGCCGCCTGCCCTGTGCATCAGAGTCTAAGCTGCTGAGTGGGGGCGGGCGCGCATACAGCCCCCTAGCTGCAGACGTGTGACCGACATAGACCTACGTCATTTCGCGCAGGAGGGCCGCCCTGCTGCAGTAAATCGGCGGTGGGCAGTCCGGAAGCGGTTAAAGATGATAAAGAGAGGAGGGTGTGTTTGTAGTTCACATCAGGAGAGGTACAGTGAAGCTAGTGAACATAGCCAACCTAGGACAGGAAATGTATTATTTGCTGTATTACTTAACCACTTAAGCCCCAGAGGATTTGGCTGCTCAAAGACCAGGGCCTATTTTGCGATTCGGCACTGCGTGACTTTGATGGACAATTGCACAGTCATGCAACGCTGTACCCAAACGTCCTTTTTTTTCCCACAAACAGAGCTTTCTTTTGGTGGTATTTGATCACCTGTGCGATTTTTACTTTTTGCGCTATAAACAAAAAAAGAGCGACAATTTTGAAAAAATAACAATATTTTTCACATTTTGTTGTATGAAATTCCCCCCCCCAAAAATGTAAAAATTAAAATGTTTTAACATTCTAAGCCAATTTGTTTTCTGCTACATATTTTTGGTGAAAAAAAAAATATCGCAATAAGCGTATATTGATTGGTTCGCGCAAAAGTTATTGCGTTTACTAACTAAGGGAAAGATTTATGTCATTTTTATTGTTTTTTTTTAACTAGTAATGGCAGTGATCTGCGATTTTTTTTTTGCGGGACTGCGACATTGCGGCAGACAGATCGGACCCTTGACTGACATTTTTGACACTTTTGGGGGTACCAGTGACATTACTACAGTAATCAGTGCTAAAAATATGCACTGCCACTCAGGGGCAGACTGGAAACTTTCGGCCCAGGGGGCAAGTACAAACCAGAGGCCCATGGTGCAGCGACTCACTATCCCAATCCTCCTCCGGACCCCCCAATCCAAGCTGAAGCCCTGCTCCAGATATTCTCTACTTACCGCCTGAATCCGGTTTTCTGACCTTGCCAGCAGAGGGAGCTTGGGGGGAGCTGGGACAGCTCGGTTGGGGCTTGCCAGAACAGAAGAGTCTCCAGTGGGGCATGGAACCGGCCTCTGATCAGACACAGTCTGCGCTCTGTTCTTGTCTTCAACCCACATTCAGGAATCCTTTAGTTATGTCTGTGGCAGATGCGGTGCAGCCTTTTTATGGGGCATCAGAGCGGCCCAGGGGGCAATTTCCCCCCTGCCCCCTGGCCCAGTCCTCCCCTGCTGCCACTGTAATAATGACACTGGCAGGGAAGGGGTTAACTTTATTAGACATCCAGGGGTTAAGTGTGTCCCTAGGGGCGTGCTTCTAACTGTAAAGGGGTGTGGCTTTTGATGTCACCACAGAGACATACGATCCTACATAGTAGGATTGTATGATCTCTGCAGTTACATCAGGGAGAATGACAGGCGGCTTTGTTTACATCAGCCGCCTGCCTTTCTCCCTCTCCAGTGGGAGATCGCGAGTGACCGGCGGACATCGGAGCCGCCGGTCACTCGCGCTGGGATGGCAGTGAACGAGCACCCCCTATTGGCTCACTGGCGAGTGACGTACCTATGCGTCACTTTGCCCAGGGGGGGCTGACCGCCACAGTATATGTACTTGTGGCGATCGGAAGTGGTTAATAAAAATAAATAGAAAAAAAAAAGAAAACTATGGCAGCCACTACATCTTAGGACTGATAAGCTGCAATATATTACATTTTTCTATCTGGGTTTAGATGTGCCTGAAACAGGGAGCTTCATGTGCCTAGAGGTACACCGTCTAGATAGTCTAGATACTTGACTAGCACATCTGTTTTTGTTACATTTTCACAAACAGTTATTGAATTAAATTGGTTTCCACATAAAAGATATATTTCATGCATATGTAATTTATTACTCAGAACTCCAGTTCCCTGTATTTGATATTATTTGATATTTACAGGCCCATGAAGGTTGTGACTCCCAGTTGGCTAAAGACTATATAATAATCTTGTCGGGGAATTTAGATGAAGATGTTCAGTTTCAGCAAAGCCTTTTATGACTTCTTTAATGTGGGCTGACTCTTTTATATCGCCGCACTTTAAAGAAAAGAAAGATCATCTTAAGATTTCACTTGAAGGCACACTTAAGATGGGTCTAAATAGATCTCTGAATATTGCAGCTATGCATAATCACATATACACATTACAGAGACTGTGGCTGATTCATCAAAAGCCCAGTGCTCATGTCAAGGCATCAAAAAATGACTGTAGGCTGCAAAATGCTCCCTTATAGTAGATGTAAACCCCAACTGAATGATATTTAGTTTGCTAAAACATTGTATAAATTATAAATAATTGTCATTTAAAAAAAAAAAAAGTACAGTTTTCACCTTTTTTCATTCTTTGGTACAGCTTAGGCTTTTTAGCAGCCCGTTTGCATTTACTTCTTATCTTTATGGCCTCTATTGATGGCTGCCTGGCATTTCTCAGGGTTGGTATCCTGATGGTGACAACAGTTGTCCATGTCTGAGTAATATGTGGGGAAATGTTCACTAGTGAGGAGGCAGGAACACAACTAGGAGTTAGAGTGTCTTCCCCACTCACTGAAAATGCCTGAAGGAGGACCTTTATAGCAGGATAAATTAGGTATTATTTTTTAAAAAACCTGAAGATTTAAAAAAAAAACCTTACTTTTGAAATGCATTTTATGCATTGAGATAAAAAAAACTTCTGTGTGCAGCAGCCTCCTCCCAGCCCCGCTAATACTTACCTAAGCCCCATCCATCCAGCGATGTCTACAAGTGCCTCGGCCATCCAGGACTCTCCCTCCTGATTGGCTGAGATACAACAGCGGCATCATTGGCTCCCCCTGCTGTTATTCAATCTCTGTTAGCCAATGAGGACAAAGAGGTGGCGGGGCTAAACCGTGGCTCTGTGTCTGAATGGATACACGGAGCTGCGGCTCGGCTTGGGTGCCCCAATAGCAAACTGCTTGCTGTGGGGCCACTCAACAGGAGGGAGGGGCAAGGAGCTCCAGCCAGGGACCCAAGAAGGAGGAGGATCCTGGCTGCTTTGTGCAAAGTCACTGCACGGAGCAGATAAGTATGACATGTTTGTTATTTTTATAGAAAAAAACTTTACAATAACTTTAACCAATTGCCGACTCCCTAACTCTTAGGTTTCCGATAAAAGTGATCCCAGGAGTGGATTCGCCACAGGATCACTTTTAGAAGCGGTGGGAGAGGTGCCAACCCCCACCCCCCCCGACGCTTCCTGGTCATTTCCAAGCTTACCGGAGCCATCTGTTAGGCCTGGAAGTGATTTGATGCGGTCGTTTGCTGGGCAGACAGTCAAGTGAGGGCAAGATGGCTGCCACTCGGCTCTATGCCCTTGGAAGCCTGGAATTATTTCTGATGTCACTTCTGGTTCTGGGGCTTAAACAATTTTTTGTTTCTTTATTGTTTTTGCTTTTAAGGGACGGTTCCCACTGTAGCGATGCCAGGCATGTGATTCGCACCGCACTGTTGTGCAAATCACATGCGATGTATGTGTGATGCAAATTCAGCTATATAGATTGTATGGCTGAATTTGCATCCCATTTGGACCAAACTCATGCAGGACTCTTTTTGTGGTCCACACCAGAATCCGATCGCATTGATGTTCACACTGATGTGATCCGGTTCCTGTCTGAATTGACAGTTCCCACTGCGATATGCGAACCGATCTGGGGGTGTCATTAATTTTGTATTGACACTCCTAATGGTTCGCATATGGCAGTGTGAACTGCGTGCGAGTCGGGTGCGATGTGGGAACCGGCAGTGGATTCTCAGGGTTTCCCACATCGCACCAATGTGAACTGAGCCTTAAGGTGAATGAGTGATCTGGGGGTCTTTTTGACCCCGATCTCTCAATAAAGAGGACCTGTCATACTTATTTCTATGACAAGAGATGTTTATATTCCGTGTAATATAAAAAAAGTAATAAATAAATCAAGGGACAATGTAAAAATAAAAAATAAAAAGTAAAATGAAAAAATAAAATAAAAATTAAAGCACTGTATGTCGTGCCCACATTTGTAAACAATGTTCAAACCACATATGTGAGGTATCAACTCGATCATTCAAAGGTAGGCATTAATTCTAGTGCTAGACCCCCTCTAACTCTAAACTGATAACCTGTAAACATTTTTAAAGTGACGCCTATGGAGATTTTGAAGTACTGTAGTTTGTCGCCATTCCACCATCATGCGCAATTTTAAAGCATGACATGTTAGGTATCTATTTTCTCAGCGTAACATCATCTTTCACATTATACAATAAATTGGGGGTAACTATTGTGTTTTGGTTTTTTTAATTTTTTTAAAGTGTATTTTTTCCCCAAAAAATTGCATCTGGAAGACCGCTGCGCAAATACAGTGTGATAAAATTATTGCAATATTGCAACTCTCTAGGGTCTCTGCTAAAAAAAAAAATATTTAACGTTTGTGGGTTTTAAGTAATTTTCCAGCAAATAATACTGATTTCTACTTGTAAACAACAAATGTCAGAAAAAGGCTGGGTCCCTAAGTGGTTTTAAACCTATATCAGATTTTAAGTGTTAATTCAGCTTTACAAAAAAAATGTAATGGTGACCTAACAACCCTTCCCTCCACCCGGTCCCTGCTGTACTTACCTGTGGGGTTGCCAAGCTGCTAGATACCCCGCAGCCACCCTAGTGGTCAAGGGAGGTGAAATTTTCATGGCTCCCCCTCTTCACATTGACAGAAGTGACCAATTAGAACCTGTCTGGTCCGCCTTGGAGGTGCTTTCAGAAAAGATTGAAAACAGCGGGTATTTAAAATCCTTAGATTGTTGGATCGGCTGTAGGATTGCTGACAGTTTGGCAACATTGGAGTTAAGTACAGTGGGGACTGGGGGTGTGAGGAGGGTGTCCAGTGTTGGGTCACCTTTAAATTTTTTCTGTAAAGGTGAACTAATCCTTTCATTATTGGGTTTACATATACTTTAACATTTAACTCCAGTTTAAAGGAAAACTATCATTTTTTTTTTTTTTACGTGTATACATTTTAAATTTATGTTTTCTATCTGTTCCACCACTAGGGGATGCTTAAAAACGAACTTTGCATTGGGATAGATCAGCAGTTCCTCTTTCTTTGCTTCAGATCGCTCTAGTAGTGGCCCAAAATAAGCTTCTGAAAGAAGAGAATATGTAACTTGGCTGGATTGAGGCTGGAGGCACCCTTTCTGAAACTCCTGTTATCTTTTCACATTATTTTTTGAACAGGCTGCAGACAAGGAAGAATAATGGATAAGTACCGAGAGCATACATTCTTTAACCTCTTGTGAACTGGCAATTGTATCCAGGGCCGGCCTTAGGTGTTCAGGTGCCCTGTGCGAGCTAATCCTGTGGCGCCCCCCCCCCGCCCATCTTGACCCCTCGCCCCCCTGGTCACCTAAACATTCACAAAGAGGAAAAAAATATTTGTAACAAATAATTACATACATACATTACATACATACATTACATTACATTACATGCATACATTACATAACATACATTACATACATACATTACATGCCCATCTTCACCCCTCGCCCCCCTGGTCACCTAAACATACACAAAGAGGAAAAAAATATTTGTAACAAATAATTACATACATACATACATACATTACATTACATGCATACATTACATACATACATTACATTACATGCATACATTACATAATATACATTACATGCATACATTACATTACAAATAATTACATACATACATTACATGCATACATTACATGCATACATTACATACATTACATGCATACATTACATGAAATGCATACATTACATACATATACATTACATACATGCATTACATACATGTATGTAACTGTACCATTACCGATGCAATTATGTAGTAAAAATATTATTTTTAAGTATTGTATTATTTTCTTGTATTTTAATTCTTTTTTTTTTTTTCCTTTTGTTAAGACAAGTGACAGTCCCTTATATCCTCCCCTTCAATAAAATAGAAGGTATTTAGCCTAATTTGTCTGAAAAAATAGATATAACACGACACAGGCAGGCAGCAGCAGTGACACTGTGACTTACCTGTTCTGTGGACAGTGGCTACTGGCTTTGCATTGAAAAATGGCGCCTCCCGAGTCCCGGCGCTTAGACGCCACTGCGCATGCGCCTGCGCCGTCTGCCCGAGAATACCCGAGCGTGTTCCGAGCGTGTTCGGGGACCCGAGCAGCGGCACCTGCGCAGTGTGCCTTTCGGGAGCTGGCAGCAGCCATTTTTTTTTTTCAGGTGCCGATCCCGATCCGATGCCTTTTAGCTCTTCACCCAGTCCCAGGGCAGGGGGACCTGGCAGCGCCTGCTGCTACTACTAGTTCGGACTCCACTCCACTGATCATGTGAGTAAGCTGTCTGCAACTCACAGTCTGCGAGCTGTGATGGCCGCACGGCGCCCCTGTTGCCCATGGCGCCCCGTGCGGCCGCACAGCTTGCACACCCCAAAGGCCGGCCCTGATTGTATCTGTATGGCTTGTTCACTCCCGCGTTGTTCCAGGAGGACATGCTGGCACCTACTTTAAGAATTTAGCTACTGTGAGCACCTGTGCATGCAGAGGTCTGTGATTGTGTTGCGTTTGTGCACAGGTGATCACAGGCAAAAGATGTAGAGCCAATGGGAGTGGCTCTCGACCACTTACTGTGACCAATCACATGTAGCACCCTGCCATAGGTAGATACATTTCGTTTTTGCCTCTGCTGTACTCAGCTGAGCAGCAGTTTATTTTTCAGGTCTGGTCAGGTCTATCCCTAAGCCTGGTGGCTTACTTCTCCTGCATGCCCCTGGAAGAAGCTTCCAGAATTAGAATAGGGGGATCAGTTTTGGGGATATAAATACTTATCTGACCTCAGTCAATCCCTAGGAGGGGGTGCCCAGGAATTGTGGCTGGGGAGTAGATAAATGTTTGGGAACGTCTGTTTAGAGCTTTATTCTCCTGGGGCCTCTGCCCCTGGGAGGCAGCCTGTGTTACTGAAGAGCTGTTGCTGCTAGGTCTCAGCATGTGCTTGGCTGAAGACCTGAAAGAAATCTGCTGGAGGATACTACATTAGGCAAGTGGCCTGAAGAAGGACCCTTTTCATTGAAGAGTGTCATAAGGAAAGTGGTTTGGGAGTCTCTAGACATTGTGAGAATGACAATTCTTCGGGTGTGTTTTTGCTTTGAGAGTTAGATGCCAGAGGTTGCTACAAGGAATGTAACTGCTCTTACAGAGTTTCAGACTAGTTGGCTGTCTCCTTTTACCTCCGGCAATACTTAAAGCTGCTATTGAATTTGTCCTCCTGTGCCTGTTTGTGATTTTTGGGTTCTCTTGCACCCTCATTCCGTTCTTCTGTTTAAATACTGCAATAAAACTTCAAAAAAGGATATCCCCTAGACCAGGGGTAGGAAACTTTGAGAGGTAGAGATCTACCTGAACAACATGAAAGAGATCAACGATCACCGGAGAAATTAGCTAACAAGGCCTAACTAAACAGCAAGGAATCTTTAGAAATATGTACTAAAACAAATGTCACTGTAAAAATTAAACTTAGCCTACCCTAAAAGTGGACAGTGTCAGTCAGTAGAGCCGTGGGCAGTATCAGTAGGGCAGTGGAGAGTGTGTGGCAGTGTCAGTTGGGCAGTGAATGGTGTCAGAAGGGCAGAGGATGGTGTCAGTAAAGCAGTGGACTTGTCACTAGGGCAGAGGTTGGCATCAGTCAGTAGAGCAGTGGATGGTGTCAGTAGTTTTTTTGTGGGGGGCTTTGGTAAAATATCAGGGGTCTAAACAGACCCCTAATGTCTCACTTTTGAGACAGAGAAAGGAGATTGAGGACACAGTCCTCCATTTCTGTCTCTGCAGTCTCAGCTGCACAGAATAAATGAACAGGAATAGCTCTGTACAGAGCTTCCTGTTTGTTCACAAACTGAATTATAGTAAACACAGTTGACCATGCTTCAGTTATGAATGAACACAGTGTGTGATCAGTATTGTTCACTCTCTGTGTTTATTTAAAAAAAGAAGGGGCTGGTAAATATGTCATATTTACTGGCCCCTCTCCCTGCTCTTCATTCTGAATCATCCCCTGCAGCAGCCAAGAGGAGAGGAGAGGTGGGGAAGCACACAAGGGGGCTTAGGCATCAAAAGGAAGGGGAACCTGTACCAAAGGCATTTACTGGAACTAATCCCCTTACTTCCTGCAGCAGCTGAATGATAGCGGGATGGAGAGAAGGAAAAGCAGTCTCTCAGCTTCTGCAGGAGGAAAAATGATTGGTTCCAATAAATAATGCCTCTGATCTCTGTTGGCAAGAGAGGGACATGATCTACCTGCCACCTGCCTGCGATCAACGGGTAGATCTTGATCAATGGGTTTCGACTCCTGCCCTAGACTAAGCCTGTGATTGTCGGTGTGCTCTGGAATTGGCACCTGGGCCTGGCAGCCTCCTGCACAGGCAAAGCAGCCCCTTCGGGGGTGAGTGCTACATACGACATCACTAAAGCACCTCAAGCCAAAATGTTTTTTTTTTTTTTTTTTTGCATAGAGTGGGAAAGGAGCTATCAGGACAAAACATGATGGTAAATCTACACAAAAGCAAAAGGGTACATGCACAAATAAATGACACATTTTTTTTTTGGGGGGGGGGGGGGGGTAAGGAAGGGTTAGAACTTTTGGTAATCTTTTTATTGATTTCTAAATACAGAGTTTTCGTTTTGGATGGAGTAGGGAAGAATTAGAACCCCTGATAAGCTTACTCTGCTGTTTATGATCCTGCTGGGGAGATTCTCTCCCTCTATATATCTTCATGACCATTGTCAGCCAAGACAGAAATCAATGGGAAATCACAAAATTTACTGTTGTCACCAGAACAAGGGGTGATGATAAATCCTCTAAGATGGAAACTCCACTCAATTTTTTGAGATTTTTTATGCAAACACTTTAAAATAAACTTTTGCTGCAATACTCCCCTGTAGGTAGGTGATGGGTTGCAGTATATCTGCCAACCTGAAGGTAGTACTGTGCCATTTCTCCAGGCTGGCATGAGACCATTAAGGACTAATTTGTCCTTTTATGGGCTCTGATCAGCCATCTTGAAGAGAGTGTGGATTTTCTTTTGGATCTTTTGGATTCTGAAACCCTGCGAGATTTGGGCTGGTATTTTGACCCAGAAATGCTTAAATAGCATTATATTATCTCCGAAGAGGGGAAACAGTTGATGACAAGCTGATATGAGGCGAAAGGGCCTATAGGGTGAAAAAGAGGAAAGAGAGCACCCTATCCATCGCTGGTCACTAACTTTCCCTTTTTTTTTTTTTTTGGGTGGGGGGGGGGGGGGGGTTGGGGTTGGTTTTTGTGGTTCTGATTGGTTTGAACTATGTTATTTTTTTTATATATAAATAAAATGGGAGGACAAATTTAAGCGAGATTCAGGGTTGGCTACTGTGGTGAGAGGCAGGTAGATCAATTAGAAGGAGAGAGAAAGGGAAATGAGAGAAATGTATAGTGATGGATGATTTGATCTTTACCTCATTGTTTTGATTTTGTAAAGCTGATATACTAACCAACTGTTAATCCTAAGATGTATAAACTCCCGATGTTCATTTGAATAAAATAATATTTGCAAAAAAAAGAAATGCTTAAATAGCAAATTCTGCAACATTTGGGGCACCTGCAATGAGAGTAGATTAGGGACATAACTCTGCTGGTTAGGGAGATAGTAGGGGCAGTGATAGGGAGAGATAACTGACAACAAGGGAAATAGTAGGTTTCCCCTTATAGGGTATCTCTACTGCCAGCTTCTTGTAAGTGTCTCCCACTGGTAGTCAAATGACTGCAAGGACTTTGGGAAATGGAGGGTGACCTATTAATCATGTACTGCCTCCAAGTGAAGCGCTCCTTGGGCATTCTATGCAGAGCCGCTGATAGGGCAGTACAACCGGCCCTGTTGTACCGGGCCCGGCCCCATTAGCTCCACAAGGGGGCCCGGGCAGCAGTCCAGTTATTTTCTCCATGATAAAAAAAAAAGTAGGATTTCGCATACACTTTTACTGGGGGGTACGCGGGGGGTATAAATAAATTTTCCTGGGCCCCATTCAGCCAACAGAGGGGCCCAAGAGGTGACTGCAGTAGAGGGCCTTTTTTCTTATTTTCGGGCGCATGCGTACAAAGCGCCGTAGTTCAGTGATGATCTGCTACCATATAGTTCTGGCAAGCCGGCTGCCACTGCCCACTGTGTTCCATGGCGGAGGGATATTACATTGGTCTGCTCAGCTCCCGCCTCCTGTCCTCAGCCTCAGGTGCTGAGACTAGTGTGAGTGAGGTGACAAGCCGCTCAGAGTCAGCAGGCGACAGAGGAACAGGAGGATAGTGATGTCGAGAACATAAAATTCGCTGTTCGCGAACGGCGAACATCGGCGAATGTTTGCGAACCGGCGAACATTGCGAACCGCCATAGACTTTAATAGGCAGGCGAATTTTAAAACCCACAGGGACTCTTTCTGGCCACAATAGTAATGGAAAAGTTGTTTCAAGGGGACAAACACCTGGACTGTGGCATGCCGGAGAGGGATCACACAAAAAAAAGTTCTTAAAAATTGTAATTTTTTGATAGAGAGCCAATTATTGGAAAAATTAAAAAAAAATAAAAATAAAAAAATTCTTTGGATTTAGCATCTGGGGGGTCTAAAAAGTGTACCTGTGAAGTTTCAGCTCTGTAGCATGTCCGGAACAAGAAAAAAATACGAATTAGGGTTAGGGCAAGGGTTAGGGTTAGGGTTAGGGCTAGGGTTAGGGTTAGGGTTAGGGTTAGGGTTATTTTTATGGCTAGGCTTAGAGGGTTAGGGTTAAGGTTAGAGGGTTAGGGTTAAGGTTAGAGGGTTAGGGTTAAGGTTAGAGGGTTAGGGTTAGGTTTAGTGTTAGGGGCTAGGGTTAGGGTTACGGTGAGATACTTAGGGTTAGAGTTAGTAGCCCTACCCCTACCCCTCTAACTCTAACCCTAAGCACTAAAAATAACCCTAACCTTAGCCCTGACCCTAACCCTAACCCTAACCCTAGCCCTAACCCTGATTCTATTTTTTTTCTGGTTCTGGACATGCTACAGAGCTGAAACTTCACAGGTACACTTTTTAGACCCCCCAGACAATAAATCCAAAGAAATTTTTTTTTTGTTAAGTTTTTTTTTTTTCCAATAATTGGCTCTCTATCAAAAATGACAATTTTTAAGAACTTTTTTTGTGTGATTTAGTGTCTAGGGGGTCTAAAAAGTGTACCTGTGAAGTTTCAGCTCTGTAGCATGTCCAGAACCAGAAAAAAAGATAATTTTTCAGTAGAGCAGGGATGGTGGGAACCCCTTTTACACCTATATGATCTTTTTTTCCTGGTTCTGGACATGCTGCAGAGCTGAAACTTCACAGGTGCACTTTTTAGACCCCCCAGACAATAAATCCAAAGAAATTTTTTTTTGTTAGTTTTTTTTTTCCAATAATTGGCTCTCTATCAAAAATGACAATTTTTAAGAACTTTTTTGTGTGATTTAGTGTCTAGGGGGTCTAAAAAGTGTACCTGTGAAGTTTCAGCTCTGTAGCATGTCCAGAACCAGAAAAAAAGATAATTTTTCAGTAGAGCAGGGATGGTGGGAACCCCTTTTACACCTATATGATATTTTTTTCCTGGTTCTGGACATGCTGCAGAGCTGAAACTTCACAGGTACACCTTTTAGACCCCCCAAACAATAAATACAAAGAAATTTTTTTTGTTAAGTTTTTTTTTTTTCCAATAATTGTCTCTCTATCAAAAATGACAATTTTTAAGAACTTTTTTTGTGTGATATAGTGTCTAGGGGGTCTAAAAAGTGTACCTGTGAAGTTTCAGCTCTGTAGCATGTCCAGAACCAGAAAAAAAAGATAATTTTTCAGTAGAGCAGGGATGGTGGGAATCCCTTTTACACCTATATGATCTTTTTTTTCTGGTTCTGGACATGCTACATATATATATATATATATATATATATATATATATATATATATATATATTAAAAAAATACTCAAATACCAGCCCTCAAAGGGGCTTTTGGGGACAATATATATATATATATATATCACAGAACAAAAAAAATTACA